>NC_138665.1:8562746-9162746 GCF_964273445.1 Streptopelia decaocto
AGCTTCTGCACCAGCATGGGTATTCAAAATATTTAAAACTATAAAACAGTCTAAGACCATTATCGATTTTACCATGTATAAAGCAGCTGAAGCATTGGACAGGCTACATTCCCAGTCATAAACATTACAAGGTATCTTTGTATCTTCAGCAAATACATAAGGCTGTTGTTAATGTAGCAGATTATTCACTTTGGGATTGGAGTCCTGGAAGTGACCTTGGTGTCTGCTCCTACATCCTTGAGCTGCAATGACAATCACGAGGGCAAGGCTACTACTTCTTGTTACGACGTAGTGCCATGCTAAGCACATACTTAAATAGTCACATCTCGCTAGGGCCTTGTTCTTGTAATTGCAGTTTCAAGCCTGTCATACCTGGAAGCCCCTGGAACTTTTTGTAGCCTTATTAGACATGAAAGAGCCAAGCAAGCTCAGTGGCATTGTGCTCATGAAAAGCAGCCAGAAACAACTTAACTGACCATAACACCTGTTTTACACTTATTCTAAACCAAAACCAAAACCAAAATTCAAATAGAAGAAAAACCGTGTTTTAAATAACACACTGTATTGGGATTAGAAAATAACTATTATTCCTCTTCTAGGTAAGCAGATTATCATGCCACTAATTATTCTCAACAGAACAGGAGAGATGAGAAAATAATCTAAAACTTTTCCTGACGGAACCAAACTCATGACTAGGCTTAATAGGCTCATAATTATCAACAACTTTCGCTTTGCTAATTCCAGAAAGAATTGTTTCTAGGATAACATTTGAAGCTAACATTCCATATACAAAAATTCTGTTGTCTGCCTACAATATTGCACAAATAAAGACAGAATATTATCTTTCTACTACTTAGGGAAGAAAGTTCATTAAAAAACCCCAACGACTTATTATTTAATGGTAGCATATACAAAATCTGGGGCAGTTTAGAAGTGTCTGACCTGGGCAAAGAGATATCTGGATAAATTTGGGTAACGGACCAGGCTACCCACATAAGCAGGGAAGGAGAACAGTGTTCTCAGTGCCCCAGCTGGCATGGCAGCTTGGATCTGCTATGCTGCCATCTAAAGCTGAAGAAAAATGGGAGGAAGATTAGATTTTCCCTGTGCTCTTTGGGAATTATGAACCAATTGGCATTTGACCATCCAAATTCTAGATTTTAATTAGAACTGCACTTGAAACAGGGATATTTATAAGTGTTGACTTAATGTAGTGGACACAACCACCACCAGCAGTAATGTTGTACTTGTACTTTTGGAGATTTCATTACATGGGAACAACTGAACCAGTCTCTATATAGTTAGAGAGGAGGAATCAGAAATTATCTATGGACTGCTCAGAAAAATCAGCACAGGTAGCAGACAGTTGTGTGAACAAGAGCCTCAATATATCATTTTCCCATTCTATGACTGAGTAAGCAGCCATATCAGAGTTATCTTTCACCTGCCTCTGCAATGACTTGAAATTAATCTGGAACTTGATAAATAAGTTAATGAAGTACGAAATCTTAGCAGGTGGGATTTCCCAAGACACCTAAAACTCTGATTATAAACCTTACTTAATAACACTGTAATTTTTGGTAGTTTATCATAGATTTTGTTTCTACTTCGCTTTTTTTTTTTTTAATATTTGTATTTTTTACAACTACATTGTAATCTACATTTCATAAAGAAAAAAAATAACAAGAAAGCAATTGTTTAGGTCCTGTTACAGTTTTAATCTCTCAAATAGAATATTGAAATTTACGTAGTTTATAAACTATTATTCAATGACGGATCACAAAAGGTATAAACTATTAGAGAAAGTGTTTTCAGCTTTTGTCCACACACTTTGCTTTAGAATATTTCCCATATACTGTGAAGTGTTCCTAAAACATGATCACTCTGATGTTGATTTCTTTCCTAGAAAGAAGAAAAAGGTATTCCCCAAAATCTTTGGTTTGCTAAATTGTCCAGTCTACCTTCAAATACGCAAAGCAAAATGTACTCATTTCTAAAGCCATATAAGTTATTCATATGAAAACAGGGCAATTAAATCTGAGCCTGTAACTAGACAATAATGTCTGCAATTAATCTGAATTTATTACTGAAAGTCATAATTTTTGGTAGCACTGATTGAAAAGCTGACAGTTAGGTTTATGGCTAGAACACCAGTAATAAAGATGAACTGTTAAGAAAATAAACAGAAAGAAGTAGATATAAGTAATTAAAACAGCTTTTGTTTAAAGAAGAAATATGTATCGAAGCAAAAGACAGAATATTAAATGAAGTGAAATTACCTATTAACAGATTATTTAAATTGTTTGTTTAATTATGGAGTTACCATATTCATTACACGTTGTTTCATTCAAAAGCAGTCAGAACAGTCTGGCGATTACCAAACTGGACTATAGTAAGGATAATTTTCTGTACATCATAGAGTTTTTAGATGATAAAAGTTTCTCATTAAGTCTTCATCTGCCTGTGTTTCCAACTTTAAAATGGAATCCAATCACAACCCACACAAGAAGCTTATGGAGATAAACTGAATAGTGCTGATGAAATACTTCGATAATGTATGGAAAAAGGTCAAAAAGAAACTTGATCAAGCCTTTTTTGGAATAAGTATTTCTTCGAATAGACAAATTCGCTGCACTATGATTACAATAAGAAAAAACACCAATATGACATTACAAAGCTTTTCTGCCTTCTTAAAATCCAGTAGCTCAGTGGTGTTAAAATCTGCACATTTGTCTTCCTAAATATAGAAATTAAACATATCCATCTAGAAAGTGTGGAAAAATACTCTTTGAATTGAGACTGTATAAGCAAAGACCAGAGTAAATTTCCTAGTCAGTGTTACCAGTGGACATGACATGGAGCAGGAAATTCAGGAAATGATGAGGATGTCACTATTTGATGTTACCAGACTTAAAACAGTAACCACACAAACTCCTGGCAGAAGTTTAGTATTTTTCCCCACACATTCCAGAGCGAATAGTAGTTACTGAACCATAACTACTTGAAGTCAGATATCCAAATCTCATTAGCTAGTATCAGGCTGTCAATTCTGCTCAGCCAGATCCCTGCAAATGAGAAGGTTTTATAATGTATGTTGTATGCAGTCAAGTGCTGAAAATAGTATGTATTTTCAGCAAAATATGCCAAAATTCACAATTATTATTTCATTCATTCTAAGGTTTATATTCTACAGCATAAATGAACTTTAGCGTACATAAACAAAAGCACTGATTTCCCTAGCATATTAATAGAAGGAGTGCTTGTAAAGAGGCTTGTATATGGAGGACAATGAAATGTGAAATCTTTAATTCAGTTTTGTACTTTAAGAGTAACCAAAGGTGACTTTAATCCACATTTATATATGCCACAGCATGAATTAACCAGCTGCCTCCCTCACAAGTGGGCAGAACAAGTTAAAGCAACTGGAAACATGGTTTGATTTATATCTTTCCCTGCAGTCACACTGAACAGTCTCTATGCTGCAGGGGTGTCAAACTCATTTTCATGAGGAGTAGTTACATTTATACAGTCCTAAAATTACATTTGGCCCTTTAAAGGCAAGTGCGAGGTTGATGCAGCCCCTGGTGAAAATGAGTTTGACACCCCTGCTATACTGCCATGTGTTGGCCAGGATCCCTGCCATGTCTGCTTCTGAGACTATTTGATATAAAGAAAAAATCATCCTTGTTCTTTTCCACTGATTTTAGAAGAGCTTTGATATTTTGCAGCTGGAATTATATTTACTCAAATGATAAAAAATAACAGCCATTTCATTGATTGTATGCAGTTGTTTGTGAAAAACAAAACACCCTGAAAAGATCAAAGACTTTGACATTTAAGTAACAAAACATTTACTTTAAATAATTTCAAAATGTATCTTCATTGTGTTTTTTAGATTAAAATATTTAATTTGGAAATACAACACCAAAATACATTATTTCATCCAAAAGTAGTATTTTAATTTAATTTTACAGAATGAATTTTCTAGTGTTTTTTCAAAAATTATTTAATTTTCTTTTTTTTTTTTTTTCAACTAAATAGAAGCTATTTGAACGCCTCAAATGCTCTGGCAGGTCTTAACTGGATTAGAAAAATATGAGTTACTGTGACAAATGAACAGCTCATCAGAGCAGTTGACAGCACATGAATAAGGACTGATACATGTTTCAGTCTGTAGTATTAATTGAAAAATAGGACTTCGAGGAGTTTTCAATACTGGCTTTGGTGAGGGTAATTTTAAAGGAATGTTTAATATATGAAAAATAACAAACATTTAAAAAATATAAATACATATCAGTACCTGTCTGTCACCAGTTAAGTGTAATGAAAAGCAATAAAATACTTTAGAAATAAAATTAGACCTCCTTAAATGCAGGTGAGGCACAAAGAATCACCTTAGTTACCTTCTGCAAAATCCAAGTAAAACCTTTGTGACTGAAAGCTGTAATTACAAAGGCCAAATAAACCGTTCCAGACAACCATGTGCTTCTACATCTTGCATGCACACATTTTATTCATTAAATACACTTTCAGAGCTTGCTTTCCTCCATAAGACTCTTCCTTATTTCTCTGCATGAGAAGCAAACCAACACTGCAGACTGTGACACGGCAGGAAAGCTCCAATGAATCCTAAGTCAACATAATTCATTTGCCAAGGTCTTAAGAATAGTCTAGTTCGTTGCCAGCTACTTTGTTCCTGTATTATTTTGTTTCAGAGGAACTCTCTCCTGGCTTGTTGCAGTCTTTTAGTATAAATAAGATATGCGAGGCAGAAGTTTACCCTAAAAACTGGGTCAAAAGATAACTCTTTTAAGAAATGTTTAAAAAATCCCACCCTACACAAATGTAAAATACATTACCCAGGGCAAGGAGAAATATGGAGTGCCTTATCGTGTGTTAAATAAGCTAAGCTGGTTAGAGCAGCAACACTCTGAAATTATTTATTAGGTGGAAATTATTGCCTGGTTGCAAAAAGAATGTACTTCAAATCTTGTGCAGTTTCTCAGTAAACTGGAGGTACGTTGTTTATGTGAATATGATCACACTACTCTTAAAAATATATTTCAAGTGCAGGATGGGTCATATATGGAGAAAAGTTTGTACCTTCCTATTAAATAGTATAGAAAGGTCAGGTTATATTCCCCTACCAACATACTAGAAGTTGCAACAAGGAATGTGACTTAGACATGTTGGCCAGAAACTGAAAAAAGGCTCATTTCAAAATTATTGGGAGATTCACAGCTACTTATATTAAAAGATGACTCCAAGGCATGAGCAAATAAGGAAATGCCAGCACATTTCTACCATAGCAGCTGCAAGCAGATGGGAGAGAATTAATTATCAAAAAGAGTTAAGTGTAAGATAGATTTTTGTTCCTGTAAAGGAACATCACATAAATTACCAGGGTGACACATGAAGATTTCTAGGGTAACATGAAGTTAAAACAGTGCACTGTCTGGATAAAATTAGGATGTCTCAGAGTTTAAAATGGTATTTTTCCAAGGGTTATGAGTAATCAGTTGAAGAATGTTGGTGAATTTGCTTGTCTCCAATTTCTTCACAGCCTCTACGGATCATTGCACCTGAGAGTTTATCTCCCTTGGGAACTTATTATGCAGTAAATAAGGCTGTAAATTTATAGGGGACTGTGCGCTCACTTCACTTGTGGACACGGTTAATGTGCCGTAAGAACCCTCTGTACAGATTCACTCCCCCTTTTCAAAATAGAGCAACGCTGAGCATAGAGAATCTACATGAGGAATCAGCATGGATCACTGAATGCAATATAATTTCCCATCTACATTTATTTCCTTGCAAATACAAACTTGTGGCTTTAGAAAGACCAGCAGACTTCGATCTGCTGCAGATACTCCCCACCTCTGCTCAAGTGTCCAAAACCTGGGAGCCTCCACTAACCCCTGCCATATGGAACGTGATGAGCTTTCACTCTGCTATACATGTCACAATTGTCCCGTCTTATTAAAGAACCAAACCAAAAATTAATAAATATAGAAGTGAATGGAAGAGTAAGTAATAGGAACAATTGCAAAATAGAAATTCTTGACCCCCAAGCTATATTACATTGTGCTTCAGAAAACACTCTGTACAAACTGCAGTGCCACTCCCAGTAACCTTTTGTAGGCTTCCTACTGAATATTAATAGTAATAATGATAAATGCACAGGTGTTTTAAGAGCTAAAGCATGGAATGGGGCATGAGTTGTGAGTACTGTCATCATTAAAATTTCTAAGTTCCACTGGTGCGTGAAGTCTACAATGGAAGATTTTCTTTTCCAGTAGCAAGTTGAACATTTGCAAATGTTACTTTTGCGGCCTTATCCAAAAGCAAATGCTCAAGCTAGAAATTGAAGACAGATATTCAATAAATAAACTTGATGAAATTAAATGCATTTAAAAATTAATTAACAAAAATTAATAATTGCTTTTCTTGTTTTGCACAGAACAGAAAATTTTACCCACCATTCCTATCAGAACTTCAGATGGTATGATATTTCTTAGACCATAACATAGCCTAACTAAGCCTTTGCATCCTGCATTTCTTGCTCTTGTACAGTTCACTTCTTTTATTGAAGCATCAGCTTGCAAACACATTATGGAACTCCATTTTCTGTGTTGAGAAAAACAAAACCAAAGCAGCAGTAAGAGTTCCAAACCCAACAGCGCTTCTATCATTTTTGCTGCAGAGAAAAAAAAAATTATCCAAAGAAAGCCATGCTCAAAATTCGATATTAATACAAGAAAAGAGCCTCATGATTCTTTCTAGAGTGCCCTTCATTAAATTTGAATTCATGGGAATGACAGTACTGAGAGCATGTTCTTCTTTTGTATCCATTGCAAGTGACCAAGTTGTGGAATCTGAGCCAGGAATCAGATTTATTTTTTTTTCATTAATGTCTAGAAAAGTAGAATTTTACAGTCTGTTAATACTAAACTTGTACAGAAAAGCAAAAAGGCCCAGAAAAAAATAAAAAACAAAGCAGTGCCATGTTAGCAGTACTCAAAACTTTATGACTTCAATAGTGATACTTTACATGAAAGGATTTTTTCCCAATATTTCAATATGCTGTATCAGTCAGAAACCAGAAAATGATAACGCTCTGCACAGTGAAATAGGAACACACACATCTTCATAAGCTGAATTATTTGAGGATAATTCAACTCATCACATTATTTGTAGCATTTCTTAAAGCAGGATGTGAATATATTCAGCTGAAGGCTTTCCAATACAATTTGCAAGGAGTTATGAGAATTGGATGTATTTTTCCTTTGATAATATACACTCCATCACTTCTCCAAAGCTATTGCCATTCTGTAATGAATATTTCTGATTATTTATAACAGAGTAAGGGTCAGGGAGCACCAGAAATTGAGCTCAGGCAGAACAGAGCTGCATCCCAAGATACAGTGCTAGCAGGCAAAATCTGAGATTTCTTTCACTCTGTTGTTCGTGACCTTAGTCCTGACCCATCTGTAAACGTGAGAGGTAAATACGTCTGCTTCCAGCACGCTCCAAGGTCTTTGACAACCAAATATCAGGTATCTGTACGTGACTGAATATTTTCATCTGTTGAGCCGCCTTTAAACCACAATCCATGAATCTGTCAGCTTGAATGTGAAGAATATTTTTTCCCCCCTCCCCAAGTCCCAGAATTGATGGAATTTATTTAGTCTTTGTTATTTTATGTTAATCATGCCTGTTACTCATCGAACAATTGTCAACTAAATTTCAAAATGGGTTAAAACACATGTAATGAAGTCTGTGAATTGAAGAATCAATTCCAGCAGCAGCTAACATGTACGACCTACAATAACTTCTACTATAATAGATGACCTTACCCCGAAGTAATGGGATAAATGCAGTAGTTATGTATTTCTCAATATGATGTGGTATCTGTGAGTATCTGCAATAAATTTTTACCTCAGGAGCATTTGCAAAAGAAAATTAAGTAAATACTGGTTTATTTTGGATTGGGAAAAGGACTAAGCAAACACCAATAGAAAAACCCCAAGGAAAAGGCTGGTGCACATATACATTTCCTGTGACTTCTGCTTTACAACTGATCATTTGTAACCTCAGTAGGTACGCACAGGGTCTAAGAAAATAAGATAGGAGACACTAACAAGAAGAAAATTTGGCATTAAATGATTGAAATTTGTAAAAGCAAAAAAAGTAGATGCTTACAAATTATAAGAGCTATTTTCCAGAGTATTTTGTACAATAGTAGTGTGATTTGCAATTAGCAAATTCTGATTGTTTTCATTCTGTCAGTTTGAGATACGTATCTGAAACTCCTTCTTTCTTTTTTATGTGTGTGGTTTTGTTTTTTTTTTTTTTAATCAGTACTATTGTGATTGAAATTTTTAAATATCTGTACTTGAAATTTTCAAATAGTTATTTTTAAAATTGATATATTTGAATTCACCTCAGGTGGCACTGAAGTTTTCATACTGTGCTACTTGATTTATGTTTAAAAATGCAGAAGATATACTGAAGGTATTTTAAACATCAAAAGTAAACATTTATTCCAAAATATCTTCCAAACCTTAGAGGAAGTTTTTTTTATATGTTATGAATCATGGAAAATACTTCAGATCTCTTTAATTAATGTGTCAATATATATTTCTCATTCCCATTTCAGCTAATATTTTCCCCTGCTTTTTTTAAAAAGTCTTTGACAAACTATGAACAGCATAGTTAACAAAAGGGATTGATATGACAAATGTTAAATATATGTATATCAATACACAAATACACTATCATATGCAATATAATACACATGCAATATATTCTAATAAGTTCTATCTGAAAGAAATTCCTACCCCATCTGGAAACAAAGACAAAAGCACCAAGATGATGATTTACTCTTTAAAAGTGCGTTTGGTGGGAGGAAGCCTCATCATTTCTTCCAATTCATGCAGTCAGCAAAGTTGTATTCTAGTATTAAATGGATTAATGCAAAGCTACTATAATGAAAACCATTAAACAAACAAAAAGACTCTTGTGCTGTATAGACCTGTTCCTTTCTATGCCCGACAACCTCTGTAAGCCCCAAGGCACTAATTCTCCACCTGAAATACCTAAAGGGTACCTGGGGTACCTCACTCCACTGAGATACCGAAAACCCCAACGAAACAACTACAGCCTTTAAAAAAATCATTTCCACCTATTATGTCCTTTAGTATTCAGAGAAAAAGAAAAGGTACTTTCTCCCACTCTCAAATGTGTTTTTAAGATGAGCAAAATCTCTACTGGTAAAAAGGTCAAATCAGGTAAACACAATTTTACTTAAATC
Source organism: Streptopelia decaocto (assembly GCF_964273445.1). Lineage (NCBI taxonomy): Eukaryota > Metazoa > Chordata > Aves > Columbiformes > Columbidae > Streptopelia > Streptopelia decaocto. The sequence goes on from NC_138665.1 coordinate 8,572,060, forward strand.
ATTATAAAAACCAGTTTTCTTTGTAGTGATAAACAACTGTCAGATATCATACTGAGCCTTCTGTCTTCCAAACAATATAATTTTAAAATTACAAGCTCTGAAATCAGTCAGATGTTCCAAAAACACTATGTAGTCAAAACACAAGACTGAAATTAGCTCTACAAAGAAATGTCAAGTAAAAAATACTTTGTAATGGCAGATTTGATAAATGCTTTATGAGGAACCTGCAAAATAACCCATAGGACACTCCAGGAGGCTGCACAAGCATACGATGCTGCATTCGCCCCTTGAGTCCACACTGTGGCACAGATTCAAGTTTGATATTTACAATTTCTTTTTGTAATCCCGTATCACATGTAATAATTCAAGAGACCAGGATTTCCAATGGTCTCAATGTTTTCCTGCCAGTCCAGACTTCGACTGTAAATCTTTGGACCAAAAGCCTCTTGGCAAAAGTTGGAACTGATGCAAATTGCTGTTTGTCCTATTCATTTGGATATTTCTGCAGCCAGGAAAGTTTATCTGTGCCTGGGTGTGCAGATAGTAAACAGCTTTTCACAAGCATTTTGATTTTAAATTATTTGGCTATTTCAGAATAAGTGAATGCATTCTCATATATGTAAAAATCATCATTAATGCTCCAAGCATAGTACACAAGGAAAAGATGAGACTCTGATCCTGGGAGTCTTTAGAGATTTATCATAGTTATCAGATCTTGTGAGTTACAAAGTATTAGGAACTAAATCCATAAAATACATGGGTTTTGCCCTGAGCATTTTTAATGGGTTAAAAGACATTTCACAGACAAAAGCAATTAGTGACTATGTTCAGAAATTGGTAATACCATCTTGATATGGAGCTGAAGATGCCAGAGGGTTCAATTTGAATCTTTTTGATGTTCTGAATTTTAGTTAATGATAAATCCCTTTCTGTGGGAGTTCTGCAGCTATCCATCTATTTTCAGACAGCAAAGTGATGTCTGTGTCCTCTTCAAACACCCTCCCACCACTTTTCTGTAAGCTTTATGGATAGTTACTATGGTTAGGAAACATAATTTTAAAAATGTTAATGATTAATATGACAGAAAAGTGTATTAATTCTGTGCTAAGGTCCAGAGAATGATCAGCCCATAGACAAAGTGAAAAGTGCAAATATTTGTACACAGACATATCTTTAAGCTATTGAGGGAACATTCTGGAATGAAGCATGCAATTTTTTATTCACATTTTGTCTCATCATGTTTAGCCTATCCAGGTAGACTTTCTAGATTTAAAAAAGCAGTCTATTGAACAGAAGATAAAGAATGTAATATTTGTGTTTGTTCTTTCCTGTATTCCCTGAAAATTCATGACGTTCTTAGCGGGATTTTAAAAATAGAAAGGTATATATGTATGCATACAATACATACATATTTTTATACACAAAATGTGTTAAAAACATTAAGCTATCAGGAAAAATAGTCTGCACACCTTTGCAGAATGTGCATTAAGTTGGTATAAAATTGAGTTACTTGAAAACACTCTTGCCAGCATAAGAGAGTTGGGAGGGAGGAAGGTTGCTGAGTTTTCAGGCATTTCCCACCCTGTCCTCAGCACAGGCCGTGTGCTGTGTGATGGCTCCTGGCCAACAGGCCTGGAGGGACATGGCTCCAGAACTTACAAAGTAGAAACCTTTGCAGTCAAAAGTGGTTTAAAGCCATTTTTCTAATTTGGGAGCTATCTAAGGAGTTGTGCTCATTAGAGACAACCTGTTGGAAACCGTAGTATCAGCAAGATGGCAACGTAATATTAAAATATGGAGATAATTTACTCATTAAACTACAACATGAGGGGACTAAAATTAATAAATACGAGTCGCCAGAAAAAGCAGAAACTCCATCCATGTGTCGCTGTAGTACAAAGTACATACATGTGTTTGTGTGTCTGCCTGTCACACAAACTGCTCTGCAAATGATGTTTTAGTTAGGATTTCAAGAATCTTCCACATCTTATTATTAAGAAATTCAGAAAAGGAATCCACAAGGCCTAATCTCTTGCAAGACCTCCTTGAGTGATGTTTCTCCACAACAAACTATAATAATATTGTAGGTGAACATAACATATATACGTGGTTTTAAATAAGGGAAATCTGGTATAAGGTTCTCAGTGCAAAAACACACACCGAACTTGGAAACTGATACTCTCCCTATGCTTCTGAATTATTTCTATGTACCTAAGTAATGGGCTGAACTAGAACTTTAGAATAGGGGAGAAAAGTGGGAAATATTTGTGAACAGCATATGTTTGAAGACCTCAGAAAAATAGTCCAAAGAGGTTAAATTTTGTTACGGTCAATGAAAATGTTAGCGCCACTTTCAACCAAGCTTTAAAAATAGTCACTTTCCTTCCAGAATTGCACACTGAAAGGTAAGAAGCATTTTGGTTTCCATCTGTAAAAAAAAAAAAAATATAATAGAGAAAAAGGCAACTTCATACTTCAGGATGTTGTATCAAACTTCAGAAACCATAATGAACAGCTTCTTTGTGAAAAGGTTAGTGCTTGCAGTGATTACACTGATGAATATTTGAATATTAAATTATTTTTGTCTATCAGGCCATTCCTTGCAAAAAATTATTAATGAGTTATGACTGCAAATGGATTAGGAAATGACATGCAGGACCTTGCTTCTGCATTTATTATACACGTATATTCACCAATGCCTTTTCATAGTACTGTCTTTAGTTGAATGTTCAGATATACAAATATAATTCACTGAGCTATCACTTTTTGGTAAACTGCACTTTGCAGACAGTGCAGAGTGATTTGATGTCTCTCAAGGTGGATAATAGCATGAATAATTCATTAAGCTCACTGGAGTTAATGTTGTTGTACTCAAGGTTAAGTATTCCCCCCTCCATATAAGGCATTACTTGATTGCTTACCTTAAAAATGAACTTTCTTTAAAAAAGCCATTGTATAAATAGTAGGATACGTCTGACCACCATAATTTGTAAGCTAATCCATCAAAGTACCAGTAAATAATGATATATCGAATATCTCGAATAAGCTTACATTTTTTTCAGATATCTTACAACTCTTTATAACAAACACACCCATTTAGTAAAAAATATCTTTGTTCCGAGAAATTTTTTAATCCTTACAGTACTTCTGTCAATAATAAAGGTGATTTTATTTATTAAGGGCCATAATTAAAAGCAAAATGAAGGGACTGTGCCCAGATTGGTCATGATCTTAATAAAGATCAGTAAAGCTACCAAGAGCAAAGCAATGTGTTGTTTCATCAAAATCACAAATAAGCTGTAGTATTCAGATTACCCTTGGACAAACTGGGGCGGGGGGGCGGGTGTTGAACCCTCTGAGAAACAAGGCCATGGAAACGAGCCAGGTTGTTTGGCTGGTGGTCGATTTAATTAAAAGCAGCAGCCAGAGAGCTAGCGATGTTCAGCTGCAGCTAAATAAATGGTTTCACTGCGTCCTCTCCAAGCAAGTCCTTCTGCACAGCAAGATCAAATCCTGCGGAACAAAAAGTATTAATACTTTCTGACAAGTGCAGCCTTCACCTCTACATAATAACTTGCTGATCAAACTCCGATTGAACCCAGTAGGAAACAAGGACTAGGTTGAACTGCTCTGAAGGGACTCAGCATCTTAAAGAGAGATACCTTGGCCTCACCAAGTGATCATATAGCCCAGATTATTTGGAAGACGACATTTCCACAGGACACTGTAAGAAACTCATTTAAGTATTCAGTGGACTCTAATTACCACAGACTCACAGATTCTTCAGAAACTCCCAGTCTGGGGCACATATTAGAAGATCATTTACGTCTGTGTTTAATTACTTGACTGGCTATAAAAGCTTGTTCAGACACACAGTTAAGTGGATGATGAAACTCCTGCTTCTTCGTCTGCAAGATAAGGCTTTGTACCCATGCCTACCCTACAACACGCTCCATTGCAGAGTATGGACGCTCTCCCCACTCACACCAACAGAACAAACATAACTTGATGGCATCGCTGAATGTTTATCTATTATTAATGCACTGAAGGTGGTAAACAATTGTGAGAAACTACTTCAGTTTCATTGCATTCAACCAGTATGTTTTGAGGGTTGACTCTAAGTGATATTTACAGGGTTTCTACCATTGCTGTGGTCCTGCCTATTTAGCTGACTCCCAGCTCTCTCGTTTCTTGCTTCAACAAATGAAAACAAATTATTAATTTGTCTGCAGATGACATTTACTCACAGCACAAAGCAGAAGGCTACACTAAAGAAAATGGTAATACAATAGCTTCAACAAGCCTAAGTGCCAGCTACCAGGTGCTGTCATCAGTAAAATAAATTAGCGAGATTTCTGTTCTGCTGATGAAATAATAGTCCATGCTATGAAAACTGTACTCATGCAGCGATACTGAACTTCAAAGAAAGCTTCATTTAACAAGTCTAAGGAGCTGAAAACATAACCAAATCACTGATTATCCTTTATTCACATTAACAAAGAGTAAATTCCTTGTGGGGAATTGTGGTAAGAGAGTATTATTTTCTAACGCTAGCAAAGGCACAGGGTGTGTTTCAAAGTGGGGATTTCATAGCACTCAGGTGAAAAATGGTGTAAAAATTTGTTACTACGGGAGATAGATAAAGACCTCTCTAAAAACCGCTAATCAACAAAGTTGGAAACTCTTCAATATATGTATGTACAGATTCTTTTTTTTCCCCACAAAACATGCATATGGTCTGAATACTATAGAAAGTTTGGAACAATCTAACTTGAAATTACAGATACCACTTTCAGAATTCCAGCAGGTAGACTTAAAAGTAATAGATTACATTTATTTCATCCTGAATTACAAATATAAAGTAATAACCACAGATGAATTTAAATCCTTATGTATGTACCTAACACATCAACCGTTGCCTGGACACAAAACCCATTAAAAGAGACAACAGGTTTGCATCTCTTGACTTCCATTCAGGGACCTTACCTATAATTTCTTATAACTAAAACTAATTACCCATGCTGAATGAATAACAGCATTTTCTCACACTGAAATAACATGAATACATATATCTATGATTTCCACATTATTTCAGGTCCATTATAATTGCAAGTATAAGGAGATAAGAGTACAGCATCATGTGCTTGTTTCTGTGAGCACACTGAAGAAAGTTCCACTGTAATTTCACAAGAAGATGCTTGCATGCTGTAATCAAACTAAGCCAAAATCAAACTGAGCAAATTAAGATTTATAGGAGAAAAGTGGGTATGGGTCCCTGGCAAGCCATATAGATCTCAACTCCAATTTCCATTGCCATCTTTACTACTCAGATTGCATGGTACATAGTTTTACAATGCTGGCAGTAATGTTGTGTCTAGCTTACATTTGCAGCTGGACACTGAGTTCAGTCGATCACTATTGTCTTTTGCCAAAACCCAGGAAAACGCTCTCCATGGCTGTTATTCTGGAAACTTTCCAAATCACCTCAGATGAGTAAGTTTGGTGATTTTTTTTTACTTAATTTTTTATGAAATGCAATTTTTCCACCTATAAATCTTATGTATATAACTTCTTCTTAAAATTACTTTGGTCTCAGACATCAGCGATAGCATATAGCAATCACTCCAGGAAGTTTATGAAGGCAGAGATGCCATTGCTGGATTAATGTTTCAGAATAATCAGAATGACTGACATCAAACAACAGATTGGCAAATGAAAAATGTCAGCACAGCTTTGAAAAATACACGTGAAGCATTATTTCTTTATTCATTTCTATTTGTAGGACTATTCTTAGCTTTTTCTTATGTTCTACTGTTGGAATTACAGGTTTAATCTTACTTCAAATCTCCATCCCTTCCATAATTTAATTTGAAAATTTAGTTATCGAGTACAGACTGGCAGAAAGGTGTGTTTTTCATTAATTAATTACTTAATATTTGCTTCTAAAACAAAATATCCATTAAAAAAGAATATATTTTCATAACTGTTAGGAAAACTCCAACTCCTAAATATGTCAACAACAGAAATAGAATAAAGTTCCTTAACATTTAAAAGCCTTTTCTTACATTACTTTGATACAAACATCATTTGAAGTTGGCTGTCAAGGAAATTAATTAATTACAATAAACATTTATGATGAATTTTTAAAAATACGATCTTGAACATCTGAGAAAAAGATACATTTTGACCTCTCAAATTCATATCTGAAAATCCCTGACATTTTCACTGCTTGACAATCCCCCTGTAAATAACTACCTGACAATTTCCCATGGTGTAACACCATTTTTGGACTTTCATACCCATTTATCAGATTTCAACTTAGCATTATCGGGTTTTATTATATTTTATGATAGCTTACTAGTGTTTCATAACAACAAATGAAAATATATTAAACTCTCTTTAACTTCCTGAGCAAAACCAGTGTGGGTTGTTTTGTTTGGGGTTTTGTTGTTGTTGTTGTTTGGTTTCTTTTTGTTTGTTTGTTTGTTTTGTGGGGGTTTGTTGTTGTTGTTATTTTTGTTGTGGTTTTTTGGTTTTGTTTGGGTTTTTTTGTTGTTGTTGTTTTTCTGGTTTGAAACAGTATGGAAAAAAAACTGAAAGAAGATCAAGGTCAAATCAGCAACACTATTTTTTCTTATCTGCCCCATCTTGAAAAACGGACCTTGTTTTAAGTTAGCATTCATATTGATTAATCTCTCATGGGAGGACATGTATCCTGCCTAGAGACAGAGAAGGCAGGGAAGTGTCTATTCTATTTTTCTAGTACAAAATCAAACATATCTCTCTGTATTACATCAAGACATATGGCTAAACGGGCATTTGCGACACAGTAAAAACACAATATCAGACATCCTGTAATGAGGCAAACTTCTGGATATCCTTCTATAATATCCTTCTTGGTAAATACGGATCAGATATAAAAGACATGGGCTAAATGAAGTTCTCAGAGGTGCTGACAGGATGTCATCCTGCCCATTCTGCAGTCTACTTGATTTTCTGGAAGAATAAATAATTTTGCAATTCCTTACCCAATCCTGCTGAAAACCATTTCATTGTCACATTATGCAGGATTTATGAATATTTCTAATATGACAAGACTACACATTCTTTCATTACTGTTTTTTAGCTATCTGGAAGGTTTGTCACAGTCTTGCCAGGTTTACAGATACTGATCTTCATTTAGCATGTGTAGCCTGTTTATCATATGTGTTAGCCACCATGTCGCTATTTCTCTACTAGGTGAAACAACTATCAGATAATATATATATGCTTTTGCTATTTTGAGTGTGGAATGGAAGTATCTCACTTCTATCAACATGTATCATTTCTACCAACATATTAATATTTCCTTTATTATAGATTACTATCCGTACCTATCCTATAGTTTGTGCGGCGACAGGTTTTAAACTTCCACTTCTCACAAGATCAATAGTTATTCAGTTAGATTCATACTGAAATAGTTTCACCTATCTCTTTTTTAATACTTTGCCTTGTTTGGCTCATTAGTGTTTCCTAATCTTTAAAGAAAAACAAAACCACTACCACCATCAACATCCCCCAACCTGCAATAATTTTAATTTCCTAAAAACATTCTATATTTTCAGAAAAAAAGAAACTGAAAATGCAAAGCAGCACAAAGAATAGGAAAAGATCACTTTCACCTCCACCTATGAGACATATGTATGGCATCTATTGCACTTACTGCATGATAATACCTCCATATGAATAAATGAAATCTCTGCAATGATTATGTGTTATTCATAAGCACATCATTTACAATATTCTGCAGAGATACCGTGAAAGATTTTCACATGGAGGGTCTCTAATCACAGTCTCTCTTTTCTTTTCTTTTAATTTCATGGATCTTACAGACCCAGAAGAGGCAGCTTGGGAAATCACATTTCTCCATGAACATTTTCTTGTTTTTTCAAAGTCAGACAACTCCAAGCCTGTATTCACCAAAAGCAGCAGAGACCTGAGACTGTGACTGTGACTGTGCTGCTACAGGAGGGAGCCAGTCTCAGAGAAACAGCTGCTACTATCTATCATCTGGATCAAGTTTGACTTCTGTTAAGTGCTGTTATTCTACTATTATACAAGCCATTTTGAAAATCTTGATATACAATTCTTCTTTTTCAAGACAATTCAGCTAGGAAAAAAAAATATTTAAAGTTTAATCCATTAAGTTTAAATTTAAATTTATGAAACATATTCTACAGAGATAGAGAAACCGTTATGCATTACTAATTTAAAAAAAAATATTGAGTAAAGGTCAGTTAGAAGAGATGAAAAGGTGGGCTTTTTTTTCCTATCTTTAATCCATCTGCTGTTCTCTGGCAGACAAACACATTTAATCAAAGATAACAAGACTATTAACGTTTGTTACAAGGAGAAACTAAACTCAGTAGCTCTGCACTGAAATGTCCTGTATTGGACTGGTAAGATAACTACTAAGTTTATAAATCACTGGTATCAGAAAACAAACAATATATATTTAAAAACAATATTTAAATTTTAACCTGATATTTTTCCTCTTAATTTTGTTCCTGGTATTATTACTTTTAGAGAGTTGTTACATTTTTAACAAACTTCTCTATTTAAAACAAACAAGCTTCCTTGTTGTGTTTTTACGCTTGTTACTTTGTGATATTTCCCTTGAGAAGTGCACTTAAAACATAAACAATGTGTTCACTGGCCAGAATTAATGTAACGGGGTCAAAAGATACAGTTTCAACACAAATTTTCTACTTTTTTCATCAGTTGCTGAACTTGTTTCTGTTTGTCTGATGCTAAAGGTATAACACTGCATCATTACATGGCAAAAGAAAAATATATATGCACAAACTATACCTAATGGATGTTTACAATATATTTCTTTTCAGCTCTTCTCTCTTGAAAGCAGTACAGCCTCAAGTGAAACATGAATACCTTACAAGTGAAGCACTGAGATTACATTTATTATTAACTGACCTTTCTTTCGGGTTTTCAGCATTTTTGCAATTGTTGCATTGTTGCATTGTTGCAATGCTTGATTGTTGTTTTATGACTAGACTTAAAAATTGCACAATTCCAATTTTTTTCTTGTATTTTTAAATAGATTGGAAAGAATGATTTTATTTCATGTGGACTCATTTATGTCATGGCAAAGATGTGATTTCACAGCAAGATCAAAACCCAAGGGGCAACGGATCATGCCCCGTCAACCCCACACAGGAAAAGTTATCTTCATCCTGCATGTCTTTAAATCTGGCAAGGGAGAATAACCAAAACAGGTGTTTTCTTCACTGTTTTGAAAGAAGTCACGCAAAAATATCTCATCTGGAGGTGCATAAATGTTTCATCATTCCAGCACATGTACAGGGATGTAAGGATCAATTCTGCATCTGGGACAGCGTGCCCAGCCCCTCTGGATGTGCAGCCCTCAGGCATCTGGGAGAGAAAAGGGATTCCAGCTCTTGGCATTTAATGAAGAAACTGCTGGGTCACTTTTAGCCTTCCTTGTTGGTAGTGCTGTGAAGATATTTGAACTAGAACCTTTGCAACAGAAAAGCCTCAAATGTTTTGTTACAAAAATTAACAGCTTGCTTACAATTCTCTTTTGGGCTCTCTTGTTCCCTCAAGGAAAATAATGAGAAATTACGAAAGGAGTAATCTGAAGAAAAATGCACCATTTTTTTAGAAAAGAATCCCCAAAATAATGATTTGATTTGTGAAAGACTTGGAAATCATTGCAGCATAGAATGGTTGTCACAGAGTTGCTAACATTTGGGGTCCTTAACAGTATCTAGTATAAGAATTTCAGGACGGAAAACAATTAGCGTGGTATCAGGGTTTCTTCTATGATAATTAACCCGGAGACAATATTATGAGTACATTCTACCTAGTCTAACCAGATTTACCACAAAACAGTGTGCTACTCTATTCATAGAAATGGGATGTGCTCAGCTTTTGAGCTACAAAGCCAGCTTGAAGTTCAGCAGGTCATTTGAGGGTAAATATTTTAACAGTTCTTACACAAGGGGAAAAATCAGATAAAAAGCCATAACACAACTTGGTTTTATAACAGGAATTTCCATCTATACTATTCAGAGCAGGCTGTGAAATTGTATTGCCAAGTATTAAAATTTTCAGTGACTTCTTGCTACAAATGAAGAATAAACAATATATCACTTTCTGAAAATACACAGTTAAAATTCCACTCATTAACATGGAGAAAACTTTGTTGGGCTGTTAATTTCAAGGATCACCAAAAAAAGCAGATGCTATGAGTTGGTATCGTCTCAGAGACATCAGCCTGCGCTGCTGCAGCCGCTGCAGCCACGGCAGCTCCACAGCGCCGTCTCACTCCTGTCTCTGTTCTGTTCCTGCAAAGCCAAATCACGGTGCAAACTCCAGGTAGCTTCTACACACATCATGCTGACATGACAGATAACTTTTCTGAATATTCACTCTATACATCATGCAAGAGTATTATAATTATATTTTTATAGCTTCTGGATGGGCATGGATAAAGGTTTCTGCAGGACTGCTTTCCCATTTGCATACAGAAAAATATTGTCACAACTATACTATTAAAAACAGTTCAATTATAACGATCTAGCAAAAAAAAAGTTCTTGGCTAAAGACGTATAAACAGGCATTACAATTCAGGATAACAGAGGTTGTTTACAGAATTTATTTTTAAAAGGTGTTAGGGAATTGGGATTTCAAGTCAGTAAAAACAAAATGTGTGTAACTATAATGAAATGTCTGCCTTTTTTTTAAGGTTTTTCAGACTGGATTTCAATCACCATTTCAACAAAATTCAATGACTAAAACCAGTGCAACCATCCAAATGTATTTACCCCTTTTTATGGCTGTTTATACTTGGAAAATTAAGTCTCACAAAAGAAGCCCAAAAATGTAACTCTGGGTGTTTGTTCTATTAGATACTATCTGTGGACAAAGCTTTGCTTCTCTCCAGGTCTCCTCTGCTCTTCTGATTGCAATCTCATTTCACTTGTCCTTGGGATCTCATGTCTGCTATGACCTCCAGCTTGTTAAATATTCAGCAGAAAGTTTATGGACTTTCCCATAACCTTGATTAAAAGCCTATGGGGAACCTGAATGCTGAAAAAAACTCTTTATTTGAAAAGAAACTTGAGTACACTGTGCTGATTTCTGTTTCATTAACAGTATTTATAATCAGCAGTCACTGGCACAGAGTTGAGGCCAGAGGAAAAAATGATGATTCAATCTTACCTGTTTAATAATTATTCTATTATCATGCCAAATCCGGATTTTATAGTAGAGCTTAATTTAACCAAGTGGAATTTGTGGTAGCAATGCTGAATGGGAATGGAAAGTAAATGCTAGGAAAAGTTGGTCTTTCAAAGAAAACAGAGTAATAGTATTTGCAGAACTACAGAATTTTACATCTTTTGTCCCCCTTCAAGGAGGAAGCCTCTCCCTGTTTTGAAGATGGGTGTCTTGGGTAACTCCATCTCCCAACCCAAAGAGTTCTGAAGTCCTGCTCCCCTGGGCACTCCAGGCCCGTGTCCAGGCTGGAGACGGGATGTGGTTCTGTTTCCACACCTCAAAGCCCACAGGCACTCTGGGTCCACCACTGCTTTTTTTTTTTTCAGGGAAACATCACAGACAAACAAGCAGACACGAATCTTCTAGGGGCTTTTCAGAATTTCCTTCTGTTAGAACAATTAAAATACAAAGCCACATGAAAAGAAGCTCAACCTACTCAAGAAAATGTCTGAGTTTCCCCATAACCGTTGAGCATCTTTAGGCACTGATAGGAGTATTTAGATAGTACAGGAGACCCCCACCCCCTCAATAATTTAGTTTGTCATAGTCTCTACTTCTATTCTTGGTCTTTTGTTCCTCTTTCAATAATGGACAGAGATCTTTTCTTTCATAATTGTCGGGTGATTAAAGACCCATCAGGTAATTTTGTGCTTAACCATTATATCCTTCCTGCTTTAGGCTTCAAAATAAATTGTTCTGAGTGATAGTCCTATTTCTGATCAAGACATACTAAATGGAAGATGTCAAATTTTATTGTGCCTTTACAACTATATCAGTACAAGATGCAGTGATTTTCTTCATCAGCGCTTGGAAATTATCTCAATATGGGAGGAAAAGACAGCATAAAAGGCAAGTAGTGTCAAAAATTAAAACTGCATTTAAGCTTTAAGTAGAGCTACTATACTGTCAAACACAATTTTCAATCTTACATCAAAAGATTTGCCACATGATACTAAGATGGTTTCATGAAGACAGAAGACTATTATTTTGCATGTACAGTGGAACAAAAATTCAAACCACTGTTTTTACAATAAATTAGATATCTCATAATGCTCAACATATAAATAAAATTTTGTTCATTAAAGTATTTTACAGCTATTAATCAGTGTTCTTATTTTTAATTGTCCCTCAATTAAACAATAACAGGAGGATGAGCAAGATACAAATTCTAACTCTGGCCCAAGGCTAAAGAAGGAAATAAGAGAAATATTACTAACGTTAGGAAATCTTGCCTCTTTATCATGTTTGATTACTACGGATCACCATACTTGCAAGAAAGTCTATATTAAAATAGAAAACATATATTGTCTTTCATTATTACTATCTTTTGTTTAATTATTCCTGAAGTGACTTATGTTTGTTATATACAATTGCAAAGATGTATACAGATGACATAAAACTATAATCATACGAACACAGCATCGCTTTCTGAGTGGATTATCCATGTGTTGCATTGATTGGGATCCTTGAATGAGATGCAAACCACTAGAGAGGTTTAAACAGCTATATTCTTTCTAAAGTACTCTTTAATTAATGTTTTCTAGAGCCGTAATTATGAAAGCTTGTAAAGCCTAAAGCCTGAAAACACTTATGCACCTACTTAACTTTGCTCATTCAGGGTAGACCCACTGAATTCACTGGAACTGCTCAGAGGATGTAATTTAACTAAAGAATGCACATAGGCTGTTGCAGGTTAAAAGCTAAACAGTGAACACAGCTTTGCACATTTATATCCATGGTGGACTTCAAAGCATTTTGCTCTTTGTTATTTCCAATTACAAGACTGTCGTCCATGGGTATATTTGTCTTTCCCCAACAAAGCATGGAACTGATCCCTGGCAGTCACTTTGATAAAGTGTTGCATTAAGCAAAACTGAGCCATGAGTAAGTGGGATATAAGATGTGTACATCTGTATATACATAAACATAATTTGTCCACATTGTGAAGGCAGATAAATATTCATATTTGTGCATATATACAAGCATATCTCCTACACAATGAAAAATATTGACATTAGAATAGAAGCCAAATTATTGTCTACTGTCAATGGAAAACTGCTAAATCTCTTTAAAAATAGAGTACTCACGTTTCTAGTTCATTTGTTTTAACTATATAAACCATTTGTATTTTGCTAAACAGGCTTCTATTTGTTTAATTAGCAGTTGCAAATAGAGAAATGTTTTAAAAGGATTACCAACCTTCTCATTTATAAGCAGTCATTCAAGTTGTTGTATTTCCCCCCTCCACTTTAGCTATAAACATTACAATGTCATTGGAAAGTTCTAACACATACACGGTTTGAAACTGGGACTAACAGCTGTTAAAGACATCTCACTAACATTGCTGTTCTTTTTATAATAGATTTTTCCTATATTACCACACCTTACTTAAAAGAAGAAACCCTGAATCAAGAAAGAATCATAGAATGTCCTGATTTGGAACAAACCCACAAGGTTCATCAAGTCCAACTCCCGTCCCTGCATGTGACAACCCCACAGTTCACACTGTGTGTCTGAGGGCATTGTCCAGTCTCTTCTTGAACACCATCAGGCTTGGGGCTGTGACACCTCCCTGGGGAGCCTGTTCCAGTGTCCAGCACCCTCTGGGGGAAGAACCTTTTCCTAATGTCCAACCTAAACCTTCCCTGGCACATCTTCCTGCCATTCCCCTGGGTTCTGTCATTGGTGGGACACTACATGCCTCAGTTATATTTCAGTAATGTTCCAGTCTCCTCATATTCTCATCAATCCTTCCTAATTTTTGGTTGTACAACCTCTAGTGCACATGTGCTGGTTGGTCAGTCAGTTAGTAAAGATCAAACATATTTTCTTGGCTCAGCTGTTGACAGGTCCAACAGTGGCTTTGGAGCCAACTCTTGGCCAAGCAGACATGCAGGTCCCCTTTGTAGACTTGTTAGAAATATGTTGCTAAATTCCATCATCATATCCCAGTCCTATTCCTCTGCCCAGAAAAACTAGATTGTCTGTGCGTTATCCCAGAGCTCACTGCCTGCCAGCTGTGCCAGTGCCAACTGGAGTGTTTATCTCTTGAAATATCTCCCCTGGGCTGCACAGCTCTCTGTGTTAGAACCAAGGAAGCTCAGGAGTGGGAGGAACACAGTCTTTACTCAGACTAGTCGTTAAATAAGGTTCAATAATTGCAGTTATCTGTTAAAGATTAAAAATTTAAAAAATGGAGAGGCTGCTCATTCAAACCACACTGTCCATTAAATAAACAAAACACTTTGTAGAAAAATGAGATTTGACCCAAAACTCAGCTGAATATTGTGCAGCATATGCAAAAGACATTGAATTAAGTCTATGTAAGAAGTCTTGACTCTCACTTTACTCTCTCCCCTCCACTTTAGCTTTACTCTCTTTGGAATGTTTGGCTTTGAAACCTTAACATGCTCTAAATGTAAATCACAGGCAAATAATTGTGTAGCTCAGGCTTAATATAGAACCCCTGTAAACCCTTCCATCTTTGTGAAATGAACAACTACATAACGAAAATCCCAAACAAACAACTTTATTATGTCAAAAAGTAACATTTTTTCACATTTAAAAGCACACTGGAAGAAGGGCATCTGACTCAGCAGAGAATTTATCTACAATTCACTCAACACACTGTGTCATTTATGGAACTATGCCATTAACTAAATAACAGCATCCAGTGCAAAGGCATCATCAGTTCAGACTGGTACATTTTCTTTCTCCTGTGTCATATCACTTATGCCTACTGCATTAATGCAAAACATCAAGTTCTTCCATGGAAATTTTGTATATGGTCATAGATTTATCTAGCAGAAGACACCACAGTGTAGTACATTATACATGAATTTGAACAGTTCCCACAATAAGGAACACTTTTGCCTCAACCTTGGCTTTAATCATAAAAGGTTCTCACTGATGGGAGACCCTGAAAACCATGTAACAGCAGTTACATGGGATGAACAACATCCTTCACCACCTAGACTGGAAGCAGACACTTCTGTTCAAGTCACAGTTCATACATACACCCCCTATATTCCATGGTCCTAAACCCCAGACTAGAAAGGAGAAACTCCAAAATGAGTTTTACAGCACGCTACTGCTACAAAAAATGTATCACCAGGTTCTTCAGCTAAAGGGATGCCAAAAATTAGACTACATGCCCACATAGTCATGCAGAGTTAATGCTGTCTTCAGTCTTATGTTTACGCCCAAAGACCGTAGTAGTTGCACACTTCTAGGCAGGTTAGAAAACATATTTCATGCAAGGTGTGATTTGCTTGGAACAGTATCATCTGATACTATAAGGTGCGTAAAAGGGATTATTGGTACTATTTAAGGATCATTGAGCCTTTTCTCATCTCGCACAAAAATGATGCATGTTTGCAATCCGTTTCTGTAGTTGCTTTATGAAGTGCCATAGTGACTAGGGAACTGAGAGAATACAAATGAGACATTATCATTTGATCTACAGTGTTTCCTTAAAATACCAAATCTTGCTAGAGGAGCTTTCATGCATGCTGAACACTATCGTCATTAGATAATTACTCATTATAAATGAGCACAGGCTAAAACCAGACATAATGTTCAGCTTTCTGAGCACATACAAGACCCAATGTTAAAACGAAAATATAATATACTTCAAAACAATTTTTACTGATCAAATGTGTTGGATTTACATCTAGAAGTAGTTTGTTTTTCTGATGACTGAAAATAATCTCTCTCTGTAGTACTCAGTGACTTGCAGAATCTCAATGTAAAAGGTTATTTGAAACTCGGATTGATAATTTTTTTCCTCTCTGAGTTCCAGAACATAGACCTTTGGAGGAACTGTCCTATAGGACATATTAACCAGATTTTAGGTTGATATCATGCCAGTAAGTGACATTTACTACATTACCAGCATTGTGACATCTTCTGGATCATAGGCTCATTGATTGCTTTGGGTTGGAAGGGACCTTAAAGATCATCCAGTTCCAAACCTCCTGCCATGGGTAGGGACACCTTCCAGTAGACCAGGTTGTTCAAAGCCCAACCTGGCCTTGAATGTTCCAGGGACGTGGCATCCACAGCTTCTCTGGGCAGCCTGTTCCAGTGCCTCACCACCTTCATGGGGAAGAGTTTCTTCCTAATATCTGATCTAAATCTCCCCTCTTTCAGTTTAAAACCATTAGCCCCTGTCCTATCACTACCAGCCCTTGTGAAAAGTCCCTCTCCAGATTTCTTATAGGTCCCCTTTAGGTACTGGAAGGCTGCTATAAGGTCTCACTGAAGTAATTGTAATGATTTATGGATTGATAGTTCTTGTTATTAACCACTCCACAGTTTTGCAATATTTGGAGGTGGAAGGCAGCTGTCCCACAAGCCTGCATCTTGCATAACTTCTATCCTGATGCAACGCCATGGACCCCGAAGTTAGACTAGACTAACCAAAATCACTTCAACATCACAGACTCACTCAGTGGCAGACATATTTTTAGATAAGTTCTTAGGTGCCAAACCAAGGCCTTGCTGAAAGGTAGTGCTAAGTGCAGTATGTTTGTGGAAAAGCGTATGACAACACTATAGTTTTGATGCTGAACAGGTGACCAAGCTGAAGCACACAAAAAGAAAAAAAGACGTGAGAAGCTGCACTGCCTGCACAAACAGCTCTGTCCATAGTTCCAGAGCTCTTTCTTTTTTCTCAGTCATTCATCTGTCTGCTTCACTTAATCAAGGCTGCAAATTGCCTAGTTCAGTTAGGGTTGCTTATTTTTTTCCAAAGAAACCTAGTACAATAAATGCAACATTATTGTTACATATAATGTCTTATGCATGAAATTAGAATTATTTTCACATCAAACAAACCAGATCTTATAGTTCAAGATTCTCTAACAGTAATTTACAAATACATTTTACAACTGAGACTTCTTTTGACATGAGCAGAATTTAGATAAATTCCTGACACAATGAGAATAAAAATGCATGTTCCATCAAGGACTCCAGAGAAAGCTCTCTTATTCTTGCAGACCTTGAAAGAAAAGTGCAATGACACTTTTCAGCTGAAGTTCACCTCTTGAAAAAGGAATCTGTTGAAATAAAACTACAAAGATACATTTCTATTTTACTGA
This sequence comes from Streptopelia decaocto, assembly GCF_964273445.1. NCBI lineage: Eukaryota > Metazoa > Chordata > Aves > Columbiformes > Columbidae > Streptopelia > Streptopelia decaocto. The sequence continues at coordinate 8,589,459 of NC_138665.1, forward strand.
TATTACAATGAAGTCTGCTAAACACAATGTTGTTCTTTCTTACTGATAGCTTCACATACCTATCCTCTCAGACTGGGATTATTTGTATATTTCTCTCTCTTTAGTACCTGAAATTATTCCTTGTCCATTACCAAGAGTCAGAGAGACCGTGAACAACCCAAAGGTTAGCTCTGAGCAGATAGAATGCTTGCATAGTCCTCAGTGAGAGTTAAAGAGATGGTTGAGGAGTTAAGATTTTACTGGATTTTTCCCATTGTATCAGTAATCTACCAAATTATTTACAGAATCCTATTGAATTCTTAAGAATTTTTTTTTTTTTAATATATACACAAATATATATGACCGCTTTTTTGCAGCATATCTCACATCATCTACTAACAATTTTTTTAATTTCCCTCCAGGAAGAAGTGACTCACACCCAAAGCAGGAGAGAGGTGTGTTTATGAGAAAATGTTGTTTCAGAGCAGAATCGTAACGTTCAGACATGTTCCAGAAACACCACTGATACCTGAGTGAAAAATCCACTTGTCTTCAAAGGGATTTTTGTTGAGAAAAAAGCTTGTTTATTTTCCTCTTTTTTGTTACCATGGACATCTGAATAAAGATAGTATACTTTTACTGGAACCTTCTCCTACTGCTGTGGGAAAAAAAAATGTCACCATCTGCATTAAAATATGTCCCTCTGCATGTAGTTATACATGCAACAAAGGCGATGATAATTTGAATTGAGTACATATGGAGCAAGCATCTGAGAAAGTTCTTGCCTCCATACAAATATTTTAACAATGGAAGACAAATATGTCTCAGATATATACACACTGGCATCAGATTTAAAAAATCTTTTTATGATGTATTTTGATGTATTCACAGGTCTTTTTTTTTTTTTTTTTAATCTCTTTCTTCCTTTACAGCAGCTTAGGTTGAAGAAGGAATGCTATCTTTAACCTTGAGATCCCTGTTCTTGCTGGTTTGTGTCATAAGCTTATTATTTAAAAGCATTTCTTTGTGTTTAACATCTCACCTCAGCACACAAAATGGTTGTGGATTAAAGTACATTTCTAGGGGGGAAAGGATAGAGTGACTGTGAATTAGACATGCTGGTTGCCTGGCTGGGTCATCATTTCACTTCCAGCTTCTGGACCAGAAAAATCTTTCTGTGACCCCCCTGTCTACTCTGTTTAGGTGCTTATTTCAAAATTGTGCAGTACTAATCAAAGGCTGGTTAGCACAGGATGTTAGATCCTGTTCCTCTCAGTCACTGTAAATAATAAGATACAGTTGTAGTACATGCTTAAAGTGTAATCAATTTTTAAAGCATATATGCAACACGGCTTCATCAGTGTTGCAGGGAAGAAACTATCTTCTTGCCTTCCAGTGCAGGCAGCTGTTTGGATCTGATTTCTAAATTCATAGATTCAACCATCTGTAATTCAGCTTGCTAATCATTTGGGTAAAAAGCTTTTCTGACATACAGTCTATACTAACCAAATAACCTCGAAAACTACTTAGGTAGTGCCAGTTCCAGCTGAATAATAGGGTGAGTGTCCCATGTCCTCCCGTCAGGGGTAATAATGGGCGCTGTCTGCAGCGCTCCCCGTCTGCAAAGCACCGGAGCGGGACACACCAACACCCCAGCTGCACCCCTGGGCTCCCATGGGGAAATGGAGTAATGACTGTAACACCACCTTGGGGAAAAAACAAAACAAAACAAAACAAAACAAAACAAAATACTGATAGCAAAAGCATTAAAACAGTATTATTATTTCATGTCAGCATCTTTTTGAAAGACTCTCAGGGAATATTAAGTTGACAGTGGTGCTGTTGGCAGCTTTAAAAACATGTTGCAGCCACAGTCTGATGCAACAGAGAATCCTGCTATGAGAAAAATGGCAGCTCTGTCAGAGAGCTGAACGTTTCTTTTTTCATGGTCACGAAACAAGACCAAACCACCCCCCCCCCCACTTTGTACACTTGTTAACCTTATGCCTTGGTGAAAACTAGCAGCTACAGTTCCTTTTAAATAAAGTCTGAAATTTTTACTGGATACAGCTTTCCTCTATTCCTGTCACAGAGTTGTGCAGAACAGCTGTTTTTAATAAATTCCTATTTTTACTCCCTGACTTTTGACTATCATTATGTATATGAGTTTCTTCAGCCTGCAAAGCATGTTTTAGCAAGAAATATTAATGGTTTTCTACATATATCATCTTTTCTCCTTATTCAGCAAGAATAGGTGTTACACAAAATAGAAAACATCTGCTTACTTGTATTATAATTTCTCTTGAACTCATTAGATTAGAAATACAAAGCTGATAGCAGAGGTTAATGATGAATGTACAAAGCAGAACCACATTTCTTTGTAAGTATGTTTCAAAGGATAAACAAATCCTAAAATACGGTATTTATAAAAAAGCATTAAAAAAAGAATTATGAGGGAGGTTTTCATTAAGACATCTCTAATAACTACACTAATTTCTTAAATTTTGTAATCCTTATAATGATTCACCCCTAACCCAGAAGCTAGAATAAGGTCAGGGCACCTTCTTATTTTCCCTGCTTCCAAATACCTTTCCTCTCTTGGGACTTGTGGTAGTATTGTCTATCACAGTGCTTAATTTTTATGTCAGTGCACTGAATTATCACCATGTGGACAGTGGTCTCCTTGGCAATTTTGATCATGTGATGTGAATTCCTCTTTTTCTTTCTTTGCTTTCAAGCTGTCGGGGTTCTGAGTGAAGAACTGTGATTGCAGGATGCCCGTCACAGCACGATCTCTGCTACAAACAAACACTCTGAGGAGATGCTCCTTGAAGGCCTCTATATACACATCTTAGCTCAAAGACAGAAAAACTCCTACTGCATGAAGATTTAGGGAGTCAGCTTTCCTGTTACAGAGGCAGGCAGCTTTGAATAAACTAACTGTACTCATTAGGTTTATTGAGCAGTTAAGTGTTAACATTAGAGCCCTGCTAACTATTATATTAGCTGATATCAGTAGCAAGGGAAGTCTTACTAACATCACAGCTCTTTCATTGGTGATTTCTGCTGTTGTGCCAGTTACAGAATGACAGAGAGAGTATAATTTCTGAAGCTGTGACATGTATTTGGCAATCTGCTGCATTCTGACACAAATTAAGGACCAGGAGTCATACAATGATCCAGACACAAACTCCCACCACAGAAATAGCCCTGCTGGATCAAAAAATCAGAAGACATCAGGGGAAAAAAAAAAGGAGAACTGTCCTTCTCCAACTCCAGAACAATTCACAGCACTGTGCTTTGAAATCCTTCTGTAGCTTGGCAGATGTAAACAAATACAGAAAATAAAACTGAGGAAAAAATTTTTCCCAAAAGCTAAACATCTTGTAATTATGAATTCTTAAATGGAAAACTGGATAGTTCAATATCCAAGCTGATTATTTATCTGCTAATATTCTTTACAAAACATACAAACCTTACTATAACTGTCTAAACTCCTAATTATCATATGACAACTCAGACCCCACATACAGACATGACCAAGTGCTATCCCATTGAGCGTACATAACAATGAAAGGCAAAGGACCCATTTTATTTCTAGATCTTCTCAAGCATACATCTTTTTCACAATGCTGTGAATATGTTACAGTATTGGAGTAGGTCACAGTAATGCTGACGGATAATGGGTCAACGGAAAGAGAATCTTGTGATCTTCACAAAGAAGAGAAACAAGGAGATAATTTTAGAGATAGATGTGAGAGCTCCACCCCAGCAGAATCTGTAATCAGTGATATTTGACCCTCAGTGAAAAAATCAGCATGAGTATAAAGAAAAGCTTTAATATCAGTTGTAAGAAGATAAAACCAAGGTTTGCTTCTATAGTTTTCAAAGTGCTTTCTCTCCCCATTCCTCTCTCTCTTTATTGCCACTGTTTTTCTTTACAAGTACTACTTTTGAGGAGGAGTGGCAGAGGTTGTCTTTCTCTTTCTAAACAGTTCTTTGGTGTATGATTAGTATGTGACATTAGTAAAGCCTTTCTTGGGAGAGAAATGCTTGCTTTCTTTTAAAGCATTAGGTGAGGGCTAGATTTTATAACATCTGATCCTATAGAGGACACATCTTCTGGGACACTGGTTTTGGAACATCAGTCAAGATAAACAGATAAAAGAACAGCTATTGAAACAGTGTCATTGTTCTTTCTGATATTTGAAAGAAACAGAGTTATTTTGGATGAGAGGAATTTAAGTACAGTAGACAATACAGAATCAGCTAGACATGTCCTTATCCTGGGAATGGCATTTTGGCTCCATCAGTTATTGCTTGCTATTATTATTTAGAGAGAATTTTAATTTGACATGCTAAGGCTTTAAGTAGAGCTGTAAGCACTGCAGCAAGGACAAGCATTGCAACAGTGCTGCTCAGTGGCGAGGCATGTCAGAAAGCAATGTCTTTTTTCAAAGCACAAAGGAAAAAGGGAAGATGCTGTTAATTACTGTTCCATCTTACTATCCCACCCTATTATCCCATCTAAGTCAAACGATTCAGGATGCAAGTGTTGCTCACCCTGATAGAAGTAACACAAATCTGAGGAACACAAAAGCATTTGCTAAATACATACAGCAAATTAGTGTTATTAACATGCACAGATGTAGGTGAATAATTGCCATACACCTTATACAGTAAGGTTAGAAGCTCTATCAAACAGTTGATCTGGCTGTGAGGTGACTGCAAATTTGAACGGGATGATGCTGGCCCACCACAGTACTGCCCAGCAGCACGACAAGCTAACTCCCTATTTTTACAGAATGAAATGAAAACAAAAAGACCTGATACGCACTTAGAAGCACAGCTAGTACAGCATATGTTATTTGTATAGATCAGCTCCACTTCTATTATGCAAGTATTAGTGAACACTTTTACTGCAATTCTACTGGGAGCATAAAATGAGTGTAATAGCCACATTGTGCTCAGAGCCCCACAAATACGTAGCAAAATTTCTGTCTGTAATCCAGGGACTTTACAATCTAATTCAAACTGAAACATGGGAATGGATATGTACAAATAACCAAGACAGTGTGAGATCACGATGAGAATTATGAAAGGCATTTATGAGATAGGAGCTTCTGGCATTGCTGAAATCAGCAGTAGAGTCAGAGTTAACTCTGAAAACATTTACAAGCAATCAGAATGGTCTCCTAACAAAAGTACTGAATCACACAGCATTCTGAACAAAACGCAACCAAATCCTGCCACTAACTATAAAGCAGCTACATTATTTATTGGCATTAAACACAAAGATGAGAGTCTCAACCTCTGATGTAATATAAATCATCATAAATATTTTGCTTAGGTCTCTCCAGCTCAACCCAGACAAATGTATTTTCTTTTTTGGAATGTGACTATAATATTACTGACCAGTCAGTTTCAAGAAAACCTGGTGTTCCAGTAGCTGGATCACCAGCAGGTGCCAGTGACACCAGCCCTACATTCCCCCAGTGTAGAGCCTGGGCAAGGGTTTCTGACCTTCCCTCGACCTTACCACAGCAAAGCTCAGGTTTGACAAGTAGCCAGAAAATAAAAGGTTCACAACACAGATTATACAACATCAAAAACTAAAGAAACAGAAGTTTATTAAAAACATCTTGTTTTTTGGAAGACTAAAAGATATTTGAAGAATAAATGCAAAATTATCTCCTGTGTTCAGGAATATGTGGGCATACATTTTGAAACAAAAATTCTAGTTGTTCCTAATGCTTATTTCAAGACTGGATCCTATTTCCCAGCAAGAGTCCAGTTAAAGGGAAAATATCAGATTAAGGGATGCCGACATCTCTACACAAACAAGGACAACAATCACTAGATTTATTGAGTTGATCGGATTTGACTCAGCAAATGTTGTGACTCTAAGTGCACTGTCAGCTGGGAATCTTCTTTGTTCAATAAACACAATTCTTCTGTTTAACTTCTAAGAGTGATTGGTAACTGTAGACAGTCGTTAAATATATTTCCTGATACATTTTTCATTAATCACAGTGAAATCAAGTCATAAATTATAATGCTTCAAATGAAATTATAATCATGCAATTTTTCACATGGCTTAAATAAAATAAAATACAAAAAATATATTTTTTCTACCTTTCTGTTTTTAAAACAGGAACTAGATGCTAACAAACATCTTAATCTTTAGTACTGCTAAAAGCTCCTCCTGGTGCCACTGATTAGCTTGACTTGAAAAAAACAGAAAGGAAAACAAATTGCATCAGTGTTTACCTAAGGCAGAAGTGAAAGCTTGAAACAAAATAAGACAGAAGGACATAAAATGACTTGCTTCCTGGCTCATAAACAATAGAAAAACAAACATTGTATGAACTTTATCTTCCTGTGTGGGTGGCCTAATAAAAATTAGAAGCAAAGGAAGGCTTCTTGAACAGAGATGGCCACCGGTTCCATCCAAGGGACGCTGTGCCGGAGCGGGGGGACTCTGCGGCCCCCGACACTTGTGCCCGGGCTTCACACTTGTCATCAGCCAACCCGCTGGACATGATAAGGGATTGCTTTGCTGGCAGAAGTCTGCTTTCCCCTGATAAACCTCTATCTCATCCACAACTAGATTTAAGATATGTAGGATACACTCGTCTTCAAAGCTGTCACCAGAAGGAAACTCTGTCAATGACTTCAGCTTTCGTACGCTCCAGATAAACTTCCCAGTTTAATCTGTGCCCTTTGTGACTTTTCAAGCTATTGTAACCATCAAAGCCCTAATACACTCCCAGATACAGGATGCTCCAAATCAGATTCCATTTTCCCAGCCAAACTTCAGGGCCTCTACTTAATGCAAATATGACAGCTAGTCAGATCTAGAAGGAGTTTGAAAACGTAGAGAGAAGAAACTTCTTCTCTATCCACCTCTGCCCCACCAGGCTGCTTGCTACAGCAATAGATTTTAAAACTTTCACAAACCTCAAACAGAAAAAAAATAGGATTATCCATTACCATGTCAGCTTAAGTGATAACATAAATATATATCACAGAACTTCTGCCACTAAATCACTGTTTATAGATGTCAGATCTCATTTATTATTAAAAAAGCCCCAAACAAACACTTTAAAGCCTTCCTTATTATTTCACAAAAAATGACTGATTTCTGAACTGCAAGGTGGAGCTATTCTTTCTATTATTTTTTTATTCAGAGCAACTTATATTATAAACCTCAGTCAAGAGTAACATTAGATGATATTCATAAACACATTACTATTGCCTGAGTTACTTCATCTCAGTATGTAGCCTAGAAAATCCAACAGACTTTCCCCATTGATTTTCCCCATCAACCCCCATTGATTTTACATGAAAGATGGCGCATCTCAGAAAACTTTCTTGTATCTTACTTTTTTTTGAACAGAAGAAAATGTACACTGAGACAATATAATATCTCAACAATATAATATCTAAACAATATAATATCTAAAATTTACTTTTAGAAGAATTTATAGAGAGTGCTCCTTATTCACAGAAACTATAAGATTTTAAAAATCAGGGTCTGTGTTTATAGTGTGGTGTTTCATTGATAGGGTCTAAGTAGAATATTTCTCCTTTTGCATTTTTTCATGGAATTTGCTTTGTCCATTTTTCCCCTTCGCATCAACAGCCTTAATAACTTTAAAGTCAGGTACTCAGAGATCAAATCACCAAATCGTGGAATTATTTCTGAATATGCAATATGTATCCCCTTAGGTACAAGCAAAAATCCACTTGCGAAAGCCCTCATCTGTGTCATTGTAAATTCACCTCTCCAATCTGACCTCTTCCCTCCTCTCCAATGTCCAGTCACCAACAAATCACGAATATCATAATGTTTTGTTTTCTAGGAGTTTCTGTTGGCTTGCTTCACTGTATGTGCTTATGACCAGACAGTTATTTTAGTTTAGTTATTTTAGTTTAGAAAGATAGCTAAGACATTTGGAAAATCCACACAGTTGTCAGCCCTGTGACATTCAATGCCCTCCGACACATGCCATGCAGATATAAAGTTGCACTTCTAAAGGAGACGTACTTTAAAATGTGAATGTTGAGCACATCCTGATTTTGATCTCCGCCAGTTCCCCATTTTTTAAATCAAACAGCCACTTAATGATTGCTGCGGTGGTTTATATATATGTGATTCATGGGCACACTCGCAAGAGGTCATCGGAAAGGCTGGCATTTCACAAAGCGGTACAGTGCTGCAGTCAGCCAGTACATTCTCCCACCTACGTACAAGCTAATTTGATTAAAGGTAGAAGATCAATCAAACTCTATTGCCTCAGAAAGATTAATTACCTCAGCACTTTCCGAATTAATTATTAGTGTTTAGCCATGGGGATAGAAAAACCCAATACAGTAGAAGTAAAGGGACCCAATGGGCAGATGTGGTAGACTGGGATGTATTTTATCCCAAGATTTATTACCTTTAACTAATGACGATGTCTTCCTTCTTTTTTTTTTCCCCTCAAATTAGACCCAAATGCTATAGCGTATTTATAACTCAGCAACAACGCAGAGCTAAAGTATTACTGCTACATTTCAGCCTTGTTGTGGAACTAAAAGAACCCAAGAAGAGAATAAAAAAAATGAAAACACCATTAAAAAAAAAGAAATCATATCTGTTGGCAAGTATTCTTAAGCCTCAGTTTTTGGACAGGGAACAAGATACTTAAAACTTTGTAGTTGTATTTTTTTTGGTGCCCCAGCATGAGGTCTGAAGTCCAGCTGCCAGAGCAGTCTTACTGATGATGTTTAAAGAGTATATTTCAGCAGCTGCAGAGCTTCTGATTATCAGACAAGTCAGCATGACAAAAACCGCAGTCGTTTCCCCCAGGGAGAGCAAGCTTCCTCCCTGCAGCTGTCGGCTGAAGCACTGACCCTTCCTTCTTCACAATGACACCAATGAGATTTGCAGGACCCCGTGAGCCATCACCATGGAGGGGTTCCCCAGTGCTTGCTCGAGGCTGGGCAGGCAGCTCTGCTACACCGGTGTGGGACCTCAATGGCCACAGGACGAAGCTCCAGACCAGCCTGCTGCTGGAATTCGAAAGCAAGGGCTAATGCAAAGCTGAGATTCAGCAAACGCACCAGTGTAGAAAAGGGACCTCTTGGATCACAGAACAGATTTGCTGTTATTATAGAGGAAGACTTATTTGCCCTGTTAGAAATTTATCGATCTTCTCTTTAAAACTAGTTAGGCATTCTCATTCCCTGCTTCTATACTTCCCCACTGATTTTGTTTGAAATCCCCAAACTTCTGGCCCTGGCTGGTTTACAGATAGCACCTGTTCATTTGCCATGCAGCAACTCGGTGCTTCATTTTGGCCACCAAAATCTCTCTACCGCCACTCTCTGCTGTTACTTGAGAGCAATCCTAATCCCCAGCCAGCCCTTACTTTGCAGTTTAAACAGGCCAATATTAATTCCTTTCTCTGTATATAGGCATTCCATTCCCTTGTTATTAATAATATTTCTTTACACCTGTTTCTCAAGTGAGTTCACCTTTCTTTAATGTGGGAAACCAACACTATTCATAATATGTCAGTTGTGGTATCATCAATGCCTTGGGGTTATTTTTCTTTTTTTTTCTTTCTTTTTTCTTTTTTCCTGTACTAGGAGTAACTCAGGATTTTTTCACAATCACCTCAGGAACTGGTGATTTATAGTTTATCTTTGTAATACTCAGTTGTTTTTTCTTTATGTCATTTTCAGCTGGTGATTTATGTACTAGGTACACACACCCATTCCTATGAGAAAGACTGTCAACTATTCAATTTCAATCCACTGCTATTATTCCAAATCCTTAGCAAAATCCAATTCTTGTGGCATACACTCCTCCTCCTCTATATTTTCTGTGATGTTTGGCTTTGAGATAGCAGAATATTTCATTGATATCTTCCTGCTTTTAAATGCCTAACTTATTAATGAAGATAATAATGGAGATTTTTCCATTCTTCTATTAATCACTGTCTTTTCCTTCTTAATTACTAATGCTCCACCTTGATGTCATAATAATATTTATTAGTTCTTAATTCTATATAGACTAACTATACATTTATTCCACAATGTTAAAAATACATGTTATTGAAGTGAGATAATAGAGCTAATCTAATACTATTTTTGAGAAATTTATTATATCATTTATTGTTTTCTGTTTACATATATCATAGATTCTTCTTGGTAAATATTTTCCAGTAGTGAAGTCTGATGGAGCACGTATTTTTTTTCTTGATGCCTTGTCTCTTGGAATTACAGAAAAATAAGGAAAACATGATCAGTTTTGATATCCTGGGGAGGAAGATCATCTCCTCTCCTCCACATGAATGCACTGAACCTGCTCTGACTTTTAGGGCCATTATCATCATTCCTCATCAGCCTGTCTTTGCCCTCCTCAACATCATCCTTATCAAACATTAAGGCAAGGTGAAAGTGTTCTTTTAATTTTGGGGAAGAAATATGAGCAGATGTCATCCTTGCTGCAAACCATCTTCTTATGTGGCTAAATACCATAGATTACAGCCTTAATTCTTCTTGAGACTAATTCTCTTCAAGTCTGATGATCACTTAAAGCCAGCATAAGCTTTGCCCCAGCTACTCATTCACTCGTTTGCTGTCCACAACTAAGAAATGGAATTGGGGAACTGATCCATTTAAAAAGAACTTTTCCCCCTGTCCTTAGATCAGGTTGAACCCAGGTGAATTCTATCCTGTTCACCCAGGTGAAGAAGTGCTTGTGCTTCCACAAGAGAAGGTGCAATTGGGAGATACAAACAAGCAGCCCCAGACACAGCTGATAATACCAGCTCCAAGTGACCATGAAGTTACAGTACATACTACTAGCTCCCTTTCTGGCTATCCTTTCCTTAGTGTTACAACTTCTGATTTTTAAGGCAACTTTCTTGGCTTATTAGTCACTACTTCATGTTAAATATCATTATGGAGACTCTCCTTAAGATGCCAGTTTTCTTTTTCAAACCCCAGAAACCTCAGTGTGATTTGCCTCATTAACTAGTTCTTTAATTTTCAGCTAGCTTTGTGTATAATTCCATTTTGTTTATACCAAAAAAATTACAATTATTTAATTGCAGATTACTTTCAGGTTCTCTGGCTTTTTTCCCCCTAAAGCTGCAATGATATTCCACTTACTCTGCTCAATTTCTTAGGTGAACTGGGTACATTCTACTTTCTCCAAATAATAGTAAGAAAAATAATTTTACTCTAATGGGAAAAAAAAAAAAAAAAAGAAAATTTGTCATTCATATGTTACACATGTATTAAATAACCAGGCATAACTGGGGTCAACATGCACCTTTCAACCGCTTCGGTCAACATCACTGCTTACAGAAACTAAGGGGGCACCACTGAGACACAGTTTGCTAGGCTGACAAAACCAGAATTTGTTACTTTTCATCTATGTTTGCTTGTAGTGTGTCTTGTATTTAAACGTCATAAAGGGCAGGGGAAAAGACAAGACAATAAAAGGTGGTATGGTTAAAATCCTTTGCACAAGGAGTTATTGAAACATCCTTATTGGTTTGAGCAATTTATCAGCAGAAAATATATTAACACCACATACATTAGTGCTGTTACTTAAGGACAATATTCTCTACAAACCCACATGCATTCTTATATTACTATTTACTTAGTGTGACAGTTTATTGGCATCTCTTCCTTATGACACATCTACCACACTGCACATTATGCTTTTTTGCAGAGGCAACTAAAGTAAGAAAGGACAAATCATTTAAAATAGCCTATTGCTAATTTTAATTAGTACAGTCAATTAATTTTAAAGGTGTATATATAAATTGCTCATATTTTTCTGTATTCTTACAGTTACTCTTTCCCCCTTGCTTCAGTCCTATATTGATGTGAATTTGCCAGGCTTCCTCTCATCAATATTTCTCAGCTCGTGTTATTTTAAGTTATGCCCATCTTTTCAGTGTTTTGTAATACATGCTTTACTATTGCTAATAAACGAAAAGTTTCCAAAATACAATAATTCCCAATATTAGAGAAACAACTAAAACCTAAGAACTGTATTCAGGAAAAACAAGAGGGAGAAAAGACTTTTGAATACCCCTGTGTGATGGGGCATCTGGCATCAGCTTTCATAAGCCACTTATGTCTCAGTAGGCTATAGACATTACTGAAGTTGTTTCATCCCAACTCTATGTCTTCTTGGTAGGCAAAGTTGATCTAAATCATCATCAGATGATTAATCAGGCTTAATGTTTCAGACAATGTTTCAGATTAAGATAGGTCAGATATTTAAGATCTTGAGACAGAATGAAGGTCATGCTTATTCTGCTGTATGAATTCCGGTATCTACTCGGATTATCTGGTTGTATATTCCCTTCTCTTTTCACATTAACAACATTTTGGTCTATGAAATAAGAATATAAACACTTGACTATATCATGCCACTCCACGTTAGATGAAAAAAGAAACAATCAGAAGTCTAGCAGCATGTTTGTAGAGGAAACTATCAACTGAGAATGGTTTCCACTATTTAACCATTGACTAAATGTGTCACACATGCACAAGGGAACAAAATGAACCTCAGGCTGAAAACTTTCCTAAATCAGCAGACCAGGTATTTTAGTTGCTCTCACCCTCAGTAAGTCACTTTGCAGCAGCAGACTGAAAAAAAACATGCTGTGGGTCTTCCCCTTCTTTTTCACTTAGATGTATGAGAGCACTCAACAGATATTTATATCTGGGTTTTTTTTCCTGCCACTAGATGCTGCCATTAATATAAGTAAAAAACTCTAAAAAGGACTGCAATCTGTGCTTTCCACACTGTAGGCATCACGCTATATTGTGTCAATTAAACTGTTTAAATAAGTCACAAGTTAGAAGGGCAAAGAAATCTTAAATGCTAATTAAACTGTGATTTCAAGTTGAAAACTGAACTGTCAGGTAATTAAACAGGTGGTTAAACTTTCTTCAACTTCACACTTGAAAAGACATCAGATGCTTGCTTAGTCTCCACACAGTGATATGTGTCAATGATATTCAGATGTCAAAACTCTATTACTTCTAGGGCAACATTCTAGAAGAGTCACAATCCATATTTCTTCTGAAATTGCAAAATCTGGGTTCCAAAAGTACTGTTAAGTCCAAAACCTGAGCCTCTTTGTAAACAGCAAGACAGGTCCACATGCCTGTTCTAACAACTGCCCATGCACCTCCTCTCCCACACTTTCTGCATAAAAGGACTCAAATACTGATTTCTTGTACATCTTGCTCACTTCAGTAGAGCATAAACATCAATTACAAACAACAAAAGGAGAAGGGAGCTGGAAAGCACGTTCAGATCATGAGTATGCATAGCAAAAGCAGCAAATAACGATATATAACTTTAAATTTTCTTTCTTCTGGGGTATATTTGTAGCCCTTTATAGCCCCATTCTGTGAAGAATTCAGTTTGACTGCCTAGAATATTCCCAAGAGTATATTACAGCCTCAAATATATGAACACAAACAAAAGCAAACAAAGTATGATGTTTTCAACACAACATCCAAAAGCTCTGATGGTTCTTGTCAGCTGTCAGCTCAGAAAAAAAATAATATTCTAGCATTATTTCAGGAACTTTACAAAGTTTAAAAAGTCTGAAATTGAGGATGTCCAGTTAATAGTTTATGATCTAAAAGAAAAAGAGAGAATGGACCTCATCCATGCAGAGAAGCCCCTCAGACTCCAGCCTGGGGCAGCACAAGGCAAAGGCAGCGGTGGGATTTCCAAAAACCAGGCTGAATTTGTCAGAGCCAGCCCAGAGTCGCAGATAATGCTCTCTGCTGGATGCTGTATTTGCCAGTGCAGAGATGTAACTACCTTCTCACTGAGCTACTTCAAGTGCATAGGACTTACTAATTCATTCTTCATGATACGCTAAAGCAGCAGAAATACACCTTTCGGGCCAAGTTTTGCCCAGAACAGATATATTTTCAAATCACTTATTAGGCCGCTAACAAGGCCTTAGAGGCTTACACACATTCAGGTGTCTCTTTATCAATGGCATGGTTCAATTTAATCCAGATGAAGAGCCCCTGGACAATGAACAGTTGACTGAAGTACAGTGCAGTCTCTAACTGGCTTTCACATCACAGCAGAGAAAGCAATACCGGTATCCACAGCTCCAGCATGGTCCTGAGCTCACCTTGATTTTCCCTGACTGTTTGCAATACTGTAAGAAGTCAATGATAACAGCAGAAGTAAGATGATAAACTTTTGAGATGATTACTACATAGCATAGTTGCTCTCAAAAGACAAATCAAGAAACGCTTATTTCTGGAGACTGCGGTGTCTCCACAGACCGACTCATCATCCAGAAGTTCTTCCTGTTCAAACGACCTACAACGGGCAGTAGCGTTGGGTAGGGAAACACATTAAAAAGCATAAACTCCCTCAGAGCGGTATTTACAACTGTAAGGGCAACAATGTTAACCTCATCAGAAAGCTCCTCTTCATACAGCACAGCAGATCTATAAAAATACCAGGTAATCCATAAACTCTTTACAGCTCAAGAGTGTTTTATTTCCCATGGTCAGACTTCACACTTTTAGAAACATAGGGCTTCTTTGACCACATTAAAATCAATGATCAGCTTTAATAATTGCCTGAAAAAGAAGCCCGCTTTTGGTATTCAACTGATTCAACAAGCAAGATAACCAGAGTTCATCACTTACTGGACTCGGGGTCTGAGTTGCCGTCTCCTTCTGTCCGGCTGTTGGGTGACGCCTGCTCATAGTACTCGTCCCGGGGGAAGCCGAGGGGCAGGGGGTGCGATGTGCTGGCACCGCTGGCGGGTTCATGGTCCCCAAGCCCACTGTCACTGCAGCTTTCCTGGGAGCCATCTGGTAGGTGAAATGTGACGCGGCGCTGAGGCTACAAGGAAGGGAGAAAATTATATGGTTTCCACTACAGTATCAGTAATTGCTTAATGCAACCAATTTAGGAAATGTATTATTTCAGTTATCTGCTGAAGACGCATTATCTAGAGCTGTGCACAATTTCAGGCTTTCATGGACAGCCTGCTTTCAAACCCGCTTCACCTGACAGCACTGCTTTCTTCTATTTTTTAAAAATGTAAGCCCTGATGCAAAATGAAAGACACCTCAAACTAAAGAGATTCTGTCAGACTTCACAAGTCTTTGGATGCTTTTTGTATATTGACTTGGAGATTTCAGTCACTTTTTGAGGCTCAATTTATTTCAATGCTGAGTTTTCTAGTTTTAAAAAACAAAACAAAACAAAACAAAACATTTTCTTTCCCATTAAAAGCTGTTCCACACTTTTGGGTCTAAAAAATGTGACACACTTCTAATGTTGCATTCTTCTAAGGCAGAGAGAGAGCAAACAATAACAAGCCTTCTGTATTGAAAACAATTTTAATTGATTCTGCACATCCATGAAACTAATGAATTAAAAGTAGATTTCACTACTCTCCCTCAGACATTTCATTAGAACCCCTTTGATTTCTGTTGTACCACAGACTGGCATCTTCACTGTAAAAGGCTGGAAGCTGGGAGAGGGGTGAGGAAGGAAAGGTTCACAGCACGGCTGCTGAAGGACGGGTGGTGAGTGATGCACCTGACACATCAGGTACAGGACAACACTTTAATTACCTGACTCTGCCTGACTTAGGACTTGAATAACCAAAATTTAAATCTGCCCCAGTATGAAAAGAAAATACGAAACAAAGAAATAGGCAGCTCACCTGCTTATTTCCATGTGTCTTATTTCCGTGTGTCTTGGAAACATGAAACATGAAGATTCAAAAATCCCCAAGATAACAATTTAAAGTGTTATTAGTTTGATTTTTTTCAAAATTCCATTTGAAAGGCAATGCAAAACTTTATAGTCCAGTTGTTGGGATTAGTAATGCTGGAAATCAGATTTTTGATGCAATTATGCAAACAAACAAAAAAAAGTATGTACTGTTCTTACAATACAACAGATGTTGTCAGAGATCCCTAGATATTTGGTTCCTATAGGTGATGGTGTTGAACACCATTGGTTAAATTAAGTTTTCGCTAAAAAGTTAAGTTCCTCAATTTTTCAAAATCTCTTTTTATCACTATGACATTATTACATATGCCCACAGACAGCTGCTGTGCAGTGTGGTACAGCCAAGAAAATGGCAAGATCAAGTTTACCTGTGCAGTTCCTGGCAGATGTGAGTGAAAACTCTTCTTAAAAGCTACCAGTAAGAAATTCACGTCCCTCCCAGAAAATCTGTTCTAGTGTTTCACCATTACTAATGAAGAGCTTTTCTTCTGATGTCTAACCTGCCTCTTTCTTGTCACAAAATAAATCACTTGTTCAGCCCCATCCATTTTGGTCTGGTTATTCCCACTCATCTTTCTGGCATTTGGCATTTTAGTCTAGTTCAGAATAAACGGACCTTATTATTTCAATCTGTCATGTGCCTTGTGATACCTCTTACAGTCCCCCCCACAAACGTGTCTCTGTGCGCTGCTCAAAACTCGTCACGCAGCTTCAACTGAGATCTTCAAAGCATGGAACAGAGCAGAAGGATCATTTCACATCTCCTGCAGGCTCCACTACTGCTTTGCCTTTTTCATGGCAGTGTAACACATTTTCCTTGCCAACCACCATAATGCCCAGCTCCTTTTCTAATGATCTTTCACTAGTTGTCCCCTTTCTGGCTGGTGCCATTGGTTGCTGGAGCCCAACTGCAGCTTTTTGCATTTTTTCTTCCTGCCATTCTGTTTTTATTCCAGATGACTTCATCTGTTTAGCATCAAGTGCACTCTGCCTTCCAGTCCTGCTTTCCTGTTTATAAAATTTGCAGATTTTAGATTTTCCTTCAGCAGGCATATCTTTAAAACCTGAGCACAGAACAACTTCCCATCACACAGGATGGAAAAGGGAGAAACCACCCCTCCTGTGACTGGAGGAGAAGCCTTATAGCCCACTGAAAAAAAAGTCAGCTGGTGAAAGCTACAAAGCTAAGACCTCCACACTCTTCCTCATGCATTTTTGGTGTCACCAGAAGAATCTTATTTGACTCTAGCGACCTGCCTGCTGGGACAGTGGTCCCGCTCACCCCACTGCTCTCTAATCCTCTTCCCACCACACATGGGTGGACATATGACACATGAAGTGTCTCTGCACAGTCCAAAAAACAGATGGATCCACAGAATTTACTGATATGACTTATCCTATTCCAGTTCTTAACCATCAATTGCCTCTCAGAGCCCTATTCATACCAGCAGTCTCAGCTGACTCTTATCTGAAAATTATCAAAATGCAGCTTTGTCAGCAGACGACAGTAAAGACGACCAGAAAGTCACCCAGTCTTTTTTTCATTTTTAACTGCCTTAGCCCAGTGAGAAAAAAAAACACCAAAAGCCATACCCTAAACAATATCTAAAATCTCACTAACTAACCCTCACATTCAGTAAAAAATTGCAAATATTTATTTAAAAAATTTGAGATCTGGCTAGTAGGAAAGCTTAAAACCATATGATTTAAAGTAAACTGGCATCAGCTAAAGGCTGATGATTTTTACTTTGATAGTGTCCCTCAGTATGTCACACCTGATAACGATGATGACAGCACTTCTAGAAGAATTTATTCAGATGAAATAAAACCCCAGCTATTTCTCTGCAAGGCAGTGCTACCATTTTCTTAATTCATACAGGCATCAGACAATGATCTGGAACAAGTAATTCTAATAAAATTTTGCCAAAAGTTGGGACTTATCTTCTGTCAGAATTATTTTGGAGATTTCCTCCTTGAGGCATTTAAATTTCAATTTATAAGATTATAAAATATCCTCAGACTCCAGATGCTTTTCTAGTTATCTCCAAAGAGAGTTCACACCAATAGTAATGGAATAACAAGGATTATGGTTTGTTTTATTTATTTGACTGACAGTATATTTTTTTTTTTCAAAAAAAGAGAAATCCAAGCAAACCTAGTATGTATTCTTAGTGTATTCTGAAAATGCTGATGTAGGAACTTGTAATACAGACAACTAGACTGATAGGGGAAAATGAAGTGAAAATTTCAGGAAAAATGTACAGTAACTTATAGTTTTTCTGACATATTTAACAATATTAAATCACTCTTTGTTGGTATGAAACAAGAATTTTTCTTCCGGAGATGTCATGAACCTAGACACAAATTCTATCAGAGGTCCCATATGGCATCCAAAAAAGAACTGCATTTTGTAATAGCAGCGTGTGTCTGGAGGGATCAAATTATCTCAGAAAACCACAAACCTTTTACTCTCATTATTTAAATTTATATGAAGACTGATCAAAGCCCCAAACTATTCTGTGTTCAATCTTTCACTACAATAATTAGACTGTGGC
Organism: Streptopelia decaocto; assembly: GCF_964273445.1. NCBI lineage: Eukaryota > Metazoa > Chordata > Aves > Columbiformes > Columbidae > Streptopelia > Streptopelia decaocto. The sequence continues at coordinate 8,607,807 of NC_138665.1, forward strand.
AGTGGGAATAATAAAGATGAGTCTAAGTAAATAGCTTTGGATACATTGAAGGGATGATTTCAGGAATTATACACCAGGGGTTAGCCAATTTATAATCAAAAACTGAAAAAAAAGGTAATAGAAAAAGCAGCAGATATCAACTGAGGAACATTAAACTATTAACCTTATTATCTTCATTCATTGAAGCAAATTAAAAGGATATCATAAAGAAAAAATATTACTGTTTAATTTTTGTTGAATTAATTATATTATTTAGATGATAATTCTAATTTAAAACAGACATTATTTAGGAGATGCTGCAAGACAGCATGAAAGTAAAAGAATGGGACTACTTCAACATTTTTCTTCAGTATTAGCAGCCACTGAATAAAGTAGTAAAAAATATTGTTTAACTTTAAACTGTAGTTTTGCTACTAATATTCATTTTCTCAGTTGTTTATGCCTTTCAAATGCTAAGCAGGTAGGAAAGGCATGCCTTAAATAACCAGACAACTATCTTCAGTCATGATCAGTACTTCTCAGTTGTTAAAGAAAACCCCTAATCAAACTCTAATTTCCAGACCAAATCTTTTTATATTCAACTATCACCTTTTGTTCTATGTGCTTTGATAAAGACACACAGAACCAGCAACTATCAAGATAAAATTGTCAGAATAACATAAAAAGAAACAGTTTAAAGAATCCAACCACAAACCCAACTGAAAACATGTATTTGTGTGGAAATTCAAGAAAGAAAAGCAAGTACTTTTATTTTTTCTTTCTCTAAACTTAATAGTGTACATCAGAGCTGTTACAGCCCAAAGAGTTCTCTCAATGATTTTAGAAGTCTGTATTTCACATACTTATTGCAGCTCAGAGCATTAAATCTAAGTTCTTACTATGGTATCTGGAATACTTTGCAATAGACAAAATAAATAATATAGTTCATTTTTCACCCAAATTGCAATAACTTCTAGATATGCCAACAATGAACTGTTCTTCTTTTGGAGCATCTATAAAGATGCTGAAAACTCTTGGTCACTATTATTACACACAACTAGAAACACGTCACTAATAACAAAATGTTATTGTAATAATCTTCTATGATTTCACTTTTTTTTTTTTATTTACTTCTTCAAAACTGCAAAATGAAGGGCCTTTCTATTGCCAATATTATTAGTCTTAATTGTCATCTCATACAGATTGAGTTTGTTGAACAAGTCCTTCTTTTTATTGAATAAATTCGGCTGTATCAGTTATTGTCCTATATCTATTGATTGCATCTCTTTCAGCTTCTGATTTTCTGTATGTTTGTCAAACAGAACTACTTTTTGCCCAGTTTACCAAATTTACCATTTAAAATATTGGAAACACATTACATTTTCAGAGATATAAAACTTCAGAAATCCAATAAAATCTTTTGACATTCTTGGTATAAATTTATCTAGTCTTCCTGATTTAATATCACTAACGTTAATAACTGGTTTCTTATATCCTCACTAATTACTAATGGAAAATACAGCATATGGTTTTCTTCTAAAGAAGAGAAAGCTTTGATAAACACTTTTACCTTCCCTTACTGTGATTAATGATCTAGCTTTTCCATAGCAGTGTGAGATATGTAAATAGTTTTAGGCTTCCACTGATTATTGATTTAAATAACTCCTCCCATTTTATTAATCTATTTAGATGCAGGAAGCATAATCTATTAACTTCAAAAGGTAAGTAAAAGGTTGGTTGACTGCCCAGACAAATGACAATTCAATATGAGTTATTATCGTAGACAGATCTGTAGTTTTTCAATGAAAGAATTGCTACCTCCCCAGCAAAACTGGGCAACAGGCGGTGCCTCTTTACCCGCTCAAATGGAAATTACTTCAAATTGTCAGATCTTGTAGTTGGATTCACTCACACAAAGAGTTGGCTCAAGCGACCAGATGTAATCTTGCAAGCTTATCTTGCAGTTCTACCACTCGCACTTACTCAGGGTGCCTTATTAAAATCATACTTACATGCCCCTACAGGCATTTCTTTCAGGCATTAAAACAGCACCTGACTGATAAGCAAAAATGTCATATATTCCAGCTATTAGCTATTGCAAAAGAAAAATTTGTGAAACCCTTTTTCATGTGGGTAAAGAACAGTTTTTTTAACACCACCTGCTTTAAGAAGCAAATTTTCACGGATGCCATTTTCCACTGAAGTAACAAGTAGCTAAGCTGATACTCCTGGCTTCCTCTTGTGGCACAGAGGTCATGGAACAAACTCATTAACCAAATCATCGCTGAACAAAAATGTTATGAACCTGGAACTTTACAAATTTCTGATTAATAACCTCACTGAGTATTTATTTCAGACTCTAATCCTCATCGTACCAACGAGTTACTCTCATATGACATTTCCCAGTCACATTTAACAATTAAATTGTATTTTCTGAGCTTCTTGAAATGACAACAAAGAACTGGAATAAAAAAAGCAAATAAAACTGAAAATAACATTTAAAGCATGTCAAACATTTTATTTAGCTTTTGAAAGGCAGTTATTGTATGCTAACTAGATGTCAAAATGATAGCTGAAAGCGTGCTTTTTAAAGTTTAATTCATGTAGGTCTTCAATTTGACATGTGATTAAATAAAAATTATACATGAAAGTTGCACTATGGCTGTGCTGTTGCCAAGGTTGAGAAATAAAAGAAGTCTCAATTCTGGTTTTTTTTAATATGTTCTCCTTTTCCAAGATATAATCTGTGATGTCATTATCTTGAATGCTTGAATTTCTGATAGGCAAGGCCATTTTAGTTCAAAGAACATAATAATAAACAATAATACAGAAATATTTTGACTGCTGGCCCAACATGGATCTTTTTTAGCAGAAATATTGATTAAGTGTTGCTGCAGTTCTGAATACTTCTTTCAAAAGCAACACTATTGCTTACCTAATATTTTCTTTGTGTTAATACTGAAATAGAGCAGAATTTATACTTTCATAAATATACATAGCACTCTAGCTCTAATTTCACTCTGTTAATTTATACATCTCTGTTGCAGCTCGGATAAATAGATTTCCTCTTTCTTCATGAATTAGGTTTATATTTATGGAATAATAAATGTTGTTCCAGTGAATTACTCACTGACCTCCAGCCCCTACTTTTGCATCACAGGAGTCAAGGCAAAGCCATTAAGTTCAAGCATGATGAGGTTATTAGAGCTATAGAGACCTGGAAGAAATCTCAAGAACCTGATTCAATTTCCATTCGTAATTTTTTTCTATTCAGTTTTTCATTTAAAGGTCAAATCTTTCTGAAGCAAGACATATGCGTATAACTACACAAGCAATCACAAGTGTTCACTTAAAGTGGTTTGGAAATGTGCTTTCATCATTTCTGACCAATAAATGTTGCCCAGAAAAAAAGGAACTTTTATTTAATTTTGATTTTTTAGGTTGTTCTTTCTGGATGAGAGAGAGAATAGACAAACATGTACGCTTTTACCCAAAATGGGCTCTCTGGAAACTCAAGACTGGCTTTCAGTGCAGTAAAAGCATTTTCTTTTCTGCTCTCTGTATCAATATTTGCTTGCAACACTTATCTTTTGGCCTTCAACAAATATCCTTCAACCACCTAGATTACCCACTCTTAATTTTAAATGTACAGTGCGTTTGCCACCTGAGGTCACCTGTCTAAAGTAGATTCTCAAGGCAATTATAATTAGCCCACCCTCAGGTGAAATGGTTGAGGAAGAGGCAAAAGAATACAAAGAAAACCTGCTGGCCTGTGTAAAATAAAGCTGTAGGCCAAAATTTACAAGCAGGGATGCAGTTCCTGCTGTATTTGCTTTGTACAAAGTAAAAAATTCATGTTTAAGTATGGCAGTGTTTATCAGCATTACACTCTTTTATGGACTCCCATGGTCCAGGACAAGCTTCCCTGGACCAAGAAAACTGTCACCAGAAGAGGTACCACTGACAAGAATCCAAGAAAGCTTCCAGGCTCAAAACATGTATCCTGAAACTGCCTTTCCGATGGCCAGATAAAATTTCACTCTCAAATATGAGGAGTTATTCCATATAATGAAATAAAGGAATTTTTGACTAGTATGCTCTGCTTTGTTTTAATCTTCTGTTACTGTAAATAGGAAAGATGTTATGTGATAAACGTCACGGTGAACACTGTTGGGATATTTTGGTTTTATTTCAAATATTTGAAATATTCATTTTTCTATCCAATTTGTTTTAAGAAAAAGTATTACCTTTTGTTCAAATAAAGTCAGAAATCTCCTATTTGCATTCACTATTTTCATAGCTTATGCTATCAGGGCGATAATGAATAAGTTTTTAGCTGTTATTTACAGCAGAATACATGAAATATTCAAATTTGCTGAAGTGAATTGAGCTACATGCTACTAACGCATTCTTAAATGCAAGTCTGGAATACCTATTTGTAAATGGGAAAAATTTTACAAATTGAAGTGCTGTATTGTATCATTGATACCGTCCTTTGCTCCCAGAGAGCCATGTCTCTGCAATTGTCCTTTCAGATAATCAGAATATATAACTGTCTTTCAGAATCTACCAATTGTGTAATTTCAGTAAAGCAAAATATAAAGCCATTAGACTTCCCTTGTTCCTTAAATCTTTCCAGCTTATTTTCATATTCAGTGCAGCTATTCTTTGGGACTATTAAGATTACTTACTCATCTTCACGGAGCAAAATAAAAATTGCTGAAGAAACGCAGGGTATGTTAGCATAAAGAAATAATGCAGTTCTAGGCAAGGAGAATCGAGGGACTGCAGCTGAAGGCTGAGGCAAGTCTCTTCCCGCCAAAGCAAGCTGAGAGCGGCTGCCGCCAGCAGCCAGCCCTGTGCGGCTGCCCCGGTTCCAACCCAGCCCCGACCTACAACCGTGGGGATTGTGCTCAGAAATCACAATGAGAATGTAGCTATTAAGTCAAGGTCCAGTTTGGTGAGGTTCAGGCAACTACCACCAGGGACCTGGCTTTATAAAGCACAGACCTGTGACCTTGGGTTGCTTTCCTGACAGTTAGTGAGGCAAGTGAGAAAACAGGTGAACTCAAGCCACGTACAGTAAGTAGAAACTGAGACAGAAGGGAAGTTGTTTACTTAGTAACTTAAAGAGTCAAGTGAAAGGTTCTAATGCAAAAATATATAAAGCACCAAAGGAAAATAATAGAAAAGTCAGAAAAAGTAGGGACTGGGCACTTCCAGAGAGCCACAAGGGCCACAGCTCTCCCTCATGGGACTGCGGGCTCTGTCAGCAGCACTGAGCATACCAAGGCTGTCCTTAAGAGCAAATTCATCCCAGCCATTTATTCTATAAAGCTAAAAATAACATTATTGCATGCTCATAAATAGCATCACCCTGCGTCCAAGCTTCTGCATCTTTGGAAAGATGCCCAAGTAAAAGTGCCCCAAAGAGCTGAGAAAGAAGAGGGGCTGAGGAGGGAAGGCCAAGGGCACAACTCCCTGAGTGCACTCAGTGGGTGCCTCCATTTCCACACCTGCCATGCAGAAGATTAACACTGCTACCATCTTTACTTCAGGATTATTCAAATTTCATTTAAAGCTCAGTTAAATCAGAGGTAAATATTATTCTCCATACAAGCCACACAGGACTGGAATCCTATAAATGTGCAATACTTTCACAAATCTGACACCAAGGAGACAATCGGGAAAGTTGACTGCTTGCTCTAGTTGATCGAGAAAAGTGTGGTGGTGCAGAAATCCCTTGTAACATGCAGTCACACAAGAACAAATGCAAGGCTTTGGGTCTACACTGTATTCTTGCTGCTCAGGAGAAGGCAAATTGCTGTAGATCTCCAAGAACCAGGGAGGATCGTTGAAATAAAACAGCAGGAAACATGTGTATGTGGAAGGGTAATAATATTAATGTCAGCAGAGCTGGCAGGAGGGCAACGGGGAGACACTTACGGGCACGCGTATCTTCCACACACAGCTACACGCACGTGCTCACAGACTTACATTCTTGTATCAAATTACCCATGGTAACTGCCCTGGCTGCTCACCCTGAAACCATCATTATACATAAATTTTCCTGACTAAAGAATTCAATTTCAATCTACTCTTTAAGATATTACTTAGTGTTTTCTTATTTTTACTGGCATACAGAGCTTTGTGCTTTGCACAAAACAAAATGCACTTCACACATTTTCCAGGCAAAATGTGTAAATACAAACTTGCAGCGTTAATTATGTTCTTTCTCCTACTGTTTTTAATTAATTTGACCTTTGGTCCTATTTTTGTCAATTCAGGAGGCATATTACAGTCAGAAGAAAGCTACGGTGTAAATATTCTATTCTGCAAGTCACCAACTAAATGAGTAAGCAATGGAGGAAAATCTATAGCATGTAATTAGCATTATCCCTTTCATTATTTTTTTTTAGTTCACAGAAATCATTAATAACTTTTAGTAGGTAAAATTGAAGCTAGGAAACCTCCTACACTCTAGGCATATCATATTCTACCTTTGCACAAAAAAAAATCTTTTGATGTACTGGAAATCTTATTAATAGATTCACCAGAAAACAAGCATGTAAGCTGGCAGAGGCAATTGCAAGAGGTAAAATGAATGTAAATGACAGATGAAAGAAAATTTCCAAGCCATTCAGATCAATATAAACAAAAGTGCTGCAGCAACCACAGCACAGAGATGGAGGGAATTCATCAAACTTGTATTTCAGATTATTTGTCCTGTTCCAAATGCACCCTCTGTGTTCCTGAGCTATGTTCTTCTTTTACCCAATTAATACTACATTAAGATGCACTCCTGCAGGGGCTTTTTCCTTATGTTGTTGAATTGTAGTTTTTCAGTGCACTCAGATATGGGAGGGGGGAGCATAGAGAATAGCTTCTTGCTTCTAAATACTGCCATTTGGAAAGTCTGTAATTGCAGCACTGAATAATTCTCTGAATACTTAAGCCAGAATTAATTATCCCTGCTATTATTGCAGGAGTATGGATCATATATTGGGTATGATGAAGAGAATGTGTGATAGAACATTTTATTGTACTCAATGCATGTAGTGGGTGTACAAAGCACTTAAACTATTAGAAGCAACAGGCTTCTCTACTTCAATTATATCTCAGTATGATCATCAGATATCTACAGATTCAGCTTTGCCCATTTGGTGCTTTTCCTTGTTGTCTAATTAAACACTTTCAAGACCCTCCTTTATGTCAGGGACTAATCATAATTTTAAAAAGAATTCTACTTTATTTAAAATCGTATTGGTTCTTGCTGAAGAATAAGAGAAAGGTAAATGCTTATTGTTAAACAGCTTCCATTTCAACAGACTTTGAAATGTATTTTCATTAGTAGCCAGAAATCAAGGCACATCATGAACTTCAGCAACCACCTTTAATGGAGTGAATTCTACTGTCTTCTGGCAGTTTTATATTGTGTTGAGGAATCAAAAATAGTTGTAGCTACAGATATTCCCACACTGTTTATAAAACCCTTCATGCAGAACCTGGGTGACTGCAGTTGGGGTGGTGGGAAGGGGAGGAATGGCTGCAGAACTGGTTGTAGTTGATCCAGCAGTTGAAATACTATCTGTAATGTTTAAGACATTTAAACATTTCAAGATACATAACAAAGAAAATAGATAAACAAGGTATTTGCAAGGGGGAAATCAAAGCCACAAGGAGATGAAGCTTTACTTCCAGAAAACGGGATTCAGACCTTTGTGCAGAACACAAACTGAAGTAACTTTGATCTCATCCTAGTGTGTCAAAAATGAAAAAATAATTTCTTACAAAAAACAACCACCCACTCTCTGAAAAAACAGCGTCTGTCTGCGATTCAGTGCAATAATATTAAACTGTGGAGGCAGGCTCATTGTTTGAAAGAAGGCTGGCAGCATTGCTTTGGTTTCAAAGTAGTTTACTGGGAAATCTGAAGCGAAGCAGCAGACTGAAGCACAGCAGCCAACTCTTCCCAGGAGTTCAAAAGACTTGGGCTGTGTTGCCGTAGGTAGCTGAAGCACAGACAGGGATATATTTACTAGAGGAATGTACTGTCACATCTCATATGAACACAATCAAAATCAGCGCAGACTTCAGTCGATGCTCATGTAGCAAGGTGGCAAGATGCTAAAGCAGTGAAACAAAAGGGATCCAGAGCAATAGTTTGTCCCTTTTACCTATGTCTCTAGAACTGCCTTTGAGATTCAGGACCATGGTACGTTCATTTATTTCATAAGAGAAATAATGATTAATGCCGAGAGTCTCTGATGAAAGAGATCAGGCAGCTCTGGAAGTCATTTCCCTATTTGGGAGAAAATAATTTCCTCTTGTGTTATATGCCCTTGCACTGGCTCCCCGTAACTCCAACCAACAAACCCACATTCTGCAATTGTTTACATCCCTGTCTCAAAAGATGTACCCCAATTTTTCCCATAGTTAAAAACTATAAATCCACTCTTGGTACAGACTACAGTTTAATTCCCCACTGACTCCCTGGGGACTCATAGAAGAAAGAGAAGACAAACAACAACTACAAGAAGCTGAGTCTCCAGCTCCAATCAATAATTTGCCTGTCGCTCAGCAAGCGCATCGCCCTATCAGCATAACTCTGCGAAGTTCCGTATTGGTGATGTACTCTTACTCTTGCTAGGTAGACATTAAGCATTTTTGCATCCCGTGGGTTTTGCATTTCAGTAAATCTCCTTCTCCCAGCAATACAAATGTACAATAACTGCCACAGAATGACAACAGATGTTAGAAATTTGAAAAACAGCCTATAGTGTAATAGTACTTTGCACATATACATCATTCTTTCCTTGAATGAGCTTTGGAAAGATTAATTCAGTTTCAGAATAACAGAATAGAAAAGACAGTTATTGAAACAGTTTACAAATCAACAAACCAAAGCACAAATGGCTATGCCCTCTTGATTTTCATGATGGAAGGTTAGGCTAAGTCAATAGCAGAATCCAAAAATGAATCAGGAGTCCAGGATAGAAGGTAGACTGTTACGCAACTTAATTATGTTTTATATTTTCCATCTACCATGCCTCCCCAGGTAAAAAGCTGTTGTCTCTCAAAATATACCAAAAAAGGTACATGCATTCCAATAAATATCACAGACTGCCCAAAATAGGGAATTATATATGTTCGTTTTATAAGAATAATGCACATAAATATATGCACACACAGTATCACTTAAAACCATATCAAAGCCAGACAATACACCACAAACCCAAATGAAGGTGACCCAATAGCAACTGTTTTCTGACCAGTTTGGCCAATACTAGCAGGTATTCACTGAAGTGAGGACTAATGCATTCTGTTTCAATGGAGCAGTATGGATTAAAAAAATGCCATTAGCAGCATCATCTAACACTAAACCTCTGTGAGCAAGAGAGAGAACAATAATGATCTTATCTGCTATAACAAGACTGAAAAACTGGTGACTGCAGAAGACGTATTCTGCCAGATATTCCATCTATGAATAACAGAGCAGTTAATTAATGGAAATCTTCAAATTAGAGCTGAGAAACCCACAGCTAAGAAAGGACTGCCTCGATAAGCAAAGTTCCTGCTTAAAAGCTCTACAGGTTCATGAGGCTTAAGACTGAATCATTACAATAATCTGCTATCACTTTTAAATATGTTTTTTCTCATTCTGAAGTTGCACTGACAGCAGCGCTCCTGCCAGCATTTACCACTCGTTCCACACGAACAGTCTGAGCTTTGGGAGGAGCTCCCAACGCAGAGCCTGAAATCTGTCACGTCCGACTACTTACCAGCAACATAATACAGAATTTAAATTAGAAGCATGGGTGTTCCTTTTAGCATTTAAGTCAATCTTACAATCTGCTCAGACTTTTAAAATTCTTCAAGGTACCCTCGACAGATGCACTACCTACTTAGGGCAGACTTGACCCAAAGCTCACTGAAGTACTTCCTTCCAAATAAGTGTTGGGTGAAGTGAATGAAAAAGCCCCAATAAAATCCAGATTCATAATCTAAGACATTGTAATACTGACCAGTTCAAAGATATAGGGCTACATCTTGAGTCCCAACAAGCTATCACTGCTAAAACTAGACATCCTCAGACAAAAAGTAGACATTATTTAAAATTTTAAGTTCCCCTTCACAAAGGAAACTTTAGTAGATAAATATTCAGTGATTTTCCTACATCAATCCTGCAATTCAATATTGACACAACTTCTATCAAAACGCCAGAAGAAATAACATTCTACAGAAAATGACCACAGTATTTTTCCCAAAGACTCTCTTTAACCAAAGCCCTGCTATAGAGCAGCATTAGAGAGCTTCTTCAGGAATGCTAGCACAGAAGTTCCAGGAAGCTTTAGCATATTAGATTAATGCTGAAATGTTTTATTGTTATTCATTTTAGAAGCTCAAATGGAATGCCAGAGCTCTATTCAGCTTCAGGCCCACTTCAAATTTTTTTTCATTTAATTTTTCAAGTTCCAAAGCAGGCATGCAGGGAGCTGCATTCAGCGGGAGGCCAGAGGAGAAGCGAGTGGCACATGTCAATAGGACACCTAGGTAAAAGCCTAATGGGGGATCAAGCAGCAAAGCTCGCATTTCTAATACCAGCCTAGAGGTAATCAAACAAAAACACAGGCAAATCGATGCCAATCAAAATCAGCCAAAAGGCATTATATCACAAACTAACACACCCATCTGCAAGAGTTTGATTTTGTTCGAGCTTACCTCTCTTACAAGCACAGAATTCCAGCTGCCCATTTTTGCAAATCAGAAACGGAAGTACTAAAACACAGCAACACTGAAAGTGGCAACAGGAAATTTAACTATAAGTTTAGGTTGAATTATTGCATAAGTACCCAAACATTCTGCTACATTTTAAACACCAACCTGTGCAAAAACTTCTACTAAAACTTTGTACTTCATCTTCCCTTAGCAACAGGCCGACCCCGAGTCCTGGCTGCCTCCCGGACAAGAGGTCGGTGGCAAAGAGCTAATTCACTCCTGGTGTTGGTGTGAAACTGCTGTGGAGTCACAGTGCTGGGCGCCAGGTACTCAATAGGCTCTTGAAAACTGCATCAGCTCTCACACCAGTGTTTCTTCATTTACACAGTGTTCTTTGTCATCTCGCCACAAACAGCACATGGATTAACCAGTTCTCCAGCCATTTCAAAGCCTTTAAAAACAATAATAAACTCCCAAGAGAGCAAAAACAAAACTAAAATCCACAACAAACAAACAAACCAACCCCAAACCAAACACACACACAAGAAAAAAAAACCAAAACAAAACAAACACAAAAAAAAACCCACCTCTGTCTTTTAAAATATGCTTACGATTTGCTTGTTATGTGATAATTTCCGGAAATATTTAGTGATACTGTGGTTAAGTCCAAAACAGGAAGCAAAATGGATCCAGCTAATTTCCAAACAGCTGAAGACAACATGCCCTCAGATTTTTTATGTTGTTTGTTTGTGCTTTTTAAAGTTCAAAATAATTATATTATTGTATGTATTTTGACTTCTAAAATGTTTTGAGGAGACTCTTGATAATTTCTGTGAGAAAAACTAATTAATTTGGTTTAGTGATAGTTTAAGTGATCAAAAAATAGTGAAAATCAAATTTATTTTAGGCATATTTTCAATCAGCGTTGGCAGAGATCTTGTACCTTAATGCAAACATGCAAATAGATTTTTCTTTTCCTCTTTTAAAAGCATCTCTTATGAGGTGAAAGGTCATTTGTGAAAGTTAGTTTGGTTTAAATTACAAAATGCTCAGCTCATTAAAAATAACAAAATAAAAAACAAAAAGGTCAAATTCTGCTGCTAACGATGGCTGATCATCACCTCCAGATCGTTCTTCTACCATGGTCAGAATTCCGCACCACCTAGCCAAGGACAACGTGCGTTCACCTCCCTGCTCTGGCTTTCTTCAAACAAAGGGATGCCACTGAATTAGCAGAATCCAACTAAAATACTTGTGATACTTGTTGCTTGACGAGAAAGCGTAAGGCAGATTTTCTCTCTGATGAGTCTGTTTTCCAGCTCAGAAATCCAGCATGGATTCTGCAATGTGCTGCCTTACCTTCCACCAATGCTGTTAAGTGTGCGTGTTTGCAGAAAAAGCTAAAACCTGATTGATTTACAGAGGTGAGAGAGGACCAGACAATTAACTTCAGAAACAGAAAGTTAAGACAGTCAATGTCTCCTCAGTGCCCGTTAATGTCTGACAAAGGTTCCCACTGAGATACCCCTAATAAAGGCAGAAGGTTCAATTATTGCAACTTATATTTTAAGTGTAATGATTTGCGTTATCCCAGCTGGCTTAAAACTTGAATAAAACAATCAATGGCTGTTTTCCCATCCATGAAAATAAAGCATTGGACATCTGGGATTTTTGGGGTGGTTGTAGGTTTCTTTGTTTTATTTGTGGGTTTGTTTGGTTTTTAATTTAAATTCATCAGAATGGAAATGCAGGCAAAATCCAATTTTCTAACCCTAGGAAGATACATCTGAGGGCACTAAACAACACCACCAAGTTTCTGCATGAAACTGAAGCAAAACTCAGGAACAGAAGAAAGCCTGAGAATCTAAAATTCAAAACTTACTTTACCTTGGCTTTACATCATTCCATTTAAATGATTACAAAAATTAAAACAAAACAAAAAAAAAAAAAAACCCAAACTACTATTTTCCTACATTTAATCCACATTATCGTATCTGTATGGTATTATTCTGCCATGAGAATAAATACAATGTATGCTACTCTTCAGGTCAATACTCATGCCCATCCCTCTGAAGTGGGATTCTAGTCATTGACAGCAGAACACATACCCACTGCTTTTAGTCACTACTTTGCCAGTAGCATTTTAGTCACATATAAACCAAATAAATCCATACAGACGTTTGAATTGTGGGGAGAGAACTGGAAAAAGAGGTAATGCTTGTGGGTTAAGATAAAAACAGTTTAATGGGACAGAAAGGGAAAATAATAATAATAATAATAATAATAATAATAATAATAATAATAATAATAATAATAATAATAATAATATAAAACAAGTGATGCACAATGAAGTTGCTCACCACTCATCAACCGATACCAAACCAGTGCCCAAGCAGCGGCCCCCTGGCTAACTTTTCCCTAGTTTATGTACTGAGCATGACATCATATGGAATATCTCTTTGGCCAGTTGGGGTCAGCTGTCCCGGTTGTGCCCCCTCCCAGCATCTTGTGCATCACCAGCCTCCTGGCTGAAAAGTCCTTGACTTGGTACAAACGTTGCTTAGCAACAACCAAAACATCAGAATATTATCAACATCCTTCTTGTACCAAATCCAAACCAAAGCACTATACTGATTATTAGGAAGAAAATTAACCCTATCCCAGACAAAACCAAGACAGGTGTGGAAGGTGACTGCACACCAAGAAGGACTGTACCAGAAAGAAAAAAGATGTCATTCCTAAACAGTGTGTACATATTTATCTTTTACCAGTTAGATGATTTTTGGTAAGAAAACAAATGAGATTCAGAAATGGGATTGAGGCAGGGCACAACCTTAATTTACCTATAAATTGCTTAAATTCAAAGAGATCTTTCCTGTTTAGGTGACACAATGCCCCATGTCTATGAATAAAAAATACTTTAGACATTCTGTTTCTCTACTCTGTTTACACTTTTGATACACCTATATAATTTGTCTGTCAAAACCACAAATCTTTGAGCAGGCTATATATGCCTGTCTGGATGAAATTATGCTAGACTTTAAAATAGGTAACGAAAATGTTATACTGAATTGTGGAATAGCTTACTGCCCTATTATACAAAATCCTGCTTTTCAAAATATCATGTAACAAAATATCTTTTACTTAAAGAAGAAAAGAAAACTTTTAAAGAAGACTAAAAGAAAGAATGAGTTATCACTTAATCAAAAAGTAGACAGATAAAAAAAATACTCCAAACTTGCTCAATATAGTTAGCTGCTTCTCTTTTTCATTCCTCAGTTACACAAAGGTTGTTCACACTCTGATCCAATCCTAAGATCAATGTAATGACCAGATTATTGGCCAGCCATACATCTTAATAAATGAATCTTCATTAAGCAATCTCCTAGATACTTCAAGAGCTGGTCTGCCACATGTAAGTGCTAATGAGAGGTCAGCAGTAATTCTGCAAATAATAATTTGTGACTGAACTGGAACCTCTCTTTTGCATTCATTATTTATTATATACTATAACTCAAATCAGACCACTGTGAACAAAAGACAACTTATTTCAGAGAGTATTTAAGTGGATAATTTACCTTAGTACTGCACCAAAAATTAGACTCCAAAGTTAAGCATCACATCCTGACATCTGGCAAAGCACAGGAGCTACAAATGGGGGAAAAGCTGACTGGTGTGACATCTCTGCTTGCACAGTGAGAGCACAAAAATAGCACCTGGTGATTCTCTAGAGCTACAGCTAACTCAATAGGACAGACAGAGGAAAATTTAAGGGACAGGCTGACAGCTTAACTTGCTCAAAAAAAAAGCTTATTATTCATTTGGGTTCATTACTACAATCACAGGCATTACTGTCAGTGTATGGGTACGGCAATGCAATAACAGCCTGCTTCTGTCCCCTATCCTGTTCACATGTATATTCTCATTATTCCCTCAAACCTTACTTTTTCAGAATCACTGACCCAGTCTAATCTATCATACATATTCCTTGAGACCTTGAACAAATACATGAAAGCCTACAACATATGAAAAAAGGAAATTGTTTCAGAAGCATAGCAAGAATTATTTTCTCCTCCCTTCTCTCTTCCTATCTTTTTTTCCCAGTAAAAACAAAGAAGGAAAATTGCAAAAACCCAACATAACATTCCCAAACACGAAAATCAATAGAGAGAAGCCTTGGACACCACGCAGTTTATGAAAGAGGATACCATGGTTATTTAAATTGTTCTCAAATCTGTACCAAATCAGCATTCCATTTATTTCTTAAGACTTGAAGAACAAGTCCACTTAACAGCCTTCTGGGACATTTAGCCTTTTGACACAGAGGGAGACTCTTTTAAGCTTCTGAAAAGATTAATTTTATTATATAGGCATACAGTGATCAAATTACATGTTTTGGTAGTGAAGTACAGATGAAATACTGCCCATAGATTGAGTGAGATTAATCAGGAAATCATTTCTACATGCAATTTGATTAGCAATCAAGGAAGAGGAGGAAAAAATGGGTGCCGAAAATCACAGGGGGAGTGTGCACTGTTACACTTGGAATTACTTAGAAATGCTTATTGCAAATGACTTGGAGTCCAGACTTTTCCTCTTCATGTGCTCAGTGCTCAACATCTATACCAGACAGAGCCCTGTTAGCTCTGCCCAAAACTCAACATTTAAGAATGCAGGGAAGGTACACGGACATAAATTTCATCCTCATTATTCATTATTAAGAGGGATCAACTAACATTTTCCAGAATTCAGCTCTCTCACTGTTTGATACCTTTCAGGAGTCGCCTACAGGTGAAAATAAGCCCAAAGGACCTGAATCCATCGCGGGTCGCAGATGGAGGTACCAGCCTGGTGAAGAAGGACTGTTGGTATATCAAGGTTAAGTTTGCAAAAGGTAAGTGTGAAAAAGGCAGCTAAAGGTTTTGGCTTACTGGGGTGAAAGAGACAAGAGAAAGGTGTAGTAAACTAGTAGAGAATAAAACTGCAAATAATTCAGACTTTTTCTTTGCTGTGTAGCCTAGTAGCCCAATAAATATGGGGTTGCCATTGCTGGGACAGGCCATTGACTTTGCACTAAGCTGCAGCACAGAGCTCGGTGTTCTCAGGCTTTGGCCCATCTTGTCTTGTCTGGGCTGAGCTGTGCTTTGCTCATTTGTTTGCTGTGATTGTAACAGTAATTCTCAGAAATACAGGTGCTACTGTTTCTGTGCTTCTGGTATGGGGAAGTAGCTGTTGTTTTATATATACACATCTTTTACATGAAACTAATAAATAGCAATACATACAGGTATTCTAGGTTAAATGATACTCTAGATAAAATGCAGCACAGAGGAGTACAGACAGTAGGGACCTTGAAAGTACCGGCACAGGATGGAGGCCCAAGAGCTATAAACCCCCACCTAAGAGCTGAGTAAAACTAGCTTTAGGGTTAACAAAGAGAATAAAATGCAAGTATCCAACACATGTAAAAGACATTGTAACTTTGGACCTAAGCAGTCCTGTAAAGAAAGAACAAGGTGTGGGACATTTAGCAAGCCTGTAAAGAGGACTCCAACCAGACCGAAGGGCAAGGAAGAAGAAACCATCAACATCATCAACACAGTTCTGGCAAAACAATCAAATGCTCACAACTGAGGTGTTCTCACCTGCCTCCAGAATGGAGCTATTGAGCAGTGAAAGAGTGGAAAAGTAACTACTAATAATTCTTTAGACCACTAAGACTTCAATTAGACTAACAAAAATTCTTAGTTTTGCACAAAAACTGTGTTTTCTTTGGCCCACAATAGGATTTTGACTGTAAAATGATGGAGAATTCAAGCACCATCCTCTGTAATTCGGATGCAACAAACTGATCACAGTGGCAGTGTACAACACTATGTTTGTGGAAGCAATTGGGAGAGATGCTTACTCACTTGAGTGACTATGAAAACTGTCCCATTAAACCTCTGACCATAACCTACATCAATTCTGTTTTCAGAAAATAGAAAGGAGAAATTGAACTGAGAAGCTGGAAAAGAACAATATTGATCTTATTCCTTCCAAAGTTAATTAGCGTTGTTCTTTCTTCCTAAAAAGTCTGGCTTTTATATGCTTCCCAGATTAACTAAAATATTATGTAATTTGAGATCATAAAATGCAATTATATATATCTGTTTAGCTTCAGAAAGAAAAAATGAGCATGCTATAACAAAAAAACTTTATACACTAGTATTTCACCACACTGCATACTCTACAAGCATGTAAATACTATTAGCAAAAGCAGAAGTCATTGTGCTGATGCTTGTATAAACGTAATTATATTTAATTAGTACATCAGGACCTTTGACCCTGGTTAATTCTGCAACTCTCATTTTCAAAGGTGTGCTCTTAACATCTCTCAGAAATGCAGTGGCTCCCTCGGAGTGAATTCTGCAGCAAAATGTTTGTGGTTTACTGTTCAGAATGACACCACCCCCTCACCCCCAGTTTTGACAAGCAAGACTGCAAGTAAGGGAAGATGAAAAGCAGCATGTACTCACTACAATGATAAGGTCTGATTTCTTAAGAGATATCTCAAAAACCTGGGAAATTTCCATTTTCAAACTCTTTATGAATTCTAGTTTGAATAGCTGATTGATAGTCAGAACTTGTAGCGAACAGTTCACTGAAGATTTAATCATTCTTCCATGTGTTAGAGGCTGCTCCAAAAGCAATGTCTTGAAATCTAGCATCTGACCAAAAAAATATAATTAGCTGTGAAAAAAAGTGAGTTAAGCCCTTAATCAATATCCTTTCAAGCTGTCCCGACAGAATACAGCAAAAGAGGTGGTATAACTAATGAGATGGAACTCCAGCAGTGAAGGAGTTCCATCACCAAAGCGTTGCACAGCAATCAAGGGGGAATCAATTCAACCTTTTGAGCTATAGGTAAGACCACATCCAAACCATCTGGAGTTCATTTCTTTTCTTTCTGCAATAAGTAAATAGGCATTGGTGTCTAGGGTTTTAATTACTTCACTTTCTATACTGCTTAAAACGAATAACAAAAAAGTTAAAAATATACTTGAGAACTTAATGTGCTTTGTGAACAATGGGAATGTTTGTAGGAAAACAGCAGGAGGGTGCAGAGATAATGACAGGTATAGGATATAGAAAGAATAAAAACCTGTTTCTTTCCCAATCAATACCCTCGCACC
Source organism: Streptopelia decaocto (assembly GCF_964273445.1). Lineage (NCBI taxonomy): Eukaryota > Metazoa > Chordata > Aves > Columbiformes > Columbidae > Streptopelia > Streptopelia decaocto. Next base: position 8,625,680 of record NC_138665.1, read on the forward strand.
ACTGTATGCCAGTCCAGCTCAGCACACCCTCACTGGGTCACACCTTCCTTGTGCTATGGAAAAATGGATTGGAATCTGATCCACATTTGTGGATGACACAATTCCAAACTTTCAGCATGTATTGATACCTAATACAGGACAATTTCCTTTCCAAACCTGCAAACTTTTGAACAATAACTATTTAGAACCAGTGTGGGAGATTATTTTTGAGCTAAAATAAAAAGGAAATACATGTTACTGGACCTGTTATAAACTATAATGAAAGTGTTGATAGAAAGCTGGAAACCAGAAATACAATTAGATATCCTTTCCTGATGTACTATATCTTTTAATAGCAACACAAACAATGGAGCATCGTGAGAGACACTGCTACTTTGGCAGTGTAGCCGCCTTATCAGGACTCACCAGGACAATTGTCTGCACGTGTCCATTTTTTTTTTTATACTTTTAACTAATGACCTTCATAAGAGGAGGTCAATATGAGTTGAATCCCTGTAAATTTTACCTGTAAATACCAGGACAGAAATACAACTAAAAGGGATAACATCCTATCATGCCAGGACCAGCATCCTAATACTATTCACTCGCTTGGGGGGAAATTCAGTAATGTGAATGAAATGTCTGCATAACTCCTGTAACGTTACAGGAGCATGAGTGTGCTACATCAAGCTAGGATCAACCTGATAAGGGAATCACTGTGCTATCACTTCCTTAATTCCTTTACTGAGTGGTAAACCTGAATGCAGGCATTTTGGGCAAACAGAAGTAAAAATTCTGGATATAAACTTAATTCTGTATGGGGTCTTTGCCTCTTTGCAGCTGTATTTTTCCTGGGGGGTAAGAAACTTGCAGCATTTAACTAAGTGGGCAACCAGACAGTGCTAGGAATGACAAAAACTGAGTATCTGAGCAATTCACAAGCTGACATTTGTCTGCAGGAAATACTTAACAGGTAATTTGGAATAGGAAATTCAAAATGATGAAAGCTTGCAGATGGGCAGAAAAGAAGGTGAAATTTGTCAAGTCGATTTACTCATTAAGCCCAGTACTGCTAGGTGTGCTCTGGAATGTTCTTTTCCTCAATGTATGCTGAAGCACAACCATCCGCCTTTGCATGTACTCAGCATGGTTTGCTTTTCTTTTCAGCTGTTTGTTGTCCGACTTATTTCACATTATTTATTGTTTGTGTGAGGGTGGTGGCAATGTAATAAACTGCCTTTTGGGGAATGGTCTGACACGTGCTGAAAGATGCCTCCGTGACCCAGCAGGTTCCGTCCTGCAGCAATGCTCACTTGCATTTAGTGCTACTGAAACACAGTGATCTCAAAGGAGACACATTTTGGGAAAACAAACTGTTATCAAATGACTTAGGCAAAAATTAAACCATAGATACACTCTGTTGCTGTAGAACCAAAGGTTTGATGCCCTCAGCAGGTTCTGAGCATAGGGATAGAACACAACACACAGTCCTAAGGACTGCTCGTTACAAGTGTGGGATCATCATTCCTTTCTAGAACTGTGTTTTAAATCCTTTTCTTAAATGATACCCTGTTAAACTACTCTGGAATAGGAAAAGTTTACTTTGCTGCAGAGACTTGGTATACAACATAAGAAAGGAACAAAACCAAGCTGGACTATTCAATTCAGGATCCAAATTATTGCCAGAATTTACAGAATGCTATTTTGAAAAAGGTCTAGGTAATAGTAATTTTTTTTTTCTTTAAAATGCCTAAATTTAATACTTTTTCAAAGCAATTTGCTTTCAGGTTTAATTTCCAAAACCATCAGCTTTTAAGAAGAAATTCTCAGAATGTTCCTCCGTGAAGAGAAATTAGTATTATTCTCATGCAACCTAAGCATAGCAAGAGCATATGTCTAAAATGCAAGAGCCTGAACCAAGACAGAAAGCTTCGAGAGACTTCCACAAATCCAGTTCCTTAACATAGCAATAACCATATATTAAAATCTTCCTGAAGAATAATACTGTTTACAGTTTCAGAACTCTAATGTGATAATGAAGAGAAATATCTTTCCTCTTCTGATCAATATTGGGGTGGGTGTTCATCTAAGAAAGAAAATGAACTTGTGATTGTTCTAGTTAGACCAAGGGCTCAGAATGGTGGTCACGTAAGTCTGATCAAAAGGTCCTTCAGTTCTTCCAGAGCTGCTGATTCTCACACACAGCACAGAGCACTATAGCTGCCAGGTAAGTCCTAAAATTTTGGACTGGATTCGAGAGGCTTTTTTTAAAAAAAAATTAAGGTAAGTCAACTACCTCTTCCACTGAAATATTTGAAATATGGACAGGTTAAATGTTGCTATAAATAAAGCCTTTTTCTTGAAGGATGCAGATGCTCAGCACAGAAATACACATGGGTACAACTGAGCAGCAGAAGACAGAATGCAATCCATACCAAGTGCACTTCAATACCAAGTGCCAAGGAAATACACCTGTGCTATGACATACAAGGTAAATCACAAAAATAAAGGGAGAATCCTCGAGTCTCCTCTGTAAGAAAGGCAAATGTAACACTGAGAACTCAAAAGACCACCAATTTACTTTTCAGTTTACAGCTGAGAAGACCCCAACTGCACTTATACTTGTCATCACAGGTCATTAGTATCCCTATTAAACAGGAAATTATTTTGAACTATGGCAACAGCACCTATAATGGTAATCTCAGTTAAAGTGTTGAATTCTGAGCAGAACAATGCTCAGGATGAGAGGCATCAAATACATTCAGTACATAACCTCACATGAATAGACAAATAATTTTTGCTTGAATGAGAAATAAACACTGAAAAACAATACTGGATCTACAGTGATTGAATTAAAAGCACAATCAAAGCACTGGAACAATTCATTTCTTCAGCGATCCAAGTCCCTCATGGTTACAGGCAATCAGATGGATACATGGATAGCATACACAGATCTGAACAACTATTCCAGAAGCCACCTCACGAAGAGACCACTGAATACATCCTAATGTCCTACAACCAACTTGATTGCTGCAATTAAAAATAAAATAAAAAAATAAAATAAAAATAAATAAATAAAAAAATAAAATAAAATAAAATAAAATAAAATAAAATAATAAAATAAAATAAAATAATGTCCAAAACCATCAAACTATGGTGTGTTGGAGGAAAATGCAGAAGAGATCACAGACATCAAGATAACAAGTGATCCCTGCTTCACGTCATGCAGAAGTGATACTTGTAGCTAACACTTGGGCAACCACAAGCTCCAACTCGGGGAGTGCTACTGGTATGAGTACAGATGGGTGAACTTGTCTTCCCACAGTACTGACCCCACACTTTGACAAGTCAGGCTGGTATCTGACCAGGAAAAGAGTTCATTGTGCTAAACTCATTTCTATGTCTTCATTAATTAATGATTTATTAGACATTAAATCACATCGAAGAGTTTGGCAATGTGACAGACCAATCACTAGCAAAATGATTGTAACAATAAATTTGCACATATAATAGGCTCCGGTATATTGGGAAACCAAGGCAGAAGGACAAACAACATTCAACATCTGCATAAAGGGAAACTTGTTTCTAGTAAAACAAAGCAACAAGACGGGGAGACAAATCCTTAGTAAAGCAATAAGATAAATGGGTTATCATCATGCATATAGACCAGATTTTCTGAAACAACTGGCTGTTCTCATGCCCTGATAAATTTTGACTTTACCAATTACCTGAATCTTACAAATTCAGAAAAGACTATGTCCAATGCATTCCAATTATTCCTACCTATCACTATCAGATGAAGTGTGTACTCTAACATTGCTTGCAACCTATCTGAAAGCACAGAAAACTGAGTTAGCAGCAATTCTGGAAAAAGTAAACAGTCAATCCCTCTTTAAAAAAATAAATCTTAATAAGTTACACAAGATCAACAACACTTGAATTGTCTGGAAACTGAATTTTTCACAGGCACTATGGAAAGCCACTGGTGGTTTGTTTTAATACTTTGAATGTCAGCATTTCCTAGACTGTCAGAATGACAGCTGTACAGCTGTACAGACGGCGATGTATTTATGTCTGCAGTCCCAGGGGAGCTACAGTGCTGGGGGTAAAGACATGCAGCAGGAAATTTCACTTGTACCTTAAGTATTCAGCTGACTCATCACAGTCTATTTTCTCTTATTACAGGATTAAAAAAAAAAACACTATGAAGCGAACAGAATAGTTGAAATACATCATCTTGGGACATGCTTAATAAAACCTACAGCACTCTCACAGCAGAAGGATGGCTCTAGGCTTACACAAGACAGAAAGGGGAAATTTTTAAGCCAATTAATGTAAGAATTTTGGTCTGAGAGCTGAGGATTCAGCTTTAAGATACATACTAAATGGATATTAGCTAAAGAGGTGACGGCTGTGTTTGTGTGTACAGGTTTACATATATAAAGTATCAGTGGAGGCTGTTGAATATGTGAATTTCACAATATTGTTAAAACTTCAAGGTATTTTCTTTTAATGATTGAATAATGAGATAAACAAATTAACCAGTGTGGCTTTGAATGCAAAAATAAACTGAAATCTGATTTGCCTGACATATTCTCGCCTTCTGACAGACAGTGCGAAAAATAAACAAATGTGACTTTACAGCATGGTCTGAGTGAAAAATACATAGTTTAGGGTTTCTTGTTAGTGTGTTTTTTGCTTCTTCAAATCCACAAACAAATCTGGTAGATAACGTTTAAGCTATTACAAAAGAGCAAATGAAATGACGAAAAAAACAGTATTTCTTCCCCTAGGCATGAAACAGTGCCCTTGAATTGTGTTACAATCAATTTCTAAGCTTACACTATAGATAGCATGTTTCAGTGGTACCTCATCAAACAAATTAGATCTGACCAGTGAAATACTCTAAGTTAACTGGAATTGATGAAAATATTAACGCACTTGCTTTACCGAGGCCCAACTGTCTAAAGTATAAACTCCTTTTGACACCAAAAGCTACTTTACTCAGCTCTGCTCCATAGACAACAGATTTTAACAAAATCTATGTGGATTTGCAGTTAAGAAAGAATAGCATTCTGCATTAAGCAAATGCTCTAATTAAAATCTGGACTGGTAGAATGCAGCTTCTGCTTATTAGACAACAGTATTTTGGGAAAAGAAAAAAATCCCAGCACAGACATGAGCCAGCATTCAGCAGAGTGAAAACTTAATGGGCAGCTGCTATTGGGCATCCTCTAATTCTGTCAGGTACCACAGAATCCAAAACTTCTATAAACCTAAAGGAGTTGACTTAAAAGGTTTGATTTGAATATAACTTATCCTATGTGAAAATAAGCTTTGCTTCAGAATTAAACCCTCCCTATTAATATCACTATGCCAGACTTTTAAACAAGTTTTAATAAGTGCATTCAACACATTGTAAATCAGAAGATCAGAGATTCAAGTTTAATTCCAGGACTTAAACTGTTTATCTTGTTTCTTTTTCACAATGAGGTGTTTAAAGCTACATTCCCACTTATATTTTTAGAAAACTAAAACCTGTCCTAGTGAGGCAGAAGGGAAGAGCAAGTGACTGACATTTGGAAAAATTAGGTCAAAACTAAGCTTGCAATTTAATTTGTACATCTAATTTGATGTACCTGCTTCCATTTACATGGAAGTCAGAGCTCCCACTGATAAATCAGAGAAATATCACTGCTACTTAACTTGGGATAAATAAACTGCGTATCAAGATAGGATTTTATACTAAGCTGTGCTCTTCTTTGGACAGGTCTATGGTGTCTCTGCCATGTAAAGACATGAGAACAGTAACATCTACCTGCAGAATAGGATAAGCCATATTTATATTAGCAAAGTATTTGAAAGAATAACTTGCTAAAGTGTGTGCAATAAATTAACTGTTCGTTTTGGTAAATCCAACCTAAAGTTGTAGCAGCTTATGCTTCAAACAGATTGATAAAAAACAAACAAACATTAAAAAATGGTTAGTCTACAGCCTGTATTTATATGCATGAAACACTTAAATATTGAGAGTGGGATTTCTTTATTTTTTTTAAAAAAGGCAATCTAAATTGCACCTTGCCTCCAGGTAAAGTTAAAGCTGTTTTATGCGTAACGTAAATTAAGTTCTAATGCATCACAGATGCACAGAAAGAGCAGTTTGATTTTTGCTTTGCTCTGCTATTCAGATTATCTCTCAGGGACTATTTCCCCCACGGATCAAAGTGTGACTGTTTGCTAGGAGCAGTGACACGGAAAAATATCTCCAGATATATTTCCAGCACAGAGCACCCGCATATAGGCTCTGTGCTCTTCTGAATCTGTGCCACTGACTCAGAGCATCTCTGCTCTTGCTCTCAGCACTCTGTGCAGGTGAACCACCTGTACCAGCAGCCGTATTAGATGGCAGAACTTTCCTAATGCTATGCCCAAATACTCGAAAGGAAGGGCAGCAGAACCAGCAGTGCTTGGGTTTCTTTTGAGACAAGCTGAATGTAAGAGTCCATGATTTAGGCTGTCCTGAGAACTGAGCAGAGAATAATAGTGCCAGGCTGGGTTTGCAAAGGTGTTGGATATCCGAGATCCCTGCACTGGAGATCTTGGGCAGAAACCCCCAGGTACTCCTCAAGGCAAAGACTCTCATCACCATATTGTACAGTCACAATCTGGTTTAATTTCTTGCTGAAAGTAATAAATAGGACTTCAGATCCACCATCATGTGGTGTACACCACTGAGCAGTATCACTAACTGTTTATGTTAGAACTAGCGTTGATTATAAGCGTGACAAAATCTGTACCCTGCAAAACTCCATCTGACAGAGGCTTGAATGCAGAACAATGCAATTTCTTTTGATGGAATGTACTGGCAGCGTCCCCAACCTCGTCGAGCACAGAGCAAACAAGCAGCCTGTAATCTGTTGATGCAGTAATGAAGGCGGCCAGAAAGATCCTTACAGATTAGCAGGCAATCAGAGAGTGTCTCACTGTATGCTAACTGCTTCTCCACTGGCAAATGTGGAATATGCTTAGGAGTGCTAATAAGGAAAAAAATAACTAACAGAGTGGCTCATGCTAAAGTAGGCTTTTCAATCCAAATTGAAGAAACGTGGCATTCAATGCTAAAACACAGGGTGACATTTTAAAAGGCCTCAATCCCAACTAGCAAATTGAACACTGCGTCTGGTAACAGGTACACAGCAGACATTCAGTTGCATATCTAAATGCACATACAGCTGCTGAAAAACATCAATACAAAGGGGGAGAGATAGTAAAATGAGAATCAAATGATTTGTGATGTCTTTGCTTTATTTACAAGGCTATATTGGCTGTGGGACAGGCTTGTTTTCCTGACAGTGATCATGCAAAATTCACCACCATTCCTACCTTTTAACATACTAACTTTCTTCTTCTTGGATATATATTTTCAGGGATAATCTTGCAGAAAATTTTGGATTATCTGCATTTGAAGAAAACTATTTACATGCTAAATAAGGAAACTATCCTGGTACAAGGTAACAAGTAAATAAGATAGGAGAAACTACTACATCATGCTTTCAACTTTTAGTAACCAGGTTTGTGATACTCATCTTTATATTATTAGCCCCAGTGTTAGTCAGACATTTCTCCTCATTGCTCTCCCTGAAAACAAAAAATCAAATCCTCAAGGAAACAGACACTCAGAGAAGCCAAACCCACATTCTTATTCTACCTGACCTCAGGAAGCCAGAAAAGTTCATATAACATAAACAGATTTCAAAGCCCAAAATGATGGAGGGACCCAAACTAATAGAGGCATTTATGACCTGACCTAGACAAACATGTCAAGAAATGGCACTTTGTCTGTAGTTACCCTGTACAAACCACAGAAAAAGGTTTTGGCGGTCAGCAGAGTTACTGAAGAATCAGAAAAGTATATTTCAAAACATTTTTATTTTTCCAAACCAAGTGAAAATTTCTGTATATCAAGGTTTTAAAAGTACTTTGCATAAATGAAATAAAGATAAAATGAAGGTAGAGATCGATTAAACTAAAACATTTGTTCAGCTTTCTAACAGAAAATAAATAAATAAAAAAAGTTAATTTATCCAGTAAATTTTAAACTTATTTCTACAACAAAAAGAGGAAACTTCTACCTCTTCTATTTCAAAGTTCTCAAAAGTTCAAAATATATGTATATATTTTAAAAACATTTATTCAATCTTGATGCATTCCTTTGGGAAAAAATGATGCAAAGGTATCACATGTATTCCCTGAGATTTCCGCATCATAGGACTTTATCATATACAATATATGCACTGTGGGTCTGCAGTTCCCAAACCATCAAAGCTCCAAGGCACAGCCAGGAGATGCACAGTAGTTTGGAAATTTGGATACTCTCAAGGCCTGGTGGATTTATGGGGAAAGCCCAGATTACCACGCAGCACAAACAGAGAAGCTCCAATCGTTTATATTGGTCATTGCTAAAAGAACTATTTTTTCTGAGCAGGTCTGAACCACTATCAGGGGCTGCCACATGTCAGGCAGCCCCATGAGATAAGTATTCAGAGAGAAATAAATCTGGCACACCCATGGAAAAAACGGGAGCACAGAATAATTGAAGGCTGTTTGTAAAAATGTGATTACATGACATGATCCGAAAACACCAAAAAACAGTTGTTAGTATTAGCTGATGATTACATGCCTGGCCACCTAATTTTCTTCTCATACAAAGGGGTCCATTCCTGATGCTTTCTTTTAGATATGCAAAAATTTAAACAGAGACAAATCCTTCCATATATTTGGCTATATCATTGAACATGATCGGTATTATCTAGAGAGGGGAAATGGTCTAATAATTTGTAATTATCACATGAATTTTAAAAGACCAAAATTTATATTATTGCTTTAAAATAAATAAATAAATAAATAAATAACAGCATTAAGATTTCACTAAAAGGAAGAATCTGGGGATTTACCAGTAACTGCCAACCCTGATCTTACTCTTATTCACCTTTGACAAATCACCTTGAGTCGAGACACTACATTTCAAAACATGAAAGTGTTGGGCTCATAAAAATATTGATCCAGATCCCATTGAAGACACTATCTGCTACTTAATGGATATAAGCATATGCTGAATTAGACTCATAATCGTAAAGAGTTTCATGGGAATACATGGCTGCCAAACCTAGAATGTTCATTTTACAAGACTCTCATTGCGTGCGACTCTCTGTACCTGTAAAGATAAATATCCCAGTTCTGCAAAACTTAAGGCAGATAGTGCTCAGTAACAAGGAGATTTTCTGTATTTTGTTCTTCTTGGTTATTGTGAAGAAGAATATTGTACTTCTTTATACTTTTCATAGATTTTTCTCATACTTCAGCTGAAGACTTCATTGTTAATCTTCCCACACTATCCAGGAGTGTTGCTTCACAGCAATTCATAGACACTATTACAATAGTAACGGTAAAGGATTTACAATATACTCTTTTGTAGTAGTAGATTTAATTAGAGAAAGGTCAGATTTCCCAAAGCCTGTACTCAGTTCTTACAGAGCGAAAACGACCACCGGCTCCCCTGCCATCCCTCATTCTCCCAGGACAGACACTGGCTCTGTAGAGCTCCCCATAACCCCCCCCAGCCTCAGTGCTGTTGCACCTGGAACTTCCCACCGTGAACCTGATTCATATCAATGCTTTCCTAGGCAGAAAAATATGTGATTATTTCATAATTAATATACATACTGATAGTTTTGCTGAAACTGCATTTCTAGTACTTTCTGATTTTTCAGTGGATGCTTTTGTAATTGTATTATTTCAATTTTCCATGTAATTTCCTAGTTTTCAAAGCAACTTTCACCTCATTCATTCCACTAAAACAATTAAAAATTCAAAACCTTTCTATTTGCCACATTACATCTATGCTCATTGACCTGATGAAATGAATGACAGCAGAACTAGGTTCCTGTCCCCTGTAAGAACCAGAAATGTGCTGAAATACAACATGCATGTCACTTATATTTCAACACCCTCTGAGTAAATCACAGATTTTACTTCTTCCCTAGATTCAATTCCTGTCCCTTCAAGCCAATTGCCTTTTAGATGAAAAGATCATTTAAATACACTACAATGTGCATGTACGGTTGCTTCAGGAAGAAATTGTCTTTACTTCAAACCGCTGAGGGTGCTACACACCTATGAGACACAAAGATGCACTCCAGCTCCATCATACACTGTCCCACATGCTGTCCCACAACAGACACTGCTACAGGGGCAACTTTTTCTAGTAAATTCCATTAGGTTGCTGAATTCAGGAAATAATAGCAGATGGCTCAAGAATAACATCAGATTCATGTGAAAAATTGAACTTTTTGATAAATATTGTCAATATCTAGCAAAGGGCTGAAATATATATCCTCACTAATTTAAGCCTGACAGATTGGCAATAAAACCTTCCACACTGAAGTCAGAAAAATGCAAAAGTGTCTTAACTCCTCCTGCCATTAAAAACCTGATGAAAACAAGAGAAAGAAGATCTGCAAGAGAAAGGTTAAGCCAATCTTGTAGAAGTCAAGATAATTTTAGGTTCTGAATTGCAGAAGTATCTGATTAGGCATTATTGTTTCCTATAGCCTGGAGAACAATAGAACTGTGATCACTGTAAATAAATATTTTGCTTTGTGTATTGGTTAAAAACTGGAAATCAACTGCCAGGCTTGCTTTTCCCCTCTGAATTGTGAAACGTTCTGCACGGGTTCAAAGCTCCTAACAATCAAAGGCAGAAATGCGGAGATGACTGCCAATTTCCTATGCCTGTTACTAAGCAAATATTTTATGACAAAACAGAAAATAATCAAGGCGGTTGTGGGGAACAAGGAAACATGTTGAATAACATGGTAAAAGGATGGAATATAAAGCATATCAGAAAATTCACACGCCTACATACATTTTGAGTTTCCCAATGGAAGTCTCTACAACATTATGTTCCTGTAACTGCATTAAGCAAGAGACGGTCACATTTGGTTTCTTTGTACAGAGCAACAGTGAAGCTGATGGGATAAACAGGCACCGTCTCAGGGTGGTGAGAAATGTGACCTGTGTCTCAGTGACAGATGATTGTTGAAGCTAAGTCAGTATTTTTGTCAGACAAAACACAGCACACACTCCCCATTTCTACGTCTCAGTATTCCAAAGTTTTTGCCAAAGTGCTGAGGAACTGCGGTTCTCCCGCTACCTTCTGCTTTCCAGCACAGAGCAAGTTGACAGAGAGAGAAATGGAGTTTTTTGTTGTGTAAGAGTTATCTGAGCTTTTCATACATATACATTTACAGAATGTTATTATTGTCTGCTTTACCCTTATTTCAATTTTCTGAAGCATTTCTGAAAGAAATCTACATGCTGTAAGGAAACCTCTAATGGACACGCTAATATAAATTATACAGATGGGTGAGCTAAGGATTTATCAGGAATTCCAACTGTTAATCCTCCTTTGAAGTGTTTGGATTCAGCACATCCACACAATAAACCCAGAGGTGAAGTGATAATTTTTGTAAATTGAAAACATAGACACACTGAGCTCCCAGTTATTTAAATGGTTGCCCATGGGATTTACAGAAGAACTTGATTAGTTTATGAGAGAAAGTTAGATGACATGGTTACGGAGGATAATGAGGAATCTGACTGCACTCTACTCATGGGTTTCTCTCCTGTCGTAGCTGAACCACACCTGGTGCAACTGTTACAGTGCAGTAGTGAAAAAACTGTCCAGAACCAGCCTTCTTAAAACTCAACTGTTTCTCTCCAACAGAAACTGTATTCGCTTTATTTGCAGTTATATCTTCGACCCTACCAATGTTTTGATTTCTCCTTGAGCTTCAGAATCAGATGCTTCCTTGGTTGTAAATAGCATACATGAAAGAATAATTATTAATGTAATTATCAAACTTATCATGAATGTCAAAAAACAACAACTCTTCAATAAAACCTACTTTATAAGATTAAAGCTTCCCAAGGGACCCAGAGACATTTACATGTTTTGATCTGGAAAGGAATGTAAAATAAGACTAATGACAGCAAATCACGCCATATATGAACAACTCATGGCTCCTAACAGGAAGGCATTGAAAGAAAGCAAAATACCAGAATAATAGAGAGAAGAAAGTAGACAAAGTCCTGCCCATCAAAGGTAGCTCCTGAAATCTAGGACAAAACACTGTAAAGGTGTGTGTCTGTACATAATTGACATTGCTGCTGTAACCTGTGCTCAACAGACATGACCATTTCGCTTTGTAGTTTACAAGGACTGTGAGTTGATGAATGTCCTCTGTTTCTATCAAAAAAGTCTCCAAGGGGTCATAAGAAGGTATGAAAAAAATCAGGAAAAGTAATGTTTTATGGATGAAAAATGAAACCCAAATGCAGAAGGTAGAGGGATGGGACTAAGAGGATTGATCCTGAAATAGCATTAAAAAAAAATATATATCACGGCCCAAAAAATCCAGAACACATAGGGAGAAGGTAGAGTAAGCAGTGACATGAAGGTCCTGGATAAAAGCAAAAGAAATAGGAGAAAATTAAAAAGAGGAAGGAGAATGTAGGAGAAATGGGCAGAAGCAGGAATATAGAAGAGAATAGCACATAAACTAATTACATTTATTTTTCCTAGAATCTTAGCTGCCAAAACATTGACCGCATTCGCTTTACGGTATCAGACTCCAGAAAGCCTATAATTAAGTCCCCTGTTTGACTAAATAATGAAAACTTCTTTATTTTCCAATGGTTACTGTTTTGCCAACATACTTAATATTAACACAGACATTGACTGATTAAAGTTTAATGCCAGGTGATTATTTCTGATAGTATAGGAACTTTAAAAATTGCATCTAGAGTATAAGAAACTACTTACAAGCAATTAATGTTATCTTTTACATTAAATATTGTATTAAATCAAACTGTATGAATATGCAATGCAATAGAATTTGCCGTCACGTCTGAAATTCCTTAATAAGTAATTTCTGTGAAAGAGTTATTTCAATCATTACTTATTAAATAATATTCACCAATTATTGCCAGAAATAAAGTGAAATTGTTAGCTAGTGAAAAGCGTATCTTTCTTTGAAGGATATTCCTTGTGTAGAAGGGCATAGGGAGAAAAAGAGCTGTGCAGCTAATTACAAACCACTACACGTGCGCACACACAGCCACACACAAAACAATACGCTCATCTGCTAAAATGATTTTAGTTTCTGGTAATATCAAAACTTCCTTCAAGCATATTAATTTACAGGTGGTCTAATTTACCCAGTTTTGTGCCAGTCCCCCACGTGTACAAACCATTCAAATGCACATCCACACATTTAACTTCAAGGTAGACTGCACTGAAGTCCTTTTAATTTTAAGGTGGGGAAAAGTAATTGTTCGGAAACATAACTCCACAGAGTAATAAAGTAAAATCTATTGCTCTTATTACTACAATTAAACTATCATGACTGCAAACAATATTTTTCCCCATTTTTACATAGCCTGTAAAGGTTAAAAAGAAGAAGAACAGATTCTTGTTTTATCAGCAACTGAAAGCTTTAAAGCAATGAGTTTTTGAAATAAATCATTTAGGTAAATATGTATCTAGAAATAGATTCGTAAAGACAGAAGAGATGGAATGAAACAAAAGGCAGTACAGAAATGAAGTTGTTCCTTATACAGAGCTCAAAGGAATTATGAAGTCAAACTTTCTGTAGGTAATCCCATTTTATTTATTATCCCTGCCTTTGTGCCTTTTAACACCACGGTAGCCCCACTCCTCTTAATCACTTTGGTCAATGACTTGCTCAGCTTCTCTGGCTGTACATTCAGCCAGGAAGGAAAAAAAGACTTGGAAAATCCACTCTGAGCAAAAACCATGAAATATTTTAATGTAGTAACATGAGTCTGAGCTTGCTGAGTCTTTTGTGGTGTTAGATGCCTGACACAGAAGAGTATTTTGTCAGGCATTAAGAGAGACGTTGATTTTGGAGGAGACGAGGAAAAAGGTGGACAGCGCCTGAAAGGAGAACCATGGTGTAATGGTAGAGGAATCCCATCTGTAAATGACTCAGGATTCTGTTATCACAAGGTTTAAGTAGTATAAAGTTTGAGGTATAAGATAAAGTATAGATGTTTTCCTCCAACATGAATCTCCATCTGGGTTGTTCACTGACATTAAACAGACATTTCTATCTTACAGGAGACTATGACTGCCTGATAAGAGAGACATGACCTTTCCTTTTCCTCTCTCTTTTCCTCAACAAAAATGGTCTACTTCAAAATGTCATGGAAGTATAAGAACTTAATCTCAAAGCTGTCACAGGACCAACAGATTCATTGCCAATGCAGTATCTTTTTTTTTTTTTTTTCATTCTTAACGTGTGGTAAATAGCAAATGAGCCTTTGCTTTCCTAATTACAGTCGCTCTTGAGCTTACCCTCCACAGAAGTACAGAATGTAAATGACAATACATTAGACAAACTGAAGATTCCCTTTTTAAATTATTTATTCAAGATTTCAAAATAAATGTAAGTATCTATGACAATCCCTCATACACATGCAATAAACTATTTTCTTTGAACACGTACGTGAGATCATGTTTTCGAAGATTTAATTGGTAAGATACTGATTATTTTACTTTAAAACATACTCCTGTTTTACCAAAAACTAGGAAATGCTTCTCAACAGTGGTCCTGAAAGCCTTCAAAATTTAACACCACCGCCATACTGATCAGCTCCGAAATCATACAAGAGCCAGTTTTCTGAAGGCAGGTATTTGCTCCTGACTCTACTAGTGGCGTACGGAGCGGTTACCCATCTGAGCACAGCTTTCAGACTGGAGGAGTGAGGGAAAAGATAATGGTGTGTTCAAGTCCATTCTAAAGTTCTGTATATGAGAGTTTGTTTCTTCTATGTCTTTAGAGTGAAATGCACTCGCTTTAATGTAAGTTCTCTGAGTAAATGGGGCTGGAAGACACTAAACTTAGTAGTTCACTTACCATGGCTCAGTGACAATCTGTATTTTGCTGAGTTCCTATTTATAGAGTGAAGTTTAATGAATTATACTTGAATTCTCCATGTGAATGCTCTGGAAAGATCCAGCTATCTTTTCTCATGATTTTGAAATACCTTCTACTTTAGGACAGAGATAATTTAAATTCATTTCATGAAGAAAGTGGACATAGAAAGGATGTATAAAGAACAGATAATTCATTCGATATTTCAGTCAGCTTTCCTTTTTGCAAATGGCACTATTAAGAAAAGCAGAACTCTTTACTTCCATTTCCCAGTAAGTCTTGATTAAAATACAGCTATAATGCATGCTTTTTAATTGACTTCAGATGATGTAGAAAATGTAGTAGTATTACAGATACTACCTGTTTAAAAGAGATCAATGGATTATCCAAAATGTTAAGAGGATAAGTTACAGTGAACACTCAATCTTACAATGAGCTCGATGTCCTCTGCTTCAACCCAGGTGTCCATGGTTTCCACTGACTTTACAAAGGTTAAGAGAACTCAGTACTTTGTGAGATTGCATCTCAAATGCACATAATCTAACACACATTTGTGAAGTAGTATTGAGTTCACCGACATTACTGTTTAAATTGATACTATGGCAATTTTAATCCATTTTTATCCATAACTTCAAAAATCTTCTGCTTATTTACTAAATGAAAGTAATTCAATACAGTCAGAAAAAAGATAAAAAGAATGTTATATATTTTTAACATAATTCGATACTGTTCTCTTGGAATTTCTTTTCAGTGAAACTCTTCAAAGCTCGGGCTTGGAACTGAACCTCTTAAGAATTGCTCTGGCTTTTAGTGGGAGCAAAACACAAAGATCATCAAAAAGCCTTTAAGAGTTTTGCACCTTATTTTAGGACACAACACAGTGGAGACCATGCACCGACAGCTGAACATGCACTAGCAAATCACAAATTAACAACTCGTATCTAGCAAGCTGTCAATTATTTGCCAAGAGTCAACCTGTATGTATTTCTGAAGCTTCCCCCATGCAACGCTGCGTAGGCTGCATCCCGGGTGAAGTTTCCAGGCATGCAGCACTGTGATGTAGTTTCACAGTATGTGGGAAAATACATGGGAAAGCGTTACAAGGTAGTAAAACATTATTATGCAGTGGAAAGCCTCCAACTTTTAAAAAAGCCTAGCTTTATTTATGTGCTATCCTGCAAATTCAATTACAGGACTGAAAATTAGCTACAGGTTTTCTACTTAGAAGTGCTTGTACTCATTTTAGCATAGACTTCTTTCTGTCTCTATGCCTAAATTATTTCATTAAACACAGGAACACAGTGACAATCTCTGCAGCTGCAAATTCTGCTCGGTGCTCTCCTAATGTGGACTGGTCAGATTAATATACCATGTAACTCATCTTCTCTGAAACACCAGTATTTCATTTACCATTAACTTTATGAAAAAATGTCAGAGAAAGAAAAGGAAGCTATCCATATACATATATTTGCCTGAAAGGGTTAGACAGGCAGGTTTCATTTGCCTTTGTACTATGTAAGAGAAAATTTCATTTACCATTGTACTATGTAAGAGGGAAGAGTATCTGTGCTTAGAAAGTGTCTAGAGAAACACCCACAGGTTTCATCTCGGAGTACAGTTTTACTCACATATTTCAATTTAAGTTCAAAATCAAGGTTTGCAAGTGGAATCATTAATCTATTCCTTCCTTCTCCTTCCCAGTATGCTTTAAAAATCTTTAGGACTAGAGGACTGTTATAATTTCACGTAAATAGTAATGTAAATTTAGCAAAAAAGGGATTTTACAATTGTGTTATATTATTACTCCAGTTGGAAAAAGACAAT
Source organism: Streptopelia decaocto (assembly GCF_964273445.1). NCBI lineage: Eukaryota > Metazoa > Chordata > Aves > Columbiformes > Columbidae > Streptopelia > Streptopelia decaocto. The sequence goes on from NC_138665.1 coordinate 8,642,500, forward strand.
AAGGAAAACAAGCAGGACAAAAATCACATTTTCTCTAACTTGCACGTTACAATGTACAGCAAAGAATCACCATAGTTTGGGAAATCGATGGCGTCATATTTTTATGAGCTCAGATAACAAGTTCTCTAACTCTGAAGCCAGTTTCCTCAGCCAGATTTGCACACTTTTACTGGTCTGGCTGCCCTAAACTATCCTGGAATAGATTTTGCTGCAAAAACTTATTAGACAAAAAAAAAAAAAAGATAAGCATGCTAACAAAGCTGTCATCATATGTATTATAAACTAAGCTCATAATGGGATTATTCTTTGGAAAATTTGTTAAAGAAATGAAGTATGTGGTGCAGCAAGCTTGGAGAAAAATTAATGAATTCACAGATGTTCACCTTAATGAACAACAGATTGAGAATATATTATTAAATTCAAAAGGAAAAGTTTGCATATGTTGTCAAAATTAGGTTTTGATCTTTACAAGCGTTGTGCTCATGTGAATAATCAATTAATAATTGATTAAAGGCTTCCTCCAAATTTATCATGTTGGTACAATTTATTATTTATTTATTTTCTCCTGAGAAGTCAATAGATCAATGTGTGAATAGGTTCCTCCTGGGCACTTTAATATATAATAACTATCTCCAATAGAAAACGGCCCATTAAAGGGGTTCAGAAGTTGTCATATTGTTATGACAAAGCAACAACAACCTTCATAGCACAAGAATGCTTTTTGAGAAAGATTTTTTCACCTTCGCCATGTTTGTGCCTAAGTAGTCAAAGTGCAGGAATCACCTTTCCCTCAACATGAAAGGAGATGGGAATTTGACCTGCACCAGCCTTGTATCTGTGGCAGTAACCACCTGCCTTACAGACCAAGGGGTGGGAAGGGACGTGTGCCCGGCTCCCAGCCCTTACGGAAAACCGAGGCATCAGTCCCCTTGCTCCTGGGAAAAGGCCATCCAATTCACAAGGCATTTAGAAAACGAGGCAATAGCGTCACGTATAACTGCAATTTATGGCATTCTAATTTAAGGAATGAAAGCTAACTACAAATCTGTTCCTGTAGAGCTACTTTGCATGTAATCCTCAAATAACTTGAAATTCAGGGCTGGAAGAAAACCTCTGCTAAACAAGGAAAGAATTTTATCATTTCAGTGCTTCTCCTTAAACTGCAGGCTGGACTTTGGGCCAGTCCTGCATGCAATGCCATAGTAAATTAACAGCAACAAACATCATGGCGCTTAACGAGCTCCCTGTGGACGGTGGGGATCCCACATGCTGACAACCAGCAAAGCCTCAGCCGGGAGAAACCACTGGTATTTCAGCAGATTAACTGTTTATATCAGTATCCCAAGTGTTTAACCATGTAGGACAGCAAGACATAGTGAGAAAACACTTTACTATAAATAACTACATCTTTGTTACAATAAAATCTATATCCTTTATATGACTTTTTCCCTGGCCTATACAGTGAAGGGAGCATGGTGTCTACTACTGACCCTGAATTGGGGAAGAAACCACAGAACAAAACCACTACTCTGTTTTTCATCAAGAACTGGGCAGTGAAATGATGGTGACAAAGAATAATGACAATTTATGGCATTAAAAAGGAGCACAAACCATTTTGCATGTATGGGTTAATGTTACTCCTCTCAGGTTTGTTTCACATTGGTTACAACGTCTATAAAACCCTTCGAAATCACCCTTGCTGTGCCTGGTCTCGCTTAGCAGCCTACCAAGGGTTAATCCACAACACTTACGTTTAAAAACACATTGCTAGTTGTTTCCATAAACACCGTATCCGTAAAGTACAATAACTTAGAGAAAGCATAAATTGAGTAAAAACATTAGGATATTTTGTAAGTCTATCAAAAAGGTTAGCCCCCACACATTTACCTTACTGCATAAAACTCAATCTGCAAAACAACCAGGAATACAGCCTAAATACTGTTTTATAACTGAATCAGATTCCAGAATTTGTTTTACGGGAAAGTGCAAACAAACAAACAAAACCCCAAAGACAGATGGTAGACCACACTGAAGAAAGAACCCAGATTTCTACCAAAGTCAGGCAAATTACAAAGCAAACTGCACATTCAAAGCTATAATAAGCCATAAGAAAACTCTCTTTGAAATAGTCTTCCACCGCCTATTCCTTCTGGCAGTCACAATATGGAATATTCCTCATTTACTCACAAGAGTTAAGCCTTGAGCTTTATCACAGAGCAAAGAGCAAAGGGAAGAGCAGTGGAGTCATTTTGATGCTTCGAGTCCCACTCGCTTTCTGAGCAGCTGATCACCCTCTGCAATACAGTAGAAGATGAAATTTCGAGACAAACACCAGCTGCAGCTCTTCAATGCATTTAATTCGCTATTAGAGGCTTAAATTGGCAGCAAATTGAACTGGGACAACTAGGGAAACGACTCTCCTTAGCAGCTCACCCAAAGCCTCTCCTGGAGGATGCTGCTCTGCAAACCTGCTGCAAGATTGCCCCGTGGCCTCTGCTAATGCAGCTCACGGGCCAGAGGGCTGAAGGAAACAGTTGCTGGTTTTGTTTTGGAGAGATGTTTCATGAGAGCCCACATGCCACCACAGCGGTGTCACCCTTCCCCAGGCACATAAAACTACAGTTGTTGCAGTTCAGTGCGGAGCTCTGGGTAAACCTACACCCAAAGAGTTTGTCACTTCTGGTGGGTTTCTTAATAGCCTTTCTTCTAGTGCCATCTAAAATGTTCTTGAAATGGCTTGGCAAAACCAGAAGGTGAAATAAATTTCATGCACGCACATGCAAATACATGGAATATACAAACAAAATTAGTATATACTGGCTACAAATTTAATAGCTCGCTCTTTCATGTAAATGCAACCTGTCCCTACAGGAATCCTAAATCAATGTAAACAGTATTTTGGGATAAGTTACATCATCACTGTCAGCTCAATAGCTCTCAAAACTTATGAAAGAGTGTTCTTGCTTTATAACACTGTATGTATTAGCAAGCTATAACATAAAGTGAATTTATGCCACCATAAAACCAGCCAAAAGTCTCAACACAAAATCAACACCGTCCTGCCAGGACTTAAATAGCAGAGCTTATTTTCCAAGGGACATGGGAAATAAGAGTTCATTTCTATACCAGTTCTCTTTCACTGAAATTCACAATTTTTCAAATGATAATGTAAGCTTAAAATATTAATTCCCAGGTTTACTTTAGATGAGCCAGTTTTTAATACCAGTAATTTAACTTGGAGCTGTAGAGCCTCATCAAGAACATTTCACAAAAGTATTCCTCACATATAAACTCATTCAAAAATATTCCAGATAAGGGCATAATTTAACAAATCTTTCACCTCTAAAATAATAATTTCCAACTTGGTAAAAAGAAAGCTATCTTGTTCAGATACAGTATATTCTGAAGCCTAGGCAAATAGAAAATGAAATAATGTACTTTGTGAGGGTTGATAACAAAGCTTGTAACAAAGCATTATTTTCCACCTGGCTTTTGCAGGCCCCAGAAAATTTGTTCAGTAAATTCAAATGCATATTATCAGCTCATAATGGAAAACACCCATGTACTCTTCAAGATTCAGCAAAAACACTAAAAGGTGAGCCCTTCTTAACTCTCTGCTTTTGGAAATGGTTAGATCAGTTGCAATACATATGGAAACTGGTCATCAGAGACATTTGTTTAATAGCTTTATTAATTCTGTTTGTTTATTGAAATTCCTTCACCAAATTGAATATTAATGTTATTTTCTGCAAGACATCCCAACAAGCCTAATTCTCAGAAGTGTTGCAACTAATTAAAAAGTTGCGTGGATGAGAATTGGGTTACCCTTCACTTTATCAGCAAACTCGTACATCAAAGCATAGATTTCCTGTACTTACTTAGATTGAAAGCAATTTAATTATGAAACAGAATGTAACTGCAATGTAAATGCAATTTATTGAAACAAAAGATGCAATTGTAACTACGTAAAAGTGAAAATTCACAGACTACATAAATATAATCTTTTGCTGTGAAAGCATATGTTTTTTGAAATACCATAAGACCAGCAGTGAAGTGCTGGAGACCTGCAGTAAAACTAAGTAAAAGAAAATTAAAGCTTTATAACAAGAAGACCTCTTTTTCTACAGAATTGGTCATATTTGCCAGAGATACCACCCTCATCCAACTCTTCTTATTATCTTTCCTCCTTTTAAAATTACTTTGAGGCATAAGAATAAAAAGAATAAAGATGATGAGTATTGAACGGTTGAGTCTAGACAATAGACTCAAGCTGGCCTTTATCTTCTCTTGAGAGACCTTCGGAGATTCTGTGATACGGTACCTTTTAATTATTTCTGAGAAATGGATGACTGAAGTCAGCAAATAATTTAGACAAAATGCAGGTTTCACAAGCCTACTCAGAAGAATATTCCTCTGGTGTTTTATTTTCTATATAAGAATGGCTCTATTCATTTTACTCATTTAAATACAAAAAAAAAAAAAAGTGGCACCAAAACAAGGGAGATCTTCCCATGTGTTCCCAACAACTTCAAAAGAATAGAACTATTATATAAAATCAAATCAGACAATATTTTCTGGTTTAGAATACTAGGTCTTTTCTTAAACTTGAAGAACAGATTAATTATGACTGTTCACACCATCGTTTATATGAGTTAGTCCTTCTTTGCCACCCAGAGTATTATTACTAAGAGCCAGAGATGAATGTAGATGCATACAGAGACATGAAAGTGCTTTATGTGTTTGCCAAGATTATAAATTGTTGTATACTTAACATTCAAGACTAGCAATGCAATGTGCTTGCAAATACTGGTTTTCTTTTAAAAAATATGACTGATACTCATATTCCTAGGAGACAGCTTTCATCTGCTTACAAACACTGTTTGAAAAACAAAAACCAGAGCAGAGTGGGGACGGAAGGCAAATGGACTGTTAATAAAAACATTAAAAAATACGTATTTTTTTTCCCATTTCCAGCGTTAAAGATTAAAAATCTACAAATTGTAAATAATACACAGTTGTGAATTTGTAGCAAAACATTAATTAAGTAGTTACTAGGGAGTTCACTTATTAAACAGACTCGAGTGAAGCAGAGTCTGACCTTGGCAGGATCCAGTGGAAGCTCAGGTTTAGTAGAGTCAGACTGAATCAGCTTGTGTGGCGCTTAAGGAGGAATTTCCCCTGTACAGCAACTCAGCAACGAACTCAGCTCCAGCAAGATGCTGGTACAAGGACATAATTCAAGTTGCTACTAACTGGAAGAAAAATCTAAGTCTTCTTACATAATCAAGTATCTCCTGCCCTGATTTTAAGACAAAATGTCCAACTTGTCTAAATTACAGGCAAGATTTTGTTTTGTAAATTTACAAGCATAAAATTGCTAGGTGAACAAAGCCCGTACTTCTTTTAAATTTGCAGCTTTGCACTCCTCAAAACACTCTCTGTCACTTCTAATGTAAATGCAAAGTTCTCATTTTCCTAGACGCACCCTCCGTGGCCAGTACTTCTGGCAATCCCATCAGGCTTTTACAATGGTATCATTATTCTAATGCTTCTGAGCATCCACAGGCAGTAACCAATGACTCTAACACAATAAAGACCAAGGGAGACAGCTCTAGACATATTCTGGAGAGGTGTTTAAATGTCACCTATCCTTTGTACCAAAACAGGCATTTGTTTCTCCCAGGCTTTAAAGGCCAATATGCACAGACTTTTATAAGAAATCAGACAATACAATAAATCAAAGGTAATAATGTTATTAAAACTCTGGTTTAAATGCCCCTTTTAAAATAGAAAAAAACAACAACAAACAAACAAATAAAACCAGTAAACCTTGTTTCCAATGACATGTCAAAAAACTCCCAATCATTTTATGACTCAACTTCTTACCATACATGCCAAAAGAAAGTTATTTATGCCACTGGTGATTTATTTTCTTTTTCCTTCTAAATTAAATAGAATTGAAATGATGTGAGAGTGGTTTTGATTTCTCTGAATCAAAGGTATGATTAAAAATTAAAGCCAAAGTGCCATTTCCCACAATTCTCTGTTAGATATCTATGATACATGACATACGTGAGACTGTTTCGTTGTGTGTGTATGCCTCAGCTTAGAAACTAGCTCCATGAAATCTACTCCCACCTTTCAAAGTCCCACAGATACAAGCCCTAGACACAGATCTATTCAGTTCTTAAGTAACACACAGAAGCCTTGCAGGCAATATCCAGTATTTGAAGACACTGAAGCCGGGCGCCTCCAGGCTCTGTACAGCAGCCCAGTGTGCAGTCAGCAGCCTGCAACATCTCCGATGAGAAATGAGAAATTTTGAGGGCAATTGAGCACAATGAATTTTCACAGTGGATCAACACAAAGTCATTTAGAATGGGTATTTCTGAAGCACTGATACAATGAACACATTTACAGTGTTCAATGGCCCTAAAAATTCACCCTTTCACCTGTGGCAAAGCTACTGCTGTGAATGAATCCTTAGATGGTTTTTTAATGTAGATTTATATGCAGTGTGCATAGATACACATCTAGGTACACACACATACTTACCTTCGATGTACCTATCAGTTTGTTGGCACATTATGAAAGAAAATACCTATTGAAAAAGAAAAGCTTCACCAAGCTTTAAAAACCCTGATGATTTTTGACTCTTTCCAGCTGCAAAGTAAACTGCATTGTAATGGCAAACTTCACTTTAAGAATATAGATAAAAAAAAAAAAAAAAAAAAAAAAAAAACCCACACCACCACCAACAGAAAAAACTAGTGAGCTCCAGAAATCTGATTGTCTTAAAGAGGAAGAACGGGACACAGTTGTCGTCTCCAATTCTTCTCTTGCATGTAAAATGATAAATTGAAGAGCATATACACCATCAGCCACTGTGCACGCTTGTTACAAGAAGCCCAGCTCTGGCGAAAGGGAGTTGCTAAATAACCCTTCAGCTTCCTACAGGTTTTCGATCCCGGTTTATACAATGACACACATAATCACTAATAGAGCCTCCTTTTTCTTTTGGATTTTATGCTTAATCTGGGGTATTAACTAACAAACATCAGATCTGTACCTTTTAGCATTCAGCTGCTTCAGCTGACCCAGTAACTACTTTGTCAGGGCTTTAAACCAAGCCTATCTTTGCATCAAAGCCTTGCTTTGGCCAACAGCTACTTACCTTATCTGTAGGCATGGCAGCTAACACCAAGCAACACTGTTCCCATTTTATTCTGCCCTGTCTCCATGCTTCCCTTTTCAGAGATTAATTTATCTTACAGAAACCATCTTGTCACTACTGCTGTGACCAATGCTTGTTATTTCTGAAATAACAATGCATCCTTCAATAATAACCAATTATTTCCCCTTGCTTTGGCTGCAGAATGGATTTGCCACATACCTCTATGTTAGTACTCTCAAGACCAGTCAAGTTAACCTTTTGCCTGTGTAACAGCCCATTGTCAGTACTCTGTGCCCTCAGCACAACTTATCAGAAGGGTTAGGTACAGAAGAACTGGGAGACTGCAAGCCACCACTTAGACATTATAGAATTTTGGCACATTTCTCTTCTACCATTTGGAGGAATTCTTTCTTACACAGGGGCTGCACACCAACCATGGGATTTTCTTTTCACAAGCAAAGCATTGAAAAACACATTGCAGTGTCAATAAAGCTGTTCTGAGAAGACAGAATAGATCTATACATTATTAGTAAACTATTAGGTCATAAACGATTATATGGTGATTATTTTAAAAGCAGGTGAATCCTCATTACCCTAACGTGCTTTGCCTTTTGACTTCTCCAGCCATCAGAAGGCTGCTGCTGTGTCAATTAGTAATGGTAGGAATGTGTGACACTGAAAGATAACACCTATGAAGAGGAAAAGACACTCTACCTAATTAGGGAGCTAGAAAAGGGATATTTAGCTGGATAGCTACAAGCTTCCAATGCCAGTCCTCACTTTATGATGTACATCTCTAGGTTTACAATGCAATCTTTAAGCTATTAACAAAAAAAAAAAAAAAACCTGTTTGTTGTTTGACATCTTTTGAAAAAGTTTTGTGTTCTCAATAATACAAACAGTGACAGAAAATAATACTTCATGACCACTAATTAGCTCCAGTTATTTTCATGAGTGGTGGTATCTTTCCTGTTATAGAGGTTTTCTTTTACTTAGTAGAACCAAGAGTAAAGTGGCCAGTAACCCTCCTAAATCTTGTTTCATTCCATAAGGCTCTTGCATCAGCTGCCAAAGGTGGTGCACTCAGATGTCTCCTTACCTGCACAAGCCACTTTATAAAGTCTCTAAAGGCTCTCAAGACCCTGAGTGTCTTCAGGTTATAGACAGATATTCACTCACTGTGTCCTTGTACATTTAATACCCCGATGCAAATCCTCAGCGCCAAGATGGAAATGAATCTGTGTGAATCTCTGTGATAGGCAAACACAGGCTGTCAGAAACAATTGCAGTCAGGAATGGGAAGCAGAACTTATCTGCAAAGCTGTTAGCTTTTTGACTTTGGAGTTCGACAGCTGAAATACGAAACAGAAGACAGTTGAGGAAATACAAAGTGCATAGATTAAGATGCTAGCATTTGTAGCAAATGCTGCACTCATTTTCACTGCCATCCTATTCCTGGGAGGATAATTTTAGACAGTTTATTTCTTGAGATTCTCTGAGAGAGTTCTGAGATCTGAACAACCTTCATCAGGGGTATTCTGTTCTGGCTTTTTTTCCTCATCTTATCCATTGCTTTTTTCCACAATGGCAAATATCTGTTGATTTGTACTAGTTTCTGTGCTTGAACAAACAGTAGAATGAATCCTCAAATAAGAATGTGGGTTTTTTTTTCCCTTAAGTGCTTTTGTAGATGATAAATACATTTTTGACAAGGTTGATGGGATGAAAAAAAAAAAAAAAAAAACAGGGGAAGGGAATAATTATAGTTGAAAGCAATCTCTGGAGCTCACCCTGTACATCCACCTAGAAAAGACTAACCTGAGCCATGTCCAGTTGGGTTCTGAATGTCTCCAAGGACAGATTCCTGAGCATCTCTGGGAAATTGCTTCTGGTATTGACCACACTCACAATGCTTCCATCTTTTCTCTGTGCTTTTCTAAGACAGCTGCAAATTTCAATGCGACCTTCCCTTCACCTCCTCTTCTCCAAGCCGAACAAACCCAGTTGTGTCAGCCTCAACTCACAAGACTCATACAGCAGCTCAGTGACTGTAGCCTCTGCTCAACTTGATTCAGTAAGTCAATGTCTCTCTTGGAGCAGGGAGCCCAAGCCCAGAAACAACCCTCCAGACATGGTCTCATGGCAGCTGAATGGAGGGCAACAATTCTTTCCTTGGACCTATTGCCTGCAATCTTGCTAATGCAGCACAATACATGTTTGCATTATTACACATCCAGTGTTTTGCAATTATAAATCTTTTTCCCATCCAAAGGATCCTCCAAGTCAGAATAAAACACACGCAGATCCGAAATATATTAAGTTCCCAGAATTCAGGCTTTGCAAACTTCTGTTGTAAAGGTTATAATGTCAAAGTGTCCTCCCAGGAAGGGCTGACAGAGGAAGAAAATCTCAGAAGATGAGCGAACATACTGTGCAATGCTTTTCATAGCTCACTCCAATCAGCAACCAAGGACACAACCTCAATGAATTCTTAATAAGTTTATAAATGCTTAAACTACAGATGTTCACAGACCATTAATATCTAGGTTCCAGAATATTGCATCTGGTAGTATATGAACTTTACAGAGTCCAATACAATTTCATTTCTATACTCAACACAAACAGTAGAAGCAAGTATTTCAGATACTGTCATAAAACCACTAAAAATACAGGTTAGCGTAGCTGTCAACATTCTAACAATCTAGACTGCACTTATTTTAATGTTTAATTATATTCTGAAACTACTACAGAGATCATGCTCTGATAATCATAATATCATCCACTTCAAATTAATGCTCTAATTCTTAACTTCCTTGAATTCACTTTGTTGCAAGCTGCCCAGACAAAAAGATGGTAAGTCCTGTAAATCCTCTGCCCATACAGTGAGAAACTGGGGTAAAATAGCAGATCCTAAATTACCTATCAGTTTAATGAATACAATGAAGGAACTTGACGACACAGCTTGTTTTTCCCTGCAGAAACATCTCTTATTCCAAAGAATGACCCATCAAAGAGAATGAGGCAAAAAAGCGCCTTCGAATGTGATCAGCCTCAGGATATTTATTCTCTGCACTCCCCAACCAGAGCTCAAGAAACTCCAGAACTGCCCACTTTTTTTTTTCCTTTCCCTGTTCCTCTGAAGTTGGTGAGTAATTTTTGCAATTGGATTACAATTTGACAGTTAACATGTGTTTTCATCACATGGATGACAATTTGAAGAGAATTGTTGTAATTTTCACTGAGTTTGTAAAAATTGTTTACAAGCAAGCACAACCATCCCTTCCTTGTCTGCTTCAGCACTGTCTATTACACCTACACATTACTTGTTCAGATATTTCTGGTTTGATCTGTTTTTTAGTGGCTTTCATAATAAACTCCTTTAAAAAAATGCAGACTATAACTGACTAAGGTTAAATCACCTGAGGAAATGAAATTGAAAAAGAAAGTCATTCTATATTATACTATAATAAGCCTCTCTTAGCATAGTAAGATTACCTCTCCCCACAGCAAATCACATCCAGCTTCATGTTGGTCAGCTAAAACAGCTGAGATTGTGATTTCCGCTGCTGATTCAACTCAAATCTTCATGTTAGAGGCTATCTACAAAAACTTTAGCTACAAGCAACACACACCACAATGTGTTACAATGGACTGAGGTCCACGGAAAGCAAGGAGATGCAAGGAGACAAAACTGCTATAATATCTAATTGCAGTTAGCAGCTTTCCTGTTTATTTATGCAGCACTTCTTTCCTCTTTCGAAGACCATAGCAGAAATAGTGCCCACCTGTCCTTCGCTTCAGCTATTACGGCTTATGTTGCAGACAGGGAAATGGCAAAGCTCAGCAGTCTGAGTGCCAGTGAGGGAGCAACACACAAAACACAAAGCGTTTTTTATATTGCTATAAAAACAGAAGACAACATAAAGGCAGTGCAATGCCAGCTAACTGGTGTAGTTGACAGGTATATGGATTGAAAATATGCTGGCAATTAGAAGCCTTGGCTAAAAAAAAAAAAGTGAACATATACAACTTGCAAAACCATGCCACTACTGCCTACGCATTTCAGCCATTTCTAAGCTTTGGCACCACTTTGCAGCTGGCAAGTAAGGGGGACCTGCCCTGGCAGGGATCCGGTGTGGTTTCTCTCTGATCAACAAATCCCCTTCTCAGTACTGACACCAATCAAATACTTTTTACTTCAAGGACCCAATTTTGAGCAGGAGGCCCAAAGGAAAGGATTAAGCACTCTTATAGGAAAAGCAGTAAGTATGAACATTAGTCCTTCTCTGGTACCAAAGCAGCTCTCATGGGAAAGGTGCTCTACATGGGTGAAGCATTTCCAAACCATCAGCTACTGCCCCCTGGTCCTGCTGGCTCTGGCGCGAGGAGCAGCAGTTCTGCCAGTGGCCGGGCTGGTACAAACGTGGGAACCTGGAGGAGCTGTGGCTTCAGGCTGTCCCCAGCATCTGCAGAGAGAAGCCCTGATGGAGAATATCAAAAGTTTGTTTTTCAAAAATTCTTACATTTTCTTATTTTTCAACATGCTGTAGGGGACCAAATGGGGTTTGGAGGCCTCCAAGGGCAAAAAAGCAGGTGATGCAGTCAGGACTCAGGGGCATGTTGTACATTGTGAGGTGGAGGTTTTATTTCCTCCTCTGGTAATTTGTCAAACAGATGGTTGTAAAGAGTTACAGAATCAAGAAATGTCAGACAAATACAGAAAAGCTTTGAAATCTTTTGTGATAAAGCAAAAGTAACAAGTATAGTAACAACAGCTGCATGCACAACTGTGTTTCCAAGGCAACAACTCACAATCCTTACAGCTATAAAAAATCCTATACACCACAGGGGAGTTGTGAAATTAGGGAGACTCCAGCTAAAATAGAATATAGAAAAACGGACTAAAGCAGAGAAGCAGCTGGAACACTGAAATTATGAAAATCATGCTGTTTTTAACAGCTGTAGCCTGAGAGTGCCTCAGCGATGTTCTGGTGAAGCTCTGGCCTGCAGGTCTGTCTCACTGGGTGCCCTTTGTCTCCCAGGTTCCTGATCACCTACTCACCAGTGCCACACACAAAAAAAAACTATTAGCCTAAAATTGGCAGTGCAGTTACTGTCACTCTGTTTACTTGCAGGGTAGTGGCATAACCCTGCCCATGTTATTTGCTGGCTTAAGCAAGTGTCTTGCCTATAACCAGTGCACTGGGATAAACTAACACTTTGTAATCACTTCAGCGAAAGCCCATTGCTCTCCTTTTAATATTATTGTTGTGCTTCTGTGACAACAAAATGTTAAACCTTAGGATTTAAAAAGCAATGTTTGTCTTATATGAACTCACTTATAAATTTATTAAATTATTCAAAAACAACTTGCAGGTCTGCATACAGAACTTCTTCAGCTTTTGAAAAACCTCAGCTGCCCAGTTCCTGGGCCAGGCAAGAACGACAACTGGCTGTACCATTCCTAGAGTGCAGAAACTCAAACAGTCTAAATAATTTCTAGTGACATATGTACCTTCAACTACAGTAAAATCTAACTTTGCAGGAGAGGCTCATTTGTCAGCAGCAGAGGTATCTCGTAGCTGCGCAACTGGATATGTGTGCGTGCAAACCATAAACAGAGAAAAGTAAATTTAGGAAGTAAAAAACATGTAATTAAACACCATGTATGGGAATTTGGTAGGAACTTCTAATTTAAAAAGAAAAGAGGTATATATCTTTTCTCCAAACCATTTGAATTTGCAGTGTGATCATTAGGAAGATGCAAGATAAAGTTGTGGAGTTTAACAGACATATAATTACCAGCACTAGTAGTGAAAATAGCATGGATAGGCACTGAAAAGCTAGTAAACAGGAGATTCCTCTGTTCCAGTTGTGTGAATCCAGAGCAATAGGACTGAAATCAATAGTTATTTTGCATTTATAGAAAAATAAAAGTACAGTGCTTCTGCAGAACCACTGGCCCTAACTCTGTGGTGCTTGTTCAGCTCTATATTCAACCTCTTCAATTTTTTTCCTCTGAATTCAAGACACTGGTTCTCTCACACCTTAGTGGAAAGTGCAATATTACAAATACTTGATTTGCATAATTTGTGGTTTTTGCATGTACTGAAGTTTCCAATTAAATTCTTATGCTCCCTCCCCTTCATACCATCATTTCTCACTGCTTGACGGTGCTCAGGACACACACACACTGTGACTTGATGATCATGGAGCACCTTTCTCTTCTCTAAGTAACATTTCCTATACAGGTACTGATCAAAGACTGACAAACTCTATAACCTGATCCTACTTCCTTCTTTCATCAAATGACTATAAATAAGAGATGACTACAAACAACTTCACAGAATTTTTAGATCAAGATCATTGTTGTTTTTCTTTGTTATTTATGTGAGTAAAACCAGATTTTGATTGCAAGGCAACACTTCACAAAGATGGCTTTAGATTGACTAATGTGAGCTGTGATCTCTTCCATAGCTTTTTTCTGTTCACATCCATTTTCATTTTAACACTAATATCCAAACCACAATGATTCATGACTTCAGGAATTATGACAGTGGCAGAACTGAGGCCAGTGCTTCCAGTTTACTCAAGCACTTGTACTTTGATGGTTAAAAGCCTTCAAGGGTATATTCACCACTGTATATATTACATATACTTAGAGAGAAAGCAGGAAAGCAGGACGTGTGTATGCTCTGCTGAAAAGAGCTAATTTTCACAAGCTGATGAAGTGACTAGTGAATTTTAATGCTTTGTGAAGCATTAATCACACATCTCTATTAAAATATTGAAGATATTACATACTATATCATAACTCCTACACATTCAGCAATACAAAAGCCTATAAAAAGAAACATGAATATAGACTTAATAGAATGTGTAATTTTTTCAGAGTCTTCACTATACCGTTGTCTTATATGTTTGTTAAAAATGGGACTGAGTTGTGGATTATGGGTTGAGTTTGTTGTCCAGTCCTGCGTGTGTCCTTGCACCCACAAACATGTGGGTCAGTACTCCTGTATTTCCACACAAGCCAGAGCTCAGCTAAAGCAAAAGGTCCGACAGTCCTAGTGGACACTCTTTCCAGGGAATATCGGCGTTCAAGAAAATACAAGTGGACTATGAAGCACCACGTCCCCCCAGCAAGAACAAATTTTGCCTTTTCTATGGTACGTATTCTTAGCAGCTCAGCACAAGCAGAAATATCAATAGGTAGGATCAAAGCAGCCTGTATATAACAATGCTTTTGTGTTTAGTGATAAAGCTAATTGTTCTCTACTTTCTAAAATGCCTCTATGTGTCCTATAGATTTTCCATATATATTTTTTTCAGCCACTTCTACTGGAAAATTTAAAGCTTTCTAAGCATTGCAGTCAATAAATTAAAATATAAAAGTCTTTATTTACACTACCAGACAGTGGCTCTAATGCAGTCCTTGTAGTGCAATACATCACAGCTCTATGGCTTTCCTTAGGGTTTATTCTCTGTCTTACACAACAGCAAATGGGCTTAAATCAAACCAAACACTTGGAGACTTTCCAGTCGTATTTTCCTACCCTAAATGAGTAGATGTCGCTCTACCCGTCATGTACCCAATCCATACAAGAGTGAGTAACAGTTTCAAAGTATTAGGGAGGAAAAGGAAACAGTCACACAGGCATATCCTCCCATATGTGTGATATACAATGGTTTGTGCTGACATTTATTCTCTTGTATTTACCAAGAAGGAAAGAAATTACACATTTTTAATTGTCTGTATCCTTCAAATGGAAGGAACTCCACCTGTACTAAAAAAAATACAAGTAACAGTAACTACTTGTAAAAATTTTAGAATGAAATGGCCCTAAGCCTTTCAAGCAGCATCTGCACAAACTGAACTAGATTACATGCTAAATCATTATCACAATTCAGATACTTGATATTTTATCTGTTTAGTAGGTTGCCCATTTCTTTTCTCTTTACAACTGTGACAGCAATTATAAGTGCATTGAATATTTATATGACTTAAAACCACGTAATTTTTTCTTCACACTGCTTTTAAATATGTAGTAGGTATTTAGACACTACTAGCGTTGTGAATAACACATTTCACCAACATAAATGATAAGACTCTGGACAAGAGGTGGCTGAAATGTCAAGCAGAACAAGTCCACAACAATAAGGACAGACTCTTAGCATAAAAAAGGCAGACATACCTGAAAGAGAAAGAGATATTACAGGGAATGGAAAAGAAAAAATTCTTTTTCCCGTATCTGAAACAAACTACTACATAGCTACCGATGTACCTGATTTCTTTAGGAAATAATCCAGACATGCCCACAAGAGTCAAACAAACAGACAAATTATTTAAGTCATCAGAAAACATATCAAAACAAGAATGAGGAAAAGTATCAGATGAAGGAGGCATGCACTTATCAAGTTAAATACAACAGTATCGAACAAAAAAAACCCACTTAAATAACGGACCAACACACAAAAATCAGAGCAGTCTCATAATGGAAACAGAAAAGCAACATGTGATTTTTTTTCTCAAACATTGTATGATTCTCTTCAGTTTGGAGTTCCCTTACACAGAGTGTGTCTGAACCCAAATGGGAGGCATGTTGTGGTTAGATCAGTAGGAAGAACTCGTTGAGGTAAAAGATGGCCTTGACCATAACAAAATGGTCACTATCTGTCATGAAGCATCATGTTTGTAGAAATTTAATTTTCTCTGCAAAGTTTTATCATAAGATGTACTTGTCAGAAGTTGTGGGTTTTTTTCTAAATCAAACCACAGTTTTAAAAGCAGAGCAGCACATGGGTAAGATCTGTGCAATTTAGCATCCATTAACCTTACAACCATATCGTTTATAAAATGTGGAGGAGGATCAGTCCCTCTTCCACAAGTCGCATAACGACATTATCAGATTCTTAGCATTAAAATAAACATGATGAAAGCAAAACAGCTAAAAGAATTTAATTCATGTATAGCCTATATAGAACAGAATTGTTAGAAGTTGTCTCAAGCAGCTGATAGGTTTGAGCACCAGGATCCAGCCCCCCAGCACATCCTCTATCCACATGACCATGGCTGCCCTCTATTACCACGACCTTCCAGCATTGCTTTCATAAAGATGTAGCTTTAAGATTATGATCATCCCATTGGCTGTCATGATCAAACACATAAATTTGCTGTAACCTACTCTGGACAAAAGTACCTGCAGTTAATTTTTCTAACATAAGCCTTTGTCTGGTTTTCTGAAATTTTGCCAGTACTGCACCTCAAGGATTTCAATTTTCTTCCTGTCAGCAACACTTTTTTCTCGTGATTCACATTCTGGCTACCACACCATGCCTTGCACAATTCAAGTTTCCCAATTGTTTTACTTGGGAATTTCAAGAACTCCCAACAACTGATGCATTTAACTGACAAGCAGCACGAAGTAGTAAATAGTGTAGAAGTGCTTGGGTTGGATTCTAAGTAACTGTATTAACCGACTGTCTCTACCGTCTGTTGACTGTGAGGTCTTGCATCATTTTGATTAAAGAAATCCAGACTTTTGATGTATTCTCAAAGAGTCCTTATTCTTGGCATTATTTTGTTGTTTCCAAATGGGTGGTTGCTGTTTTATCTTTACAGGTGAAATCTGTTCAAGGATAAAATGAGTTTCACTGTGTAAGGCCTTTCCCTCATACTGCTTTACCTCCCCTGCCACACAAAGGAAAGGCTGCAAACTGAACATATTCCTGTCTCATACCCACAAGCCATTCACCTTCTTCAAGGACACAAATTATCTGTGTTATCATATATACAAACACGCATATATTTTTAAACGTACACCATCAATAAGTAAACCCATAGATGAAATAGTAAGAAATGTTTCTATGTAGTCACTGAAGTCTTCAGCTGCTCATTCTATCCCATGTATCTTCCAATAATTTGATGGGGCAGTATCCTGATACATAAAACAATTATTTATACTGGCTAAAGACAATTTCCTCTCCTTAACCTGCTGCAGTTTCCTGTTTATAGATCTTGCCACCTTGTGACACTTAGAGCTCAGAAAAAGTACAATTTCTGCCTCCCCAGTGCATTCCCTCCTCTGTGTGGCTGCTGGTAGTTGAATATTCCATGCAAATTGCACTTTCTAAAGGTACTTTCTCAATTGAGAGTCCCTGCCATCCCAGGAATAAAGCCAGTCAGAGCCATTTCCCACTTCATAAGGTTTGAGAAGTTTCAGAACTACAGCTCAGCTCTGGCTGCCAGTCAGTTACAAATGCAATTGCTGAATATGATTCTTGTAGCTGAACTCAATGAGGCCCATAAGATTTACATTAGAGATTAGATTTCAGAGTTTGTGCTAAAAATTTGTTCCCATTATCCAAATTAGTTTGTCTGAATATCTAACAAAATATACATTATACAAAGTTGTGGCAATACCCTTCTAATTATTTTGTAGGCGAAAATAAAAAGAAAAAGTACTCTGGAACTAAATTCCTGGAAATGTACCAACAGCTCCAATGAAATTTTCATTCATCTTCACATCTACAAGGAGCAAAACCATCAAGCTTCTGAAACTCCTCCAGCCACCCAAACGAATCTCATTGATAATTTCCCTGCATCCTCCACACTATTGTGTGCACCTCCAGTCTACGTGTCTGTATTAAGTTGATTATTTCAGTTTCAGCAGTGCCTGGGCTCTGCAATTACTCTTTTGCTCCACCCAAAGATTGAGCTAAAGTATAATATTTTGTTTTTCAAATAACTATGTCTCCATACCTTAAAAAAGAAAGGAAAAAAAAATCACCTCTGAATTAGGGCTCTCTGAATTACTGTCAGCTGTTGTTCAAAGGAGGACTTCTTTATTTTCTATTCATCAATCCCATTCTAAATTAAAGTCAGCAGTATAATGTAGTTCCTAAACACTTATCTATAATCTGTGTCATTCCAGGCAGTTAAAAACACTCTGAATCTCTTCTTTCAGGAACGTAATTTCAAATCTGTTCTTTAGAATCAAAACAATTCCACACTAGCTTCCATATAGCTTTTAATAATCTTGTGTAGCACTAACCCCATTCTTCCCATAATCAAATTGATTATGTATTTCAAGATACAAGTTATCCACCACTGTTTTCCTTTTTACTCTATTATTGCCAGTAACTTCACTGTATAAATAAAATCATGCCTTGTGCATTGAGATCTGGAAGCTCACTGCTAATTGCTGCATTATTAATTGCTAAGTCAACTAGTAGCAATGGGGAATTCAGCTGCTGTCTCCGGAGAGCCAAAAGGATTGTCAGAGAAGTAGCTTTTTTATCAGCCGCTCTGTTTTCTTCCTTTCTGGGAATGCAGTCTATGTTGTTTTCCTGAAAACATGCAAGCAGTGATAGTTAGAATACAAAGAAACCCTCTGCAATGGACTCAGTACGCTGTAAGAGAAGCGTACTTTAATTAGATTATGTCACTAGAATTGCTTAGTAATGACTATTGAAGGCACAGAAGAAGAATGCTACAACTATAATTATAGTACCTGACAGACCAACAAATTAAGTACTATATACCTCCAAATTTACCAAGCGTTTCCTTTCCTGTCTTTCTACTGATGCAATATTTAAAATGCTTCCCACAGACTCCTGCATGTGCAGCATGACAATTGATTGGCACAAGGTGATTTGTTTTCCTGAATGATGCTGGTATGATCCTCACTCACAGCCTTGTATTGATCCTGGAAACAAATACCATCCTGAACCGGTTTCATTAGACAGGCTCTCTCTTGTTAATTACCGCTCACTCAAATCTTTTGGTGTTTCATTAAGGTGAACAAATTGGAAGAATTAAATAAACAATCCCTGTCAGCTGCCACTGTGGTGTTCTCATTCCTGGGCTTTAATTCCCCAGAATGACAATAAGGAAGGGAGTGTTTTTCCCCTCCCCTTTTTTTTTTTTTAAGTATTTCTGACATCAAGACAAAGTGGTGCAATGCACCATAAGAATTGACTAAATCAAGTTGGAAAATAGTCTGAAAGACTTGGCTGACTACATCTCAAATCCTTTTGGACTTTAGGGAGAGTTCTTCTACCTCGCTGCAGATACAGGCGGTTTCATCAGCTTCTCTGCAACAGATCAAAGGGAGTTGTTTTCCCCTGTTCACGAGGAAGAGAGTGAAGGACTAAACAGCAAAGATAATTTGTAGGGAGATTTGCAAAATGACTAATACTAAATTGTTTTGATAAAATATTTGAAAATTGGTTTTGCAGGAAAAAATAAGTACTTGCAAATTTTATTTATATATAAAATAAGCATTTTTCCTCCTGATGGGAAAAACCTGGAAATCTAAAAAGGCAAATGTAAAAATTTTACTTATTCCCTACACTGAGTACCATAATAGAAAATGGAATTAGAGCACAATCCCTATAGTCATGAATACCTAATACAAGCTCAAGATTCAAGATGATTAAGAATAGTCAGGGCACTTTTTCCTAATAAATCCTTTACTCTGTGTGTTCTTGGGCTTTTGGAAATGTCTAAATCTCCCTAAGTATATTTAGCAGCTTTATCAGTATTAATATAATGATTCCCACACCTCTCCTCATTGCACTGTCAGCCAGTCACTAGCATATTTCCTTACGACCTGCGGTGAACCACTAGAAAAATAGAAAGCAGCAGAATTCAGAGGAAGCAACTATTTTTCAGTTTTCCTAAAACCAGAAACATCTGAAAATAACTCACTGCTGCTTAAATGACCTTTTTCCTCTTAATTTCTTACTAGTTTGCCTTCCTCAGGACACAAGCTTTGCAGAAGGAAACCCCAAGTCCCTCTAGAGCTAATATACAATAAATAATGGACCAGGAGAGGATCTGGGCAAAAGCCCACTTTTTTTTTTTTTTTTTTTTTTTTTTGAGATAACCACATATCATATTTACACGAAAGAAGTGAGAGGCAATAATCTTGAGATGTAGAACAGAGTCACTTTTGACATCTCAAGCAGATAATGACTATTTTGAACATATGCTTTTGGTTTTGGGGGCTGGGAGACAGGGAGGCACTCTATTTTTCAGAAAACTTCTGTTCATTTTGAGAAGGGTGAAGCACAAAACCCAAGAATTTCACTAATGAGCACCACTATCAGTTGAATGCTCCAAGAATTAACAGCAATATTAACATACATCTAAAGGAACCAGGGACCAAAGGAGCACAACTATAAAGTGAGGCTGAAAATACTGATTTGTCATCTTCCCTTCCTCCTCTATCCCCCTTTCACTCCCTGTTCTCTTCAGTTTTCTATCTTCTATTCGTCTTTATCTGAAAGGGACCTATCAGCTATTATGTGGCTGACTGGTAGTGATGAGACTGCCAAAATGTGACAGCCTTATCTACAGCACAGCCCTGCAAATTGCCAACCATTGATCCGGCAGTCTGTGCCAGCTGATCACTGTAAAGCTGGTTTGATTTCTTTTCTTCTGGGAAAGAAATGAACTTCTCTGCCAGCAGCCTCTACCCTGCCAGGGCTATTCCGCAGCCAAACAAAGGCCCTGAAAATTAGAATTTAGTTAGATGAATTAACATGACATCCCTTTCTCCTCACTTGATTATTGCTGTATGATGGATGTTGCATCCCATCCTGAAATGTGAGGAAAAACAATACAATTGATTATAATAATTTCTCCTCAGGCTTTATGTACGTACATGTCTTCCAGGTACGCAGTTTAGCATTGCCAAATCCCCTTGACCTTATATCATAGGAGCTTTTCAAAACAGTCTTTCTCTATTACTACAATCAAATTTCACTACTGAAGAAATTTCAGCTAGTTATGTCCCATGGCAAGAAGGAATAATATTTTCTTAGTTCCTTCTCCCCAGATGATGTCCTTGTGGGATCATTAGAAAAACTGTATTTATTTAGCTCCTGAAAAGAAAAAAAAAAAATCCTAAAAAGGCAATTTTGTATTTCTGTTTTTACGTTTACATTCTATAGCTTATGTACATTTGTCCCTCAGCCTATAACAGCTTTACAGAAATAAAGAGCATGTAATACGCTTCAACGCACAGACTAGGTTAGATATGCCCAAGAAAGATCAACAATATCACTTTCTTGGCTCATTTACTGAAATGGGGCATTTCATAGCTTGTGGCTGCTTAACTCTGAAATCTAAACATTCTCTTCAGGGGCAGAGGCCCATGGAGAGGTTTTTCTTTCTTTTTTGTTTAATTAACCAGTGACTTTGCTGAATGAAATAACAGGCCTAAGGTGGGCAAAGAAGAATTGCTGACACTTGAATCAGAAGAGATTTGGAATAAAAGTCTTGAAGTTTTGACTCTTGCTTTAATATACATCAGGATTAAGTGAAAATTTAAAAAAATCAAACAATTTTGTCTCTCTTTACACTAAATTGCCTATCTAAATGGAAAGAATGGGAAGCTTCGTTTTTCTTCCTTTTTTTTCCCCCCTGAAGCATTTATGTTCCATCCTTCAAAAGTTTTTCATTTTATATCATCATTTCCTTTCCTAAATATGTCTCAGTTTAGCTAAAGTTCCTGCGGAGGCTTGTTTTTCTTGCATTTGATTTTAGCTCAGCAAACACTTTCAAATAATTTTCTATTTTATTCCAAATTCTTGAAACATATCCTGAAACTTTTGATTGACTGCATTACAACATTTACTTAAGCCAGAATATTTACCAACCTACACAGTGTGTTGTGAAATTAGCAGGATATTCATTAAGCCCTTTCTAAATTCCTGAATTGGGGAGAAGTGTATCAGAAAACCCACCCTTTCTTTCCAGTTGCAAAAGATTTCTTGCTCCTTTACCCAAAATAAAACATTTTCTATTGACATACATTTTCTGGCTCCAGACAAGTCTAAATCTGTATAGCCAGCTCCAAAACGTAACATCAGAAAGGAACTCACACCTCTCGTTACATCAGAGAAAGATGTAAAATATGCATCATGGCAGCTGAACTCTTCAGAGAAAACTGGGTTTGTCACACCTTATAACACTTCTTTCCGACTGCTGTGTTACCTTCCCTAAACTTCAGTGTATGGGAGGAATCAAAGGGGACACGGGCAGGCAGCGTTCACAGGCAACCGCTCGGTAGCATTAACCCAGCCTTCTACAAATATAAAGCACTACACAATTCCCACAGTATATTAAAATGCTTTTTATCTTGATTCCTCTATGCAGAATGGAGTGAGATCTCTCTCCCGTCCTCCTGGGAAGAATGTATTTAGCATGACTGCAACGCTGTTTTTAATTCCTCTTTTAGATGTTACTCATGCTTCCCCCTCTGAGTTTGAAGTCTTCATTTCACTTGGAAAAGCACACAAAAATACAAAGATGCCGTACCAATAAGAAAAAACACTTGAAGAATGAAAAGCCAAGCAGAAAAAGAATGAATTACTAGAAGATTATTGCACTAATTAGCAAACATAAGCTAATTCATACTAGAAACACATGAAGGAAATGGCTCTATTTCCCTCCCCTTCAGTAAGAAATGGAGACTCTCAAATCTGCTGCAATTTTAAGAGTTATGTCCTGTATTCCACTTGACCATTATGTAATGATAAATGGAAAAAACATCACCTTCATCTAAATAAAGCACTTACAAATGACTTAAGCACATAAGTAGCTGAAATTGGAGTATCTAGTTAACCAAAATTAAGTGGGCATTTAAGTGCTAACTTAGATTAACATAATTTCACTGCTTTCTCATCTTGGTATCTTCTTCCAGATACTGGAGAAGCATCAGTTTATAGTTCCATGGGAATAACAAGTTTGGAATTACTGCAACACTTTTAATTTCTCATTAGGATTTTATTTGCTGACTGCAGATGTGATGGGGTTTAACTGCAGCCTGTGCTTGAGGGTTCATGAATCAGAGTGAATTGCAATTACAAGTTTTCTTCCACTTTCTTTTCACTACGTCTTGCATTGGTCTCAACCACGCCCCCATTAAAAAAAAAATCATCCAGCCAAAAAACCCTTACCAAAATAAAAATCACTGACTGGCAAGAAGCAACTTGCCAAAGGAAAGACTCAGTCAGAACGAGGGGCAGAAAGAGAACAACAGAATCCAAGGCAACATTTCACAGGCTGAAGGTCTAACAGCCTATTGACAATAGCTGGCAATCCCAATTAACAGCAGATTACATATACAGATGAATGTGCAGTTCTGAATTCAAGCCTGTGTTCATGCACTGCCTACCTACAAAATTAAGATTTATTGAAAGCCTGGGTCAGGAATTTTCAAAAATCATATATCAAATATGCTGTTGTGTGCTTATTTATTTGGAAAACCTTGCAGAGCCTTATTGTACCAATTATTTAACAAAACAACAAAACCATTAGAAAAATTAATTAAAATAATGGTGAACAGTTTCAGACCATCAGTGAGAATATCATCAATCTATGACTTCAATGCAAAGAATTAGAAAAATGATTAACTTAGTATATTTTTAAATTATCTTATACTTCAGAAAAAGGATTAGCAAGACAGTCTAGAAAGAAAAAGAGCTAGAAGAATAGTGTGGAATGGAGATGCAACCTGCTGTCTTTCTACTTGTTTCAATTTCACTCCTGCGATGAAGCTTAACAACTCTGGTTTTCCATACTATATCAGAGGCAGCTACTCTAATGTTATGATACTTCACAGCGTACTTTTAACTTTTATAGTCATCATAACTACTTAGTAAGGTATGGAGTCAGCCACAAACTGCAGCTCCACTGCCATGCTGTCGGATGTCTCGGAATGCCTGACAAAGGCAGGAATGAGATATTCCTCTGGCTGCCACATCCAGAGTCCAGAGCTGGTGCAAATTCCTGACATCTGCTTCTATTTCGAGCATTGAACCCCACCAGTTCTGTAGCCAGAAGGTAGCAGCAGACGTTAACCTTCATGAACTCTGCCTACTGAGTTTCCCCAATATTGTGGGAACAGAAAAATGGATGCAGAGAAGTAGCATTTAGGTCACTTTATTTGTATGTGGACAGAAAAAACGTTTTGGTTCTCCAAACGTTTCACATTTTGTCCCATTTTAAGAAAATACTTTCTGTGAACTACCTGTAACTTTACAGTTGCTTCTTTGTACTGACCTTGACTGTAAAGAAAGGAGAAGCAAATTCCCACCATGTTTTTATTACCTTTAAGCACAATATTTTTCTGTCTACAGAAACAAATAACTTTGTAGTTTTCTGTTTCTGCAACGTCTGTTTTCCTCTTCAGGATTAACAGATATACACACTCACTTTGAATACACAAACATACACCTCCACAAATGTACACACCAATACACAGAAGCCTGCCAGCATTGCAAATTCAACCACAAAAATGAAATTATGAAGATAAGATTTTTAATTAGTTTAACAATACATATCTTTCTCTATGCTCCCATTGCATTCCTGAGCTCCTAATGAAGCCTTGGGAACACTGAGAACTAGAGGCTCTCCAGTGGACTCCCAGTGCAGCCCAGTGAAAGAACAGAGCTTCTCTCTGTTACAAGTTTCTATGCACAGGACACTGAAGATAAGTGTACTGTGGTCATGAGCCTGGACTTCTTCTGAAACCACCAGTGAATCCTTCAGGCTCTGGATGAGCAAGGGGAGGGATCCAGAGCAGCTGAAAGCAGCGCAGACTCCTGCGTGGAGTCAGCTGGTGAGAAATACAGGCTGCTCAAAGTGGTAGCACCGTGCTGCTGAGTTTATTTTTCCTTTTATAGGCTTGTAGAAAGAAGGTGAATTGTTATAAGGGCCTGACCTCTGCTTGCTAGCTGCCCATTCCTAACCCTCATTACCCACTGGAGCACAAAGCCTCCCGGACCCTGGGATAACAGCTCTGTCACAGAGCCAGCCCTGATTTAACCACAGCATTGGCCAGGTTCTTGTGAGCCATTATTCTGCTACTAAAAAACTAAGAAAGAGTTTCACATTTCAGAAAGATGAATGCACCACTTGTGCTTAAAACATTCATGGTGTGCTCTCTGCTGAGAAAGGTCTATTTAAGTTATACATTTAATTATCACCCATTCTTACAGATACCAATTTTAAAGAAAGTTGAATTAGATGTTTCAAGTTTTGTTTCCCCTTGAAGGGCTGCTGCTATCCCCACTTCAGTTCTCTGGTTGATTAGGACTATTTCTCCCAGCATTCTGCAAGTACAACCTCCCATCAAGAGCCGCTGATGCCTGTGCTGGTCTATTAATATCACATGGCAGTTTTCATTTTGTTCATCCACAGTTTTTCCATGAACTCATATCAGAAAATGATGCAATTTTTCAGCACTGTCTATTGATTAGTTTATACCCTGAAGCAGGAGGATTAAGAATCTTAGTAAACAATGTCTTGTGTAATTAATAATTTTATTTGCATGCTGTAAATATCTAATCCTTGCCAAATCTAAGCTATTTAATTGATGAGGTTATGTTGTATTAAATGCCACATTTCTTAATATAGTTTTCATTCTTCTTCCCTTCTGATATTTAAGATATAGAGAAAGTGCTCTAAAGAGAAATGAGCCAGAACCACTGTTGTAAGAGAAAACCTATGTACGCCACTGCTGCTCAGCTCCTTGAAAACAGAAGTCAACCTGGAAAGCCAGAACATCGCCAGTGAGAGTGTGGATTTCAAGCTACTTGGTACAGTTTCTGTTGCAAAGTTGGATCATGTTAGGTCATGTACCAAACAGTATCTGGTCAAACCAACAGTGCCCAAGCTTTACCACAGCAAGATCCTGTAAATAAGTCTGTTGTCAAGGAGGAAGAACAATGCATGACATGCTCACAAATAAATGCTGATTTTTTAATTCAGTTGCTGTACATTTGTTAAATCTGTGCAATACCTGCAATTATTCCCGGACCATGTATTTGTACAGAAGCCCTGGATCAATCTGTTATTTAAATAACACTCAGCTCCAGACTCCTCTATATAGTAGACACCTTTCAAATTTTGATGGAGGGAGAGAAAAGGCAAGAAATGAATAGGATCTGACTCAACTCGGGGGAAATGTGGCACATATCAATAATGGGGAGGCAAATCAATCTTAAAATTACTACTGGGTTTGACAGTATAGTATACACATAAGATATATTTCCATCTTTTCATCTGGAATATATTGAGCTTGCACTGTTTCTGCTTATACTTACCCATGTGGTTGCATCTGCTTCTCTCCTGAGTAAACTGCAATGATTCCCTTTTAGCTACAAAATTTCTGCAAAGAGGCATGTTTGTTGATTCCCATGAACAATCCCAAAAGATTCATGAGTGATTGAAAATACACCTGTTATAAGAGACCAGCATTGAGCACTTATATCAGTAATATCTTCCTAGCTGTAATTCAGAAAGTCATCTCTGACAAATATCCAAATCCCTTTGATATTAAAAGGTAATACCATCTGAGGTGAGCCACAGTTAGACAAGTCTGAAGCAGTCTAGGACTAATTTATGAGAAGGTAATGGCACAGTTTCTTAACACCAACAGCTGGGAAAGAGCTGGAGTATGAATGAGGAACCTCCTTAAAACTAGAAGTACAAGAACCAGGACCACAGAGAACATGGAACTCTACTCTCTGTCCAAAATCAAGCTTCCTTCTTGTATACCTGTTAGTGTTTCAGAGGTACACAGTTCAAAATAGCTATGAAGCCAGACAATTAAGAAGAAATAATCTAGATCTGGTATTAAATCTAATCCCCAAAGAAATAGCATTTTGCATTTTAGCAACTACATTTGCCTTGCTACTTAATGGTTTCATAAGTTACCATTAAATAATGGAAATTAATTGCCATAGCAACTATAACAATATGTAATTTATGTATAGTTTTGAGCTGTAGTGATAGGTCCATTTCATTAAGTAACACAGCTAATGCACAATGAAAATATCTGTATTTTCAATCAAACAAAGAGAACTACATTTGACAACAGGGAGAAATGGCTATTTGTCTTCATTTGCAAAAGCACTTAATCACCTGTTTTTTCCAAATCAGAGTGTATTTCTGATATTTATTATATTAAAGCTGATCAAAGTATTTAGTTCAGTAGGAAAATACGAAGTTAGTAATTTAGATGGTTGCCATTTAGCTTAAAAAACAACTACACCTCAAAGTAGTTTACATAGAAATATTTAAAGGCATATGTTTAAACAAAACTTCAGGTGTTGTCAGTCATGCCCAATAGAGCACGTGGAAAAACTTAATCTCTTAATTTCACCACTAGTGCCAAAATTAGAAAAAAAAACTAGAAAAAATACATTTGGAAAATAAAACAAAGTCCTGCCAATTCACTCAGATCTTTTCCACTTAGCTTCATATATGTCTGATTTTTCCTTCTGCTCCATAGAAGCCTCTTAAGAAGAAGGAAATCTATTTTATGATAAATGGACCAGAAAACATGATCCAGACGCTTTCAAGGTTTTTTGCACAGTTACACAAATCCGAGCCTGTCACTGCTGGTGGGAGGGCTGGGGGGTTCAGAAAGCTGCTGCCAGGGTGCCAGAGCACATCACATCCAGCAAGGACTGCAAACCGGAGACAAACCTTTGGATCCACCACAAGAATCCCGTGATGCAAAATGAACAAAAAAAAGTGTAAGATGTTCAAAAGAGCCCTTAAAGATCAGGAAAAGTGACTGAAGGACTAAAGGAAGATGAAGGATTGGAGGAAGGCAAGTCAATTTGATGGGGATGAATAAACAGGTTGGAAAAAGGGAAAGCAGAAAGTCTAAGGAAACCCAGCTTTTCAACCTCAGAGATACACCTGGGAAGAGAGACAGCCAGAATCCTGGGCCTGTTTTGTGGAGTGACAGCAAAGAAGTGAACCAGCAACCTGAGGATGAGAAGGTGCAACAGATTTACTGAGCATCTTTGATAAATTACTGTAGCTCTCCATATATTGCTCCACAGTGCTGCTGAGGGACTCACCGGTGTTACAGAGGGAAAACAATGTGCTCATCCTAGAATTTACTATTTAGTTCCAACTGAGGGCCTGCAAACAGGCTTGTTTAGTGTGAATGAAAAAAAAAAAAAGGAAGCACACTTTACACCAAGGTACGTTTTTTATGATGTTAAAAGCTTCTCTGGTGTCACATTATGCAACAGACATGTAGCGTTTTATACTCAAAACTTGCGGTAGACTGTTTTCCACAATGAAGAAAAAAAAAGAACCAACCACCAATAACAACAACAATAAAAAACCAACACAACCCCCCTCCAGACCCCAAAATCAAAAACAAACCCAAGAGAAGACTGAAAACCAACTTTGAAGTGTTTGTACTAATTCAAAGCAAAATATGAGATGAATTTCAGCAGTTACAAAACTGCACTACCCTTTACACACTCAAGATAAATTCATCGGTAAACATGCACCAAAAAAGCCTACAGTGCGTACTCTACAGTCTTTTCCAGCTTCAGGTAAACACAGTCCTGTTGCAGTCCAAGAATGTTGCTGCCATCCAAGAATTTAACTGGATATTGCATTATTCTAGAATAATTACTATATTTTACTGGATGACTTCAATCACTCACCTGTTGGAACCCTTTCAGCCTGAGTTTGATAAAAGCTACCTATGACCTGCAAAATACAACTAGTCCAGCCACGAACGCTATCTGACACAGAAGCCAAATCAAATAAGGAGTTATCAAATACCTCATTGCAAAAATACTCTCAAAAGTGAGTATATTTATCAATGTCTTCCATTGCACTCATAACAGTTTATTTTTTGCATATCAATAGTTAACAAGCTTTAATAATAGCAGCATTTTCTGAAGTCATTAGATCAACCTGAAAGGAAATGTCTTCCTAAAGAATCATGCTTTTCCACTAGACATTGTACTATAATGGAGTTAAATTATTTAAATGTAATTACAAACACAAGCCAGGCACTGAAGCCATGTACCAATATTACAAGCCGACGTGGTAAATACATATAATGCATTTCTATGAGGTGTGCTATGAATGCTAAGAATTCTTTTCTTGTATATGGAGAAGATATTAAACTATTTGGGCCCAAAGAACTTTCATTTCTTCAATTTCCTTCAACACATTTCTTGTCCAAATCCAGGTACAGCATGCCAACTAGATGACCAGGCTTGATTTAAACCAAAAAAAACCTAAACAAGAACAACAACATAAACCCCAGAAAGAACAAAACCAACAGCAAAATCTACTGCAGAGGAAGGTGGATGACAGCTGATAGAGAATCACAGAAATACTTTTACAGTTCCCCACTCTGAAATAAGTAAATTCTATTTCACATACAAAAGCACCGCGATGACACAGTGCAATTGCTTGTGAAGTGAAACCGTAATCCTAATATATCCATTTGACTTCAAATCTATGCTATTATATCCTGTTGAAAACAGATGCAATTTTCCTTTTAGTACACAGCTTAGTACAAGAAAAGCAAGTTGACAAAAATATTTGAAGTATGGTTAGAAAAAAAGAATAAAAAAGCAAACAACAAACCAGTAGGCTGACTTTTAGTAGTTATCTGCTAGTAAGTAAAATCTGGAGCTTGAGGGTAAGTGGTAGAAGGCAAGAAACAGGCTATAATAAAGAGGAACAGAAAATGGACAACACAGACTAAATAATAAGTATTTTGGGTTTCCTGCCTGTATTGTAATAAACTTTTCCCTTTATACTGAGTCTGAATGATCAAATCAAAAGCCACACAGGCATTTGAACATTATTTTACTGCAGCCAAACTGTTCCCTCTCTCTCAAACTCCCTACTCAAGAGAAGTATTAAGACCCACTGCAGTCACAGACCAGCTGGAAGCCCAGGCTTTATTTTTAGTATTTCATTTGGCTTTTGGGCCCGCAAAGATATCTTTGAAACAAACAGTGGCTCTTTTTTCTCCAGGTGCCTACTGTGCTACTAAGGCTTCCAAATGTTAAAAAAATCATTTTTTAATTCAAAATGCCTCCTATTTAATATTTTTCTTAGATCTCTGCTTCTAGAGAGATGTGGTTACATGACACTCAGAGATTTAAGAGATTGCAGAAGGATTTAGTGCATGAATCTTAATCAAAGCTGTAAAGCAAATGCAGAAAAATCTTCCTAAAATATTCAATGCAAATGTTATGATTTTCAATCCAGTTTTATGATCCCCAAACAAATGAGAC
Source organism: Streptopelia decaocto (assembly GCF_964273445.1). Taxonomy (NCBI): domain Eukaryota; kingdom Metazoa; phylum Chordata; class Aves; order Columbiformes; family Columbidae; genus Streptopelia; species Streptopelia decaocto. Next base: position 8,672,765 of record NC_138665.1, read on the forward strand.
TGGAAATGTTGGATAAAAAGTTCCTAACTTTAGGCAAAAAAAAGGACAGGTATAATTTTTTCTTTTTATTTTTTCCTTAAAGATTTCTGACATCATCAGATGGGAGATGCTATTTACTTCATATAGCACAGTGCTAATTAAGAGTTCCAACGGGAACATCTGAAAGGGGAGCTCTCTCGTCACCCCAAAGAAGGAGTAATACAAAAAATTCTGTCATTTTTTTCTTTTATGCTGGTTTTCTAGGACAATATGTTCTTGAAGGGTCGTTAGCTGTGATTCTTCTCATCTGAATCAAGAAGTTATTGCGCCAGAAGTTTCTCTCAGGGTGTTTTACACGGGTGCCTGCAGAGAGGCAGCTCCTGCCATTGAGCTGCTGGTCAGGACCGTCCTCCTCTCTGCAACACCCTCCTGCACAGAGCAGGGCTGGAGCCAGCACAAGCAGCAGCCACCCTGCTTCCCGAGAGCAAGGTTCTGTCCGTGTTCCCTCTTTCACACTGTTTTATAGGTCCACAGCTTCGTGGAAATGTCGAAACAAAGGACTGTTAAAAAGCAAAGTCCTTGCCTAGTCAGGATATGCTGTTTTGATGTCTTCTCTTTCCAAAGCCAGCAGATGTCATTGTCTCCTAATCTTCCTTTTCTTATCAGGAATGATACATTTAACTCAAAAGCTCTCATGCATAAGCAGAGAGAGTTACAAGTCATCCAGTCAAATTTATCTTGGCCAGAAATGAGGGAAATTGGCTGCTTTGCCACTTGAGCTCTTTCCAGAGGATTCCAGCAGGTCTAGGAAGCCTCAGCTCAGGCAGGCGGCTTGGCAGGGTCTCCACCTGCACCACCAGGGTGTGAAAGCTCCTGACCCCCTTCTCATTCTGTACTTTCTGGTTTTGGGTCCTCGCTTGCGTGGGGGGTAACACAGGCACATGTTCCCAGTTGGGAGCATCCCCTTCCCAGCAGCAACGCATGAGCATTGCAAAAGAAAAGCAGCCCTTCTGTGTTATAAGTATTGTACTGACTTGATTTCGAAAGGGAGCTGCAAAATAAATGGTCTGTGTGAGGCTCTTAGCGCAGTCTTCCCCGAGTGACAATGATGAGATCAAAGCAATTAAAGTTGAGGGAGAGTTGGGTTTGTTTTTTTAAAATATTTTCTGGTAAGGTAAGTACTCTCCATCCACTCACAGATTCAATGAATGAGAATATGAATACGGAGGTGCCTCGTGTATTGTTAGAAGAAGAAAAATGAAATGGAAATGAAAATAGTGGTCACAAACACAGAAAAGTCTTTTGCAAAAGTAGTAAGTTTTACTTGTCAAACAGGGAGTAAAACTGACATTTTTCACCCACTGAGTCTGACTTTGACCTCCAATTCAGAGTATGGATTTTTACATGCCAATTTTTTAAACTATTTATGCTTTCAGTCTCACAGAACTCAGCTCACATAAGCAGTAGCTTTGATTTTCTTTTAATCATTAATATGCTCCTGTTTCCTTTACTGCAAGAGCATCAATATTGGTTTTATTTCCTGATTAGAAATATACTCAAATTCTCACTCACCAACAAGCACAAAACCAGTGCCACAGTGCTAAGGGTGCTACAACAGAAGAATTTACAATCATTTACCAGTAACAATACAGTTTGATTGGAAGTCAAAAAGCTATAAAACCTTGAATGATGATTCATATACCTGCTTTATACATAATTTTGTCATATTTAATACAAATGATCCTTCACACTTCAATCACATTATGAGCTGCTTCTACAGAAATCAGTTCCGTAATAAAAATATACTCTTCTGCAACTAATGAACACAGAAGAGGTTTGCTCATTATCACTTTAATCATTGCCATCATTTTAAGGACTTCTTTAATATTATTACATTCTACTGTTTTTATAGGAGTTCACAGTCCAGCAGCTGTTGTTAATGTTGCTGCAACAGGTATAATTAATATTTTAAAAGTGGTACCACTGTCAAAAAATACTCCAGAAAAAACCTTACTGGAACATGAACAGCAAAACATAATGCTACTAGTCTTTGCACTGAACGGTGAGATCTGGAACCTCCTTTGTTAAATTAAGATTAGCATGATTTTACTATGAATAAAATCAAACCCCCAAAGCCTAGGTGTGCTTTTGTGATTGAGGCACAAAAGAATAAGGATTTCTAGATTTGAATTCCAATTTTCTCACTAAATAGAAATGTGCAGATATAGCCAATCACATTTAAAACCAGGAAAGGTGGAGATTTCACATGTATTTATATTTCACAATTACAGAATAGTTACAATACTTCAATGTGAAATTCAGCTCTGTACAGGGAAGCCATGCAAGTTGTTGAGCACCTCAAACTGTGGTTTTTTCCTAACGTATCTCTTAAAATGGCTTGCAAATGGTATGCATGACTTTGGACAAGAGTGAATTGCTATATACCAAATTTGATACTATAACAACTTATATTGAGATTCCTGTTTCACTGTTCTTACATGTTTCCATACAGAATGCATATGTTTTAGACAAACTTTGCTCCAAACTTGAGAAGAGTCAACCAAAAAGCCTGACACAAACTAACATAAAAAATAAGACTGGAATTTATAATTCCAGCAGATACCCACATAGCAAATATGGACAACAGTTCATGAGGTTAAATGATTACATTTTCTTTCCATTACTTAGGATAGCACTTATGGGTTCTTAACCTATTGCAATTACAGTGTGTGCAAGTAATTTTTTTCTAATAAGTCATCCCCTTAATTCACCTCCAGTAAAGCAGCAGCACTAATACAAACGCTACATGATGAAATGAATAGGATTTTTCTCAGAGACATTTATTCATTTCTATTGTAGTATTTCTTCCAGCAAGTGTGTGTGTGCATGCCATTCTCTCCTACAGACAATAGCAACATTGAAGTAAGAATAGGCATAGGATTTGCCTTGCAAGATTTGTTGTACCACAAAATGATATTTTAATTTCTATTTTGATTAAACAAAATTTTGGTTTTGCTGTAACACTTGCTATTATTTCAATTGCAGATTTACCCAGTCAACACAACAGCTAAATCAGTTTGCTGCTTAGAGAATTAAAACATTTCTGATCCAGTTAAATTGAAAGTGCCTTAGCTCTGACCCTGTATTTTTGAAAGACCCAAGCAAAAAAAGTGTAAAACCAAATATTTTATGCTATCTATGGGCCTTCGTATTGTGCTTCACCAGCTACCCAAACTGTTTTCAACAGTTCAGTGTATCTCACAAAGATTTCAAATTAAATGTAAAATACAGTACCTGGTGTAGAAGTGTATTTTGTGTATTTTATACACAAAATCACCGCACAATAGGTCTCTTCCTGCACAGCATTTTGGACAAATTACAATGGATTACTAACACGCAATCCAAAAGAAAAGTATAAAATTGATACTCTAGAAAGTATCTAACGTAAAATATAAAACTATATTTGTAAAAAAGAAAAGTTCCCATACAAATTTCTGTCTTACAAACTTGTAGATGAAGGTGAACCTTCACCTGAAGAAAAACTGTTCTGTCAATAATATGCTTGTGTTTGCTGCAGTCACACAAGCACGTAGAAAGCAACCCTAGTTTAGTGCCAACATAGCACTGGGTGTTTTCTATCATTTTATGAGGATGAAAACACCATTTGAATGTGCAAGCTTTTGATTTGGGGAAAGACTATCAAAAACTCTGAGAGCTAGTACATGTACAATTATTTTTTAAAAAAGATCAGTGTGTTTGTGTCACCTTATTCACAATGTAGAAGGTCTCTTGGCCCCTAAAATGTCCCACTTGCATCTCACTTTATTCTCTCCATTATGATCTAAATTCTCCACAATCCTGCAATGTGACTCAATAACTCCATCAACAAATGAGACGATAATGTTCTGTTAGCATTGTAATAGACAGAAAGTAATTCATATTTGATTATATGCTTGAAGATATTCAACTGAAAGGCATCAGAGAAAGGCAAAATCTTATTTCTTTAATCTTTAAATAGGTAAAGAAAAAAATATAGACAGGTTAATTCTTCTTTCACTGGAGATCCAGAATATTCACATCAGCAAAAATGCCAGACGTTAACTTGCATTCTTGCTCAAAACATGGAATCAGTTGGCAAGGCCTAAAAATCCGATATATATTGTTTCCCTTGAAGAGAACTACAAAAACACATATGGAGTGATATACATATAGACTAAAGGACAATTATCAAGATTAGCAGACTTTTCAGGTTTTGTAGCTTAGTTTTCCTTCACACTGGCAAGGACAAGGGACTGGAGCACCAGCTCACAGGTCTCTCCCATGGTGAGCTGCCCTAAATGGTCAGTGAAATTTGTCTCACAGGAACAATTAATTTCAAAGAGCCCGTGGTGCAGCCTGATGGGGATTTATCTCAAAGGAAAACAATTTCCCGTACTGCTCTCTAGCTAACTGAAGAGTGGACAAGTGGGCAGAGTTTATTCAAAATACGAGATAAACCTTGCTGCCGTGAAGTATTTATTTTGGTACCTCTGCAAAACCATTTGTCACAGTAGGAGAGGTGCTAACTCCATTTTATTAGAAAATAATTTGATTCATGACACTTGATATGGAATCATCCCAAAGTGACAAATCAAGCTTTAGGTACTGCATCAAAAGCTGTAAATGGTGAAAAATATATTTGGAAGCATGGATTCCATCTTGCTTAACAGTAACGTGAAACAAGTCCCATATTAAAAATATGATCTTTTAGGTGAGAGAGAAGTGTGTTAACTGAGTGACTCCATGATTTGACGCCAGTCTTCTAACTTAAGATGTCTTTATTTCAGGAGAGGCAGATAAAAATCACCTCAAAATGATGACTGAAGAAAGCAATGGTCATTGGAAGTCACGGACAACGCCACCTGCTTGCTGTGATCTGCCATTAGCACCTGCTCCTCTCTCCTTCAGAGAACTCCCTTCACACACCACCACTGACATTCAATCCAGAATCAACTAACAAGTTCAATTACCACAATCATGTTAAGCCACTAATGAAATTATAGAAATTTTGACTCTTACTCTGTTTTATAACTCAATATAGAAGTTTCCTCCATGTCCTCACTTGTTCCTTTCCAGAAGCTTCACAAGACGTTTGTTGCTAAGTTAACCTTACAATCAGCAACCAGCTAAAGAGATGGAAATGGAACCAATATTATTTCCGTGGACTATCCAGCTCCTCTAGAGAGAAGAAAAATATAAAGATAGTAAAAAGTGGCTCTATGTTTAAAGTAAAATACTAAACTAAACATCCTTTGCAATGGAACAGGTTCCTACCCCATTGTTCTTTTCCTTAAATTTTCAATACCAAAGCTCTGCTTCAGCTTGTTAGAAATTAATTTCTCCTTACAATGCCTGATCTAACCTTACAGAGCAAGTTACCACAGACGAGGTTTCTTGGGATTCAACTGTCTTTGAAGACAAAACTCAGGTGACCCTGACCCCATGCATCATTTTCTTGATGATGAGGGTACACATGTTGCCATGTCCTTAAGAATAGGACCATTTTCTGGACAACCAAAAGAGGACAAAAGACTCAGTGCTCAACACAGATTCATTGATCTGGATTTAGGTGATAAACCCATTTCAACATCTAAGTTAAGCACTTGGTTTAGATTCTAATGGATTCTTTCATGCTCTGCCTTCTTTGATCCCAAGTATCCTCTAGCTACTAACGTTGAAGGTAGCACAGAGATTAAATTCAGAATTATATACTTAAATAAATTGCTGTTAGCAATGTGTTACCGTGTGACACTTGAGTCTATGAATTCTTTCCGTTGTCAATGACAGCTCAGTGATAAACTTCCCTCTCAGCCATAACATCCCCCTGATGCACCTTATTTTCCAATTTGCTTTTATGTTTACCAAAATGTCACATAGATACAAACAAATAGGAATATATTGCATCAAATATTACTCACACTAGCATTTTCTTAACAGAAAATGACACGGACAAGAGATACATTTGTTTCTTTGGAAAATACAGGAAAATCTCAATGAAATGACTTGTCTTCAAGCTTAGATCCCTAGAACACACCGCATACTGCGCACCCTTCTCTCCCCATTTTTCCCGCTCTATAATAACATATATGTTCATATTCTTAAAGGTTTTTTTAAAACCATTTTGACTCTCTTTCATTTTAAGCAGTTGTCTTCTTCCAGTAACACCCTCCTGATCAGAAAGGTTAAAGAATCAAGAGGCTTTTTTAAAGCTGGTATTGAGGACCTCACAGAGAGCATGCAAAGCCCTATTAATTAAGGCATCTGCTGCAGAAAAGTGTGTTATGCTGCCTCAGCATCATCTAGCTGACCCCAAAATAGTTGTTTCTTAAGCCATCTAAGCTCCGTGTAAATTATAACAATAAAAGACTAAGCTGAATTGCATTTAAGACACAAGTTTAAGTATATTTTCCTTTGGTCTGAAAAAAGAAATGGAAGAAAATCATACACAATCTTGGGAGTAAAGAGAAGAATATCAATATTCAGTAGCTCATAACACAGACACACGTAACAAACATAGTGAAATACTGCAATGAAGGTGCAGAACTCCTAGCTCTTTACTGTTAAGAATCATGCCAGAGATTCTTATTTACAAAAAAAAAAAAAAAATAAATAAAGGCAATACGATCATTCTCTGCCAGCAAAACCAAGAAACATCAATAATCAAGACATGTTACATAGTTCAGGGTACAATAAATATTTTCTTTGAACAAATCTGTCAAGCACATATCAGAGATTTTTTGTGTAGCGTAGAATAAATACTATATGTACATAAATGATTTCTTTCAACAGGCCATTTATTAAAGTGGGTCAATAATCCCACTTATTGCTCACTGCTTCTCAACCTCTCTAAAGAATTTAAGTGGTCATCTCAGTGTTCAACAGACACTCATGCATGTCAGATACCTACAAGCACACCAGAAAAAAAATGTAGATTCCCCATAACTCAATTGCCTTAAACCAGGTGTTTTCTTTCTCTATGCTATGTTCATGTGTATGCTCCCGGGAAAAGGCTACTTTTTGGTAACAACACAGAATAAAGAGGGATACACATGCCCCATTCCAGATGAACCTTAAAGCTACTTAAGGAAGTCTGCTATGCTTCATTTGCCATGCTGTCCGCCCTCTGAGATCAAAGTAATATCACACCTTCTCAAAGGTTTTAAGAATATGATCCTATTACTGTATTGACAAATTAGGTATTTGAGAAGAAAGTGCAACAGAAAAACTCCTAACAAAATAAAGCAACTTCTAAATGAATCATTCAGCAGTATTCATACTCTGATACCTTCTCCCAGAGACAGCCTTCCCTCTGGAATACTGACAGGCACACAATTGCATGAAAAGATAGAGCCTTATAATTTCAAACAGCTATTATTAAAAGCATGAATAAAAGTAATAAACCTACATAACTTGTAATTTTAATGTTTCCAAAACACATCTCTATTTTAATCCCACCTTACTGTTATGAGATGGATAAGCTACGACAGGATACAAGCAGGAGGGATGTTTTCCAGCTGGTTTCCAATTACTCAACAGATACTCCAATATTGTATCTAAGAGCTCTACTGTTCAGCACAGAAACACGGGGTCAAACAGCAAGTTGAGGCTGCACAGCTAGAGAGAAGCCTTGTCCCCCTTACTGCTTACAGGTCCACCTTTACCTCCTCTATCTCAAGCTATACACCACTGCCCATCTTTTCTGCTAGTTCTGAGCATCCCACCCTTTCCTAAGCCTTTTCAACACACTGAGCTGGTACAAAGCTTTGCGTGGCCCTGAGTATTTTTTCACTAGCTTTAAATCAGTCATTATGTCAGTACATAGAACAGCACTGTAACAAAGCCATTACCGATGTTCTACTCTCACTGGAAAAAAAAAAGATAAAAGCAGCAACAACCTCTTAAACCAATCTTTAAGTATTAGAACTAGAAAAGTGAAAATAAAGAGGTTTTACTCTTCAAGAAGCAAGCATAAGCAGGGTTGAAACTAGGTTTGGGTTACTGGAAGCTCCCAGAATTGTAGGGAATCCTATACTCCAAAAACCAGCAAAAATGGAGCATTCTCCTTTTAAGCAAGCATACATACACAGAATCCAATTAAAAAGGAAAACAGCTTTGTTTAACACACAGGAAATAAGTGTATGAATCTGAAATACAATCCCATGCAAAAAAACATTGGTAGCCCCAGAGTAATAAGAAATTATTTAACAAAAAGAAATGAAGTTAATGAATGGCCTGGAAGGACTGACAAAATTTATTCATTTATTTGGCACCAACGCCCAAAGATCAGCCAAAAGAGGTGGCTGGAAGAAGAGATACATATGTTCTCTCTGACACTGGTTCCAGCCTATTCAGAGTACTGAAAACATATGCTGCTGCTCACTCATGCTCATCAAAACACTATCCTTATGTGGTTGCAGTCCTACGCAAGAAAGAAATACACAACGATCTGATTTTACATTAAAATCCTAATTACGTGGACAAAACTACTTTTGGCAAGTACTCTGGGCTTCCAGCACTTAAAGTACTAGAACAAATTGACAACTCCAGAATTCATTATTCCACTCAGAAATACATTACATCCTCCTTCAGTGAAAAAATAATTTGCTTTTAGTTGTTGAGCGTGGAGTAGGTCTTGGGCTTATGCGTCTTTTGGGGGGAGATGGAAAGGATTTTTCTGTATTATTTCTCGAAAAATTCTGTTCATTGCCTGTTCTGTCCACCACACTTCATATTCCATTTTTCTCTGTTCCCCTCTCCAAGCTAAACTTGTAGATGCAATATCACATTTGCAATTTTTCTACTATTAAATCTATGACCGAGTACAGGTAAGGTGTGAGGACACTGATTATCGGCTCCTCGCCACCACCACCTTTCTAGCAAATGTGCTACTAAACCAAAACCCACCCCTAGTCCTCAGAAGCTCTGTTGTAAACACTACTTCACAGTGAATTGTTCCTTTACTACACAGATGTGTGTTTATGTGTACTTCCATGTGTAGCAACCTTGCATCTATATGGCAACTCAACTTGAATAACCTCACATATACAGGAATAAGCTCTTCTTCATACAGGTAGATGGAGACAGACAATACTTAATCTTTTTGACTTGCTATTTTACACAAAGATTTAACACTTAAAGGACTGCTGGTCTCCAAGCTCCCGGTAGCTAGCTTTCAGTAGAGCATCATGGCTGCTACTGTCAATGCGGTCACCATCATATAAAATGTGTTACAGCATTACACACCTAATAAGTTGTGCTGGAGCACACATTCATCCATCGAAACTGGAACTCTTCCTCTTCGATGTTTCAGGAAAAAAAAAATATACATATAAATGCCTAGTTCCATCAAAAAAATTAAAGCATTTCAATTATTTGCTGTTGAAAACTGTGCCAGAAAGTGTCCAAACTACAAAGATAAGTATTACTATAAGATTAATATATGACACTGTGCTGGTTTTGCTGATATTGAGTTAGAATTCTTTATTTTTAATAGCTAGCATAGTCTTTTGGTTTGGATTTACTATGAGAATAATGTGATAACACGTTGAATTTCTCATGCCTTGGCTTGGGACAGAGTTAATTTTTCCTTTCCAGTAGCCAGGCTGTGTTTTGGAGTTGGTATGAAAAGAAAGTGAGGACCCACTGATGTTTTGGCTGTTGCCAAGGACAGTGAGGACTGGGGCTAAATCATGACCCAAATCCATAATACACACCTGTATGAAGCAGTCTGCCAGCACTTCATCAGCCAAAGAATTTGCATGTTTGAAACTGCTAAGGCAGACAGAATGTAATGCCTGATGAGAGCTGACAGGCAAGGGATTAACACAAATAGAGACAAGTAATTCCACTGTAGGTTTTACCTGCAACTGACACAGGTAGAAGTATTTAATGAATTATTCCAAAGAGACGAGGAGAATGACAGAGTCTTCCACCTGTCTCACATCAGCTCAGGCACTGTTTGATAGCTCTTGGCACCTGGTAACATCCTGCAGAAATCCGAGATGGGATTGCTGGATTACTCCCATACAACCAGGCGTTAGTTTTAAGCAGGTGAAATGCAAACTGACTTTACAGTCCCTCAGAGTGGGATCTTGATATTGAATATGGATATAAAGCCATTTACTAACAACACTTTGTATTACATCGTTATACTTCTTTCTGAGGACAACTGAGAAACCATTGAGTAACTTATTCAAGAATATATAACAATTCCCTCACAAGGGGTCCAAGCACTCCGACTTACTGGTATTATGCTTTCCTTGGAGGATCACCCACTCATTCCCTTGGCTATCTGTGTGCTTTACTGAATACTCATTTTGTGATTCATGGGACTACAGCAGTTTTTAGTTTGCCTCTGGATAAGAGATAAAATTTCTGAATAGAGCTTTGTAGCTTCGAGTGTTTAGTTTTCCTGTAACATCATTACTGAGCTAGCCACACACATCCTAGGACATCAATTCCAGATATCCTGCCAAAGATCAGATGAAATCCAAAGGACTGCATTCATTAGCTGCCAAAAAAATGCTGGGGGGAAGGGACAGAAAATTGCCTACATCTGTGATAGTGGAAAAAAGAAATACAATGTAGCTAAATATGAAAATACAGGCAAATATTTACACAAGTTAAAAATGAGCATAGCAAACCAAATTTTATTTTCAAAACATAAGTAAAGACATAAGCTTGCTGAATATTAGCAAGAACAGAGTTTCCAACAAAGTCTTACAAAAGCACTACAGGAATATTGTCACTTGATACTTGGGTAACATTTTCATTTCCTTACTTTTGTACTGTATTCTCATATTACTCTCCAAGGGAGAACATGAGCTGCTTGCCTTGATTGTTCCATTATAGTACCTGAATATTCTGTATTCTCCACAGATGGAGCTGTATACTAACAGAGCTGGTTTTGTACAAACAGCTCAATCAATGTAACACAGGGTTTAAACATCATATGACTGATTTCCTATAAATGCTGAGGAGAAAAAACAGGCGCTTGCAATAAGACCCCTTTCAGCCCTCACAGGAGCTGTGTGTTTTTCAGCCTCTTAAGATACTTGGGGCCTTGAAAGGTGTAGAAAATATTTCATCTTTTTAGTGGTTGGCATCCACCGAAGTATCCCGAAAGCAATAGGAAAGGAGCTGGGCATTAACCTGCTTCCTGGCATTGATTTCACTTATGTTCACTGTGCATGTTATAAACACACATTCCCCTTTTCAAAGCACTCTTATTCTAAAGATGCTTTATTTTACTGCTTCCCGCTCAAAGGAAGCGTTTGATTACTGTGAGCACATCTATACTGCTCCTGCAGCAGCTGCACAATCCATACTGCGAACTGAACAGCAACGCAGATGGATCTGTGCTGTTAGTGCTTCAGAAGGAACTGTGATTACACAAATGACTGTACATTAAAGCGACACACATTAAGATCTTTATCAGTCTAAAGCGTGAATTATTAAAAATACACTAATATAATGGTTATCCCCTCCATTCCATGTACCTTTGTAAGGTTAATCTGAGGCATGTAACCTCATCAATAATACCATCCCTGGAACTGGAAAGAGAAGCACAACAATGCCAGTAAATGTAAAGCAAAGAAGTCAATTCTATTTTCTATACTTTGCTGCTAGCACACTGTTAACTAATACAATATTATCATGTTAAAATAATGTTTGTGATTTTAAATACACATATAAATTTTGAGGGTAATCTTATTCATTGCAACTTAGACCATACCTACAATTTGCATTTTTCTACTGAGTTATTTTAGCTTTATACAGACTCTTCAAAAGTGACTCTGAAAGCCATATACAATAGCGAAAGGGGTAGAAGAATATAGAAGCATTATTTTAAATTGTAACTTAATAAAAGTTTCATTCCCAGAGTAGGTCCATCAGTACTTTAGAAAGTAAATCACAAAACTAGTTTAAAAGATAACATGAAAGAGAACACAGACACAGAATTCAAGTAAGTTTGCCTAATTGCTTTCAACTAAGTTAAATAAGCGCTTAACATTGTGTTTGAAAAACAACAGGTAACGTATTTTTATTATGAAATAATGTATTAAATTTGTTCCATTAAGTACCACAAATTTAAAACCTATAAAAGCATTTATAAAACATATGCATTTTATTAGAAGCAAGAGGGGACCTTCTCTGTCAAAGGAAATAGAAAAAATTAAAAGATTATGTGAAATTATTTCAATATCAACCAAGTTACGAGAACCTTCCCACCCTGAGAGTAGAGACAGGTGGAGTTTCATGGCTCCCCAATACTCTTTGCAAGCCATTTCTGAGCCCTATGTTGACACCAGTTGGCTTCCTCTTCTACAGACCATCAGCTCTGACCGGACAAGCAATACAGACAGTGGTTTCTTTCCGTATTCATCATAATCTTACACATCGGTAAGGGTAACGTGGGTATAGGGCTGCACACTGATCCAGGAGTGCCATAAAGCATCAGACTGGCTTCAGTGCTCATTCCGAGAAACGGAAGACCATTTAAGGGAAGAAAAAAATGAGAGGAATCTTTGAGTTGCTGCATCCATGAGCTAAAATAAAAAAGGACTCTTGAAACTGTATATAAAGTTCTTGCCAGGCAGCCAGTACTACCCCCAACACAAGACAGTTTGGACTGTATTTCAAAAGAAACTAGAGAGCAGAACGTGCATCTGAATGACCCTTCACAAGGGCTGTATTTCCTCCTGCCCTCTCTCACACCCAGTTACTTTCCTCAGTGTACGAGCTCAATAAATTTCCTGCTTCAGAAAGAGGATGTAACAGGGAGCCTTGCTAACCACAGAAGTCTACATAATTAAGCTCTAGCTTCCTATTTTACAAATCATCTTTGACAATCCTTAATAGCTACTTAGCAGAATAACTGTATAAATATTACTTTTATAAATAGGAATGATCTATTTAATACCTTTTTCTTTATTAAGGCATTTAATGTAATTATAGAGGAAATAAAATTTCCCTAGTTTGAAGCCGTACATAGACCTTGCACTCTTGAAAAGTTTGCTTCACTTAGACTACGAAATACCAAAGAGACCTGAAGGATCTGCCATTTGATAACCACGAGTGATACTCCACAAGCTGAACTGAGCCTTATAATTTCACAAGGAATTTTGGACTCTAAAAAGCAAATGCATGAAGCACTGTCCAAAGCACATACTGTAAGGTAGAACCAAATCAAAATTGGAAGAGAACCGGTGAAGAAAGTAATTTCTTAGTCTGTTGTAAAGCCATGAAATGGTTAGAGGGATACTTAGGGACAGAAAGGTGCAGAACAACACTGGCAGTCGAATGGGTAAGTTCATGTTCGAACATCTGTTTTCTGGAGCCCTGGGAGGGTTCTGCTCACCTCCACGTCACAGCACGCTCCAGCACGAGCACGCCGGCCACACTGCCAACAGCTGCTCCACAGATGAGCGGCCAGGGGCGGGCAGCGACTTTTACATCCCCAGCTCCTGTTTCAGGTACCTCCTCGCCTTGACAGACAGACACCACTTTGTCACTTCACCGCAGGCAAATACGGAGTGGTAGGTACCGGCTCCTCTGAGAATCCCCCTCCGCTCAGCTCCTGCCACCTCTCGTTTAGCACTTTGGTGAACAAGCGTTTTTACAAGGTCAGCCATTTGCGCAAGGCCTGAGGGCGATTTACTTTTAGACAGTAGTGAGGGAAAAAAGCCTCCGCGCTGGGTGGGAACCTTTCTACCTTAGGATCTCTAGGCCAATTTAACTAAAAGAATGATGATTTTTTTTTTCCTCATAGGAATTTCACCTCTGTGAAACAGCTACACAAAGTAAGAGTCTCAGGGGGAAAAAAGCTCAGCTCTACCTATAAAAATACTCTGGAGAGAGTTCTGAAATATCTACGAATATTTACATACACACATACAGATTGACTCCATCAGTGTCTTATATAAAAGCAGCAAAATAATTCAATCTTCTGTGTATTCTTACTTGACAAAAATGTGGTGAATATGTGCTTATTTGTGTGATATTCATTGCTCTCTTCTCTAATGTCCTTGCTCTGAGAAAATTGAAACTTGTATCAATTAAGAAAAGTTCATTAGTTCAACAGATTCATTAACCTTTTTTGGGAAATGTACACTGAGCACCAAATTAATCAGCATTCTGAAATCAAGTCACAATTTATCTCACAGTGTATTAGTTTTTTCAAATATTTTTCAATACAGATGTGCATAAAACCAGCATACCTCATTTTGGGAGTACTTAGTTCCTACTATAACTCCCTAATGGTCAGGTCTTATATAAACTTTTTTTTTTTTTTTTTTTTTACCTTATTTAAACAAAAGTCTAATTTAAGAAACCACCTGGGATTTCAAATCTCTTTCCAGACATTATTAATTTGGAAGTATTAGGCTGTGCCCTCCTCTGACTCCAGCAGTGCCTGCTGAAGAGCTGTCTTTCCACCAAATTAGCCCAATCCCCACTGATAAACCCCCTCTAGATCCCTGTGTTTCTTAATCACTTTCAGCCAAATTAGTTCATTTATTTTAAGCTCAGTTTTTATCTATCAAGTCTTCACCAAACAACTTCATTTTACTCAGAAGGGCACACCTGAGGCTGTGATGATGTTGGGCACATTTTGATCCTGTTCTTTTGGGCTGTAGATTGATGGCTCCAACCAAGCTAGGGCATGTCGAGGTGGCGATTACTGAGCTGGCCTAACAGACCCTTGGGTATCTTATTTATATTTGTTCAGAAATACTCCACCAGATGTTAATAGTTCTGATTGATCTTTTTTTAATGGCCATTTCAATTTAGTCCATTACTGGGGGGAGGAGGTGGGGGGAAGTGAAAAGTAGATTACTTTGACTGTATTAAAATCTTATAGTGACATTTTATTTGATATTTTCTCTTAGTTCCACAGTTAATGACATGGAGCTTGTGCCAGTGATCTGCTGCCAGTCATGCATGCAAAAAGCTGACTATACTGTAAAACCTTTGTTCTTCATAAAAAATAAGGGCAGCAGCCTGTGGACCCAGGCAAGACAAGCCTAATTGAGGATCGATCAAGTCCTTTCAGTGGCAACACTGACACAGATCTGCCAGGTGCCCTTGCAGCAAAGGCCAAACACATCATCGTTTTATCACCACATTTGTTTCAGAACCCCTCTCATTACTTTACCGTTCCTAGTCACTAATTTTTGGCACAGTTGAACCGCGAATAAACATCAGCGTAGTTCCCTTTATCACTGTGTGTTACATTTTAATATAAGAGTATTTCAAAGTGATGTTGCCAGCTGCATGCAGTTTCCAAACAGCAGGAAATATATTATTGGTGGGAAAATAAAGTCAGATTGAAAACTGCTCACAGATGAATATCAAAGAGTTAGTACTTTAGAATACTTGTTTCACAGAAATCAGCACATTTACATCAAACAAAAGGATCTTGGGAAAAAATTCTCATCTTCAATCACATGTAACTAACATTTAATTTTTTGTTTCAAATGAGTTTTGTTCTGAAGAGCTTCTATCGCTTCAGCAAGATCCCAATTTCAGAAAAAAAATTAACTCATTTTCAAAGACATGATCATAACCGCCTGATCAGCACAAGTAATAACTGAGTGTTAACTGAATTAATTTTTTAACTATTCATAGGTAGACATATAAGTAATTGATACTTTTATGCTATGATGTTTTCTTTATTCTTTTTACTGGTAGTTAATAAATATCTGTGAATTGGCACCATCAGGTCTTATTTACTCTATCAGGACTAGACTAAGTCAGAGGTGAATGTCTGTGTTTGACTTTTTCATCCTGGGGGACACAAAGACCCAATGGTCCCCATGGCATGGAAAAAAAAAACAAAAAACAAAAAACAACCCAAATATTCCAAAAACAGCCACCCAGGCTTTTTGATTATTATCATTGCTAGCCATTACATAATTCAGGTCTGATTAAAAAGTCTTGTACATGCCTCAAAGCTTCCACACAACATGTGGGAAGTACCAGGGATGAATTTTCTTAAAATGGTAAATTTTCTCTGTACCACCCTTAGTTACCACTGAAACTGCTCATAGGTAGATGTGTCCCCAAGTTTACACTTGTCTGCTTACAGAGAGGGTGACCTCATTAGCACAGAAGACATTGTTCTGTACTTGACCTATTACATGTCCTTAGCACAAGCCACATTTGCATTGCTTTCCTGTTCTTTATTTTTGCAGTTTTTGCGAAGTGTTAAGCATGGTACACTTTCCAGTGCCACTTGGGTTTCATTATTCATCACAGATTCAAAACACTAAGATGATAATGATAATATGTGAGGGAGGTAAATTCTTGTTAAAAAAAAAATCTGCAATCTTGCCATTTAAATATTCTTACAACTAATTTAACTACCTCTTCAAAATTCAGAGCCTTGGAAATGTCCACTTAACATGCAGAAACTACCATACCTGCAAGAAAGAGCATTCCACTCTGAAATTATTCCAAGCTGTCATTTATCCATTACTGTTTACTGACGTTTTCAGCATATTGCTAAATTCTGTCTGGCAAAATACTGCTAGCTGCATTGGTTTAATTCCATAATCTCATCTACTCCATTAACTACTAGAAACTAATTAGCAATCGTAAAGCCAGTGAACATCACTAAAAATAATTTTCTTTTAGTCAAGAAAGAATTTGGTGTGCAAATTTCACATAAATGTACGTTGTTTATTCCCATCTAAAAGCTGGAAACTTCATTAATGGAGGTATTATCTAGAACTTTCAAATACAAATTTTTACCGTACCACATCTGTGATAAATTCCAACAAAATACAAATATATGTATTAGTTTAAAATGGGGGGTGCAGGGTAGCCTACTATTTTGTACTGATTATTTGACTTCAGTCATAATGTTTGTCTTTATGTCTGTCATATTTTACATAGCTTTAAATTTAACAGTTGTACCAATATGGAGCATAACTCAGAGGCATCTCTCTATCAAACCACCTGCTCAGAGACAAAACACAATGTTCTAAGTACATGCACAGAAATTCAGGTGCAGTTAAGAGAAACCAGATGCTTTGCAGGAGCACAGAGAAGAGCTCTAGCCAAAGGAGAGTCATACAATTTCCCATCTCTCCAGGTTGGAAATCCAAGGGAACTATGTGACTCTTTATTGTTACAAGCTGTGAAACCATTCACCTCCACAGATGACCTTCTGAAGACCAGAGACCCCAAGCTGAAGGTCACCAATGTGATCAAAGTCTTGCTGCCAGCTGAACATCAATCTCACACCTCCCTCCTCCTACCCCTTTTGCATACAAACCTATAGAGCAATCTGTGCAAACTTCATTCTGTTTTCCTTAGGGAAGTCAAACTCTATTCCATGCACACTCTTTTAATAGAAATATTGGATACTGCATCCCCAGAGAATCTTGAAACCTTGCAGTTAAATGGAAAGAACACACTTGGCAATAGATCTTCAGATTGATGGAGATACACGTCATGCAAGTAAGAGAAATAAAATATTAATTCTAAGGTAACAGGAAAGTGCCTTCCTACCTTTTCCTTCAGTTTTAAAAAACTTGAGACTTTCTTAGCTCAAGACAGAAATTCCAGCAAGGTTTGAATTTTCATGTAAGCAATAAAACACTTTCAGCAAAAAAAAAAAAAAAAAAGTTTCTCTCAGACTCTCAAACTCTCAAATGTATTTAGATGTTTACCTCTCTTCTCAATTCTTTTAAAATAAGGAGTCACACAATTCTGAAAATGTATCTGAATATATGAATTCTTACAAATTACATGAGGACTGCACACACCCTTACAAACCTAGACAAAGAGCTTAACGTTTAACTAATGCAAGTGTACTAAACACAAAACTATAAACCAGGGTTCACGTGGTTGGCTAGATGTAACCATCTCCATGCAAATTTTAATTCCTAGTCAACACTTAGGAGTGTTTTGGTGAGACACATGATTTATATTTGTGCCATTACAGACCTGAAGCTGATTTCACTGAGGTCATGCTCCAAAACAAAATTGCACCACATAGCAGTAAGGCGGTGTAACAGAGTTTTAAATCAATATGGTGTCTCACATTACTAATAAATTACAAGTGTGCTATCAGACCATCTGCTGGGAGTGAAGCATAATGAGTTGCAGTGATCATGCTGATCGACATTCTGGTTTGAATATCTCATCAGAATTAGTTCACCTTCTTGGCTTCAGTAACTACTTCACTCATAATACATATTTACAATATTGTTCACAGGGCTTGTGGGAAAACTGGAAAGTTCAGTCCTCATCCTCCCATAATCCTTTGCACTTGGCCTAACAGAGTCTCCAGTGAATTGAAAAGGTAAGTGCACCTTCATTTGCAACTGATTCAATTAAGCTGATAATTTCATAAAATTGAGTTAATAGTTTGATATTCTTTGTGCAGTTTCTACAGTAAAAGAATTAAACTATCACATCAATGGTAAGTTAGTTTTAAGCCACAGTAGTACAGGTTTTAATATATTTTGTAAGAGGACAGAACTGAAACCTGAAGGAGATGGGGTTTATGTTTTATGCTGCAGGAGAAAACACACAATCCTTAGGACCTTGCCAAAGTCCTACCCATTCAAGCCAAAAACGTTTGTCAACCATTTGCCTGGGTTTGTATGTGGTTGAGTCACACAGTCCTCTGTGTATTGTATATAGGATTACAGATTGCTTTGGGCCATACTTCGGGATCGTTTGCACTATATATTGTGTGCTTCTGTTCCCAACCCACGCTATTTATACGGTTCTCATCGTAACAGGTTGCATTTAACTTTTCAGCTAACAATGTCATAGGACTTCAAAATACCAGCTGGTTAAGCCTCACAAGAAAACACTCATACATCAACGGATTTTTACTATATATTTTATGTATTTTATTATATATGTCACATATGAAATCACTTTCGCCTTCACTGAACTGCAGCCATTCCCAAAGGTAAGGAAAATGCAGGTTGAAGCACGGACAATACTTTTAAAGTAAACAAATTATCATTTTCTGATGGAACAGAGGAACCTAAACTGTGTCACTGTATGGCACATTGTTTCTTTGCGCACCATAGACACAGAGAGCTTAGCCGTGATAGTGGTTTAAGAAACAAACTGTAGAGAAAAACTGTGTGGCTATGGTTAATCTGATAACAAATATATTAAAACAACAGCAAAAATAAACAACAGAATTTGAGAGTTTCTTGCACAGACATTGTTGGAAAGGTTTGCTCATTCAGCAATTTGAGCTCCATTACAACAGGAAGGGTGACCAGCAGAACAATCTGGAAGTCCTGCCTCTCGATCCAAAATAGCACTTTCTTAGGCAAATCTAGAGTATGAGGTCATTTGAAGCAGAAGCATTACAAAAGTTAGGTCACAGTAACAGTTTAGTAGACTTCATGTTGAATATATAATCTTAGTATACAAAGTCTGCAAATCTGCCCACTGAGCAGATTTAAGAAATCAAGGCACAAGTAATTCTCCAAAATCTCACAGGCAATGTGTTACTATTTCAGAGATTAAATATTTCTACTTATTATACCATAGTCAGTAAAACGGATACACACAGCATATATGGAATATCATCAGGACATTCTGAAAGTACATTTCTAAAACCTTTGCTTTTATAAGATTTGCAATGTTGATCAACAACCAGGAGATGAAACTACTCCACTGTCAGTGGAGAAGCGCTGCCAGTGACAGTGCCACACGGATGCAAGGAACTCAAGGCATCACGTTTGTCATTCACATTTGCTATCACTCAGCAAAAGATTAAATGGGGCAAAAAATAGCAGAACCATCTTTGCACTGCTCTCTATATAAAGCTACTTGAAATTAGTGATGAAAGTCAGCAAAGAGATTTCTGTCACTTGGGTGAGTCTGAGCAGACTTCAGGCAGCTGAAGCATTTCCTGTGCTGTGGAGGTCACTTCACCACCATTTCACAGCCCGTGGCAAACCAAGTGCCACACAACCGCTAAACCATCTGGCTACATCTTCTCCATTTCCTCTAGAACACAGAGAAGGATGGAAGAGCATCTAAGGAAACAGCATACCAAAGATGGCCCATATACCCTTGTACCTCAGGTGCTTCAAGCGTGGCTCCCATGCTTGAATTGAGCTGCTGTAATCCAGATCTGCATAGAAATGCAGAAAAATGTGAGTGACAAGAGCCTGCCCTTGGTGGGTGGCTGCTGGACAGAGATGCAAATCCAGCCTAAGTCCACCTTGGTGGGAATAGAGGTAGTCCCAACTCCTCTCCCTAAATTCATTAACCCTCTTCACCCTCAGCTTCACAGGTCCAGGACATACACTTTTGCCCATGGAAACCCTTTGGCCTGAGGCTCTCAGGTTCAGATGTGTGACTGTGCTGATCTGTACAGACCTTCCATTTCACAAAAGTAATTAGATGTCCCAAGTGACAGACCTGTTGAGTTTCATGCAGACGATACCAGACTCTTTCATAGGATGAGCCCCGTGGCAGGATCAGAGCCATGTCACCCAGCCTCCTCTGTGCCACAAGTCATGGCTCTGCTAGACTCCAACAGCAAAAGGAGCCTCAACAGTAAAGGTGTTACCCGGTGTTACAGCTCCAGCAGCTTTATCTCATGGGAACTTCTGCGATGGGGATGGGGACAGCTAAGGTCAACAAGAATTGTTATGAAAGCTTCAGTAACGGGAAGATTCTAACACCTAGTGCAGGGCTGGGGCTCCCGGCTGCCACAGCATCGATAAACATTCTATATCATAACAGTAGTTGGGTAAGCAATGACAGTAATTGGGCAAGGGAGCTCCCCTCTGATACTTGAACTGCAGTACACATTAAAAAGAATGCTAATGAGGTTATTAATAAGATCCTACATTTACAAGGCAATGCCGCATTTGTTACACAGTGAGTAAAAAACCTCGCAGAGCGGAACAGAAAAAATACCATAAGAAGGAAAGGACACTTACAATATTTTCCCCTTCTAATACTGCAATGATGTCCTCAACTGTTCAAAGAATAGCTATGACAATATTTTTTTCAAGAAAGGCCTGTACAGAGCAGCAAGTAAACTCTGACAGAGGTTGGCAGTAAAACTGGAATGTACAATCCATAACATGACCATGTCCTGACAAAAGAATTACTTTTATTGAAAATGTTGTATATTATTCAACATAGTTTGAAGCCACGTTATTCCACAGATGGCATCTCTAATGAAAACAAACTGTAGCAAACATCAGACAACTTCAACGTTAGAGCAAAGCACCAGCAGGAAAAGAAAGAAAAAAAAAAAAAGGCAAATTTTTCTTGCTAAAAATTGTTATATCAAACCATTGCATACAGAATGCTGTAGAGCTGATAGCACGTACACCTTCTGCCAAAAATTAAAACAAAGAAAAGGGAAGATGTCCTCAGTTGGTATGCAGCTCTAGTTCAAGGTGAACTTGAACTCCTAAATTACAGGAAGCAAAAAGTGTCAACAAAATCTACTGAGAGCAAATTAAATATGCGAAAATGAAGAGAAAGCACTAGACTCTAAAGTTAACCTGAGTGTAAGATGCAAGATACAAAAATAGATGCTCCTGCTTGTCTAAACAAAATCCCAACTTAACTGGTAATTATTATTCTTCTGCCCTTTGTTAAGGGAAGTTTTAGGCTTCTGAAGGGTTGATGTAAATGAGAAAAAGGGCTCCTCACATAATTTATAGCAAAAATTTCATATCCTAATTGTGTCACAAGACTTTCAGGACTGACTTTACTGAATGAAGTTAAAGCATCCAAAACACTTTCCAGAGCACAGGTTTTAAAGGAAAGTTTTCTCAAAGAAAGGAAGAAAGAAACAACAAACCACCACCATATAAATCTCTTCATTACCAAAAATCCATCACATAAATTTTATGTCACGGTTTTTTTCTAAGCTGAGGTTTCTATGACTGGAAGATACAGGGAAAGAACAATAATAAAGGACATAAAAGGATCCTATGCAAAGGTTTATGAATATTGGCTGTTCCTAATATTCGTCTGTATAGTGATTTTACACAACTTCTCTTTATTGCATACTCATTTTATCAATGTCAAGTGAAAACGACTATGTTCAACTTATAGCAGAGGGACTCCCTTTCCCTCTTCCTCGTCTTAAAATCCACTTTATTCTTGACTTTCCATTACTGTAAAACTTCAGGCTGCAGTAGTTACCATATATTTGGTACTAACGAATCACAGCATTTCGCAACCTGGGTGAAATGAGTCACTATAATGACCACTTTTTGCTACACTGTATTTATTTGCCAGCAGGATCCCAAATGGTAATACTTGCAATGACACAGGAAAAAAATAAGGAAATTTCATTATTTGTAGCACTCACGGAAGAACACACAGGAAGTCTTTTTATGACCTGATGAGTACTAGAAATTGGCTGCCCTGAGAAGGCCAATCTCGAATGCATGCCAATAAAAACACTTCTGCGCACATTCACTACAATATACAGCATTGCTCATAGAGAAACTTCATTCCAGAGTAATTTGAAATGTGTTGATATGCAGCACCCTTATTTGAAGGTGTATTATCATACTGCTTTGTTTTTTATATAGCATATACAAAAATCTGTGTGAATATAAAGAAAATATGAAGCAAATGGTATAGGGAGAGGGAAGGAAGCAAGTGTTGTAAGAACAAATGAACAGCTTTTTTCATTTCTTTGCTTTTTGTGCTCTGGTCTTCAGTATGATCAGCTAAGCAAGACAACTGTTTTGAGATTTGTGGAAGTTTTCTATAACATTAAACATCCTTTATATACCCAGATACATTAAAACAGAGTATACACATACATTTAAAAAAAAAAAAACAAAAAAAAAACAAAACACAAACAGTTATGAGTATTAAATAACTACGGTATGTAAAGCACAAACATTCAGCTACTACTAAATATAAGCCCTTAGTAACAGAAAATAGTATATGCGTATTCATTTTTAACAAGCCTGTACTGCATCAACACACATACCGACAAAAACTGTTTTTACGCCATCCTCAGTAATGACAAACTATAGATGGAAGATGAAAAATGAGAAAGTTTGCCTAAGTGAAGACAAAAGGTGGTAATTCAGCAGTAAGTATGAAGATGGTGATTATTTTCAGTCTCATAACTGGTTGCTGGGGTTAGTTCTTCCCATGTGACAAAGTGCTATCAAGACTATCAAAACTACAGAAAATAAACCTATTTGTAAAAAAATTTGGATGAGCCTTGTAAGAACTTGCAGCACTTGCCAGCAATCTAACAGTAATAGTAAGCAAACAGTTTAAAAAGTTATTTGTTTTCTGGAAACAATTCTTCTTAGTACTTCTATTCTTCGTGTTCCGTTTCCACGCTGTTATACAAATTCAGCTTTCTTCATTCATTTGGTCTATGCTGAGACTTCTGTTGTTTATAATATCGTTTAAAAATAAGGGATCGTCAGAGGGATCTCTTTTTGGATGAGTAATTTTGAATTCCACTTAAAATTCTCCAAGTTTCGTAGATAATCATTTTGTGGTGAACACAAATGAATGCAACAAGAATGCAAAAGATGTTTTTTCAGTTACTGAAGCCAAAAAAAAAAAAAAAAATCAGCTAACATTTCTTCACGGATTATAAATTTTCCTTATATTACTGGCTGTGGAACACAATGTAAGATAGCAGAAAGTTCTGAAATATCTCTTCTTAAAGAGAGAAGGAAGGAGGATGTAATAACAGCAACTGAATCCTAAATTTATGATCTTTAAATTATGCCTATTCTTACATACCATAACATACCTGTATTAAAAATTATGGTAGTAATTTTTTCTACCTGTAGTAATAAACTCATATAACTTAACCCATGAATGGTAAACCAAGCACCCCCTGGAAGTTCAGTCCATTTGCTCTTAAAACACCCCAGCACTCCCGTTTCCCTGTTTTCAAACCTTTGTATGGAAAAACGAGCATTGCTCAGAAAAATACAATAAAAGTTGAGTCAATGTCTGATAAAATCTAATTCACTTGCATTCAAAAGACCCTTCCTCCCATTTTCACACCAGTTCCCCTCGTCACGCTGCCAGGCAGCAACTTTTTTGCAAACAAATTCTGATAGGCAACAGCACCCAAATTCTCCCATCAGCACAAGCATCATTCAGGGAAAAAGCACATGCTTACACAGAGAAAAAGAGCAAGTCTTAAATCCTGGTTCTTTTGGGTGGATTTTAACTGAGCCTCCCAAATATCTACAGCTTCTTGTAGCTCCACTGAAGCCCATTACTAAAGATATAGTTTCTTTTCTCTATCCTAAGAACCTAAAGCTTCAGAAGCGTATCAAGTCCCCTGTTAAGACACACGCTTCACCAGGAGGTATCTGCAGCAACCCCAACCGAGCTCAACGGCTCCAATTTGATTGCGCTGAAGCAAATGACCAAAGCAAACAGTTCAGTGCCTCATAGAATTAAACAAAAAACCAATAAGAATAGCAAATACCACAGAGGAAATCAAAACTTCCTTTCAAGCAGCCTCTGAATTGAAAAGGAGGCTAAATTCACCAACTGAATTATTTACAATTAAATTATCTGTGAATCTCCATTTCAGTAGTAAAGTATTTGATTGTGCTGGCTTCACCTCAGATCGTTACTTTAAACTACTCAGACTTGCCTCAATCAGATGCGATTCAAGTCATCACTGCATTGAGATTCTAAATCACCTTTTCAAACGCATGTATTCAGTTCATGAACACCTTGCAAAGCAGTTTTTCCACTGGCTTCAGTTGTA
Organism: Streptopelia decaocto; assembly: GCF_964273445.1. NCBI lineage: Eukaryota > Metazoa > Chordata > Aves > Columbiformes > Columbidae > Streptopelia > Streptopelia decaocto. The sequence goes on from NC_138665.1 coordinate 8,697,519, forward strand.
CTATTCATTAAGAACTACCTGACATCACACTAAAGGTGCAATACAGAAAGAGCACAGCTCCAGTCCTATTCCTGCAAATTAACCATTTTGTAACAATGATCCAGGTGGTACTCTACGTGTATATATAGAATCATTATATTATTCTACAAGTTTAATTATGTCATGTATGATTAGCCTGCTTCAAACATCATATCGCCAAATAAAATTTGTTTGCTTTTGTCTCCCCAGTTTTAGAACATTCCGTTCAATAATCTTGTTTCAGAACAGGTCTTTACTGAGTTTGTCTGCGCATGGGGAAGGTTGTTTTACATGCTGGCACCTACAAGGTCCAAGCGATATCCTACAAATTCTGCAATGCGGAATCACTTATAAAATCATGCACAATTTGTGGCTTAGAAATTTTTATATGGAAACCCTTAAAATGCTCTGTTTGTTTTTAGAAGATTACTTATAATCTTCTATTCAAACCCAAAAACCTTTGCAGAGATTTACCATAAACATGAACGATTGATAAACATTAAGTTTTGATAACTTCAACAGACTTCCACGTTTCTGACAAGTTTCACTTTTGCTGAAAAGAGTATAAATAAATCTCTTGAAAATGTATACAACTCCCTGAAATCCCATTTACACTACCTTCCTTCTGATGTCAAATTATTATTCCAGTTGCCTTAGTTACATCATTTCAGTATCTCAAACATGGATACCTGGGGCTTATCTCCACATATAGATTTTAGAAAATTCATTATTTCTCTATGCATGGAGTCTTTATTTTCAGAATATTGCTCATACATTGGTGGCTTCATTTATTTCTATACTTAGGGCAGATAAGAGAGCCAGTGAACTCGAAGAATTTCTCTCAAAGATTTAAAAAAAAACTGCTCTTACCAGCTGAAAATCTGAAATAGCACAATATACATTCCCCTATGTTCAGCATAGCCGGACATACTGGCTCTTAATGGTGTTAAAGTTGTTCTTTGGTTACACAAAATCAGGCACAGCACTCTTTTCTAATCTACCATTTAACCACACATCTGCTCAAATCAATAAACTGAGGTGTAATGAGGGAATTGCAACCAGATGTTTTTCCATACACAAATTAATAAACATACTATATCCTTAATGTCAACTTCTTTTTTTTTTGGCTGGGTGTACAAAACACCCAGCAACTGGAAAGCCAAATCATCACAGGGACATCCAACCGTAACAAAGCATCCAGCTTGGAATAGACTCTGTAAGTCAGGTTAAGTTTATTAAAAGCTTTAAACATCCATAAATCTCCAGGGAGGCATGACTTTAACGCATAGCATTTAGAGGTAAATCACTGGCCTAATAGAGAGGATCCTTCGTGCAGCCTCCCAGGACCAGAAGGCTGGCTCAGATGATGAACTCCTTTATCATCCTCACACTAATTGTAGCACATCTTGAAATGATTAGATCTATTGTTAGACCAGGCCTTGTCAGCAGCTGGGACAGGGTGATTAATAGAAATTTCTCTTTAATTCCTTAGGATGTAGAAGTTTAAAGTCACAGTTGAGCTCTGGACCCCAATTATTAGGTGATTAATGAAATTATAATTGCCACCCTTTCATTCACATTCATCACTAGGTTTACTATTAATCATTAGAGGCAAAGCACAAGAAAAAGAAAATATTTTACAAGCACTATGCTATGGATACACGGGAGAAGCATAAATGGGTCAGAAAAATATTCTTCAATGCACCAGGCTGGAGCAAATGTGTATCATTACCAACAACTTAACAGTGCTGATAGTTCAAGTGAAGGTCAAACTTGCTGGTAGGAATAATTTTCCGCCTGATAACAGCAACAGCTACCACCTTATCCAGCACTTGAGAGACAGATACAGACCAGCCAGCCAGCAGGGTAGAAGAAACAGTTCTCAGCATCCCTGTCAGTTAATGGAAGGATAAACCCCAATAATAGGATTCCCTTTTGAGTTTTAAGAATTTTTCTTTTAAAACCATGCAATGTACAGATCATATATATACATTGTGTGTACCCATCTGTGTATACAGACAGTCTTGCACCATTGGCCCGATGCTCTGGCCATCAGGTACCTACACCATATTGTCAATCGCTGCTGATGCTTCCCTCTGCTCCTACTCCGCAGCATTTTACCCACTGCTGCCCCTCTGAAATCTTACGGGTCATGTTTTCCAAGCTATTTCCCAAAGCCAACTCAAAGTGGCCACCACTGTTCCAACAATTAGGAATTTAATGAATAATTTTGTCTATAAAATATATAGTTAGAAAAATATTGAACTGTTTCAGCCCTGTAGCATTAGTGTCAGGAAAGGTCAGATTCAAGATATTTTTTTTTTCCCTTCTCAACTTTTTTACAGAAAGAATAATTAGTTTTTCACAGATCAAAAAACTATGCAAGAGAAGGGCATGAAATGTGACTGAAGAGAAGGGCTGAGGCTCCTTTATCTCCTTCGGCATGAACGGCTCTTTTAAGATTTAAGGGCCCAACAGGCATCACCTCCCAAGAGAGTGCAGGAGGAATGAAGGAAGGTTTCCTCGGCTGCCACAGACCTGTCTGCACCCTCAAGCAGCAAACAGGCAGAGAGAGGGACAGGGCTTCATCCCTTCCCATCGTGCAGCCTCTGCTCTTCAACCCTGCCATACATTTTCATGCACTCACAGCCACACGGTGTAATGTAAATGACTATTTACTTTGCACTGATCTGTATCAGGTGAAAAATCACTCTAATTTAAATCTCATTTGTTTACATAATAAATGATGTGTTTATACAGAACTTGATGCTTTACCTCAGCTACTCAAAATTTCATTAGCTAACAAATCACTTGTAAGACCATGTCTAGGTAAGTCAGAAAAAGTAAGTCCGCCACATGTTCCCTCTCTGTATTACTATCCAAACTGCACAACCGCTTTATTGGGTTTACCAGCAGAAAGAAGTGTTATTTCTGTGATTCAGCCACTTCTGAATACATCTGAAAATCTGATTGCAGGTCCTTTTTCTTTTAGTATTACTTTAAGCAAACATTGCTCAACTTACATCCTGCAAGTTTTACAACAGGAGGCAGGTGGGGACAGCAGTGCTGGTCAGTTTTCATAATACTGAATTTCAGTCTCCCAGGGAAAATAAAAGACCTCACTAATCTTCAATGTAATTCATCCGAGCATATGCCAAAGTGTACTAAATTGTGTAAGAGAGGATAATAAATAACTACAGGGTGTGACAGAGTAGGAATAAAGCACCGTGTAGCTATACTGCACTGTTCAATCAGCCGGTTGGGTCAGATAATGCCTGAGCTGGAGGCTGAACATCAATCCTGGCAGCTGGTGCAACATCCAGCAATGTGGACACTGAGTGGCTCCCACTTTGCTGCTGGGTGGGCATGTAAACAAGAAACTCACAGAAATTTGAAGAAATAAGCAATATTATCAATCACTTTACCCTGTCTATTTCCTGTTAACCAGTAAACATTATGAGATCTCATCCTGAAGTTGGATGCTCATATCTCTAGTTTCTATCTGGAAGCAAACAGATATATCTGCAAAGTGGGTTACAAATTCGGCAGTGACTGTGACTATTCCAGATTTCTTGTACTGCAAATTACAACAAAACTGCCTTCCCTTCATTTGCTTAATCTGAAAACTACATACTGAATAGATGCCAGAAAGCTTGTGACTTCCTAAACCTGGTGTACTGTTAAAATCAGGAGGGTTTTGTTAGGGTTTTTTTTATTCATTCTGATTTTCATAGGAGAACAAAATATTCTGCTCTTTTCTCCCCCATTTGTGGTTTAATAATAATTTCAAAATAAATTAATACAGCATCACCTAAATGTTAGGAAAGATTTTGAAGTTATGTTAAGGTTCTGATAATTCATTTATAGTGGTGAGATGACATTTATTGTGCTAATAATTAGTCTACAGGTGCAGCATTTTAAAGAGTTTCTTTTCTAGCAAAGTTCACAAGTTTTCTTACTCTGGAAAACTTGCTGTTAGTGTTTAATGCACTAGTGAATAATTACACCAGAATCTCTCAGACTGGTGTATGTACTCCAACAAAATAAGCTACTCACAGACACAGCACTCCTTATTTCTCTTGGATACACATAGAAATTTTACTTGTATTGTGAAGGAAATCACACCCATTTAGTTCAGAGGATAGCAGAGTTATTCTACAGATATCATCATAAAACATAATTTACTCTTCAGAAGTAGAAATTACATTGCATAGGATAATCACATATATAAAAATACGACCCTCAATATACTCCTCAGCAAATTAGTAACTGTCCAAATAATTAACCATTTGAGGGCTCTATGCACAAAATGAGAAGTTACTAGTTGGATAAATTATTTGTGGCTGCTGGTTCATAATCCAAATGTAACAACGTAGTAGGTGCAGGTGATTACCAGGTACATGCAAGTAGGTAACCAGTTGGTTACACAAAATAAGCCAGGTAGCTAACTAGATACATAAGTGGACATACCACAGAAAGATGTACTTTAAAAGAACCCCAAATTCAATAACTTTTTGAATATATTAACTCTAGGGAAACAGTGGCTTTCTAAATAATACAGCACAGATTATAAAGGGCCACATTTATATTGGCTTTAACAGACCCAGGAGGGAAACTATAGTAGTTGTCTTTGATCTATTGGCCTATATTAAAGAGTGATGTGCTGGAGCACTGGGAAATGTCCTAATTTATTCCTGGAAAATATGTATGCATATTGTCAGATGGAACATTACACTGCTGCGGTCTATTATACGGGAAGGATTAAAAAAAAAAACAAAAAAAAAAACAAAACTACAAAGAAACAGAGAAGTATGTCATTTGTCCAAAACTAAACAGAATGGCTGGCTATACTGCCGAGATGTAATTTTGATTGAACCTCTTTGCATCGAGATATTCACTTCTTTTTGTCCAACAAAATGCTTTTTAATCTCAGAAGCAACATAAAAAAAAAGGGTGCATAATAAGTAGCTAACTTCAGATCACAGATATTACAAGGGAAAATAGGATTTCCCAACAGATATTGAAGTCTACCCAGGTACAGCAAAGAATAGCACATGAGGCATCATTCCTCAATCAACACTCGGGCTCTTCCAGTAGACTCTTGGGTTTGGGGTCCAAAGGTTCAGCAGAAGGAACATGACAACACAAACATCTTCTGAGTTTCACTAAGATCTGAGCACACCTGTAGAAACTTTCCAGCCCTGTATCTAGTGGCAGTGTGCACAAACTCCCTGAATTTTAGGGAGTGCTACAACTGTACCGCAACTATTCAACCTGCACCAGGAACTCCATACTCAGTCCAACATGTGTAAGAGTTTTGTTAGCAATTGCTAATTTAAAAGAACAAAAGAAAAAACCTGCTTCAACACTGGCAAGGAGATACAGCTCTGTTCTCAAACACTAGATATTATAATCCTTTTTAATGTTTTATTTCAAAGCATAAATAACAAATAGAAGAAAAAAACATCCTTTTCCTTGCATTTACTAAAACTGAATTTTCCCTCATACACTCACTTGCACTGCAGCATCACACTCTGACAATACTCTCTTTATCAGGAAATGTTGCACATCTGTTTCTAATCAGAAGAATTTCATAATATTCCTTCAATGGAGGCAGTTTGCATTTATATCATCACATTTATTTTTTTTTTTATAAGAAAGGAGTGTGGATATTTTTTGCTGGCCAGAGTAGCTGTGGACATGAATAGCAGTCTAAGAGCCTCCCTCTGCATACAAAAAGCACACCCCTTGATACCAGCTGAAATTCTAATCAGAGTTCCCTCCCAACACAGATATTGTAGGTGTGCTGTGCTAGTCATTTCTGTTATTATAAATGACCTTTCAGGAACTGAAAAAAATTGTAGCTTGTCAGTTGAGACTTGTAATCGTTATCCATTCAGTTAAAGGATTTAACAGGTCTGCTTGTAAAGGGAGAAAAAAATAGATTCCCTTCTTGCTAATCTCAGAAAGACACAAGTGGTCTAAATTAACAATTACCTCAGACATTGAGGGAGGTTTCTAATAATGCTGTATTAGAATGAAGGTTAGTGTATTCAAATGGGAATTTAATAACCATGGTGAGCCATAGCCTGACAGAATATATGTAGCAGTTCGATAACCAAAGCGCGAGCTGTGATTCCTGTCCTCACAAAGCACCATCCCAACCATGCCCAGTGAACCCCCTCCAGGTGCCACCTGCACCCATCACACATTTAGTGGAGGCCACTCAGCTGTGCTGAGGGTTCAAGGGGCACACGAAATAACACAGAAAGGCACATACTCCAAAGCAACTAGAGGCCACATGATAAACATACTATAGAAACAAAAGCTCTTTAATGTCCTGTGTAACCCAAGAAGAGTTCCAGCACCTGGTGTTGTTATTGCAGTCTTAAATGAAAAGTTATTTCACTATAATCCCTTATGACAACTTCAAATTGCACCCTAAAATGTCATAAATTAGGACCATAGTTTAAACTTTCAGATCTTTAACTACATATTTATACATGCAATCTGTATAACACTTGTTACTGTCTTCATACAACAAGGGACGTTACTTATATTCATAATCTAAAGCACAAGTTACATTATTAACACTTAAAAATATTTAATAATCCTTCTAGATGATAGCCTACATTAGAAATAAACACTCAGGAATAATTCATAGTACAAGCAGATAACTATGAGATAAGCAGTGTAAAAAGATAATAAGGAACATGATTAATATTAAAGCTGTTGTACCAGTCTACTGCGGAGAAGGAAAGAAAAAAAAGGACCACTATTAACCACAGACTTGAAACAGTAAATCATCTTCAAAACAAAATAGAAAAACCTACACAGTTTGCAAGTACCTCTGTTCTACCAGTATTACTGAATTACCAATCTTATCATTCTCCAAGGAGGGCCCCAGTCATTATAGTCAAGCAGAGGATTCTCCTTCCCTGTGCTCTCCTGCGTTACTCACACTGCTCCACCCCAGCACTCCTGCCAGAGCATGTTCAAATCACACTGGCCACTTAGTCATAAAATCAGAGCTACCTTTCCTCCACACCAAGCACTTCATACTCTAGTAAGCATTACAAAAAGTATGAAGTGCTCTAGGAAGAATGGCTATGTAATAAAAGTATAATTGAAATGGCTCTACTGCTGCCTCATTTCATCACTCACACTGGCCTCTGCTTGTTAAATTTTAAGATCTCTTGGGAAACCAGTGCATAATATAACTACACTCCAGAGTGTCAAAACAACCGCTGCTATGATTTATCTCATGCATGACATCAAAGATCTATTTTAAAGTAAAGATTTTAACAGTAAAACAAGCCCTTAAATGTTCACACTTCCTTAACTTAAAGAACATAGGCTAAAAATTGTGGGAGAGACTTCCAGTTGTCTTTGCCTTCCAGGAATGTTCGAACCTCCTTATCCTTCTGCATATCCCAACTCGTCACAAGAGAAAAAGCAAATGTGGGACTCTTGAACAAAGATTAGCATGAGAAAACAGAATCTCATCAACAAGGCAACTAAAAGAAGAATTCAAACAAATATGAAATCAAATAAAAAGTTGCAAACTTAGAACTTCTAAATAGTCTTGTAAATAGTCTTACATTCCATTCAACACCCAGGGACAGCAAACATTTCTGGGTAACACCCACTAAGACCTTCAGGAAAGGGCACCTGGAGGCCCACCAGATACTTCTCCTCCCACGAGGTGTTTCTCCTGGGCCCCCTCCCAGCTGGCAGCTCTTCCCCCCCACTGCTTTCAAGTTGCCTTTTTAACTACAGCTTTACTAACATGCTGAACATAACAAAATTGAGAAACTTACTGTTAAAATCTTGTTATCTTTTCATTTCAAAACCAACTTGCCATTATCCCGACTTCATCTTTCTTCGGCCACTGAGAAGTGTCACCTACCTCTGAAAGAGGTAGGGATCCATATATTTCCTGTGAGAGCATTTAAAGCTCTCTTCAGACAAAAACATTTTTGATCTATACACATTATTCCATTCTCCTGACTTCTGTAGGGATAACATGACATAAAATGGGCTGTTATCACTCTTGTAGGTAACAGAGACAAATGATATCTGCATTTCTGCACCTCCTTGCTAACTGCACCAGCATCTTCAATTAAACTGGAAAATCCCTAAAACCACCATTAGCATTTGAAAAATTCCTTCAACCTCACACCCCACTGCAGCAGGTCACCACATAATACTTCTTGTTATTTATTTCTCATAAAAACTACCACATGCACAGCAGCAGTGCCATTTCTTCACTTTGCCTTCATTTCCCTGTGAAGTCTGCCACAGCCATACATGTTACCTATTGGAAACACATAATAAAATTTATTTTGTCTAGGCTTAATTAGCAGTTATACATTTAGTTTCTTCCAGCGCATAGAGAAGCCTTGACTGCTCTGTAGTAATGCCTAGAAGTCAGTAATAGGCCATATAACATACAATATTACTTTTTGCCTTCTATTCCAACAGCTTACTGCAGCTGTGGAAGATTGATCATTTCCAGTATGCTTTAATTTGGAGGTAATTTCTTCTCTTTGTTAGGAAACTGTCGCTACTCTAAGGCAAGCACCCCAACATAAGAACATTCAGGAGAATACTAAAATAATGATTTAAGCACCTACTTTTTACACCCACCTGCCATCAGCCCATAAAAGCTGACCAAAAGATCAAACTGGGCTTAGAGGTGACCCAAGACAGTTTCCCTTCAGGGTCTTGGACCTGCTATTTTGTTCAGTGCAACCCAGCCACAAGTGTGTGTGTGTGTGAAAAGCTTATCTACTGTATGCATCATGATAACCCACCACCGTATCTCTGAGGAAAAACAGCAAGAGGACACAAATTACAAGGGAGATTCAATCATCTTTTTGAAAAATTCACCAAGAGTAGGAGTAGACACATCCTTTTTTTCTTCTTTGTTGTACTGTTTCTTCCTTGGAGATCTTAAAGTGAAACCTTCAAGTTATGACTCGTGTTCATCGCTTAGTAGCCCTCAGTTTATTCTAGCACTGCCTGGCATAAAAAGCAGCGCATATCCAAGGCGCTGGTAAGAGCTGGGGCCAGCAGGCTGACACAGCCAAAGATGGGTACCAGCTCCCTTTCATTCTTCCAGCAAGTGCTGATCATTAGTGCTCAGCCCCCAGAATGTGGCAGAACCACCAAATAACAGTCAGATCAATGCATAAGAAACATGCGATTGAAGCCCTGTGAGTGTCTCCACACCGTTAACACGCTCTGTCTGTTCTCCCTATTTTCTATATAAATTTGAACAATTTAAACCTTATAGTCTAAAACATATTGGGGAAGTAGAAATCAATAGAAGCTTTGTTATTTTAAGAAAGCAATTTCAAAGAGTCTGAAATATTGTCTCCTTAAGACTTCATTTTGCATTTTCATGCAATGGTGTGGCAAATTCCTTGGCTGTAAAAGAAAAACAAATGAAGGACCTGTGTGGACTTTCTGTCCAATGCTCCCTACAGAATGAACTGAATCACAGTAACCTGACTTCCACTTTGCATAAATAGCATTGTTCATTATTTAAATAAAAGAAAAAAAAAGGTTTATTATTGCAGAATCTAAACTCTTTCTGAACTCTGTCAGGTGTATAGAATATAATGATCAAGATCTCAAGGTCAGAAATATAAAGAAGCGAGTAAAACAATAATTTCACACTGTGTAAGAGTCTCTGAGAATACTGGCCCCTGACATAAAATGCCATGAAAGAAAACAACAAACTTTCATTTTTGATTTAAAGAGTGTGAGTTTACTCAAAGGTGCTTTGCTATCCCCCAAAGTTTTGGAGCAGTATAACCAGCCTTTACCACTTGTCAACATTTAATAGCCTACACCCCAATGATTGATTTTGTTCAACTGGATTTTTTTTTTCTCTCCAACTCATGTATTTAGCTTTTAGCTGCCGCAGGTTGACAACACATCTATCATAGCTAAACAATCTTATTCAGAAGCATTTACTTGCTGCACCTATGTTTGTTTGGTCTTCTGCTATAGACATTGGTGTGTATGTTCCCACATACCAACATAGGTTTACATTGTGTCTGCTTATAATATCACATAAGATCTTTGGCACCTCCTGTTCATTTTGTATGTCTCTCCTTTACCATCATGACTACCATCCTTGCCTTCTGAGGGAGCTTGGTTTATATAAAGAATGAAGATCACTGAATAAGGACCAGTAAAAGTGGTTTTGTAGTTACTAAAAGACATTTAAAATATTCCTTTGCTCACCTCATTTTAAAATATGATCTTTCAAGACGTTACTTCAGTAGAATGGGAATTTTCCTATCCAAAAAGGTAGCTTTCATACTTTTGAACAATTTAAATTATGACCTTCAATAGTTCTGGTATCTGAGTGTTATTGATATACACTTTCAAATGTATGGTGTTACTCACATTCCTAGGTTTCTAAAGCAAAGCGATACCAATGAAATGACGTTAATGCAAGCAGCTTTTGCTAAGTTCTTTCAGTGAAGCGGAGCTCTAGGTAAACCTTATCCCTGAAGACCCAAAGTGTGCTGCCATGAGGGGTAAAGTAATTCAGCAAAATATACAGCATGAGTTACCTGCAGTCCCTTAAACTAATAGATGTCACAGGGCTTCACAAAGCTATGGGACTGATTTTAAAAAGTAATAATTCTCTCTGAGTGTGGAGATAGAGTGAAAGCCCACATAGGAACAGTACAGAAGAGAGGTGGGGGGAAAGGGAACCACAATCTTTCTGCTTTGGGAAAACTGCACTAGGCAATATTTTTAAGATGTTTCTTAAAAGTGAAGCCCCACCTCCTCTTCAGGAAGATAATTAGCAACAGTCTTTCATCTCGTTGTTTGGGTTAAGGTAAGAGTAATAAACAAACAGCTCATCTAAATCATGCCTGTTTGCAAAAACTCCAATCTGTCAGGGATTAAGTGTTGTTTTATAAAGCATCATAAGTGGATTTGTAGCTCACGGAATTAATATCACTAGCAAGTAAACTAATATTGGAGGAACATGTGAGAAGCAACTATTTCATATGTTGGAAAAGACTCCTTCAATAACTGCCCGCAGCTCTCACTGGTGTTTCCCAGCTCCTTCTAACAGTTCTCTCCAGGTATTTCTAGCCTTCAGATTTATTCCTTACAAATATTGGCTTATGTTCTGAGGGCCAAAAATCAGTTTTTCTCATTCAGGAGAAGTGCTATAAAAAACTTGACAGAGAAGTTGCCCAAACAGAGTGCAGCTGTCAGGCACAACTGGCTTACTTGACAATGGCCAGCCAGAGAGATTCATTCCTTCTACGGAGAAAACAGCATTTTTCCATTAAGAGAACTCTTGTATAATACAGCAGCATATCTCTGCTTCTTAGAGCCTACAGAACACTTGCTATCCATGTTTCCAACTGAGTTGTTTACTTTCTCTCAAATCCTCAACTTGGCAGAGCTTGTGAACAGACTGCCACTCTGCCGAGCTCTGTTCCACAAATATGAAAGCAGCAATTCTGAAGGAAGCACATCTGAAAGAAGATAAAATAGTGATGGCACGATTATTTTTATTTTATCAAGTTGCTGTAAAACTGCCAAACCCAGAAGCCTACCATTTTGGCTGTGTTCTGAAAAAGAAATAAAGCAAGCTAGTCCCTCTCACTGCTCCTCTTTAAAAAAAATAATAAGAATAACAATAAAAATTCAAGATGTTTCTGAGTCACAACACTTGTAAATCCTGAAATAGAGAGAATGAAACAGATCATAAACCATCATTACTTTTTCATTACTTTCACTTAAACAGACAAAATCTATATGTTAGACATATACACGGAAGCAGTTAAATTAAAAACAATCAGAATTCAAAAGCGCCAAGAGCCGCCTTCTTGCTGAGACCTGCCTGTCTCATCCCATCACCTTATAGGTAAGCTGCTGAGCAGGAAAATAAAATCAGTGAACACAAATTATAAGAATCCAGTGTGTACAGAAAAGGTTTTATGGATCTCAATAAATGATCCTCATGTTCAAAAACAAAATCTGGAAGGAGAAAATTTTAAGATGGACATGACAGAGAATCACTGCATACACCAGGAAAAAGTGGAAGAGCAAGAAAAAGCCAGTGAAATAAGTGAGAACGGACAAACAACTTCATCATCCATCTTTGATTATAAAGAGAGCACTTTTCAGAAAAGCAAAAAATACCACGGTTTTCTAAAGGCCTTAAGCAACAGCATTCTCAAGACTAAACAAACCACCTGTGTTAGACCACAGTTTTTTCCACGAAACAATGAGAGACAAAATCATAAGCAATGCTTCCACATTTTGATTTGTATAAAGTTAATAAACAGAACCACATTTATTCTATGCATTTCTGTCAGTAGCTCACAGCGATTATGGACATAGCCCACCACTGACATACCTGCTAAAACTACAGATAACTAAACATATAAAAAGGCTGAATACATATTAAAAGCATCTGTACCGCGTGTTGATCCAGCAGTACTGGCTTTTATCCTGATGAAATGCCATGACAAACCAACCTAAGATATACATCTTAGCTTCAGGGTGACAACGTGGCCCTTACGCATCACTGCTGGTACAGGTTTAACCCGGATTTCTTTCCCAGTAAAACCAGGGACTGGATGCTCAGATTGCACAGAAATACCTGGAAAGCTGCTCTAGCAAACATGCATTCTGTATTGAACATAGCAAATAGAGAAGATGGCATTTTATAATATTATTTGAACCACAGACCCAAGAACTACAGCAATTTGGAGGGTAAAAATGTAAGTATAGAGTATTACCAGCTAAACAAGACAGTACTAAAAATGCCCCCATATTGTAAATATAACACTTAGGGAATTGTTAGTACTTCAGATTAGTATGATACTGCCCTGAACACCCTGAACTGTAAAAATGAGCACCTAGAACTTATTTTGGCCATTGCAATAGCTAACTGTGGGCACCTTTGAAGAGAAGGTTCCACAAGTGGAAACTTGTTGCAACCTCACTATTTAATGTGAACTTCTGCCCAACAGTGAAGAGGAATTTAGAATAAAATCCTGAGGGAGAACAGTAGCACAAAGAGAGGGCAAGTCAAACAAAACATAGAGTGTCATTTCTCTCTCGGTTCATAGTTGGCACCATCCATATTGCAGCCATATATTGAAATTCATTACATTAAAAACCACGGTACTACCAGTAAAAAATTTATGGATTTAAAAACAAAGCTGTAGAATATGCATCTTTTCATGGATGATGAATTGTACTACAAACAACAACCACTGTCACAGTATCGGCAACATTAATTCCTTTCTCAGTCTGAGCTACTTCTAATATCTGCTAGAGTTAGAAAAACAACATAATGTGCAGCAAATATTTTTGCTGTCTTCATATGGTATTTGGGAAAGCATAGAGGCATTTCAAAACAAAGGCAAAATGTAAAGTTTTGGTCATCATTTTCCAAAACGGCGTCTTGGTCTGCAACGCCAACATTTAGTGTCCAGAACCTGGTATTCTTTTCTAATGGCATTTCCCCTAATTTAACTTCATAAATAAATCAATTCTAACCAGTTTGTAAAATGTGTATTCATAGCAGCATAGAAGAATGTTGTAGGAGCCTTCCAAATGAAGTTCATATATACCAAGAATTATATATACCCCAAAAATACCTTCCATCATCAAAGCAGAATTAGTTGCTAAACAAAAATATTTTCATTTCTAAGAGAAGGCAAATACTCTATTATACAAATCTATTTTAAGCATCTTCATAGTTAGCACGTGCGCTGTGTTGTTCATCTGTGTCCTTCAGTCACAAGCAGGCAGACTGCGGGCTGGATGCACCATTTCAGTGGCATTTGATTCCAGGCCACAGTCTTTTTTGAGACCCTCTGTAACTTGTCTCCAACTGTTACAAAAACTTGTGCTGCTGGAAGATGACAGAAGCAAGCTCAGTCAGATGGACAAAAATGGCTTGGAATCATATGGCTTGAAAATCAGCAACTGCTCCTGCTTTGCAGGAATATGAGATGGGAGAAGATGTGACACAAAAAGAAGAGATCTGGAAGAAGGTCTTATTTGTTGAACTAATCATGGGAGGACACACTTGCTTCCCTACACACACAGACACTTGGATGCAGATCAGGGGGTGCATGGAAGGAGCCATGTGGCCTGGCTGGATTCTGACACTTCCAGCTCAGCATCAGAATCTGCAATCAAAAGCTATCAGAATAGATAAAACCTCCACAACGCCTTTGTTTTAGCCCTTTCCCATTTTGCAGTACCTTTTAGATGAAGATAACTGATAAAAATCCCACAAAAAGCACCTTGCAGCTTTGCTTGCCAGCAAGCCCACAAGGCACAGCCTGAGGAGTGAGAAGTGACCGTCTTCAAACTGCTCTGGGTCAAAAGGGTCCAACACAGGCACTCCTGGCCGGCACACAGCAGCTCCTACCCACACCAAGTGGGTGCCTGACTGCTCGCAATAATTAACAGACACACTGAAAATGCTGAATATAATGTGATAACCTTCTCCTATATGCCTTCTTGTTTATTGGATTCTTTCACAAAGGCAGATGGAGAGAACGGTGGTGTTAGTATCAGCTGGGCTTTGAATGGAGACATAATACCCATTACTGTACAGCCATTGGGCACCGAGTTGGAGTGTATCTGCTTTATATGTAATAATTTGCAGAAAAAGAAATATTCAGTCCATAAAATATCTTTGAAGAAAACCAACTGACTGAGAGGGTTGCAACATCAACCCAGAACCACCACCTCCAACACAGATACATGACAACAATCATATAACTTAATGGACTGGTGAAATACCTCATTTCAGTTAACTAAATTCAGTCGAAAAACTATTTTCAACACCAAAGAGATATGACCTATGGTTTGATCAGTGTACACTGGGGACCCTAACAGCATTTGTGAATAAATCCCTCTTACCTGAAAGCTAATACTGGGCTTCAGTCTTCTTCCATCATGATCAACAGTAAAACACTCAGCATTACAGAATCATGGCCAGTGCGGACAATCCCCAGGTGAAGAGCTCACACGATGCACCTAGTGCTTCCTTTTGTTATTCCCAGTGACAAGACTTTATGGCAGTGCCTATCTTTGCCATCCAGGAAAATAAAATTTGTGTCTCCATCAGGAGGGAAGGTATAACGTTCTTATTAAAGACTGTATAACTTTATAGCAACTAAACAAACAAAAAAAAATAATCACCCATGCCAAACAAAGCCACCAGAAGTAGTGGTTAAAAGTTTCCAAAAAGCAGTGTGTTAAAGAAAAATCTCAGAGGTTTAAGAGTCAGTTGAAAGCCCAACGCTTCCAAAAGCTCTTCCTCATACACCCACTGTTTTCACAAAGGTCCCCGCTGAAGCTGGTACCATTTTTAAGGTTTAAAACAAAACACCAGAAAGGTTTTGTTCTGTTCAGGCTTTCCAAAAGCTTTTCAGACCACTCCTCTTATTCTGAGCTACATGAACGCATCCACCAGCTGCAGCAATGAAGAAGATGCTCTGTGCCTGTGCAGAGCGCCCACTTGACACTACTGCAAACCGCGACTGACAGCGAACCAGGCACTGGAGAAAACAGGCACCTCCATGAATCACACCCTGTTTATGTTTTCTGGTTTAAGATTTATACATGTTGAGCACAGCTCAGAACAAGTTACAGTCCAGTGCAACTAAATGATTTTGTTATTCTGTGCTTTCTCCCAAATAATGAGGACATCTCCACTTTCTCACCAAACAGGGGTGAGGGCAGAAGAAAAAAAGTAGGGACGAAAGCCATTCTGAGCACCTCAAAGATCTTATTTACATTTTGTGAAAGCAGGTTCATGGTGATTTACTTAGACACGGACAGCTCTTTCTGTATCTCACAGGATGAAGGAGCAGCTATCTACTTTTAAACAATGTCATTGGTATTTCACTACTGAGTACCCCATCTCCTCCAGCTCAGCAGATGGTAATGGTGAATCAATCACCCGCCTGTGCTGGGCAGATCAACTCCCTCTGGCAGCTCTGGTAGGACACACGCTGCCAGGAGCTTTCTGGGGTTATCTGTGTTCATGCACACCGGGCTGAACTTTCAGGTGATGCTCTACAGCTGAGCTCACCACTCCTGCTACCCATTCTTCCCTCATTTACACCGCTGTTTGAGTCTCTAATAACAACTCCGACATGTCAGAAGCAAGAGGAAGGGAAAGATTTAACAGTGTGAGCCAAAGAAATTAGGCAGAAAACATTGCTGTCGTAGTGGACAAAAGGGAGATGTTCTTCAAAGTCTCGGTAAATGACTTAGAAAAGATTTAACTATTTCAAGGTAGTAAGGACTTGAAACCTTTACTATCATCCAATTTTTCACTCAGCAGCTTTGACATTTGGGTTCTGAAAATACATGGAACAATGTGACAAAAATTAACACGCAAGTGCATGTCTGTCCTCAGAGATACAGGCCCCAAAGTGGACGGCTTTCTGCTTCCGAACAGCCAAACGCCTGAAAACATACTGAATAAACTGTATGGAAACTGTCTTTAGAGTTCTCATTTATTTTAATTAACTCATAAGAGAACAGTAGGTTAGCTCAGATCGAGAGTTTTTAATCACAGAACCATGACGCGGCTGGAAAAGAGACAGATAAAATTAAATGAAACGGAATTTTTCTCTGCCTTTGTAATGATGTCCCCTGCTGAAATCAATAGTAAATTCAGTGCTCACAACTCGGGTATCCTGATTTTTTTTCCTTATTTTCTCTCAGTGACTTTTCAGCTAGATCATCTACTAACCTGCAATGCTCATATGATATGGCAAAACTTGATCTTGAAAAAATATGTAATTTTATATGTATATACAGCCTGTCAAATGTAACAAAAACTTATGAGATTAATAAAAATAGAGTTCTTCCAGTTGGCTAGGTTATCTCAGCAATCCTGCTCTACTGCAGAATAAGTCTTTATTTAATTAAGTTTTTATTTGCAAACATCTTGCAATTAAACTTCACTTTTCTAATTTCCAGTTGAATACTCCCAGTGGCCTAATACAGGCTGATATACTGTTTATATATGGCATCTTGGTTTTCTTCTATTCCGTATTGACTGGAACAATCCAGGAACACGATCGTTAGGCAGGAAACGGTTAATGCCCATTTCCACTTAATAAATTGTCTTTCCACTAAGTTACCTTCCAGAACTGTACCCTGATTTCTGGAAACCTTATTTTTCTGGAATGTCAGGAATACCTTAAAGGTTATAACATAGAGAGCTAAAATGAAATAGTATTGCTATCTGTGAGAAGACAGGTTTGTACCTTTTGGCAGCCAGGTACTGCACTAGCTGCTCCTGGCAAGATTAAATGTTTATGAAGGTATCCACTATAATTATTTTCAAAATGCAAAAATTACTGTATTTTTCTCTTAAGTTTCATAATAAAGTACTGTTTTATTCAGGCTTGCACTCAAATCAGACCAAAACAACTTCCTGCTTCCAGTCAGCTTTTAGTTTGTGAGATCTCCATTTTAAGAGACAAAAGTGCAGTTTCTAAGATTGGAATGTTCAAAACCAGTTCAGATATTTCTGCAGGCAATTCTGATTGCATTTAGAATCCCCACACCCTCTACTCAGATCTGGATTTTTATTTTTATTTCTTAAAATTTACCAAGGCTTTTGCGCTAGAACTCAGGATTACAACTGGAGTTCCATTAAATAAGAATATAATTGAGGAATATGTAAAGTTATTAAGACATCAAATAAAATGGGAATGTTTTGAGCATACATATTCTAAATACAAAAGATAAACAGGATGTAACTAGACTGAGGTGACTGGTTTGTGTCTAAGCTAAAGACACTGAATCAGAAATAAAGCTTCACTTTCATTCCGACTTCCACTGATTTTGAATCCTAAAGGCTGAAGCTGTGAGCTAAGTAAACAGAGCACACCAGGACTTCATGAAAAATAATTCAGCTCCCATGAACTGTGGAACAAAATATGCACAGAATTATTATTAGTTGCTTCTCTTCAAATATTTAACCACAGTTGTTAATATTTCTTCCTAATCTAAAACATTCTCTTTATAATTTAAAAAATGAAACTACTTTATGTTTGACAGTTTTAGAGCAAGAGAAAAGCACAAAGCCATATTGCAATATATCTTGCTGGTCACTAAAACCGAGGTCAAAACTAAGTAGCTTAAATCATATGTATCAGAAGCATAGTAATGAATTTGGCTGAATCATATTTATTATTGGCTGCTCTTCACCTACATGCAGGGGTGGACTTGCTCCATCCTTTCCCAGCAGGGCAGGTGAATTGCCAGCTCACCTAAGGACAAACCTCAGTCCGAGGGGGCTTGCAGGCTTTTCTCTCCAGAAGTCTCGTTCTTGTATATTGAAGGAGAAAGCACGGCTGCAGATTAGGGTAAAAAACTGATGAAAAGAACAAAAAGTACTGCACATGATCTGCCTGCAGTTGCTGGGCATTTAGAAGCAAAGAGAATTACATGACTTGATTTACTTTACAAAAACTGATTAGTAAAACCCCCTGTGGATTTCTTAACTATACTGTGGAGGGATATAAGATTAGTGTAGCAATTCCCATCATCAAACGTATTTACTGTTAAAATATTGGATTAGTGATGTTGTTATCCACTGTTCCAACATTATAAAGTGATTTTTTAAAACTGAGCAGAAAAATACTACACTCTATCATTTGTAATTAGATTTCAGTCTTGGTGTTTTTGCCTTTCCACAAAAAGTAATTCTGCTTAAAAAAAAAAAAAAAAAAAAAAAAAGGAATTGTGCTTCACACACAAAGAGAAAACAAAACTAGAGACGCAAAAGAGGAAACAAGTTATTTTCCTCTCCTGCTTTTGAGAAAGAAATGGTTGCACTTGCTCTGTATCTTATTGCTCCTGCTTGTCATGCTCACTGCTGGGGCAGCGCAGCCCTGTTACACCAGGTGGTAATAAAGTCATGTTGGTGCTGGATGTTGCTGCTTTGTAAGACACACAAGTGTGCACTACCTGAGCCTGCCAAATCTCAATCTTGGGATATTTAAACCTTACAGAGTACTTTTAGGAGATATAAGCCTTCAGGGTCATCACTGTCTGGGTTTCCAGTGGCACGGTAAAGAGTGAAGGACGAAAAGCATGACAAAAAGGGAGAAAATAATGTGTTCATTAAAGTAATTAGGCTACATTTGGGCCAGGAAAATTCATGCAACTGTACCCTGGCTTTATAGCCATTATCTTAAGTAAGAGCACCTGGGGCTATTACAATTAATAAACAAATAAAAAGCTACAGCACTAATAACACCAGCTTCTCACATTTTACTGTGTCAAACACCTCCAGGAATCGCTTATAAGCAGCATTTCACAGAGACACAGAACAGATAGTGATGGAAGAGTCACAAGAAATATAAACAGTTTTAATTTGAAAATACAATGCAACGGAAGAGTGGAGTTCTGCTGTATCTGCCACGCTATTTGGCCTTGTTATTTGCCACTACTGTAGTTTTAAGCTACATAACTTCAACCATTGTTCTTTTCCTTATTTTGGTAAATCCTTATTCTCTCTTTCTTGATTTATCCTCCTAGTAATTTGAAAGACTAAAGCAATTTTTTTTCCACATTGGAATCATTGTAATCAATATTACTTTATGCTGTTACCACAAAAAAAAAAAAATCAGATTTTCAAGTACTGTCAGCAACTTCAAAAATTTAAACAATTACAGATTAGTTTGATTTTAAATTATCGTATTTCTAACTGACTATAAAAGTAGAGGCTATAAACATGTAATCTAAACTGCAGTAGCTCTAAACAGCCTTGACAGGGTTTATCAGCTAAACATTTAACCAGGCAAAGCAGCAAAAAAACATAACCACAGAAATACATGGTATTTAGCATTTAAATAAAGCTTGTAAACCAATGACATGTCTATTTGGGCAACTACTACCACACTAGTTCCTTATCTGCAAAGGTCTTGTCCTGAATTTATCAGAATGAGTCTCTCATACTTTATTTTCCAGGCAGGAACATCAGTTTCCATTCACTGAGTTTGCAGAAAAAGATACAGTAAATTTCAAGTTAAAAGGCATGGCCATGAAAAATAATTCCCACATTGGCAATGTCATATTGCTCTAGGAACTTATTAAATCAGAGCCAAACAAAAAACAAATCCACAAACCGAAACACCAACAAAACACCAACAACACTAAAAACCCACAACCAACCAACAAACCAACCTCAAGGACAACCAAACTACAGAATAAGAAATAAGCCTGCCACAGCACTAGAGTTTTTTATTTTTTGTGAGTGTAATTGTCCAGCTCAGTTTCAAAATTTTCAGCTACCTGCCTGTTTCTAAGATGAAACCTGGAACAAATAAGGCAACCGAGAGCCACGACAGAAGAGGAGCCATAAAGCCTTCCCTCCCTCTGCACTAAAAGCAGCGTTTCTTGTTTCTTTCCCCCAAACTATATTCTCTCTGTGAAACTGCCCGACCGCTAATAGGTACCAGCTTTTCACCTCCCAGTGTGAGGGGCCAGATGTGGTACTTTCTGCTTCACTAACTGCTTGGCCCCGCACACTGAAACTGGGCTCTCGGCTATTTCACTCTCTCTGTTGGTAAAACGCATCCCACAGCAGTTCTCAACACTGAATGGCAGTAAGGAGCCCAGGAAAATGTAATAATTTTTTACTGTTATTATTAAAAAGACAAAAGTAGTGACTCCCTCCCTTTAGTGGGGAGGGGGGGATTAAAAAATTTTTCACGTAAACAACATGTTTTTCTAAACAGGAGTTGGTTTTACTCATGGTTCATTCTAGTGGCTTTTAAATATATTCCTCCTCCTTTTAGAGTTGGGAACCATTTGCTTTATGAGCATCATTTGGATCATTTGCCTGTTGCTCATAAAATAGACAAAGCTTTTATCCATGCCATGAATTTTTACTCACTTTATTCAAAATATCTAAGGAGGGATTTGCAGGGGCCAGAATTGCATCCATGAAAGAATTAACAACTAATTTAATTTTCTTCTACAATAATGGTTCCAGCAGTTTTTTATTTTGTTGATTACATTTCTTCTTACCATGAAGTAAAGAAAGCATATTGGTGTTAGCTTCTTTGTATGTGTTTTTTTAAAAAAGCAGATATTTCTTTTTTCAAAAATTAAAAGGAATGACAAAAACATTTCACATGCTTTAATCCATGTAGTTACCAAATAAAGCAGTGGCAAACGCAGCTTTCAGAAGTGATCAGATAACACGGTGACAGTCTGCCTACTCGGGAAGAACAGCGGTTCCCAGCAGCACAGCCCCAGTGCAACAGAACGTGGCTTTGGCAACACTGCTGGCAGCAGCCACAGCAGCCACCCCTTGCAGAAGCTCAGCGCTGTCACCCACGCCCAGGCACCAGGGCTCCCCTAAATGATGATCACGGCATCAAGCTGCTTTGACTCCTCCTCTCACAACTCCAGAGACTAAATTCTCTCTCCTGTGCCAACAAACGGAAACCTAGCCCTAACTCCAAGCTCTCTACCTGCCTGTTCTTCAGCACGAGCTGTAGGCAAGGCAGGAGGAGCCCTCCTCAATGTTACCACATTACTCAGCCCTCCCTCAATGATTCATTACCTGATTAGCAGGAACTGCTGGGACAAAGCACTTTCCTCCACAGTTTTGTTCCTGCACATAAGGAGTTACTATTAGTAACTACAGACCATAGCAAGCCTCTGTGGTCCTGCACACAAATATTACGGATTGCAGACACAGATCAATGCACGCTGAACCGTTGTGATTAGCAGTTGCCTGGATAGAGGCATTTGGAGGTTTGGCCATGCAGTAACTGGGAACAGCCCGGGCACAAGCTGCACCTCAGAGCCTTTCTTTAGTAAAGAAGGAAGATCCTGTGGTTTAGAAAGTAACAGCTAAGGGATTTCCCTACAAGACAAGGCTTGCATGTTTGCGGATAACCATCATCTTTCTGTGTGCAGAGGTTCACAAATATAAATATCATATATCTGTGACTACAGTAAAGAATTTACCATTTAAGAGCTCCTATATTCTAGTCAGCTGTATAGCTTGTACCACAAAGGCTTGCACAGTTAGCATTGCAACTAATAAAAAATATGCACTCAAGCATGAAGAAGGGAAGCAGTAGCAACAGAGATGCAGGGTTTTTTTTCATTTCTACTTCTAAATTCCTATGCCGTGTTTGCCACATGCTTTTGGAGTAAATGTGCCTCTAGAATGAGCCTAAGTTAAAGGATTTCATATATGTGTTTTGTAAAAACTAGAGACTAAATAGGAGACTATTTGTTTGGGCAGAGTGATTGCAGCCTGAAAATACGAGGCAGAGCCTACTTAGACTAGAGACAGACTGTAGTTATGGATCAGGGGTTGCCACCTCTGCCTGGTGTTCTCCGTCTTTGCCAGGAAACTCTCAACTTGGGCATTAGGCTATAGATTCACTGCTGCCTTTAGCAACAGGTGAACCCTGCAAAGCAGAGGGTGCTGTTGCTGTCAGAACAAGGTACTATGCCATATGAATTACAGATATGGAAGCTGCTGAAGGAAAAACATCCCCACATCCATAGGAAGCAGCAGGTATCTTCCCCTGGGAATGTGAAGAAACAGCCTGATTCTCCAGGCTGGTCTTTCCAGCTCCCTACTTCAGCTCTACTCAGGTCCAGCACCTTGTCTCCTGCAGCCCCAATCCTGATCCTAGGAACAGCAACATCCATTTTCACCTACACTATGAACAGGCTTTGGGCTTGCTTTCCCTCCCATTACCTCTGAAGCCACATGTTGCAATGTGTGGTACAGCATGCTGTTACACAGGGAATAAATAGCAAAAGCGGCTCTGAATTCCTGCATGTAAGAAATTTATAATTAACTACACAACTGCAATGCCAAAATATGCAAACCATTTTGTGTTAAAGAAGTTAAATGCTTCTTTTTTTATTTTTACCTGATTAAGTACTGCTTCATTTTTTTTTTATAAATCCATATGACATAAAAGGTCCATCTTTCAAAATAACTAACTTCCACAAACTTCATTTCTAGCCAGGAGATGCTCACCACTTAATGACACACCATTCAGAAAGCAGTTTTGTTTTGTAAAGTTCTGCAAAGTTTTGCAAGCACATAAGGAGCACAAACAGAAGGCAAGATAACGCTGGCACTCCTCCCCTAGAAAAAAGCTGAGACTTCAACTAAAAGGCCACTACCAATAATCTGGGCACCCAAACACCAAAACAAATCATTTTGAGATATGATGCCAAGAACCACAGAGCTACCTGTTGAAGCTTTTCTTAGATCCCCAGAATAATTTTATGAAGACTTAGAGAAACCACCTTAACAGAAAACACATTATCAGAAAAGTTGTTCCAGCCTACCTGTGGTTGAGTCCAAGGCTCCAAGGTTGTCTCTTTCAAAGGAGTTTGTGGCCTTCCCACTTCTTTTGTGTGCTTTTAAGAGAGAAAAGTATGCATCAGTTGTATGTTTGAGCACTCTTATCAGCATTCAACATTAATTTCCCTTAAGCGATAATAAACATGTACAAAATTAATCTAAAATCATATTAACATATCACAACTGCATACATCTGGAGTAGACTGTAATTCTGACATTTTTGAAGCTAAATAAAGCAACTCTATGAAAATTAAGTTAACTTGCAAGGTATGAGAGCACACATCTTCATCTGTGTGCACAGATGAAAACCTCAGACAAAAGATGAAAGTATTTGCCAACAGAGTAAGGTTCAGTGGCAGAATTTCAGAGAGAACTTGACTCTGGTTTGTCTCCTGTTTCCTCCCCAGGCTGTGCTATGTTCAATGGACACCTTGAAAAAGGACATAGACTGCAGTGGAACTAATTTGAAGAGGTGAATTAAAAGAAATATTATGGGAAGCATTTTTAAATTCTTCATTATTTGAGCAGGGGGGCCATGTTTTTAGATGGCAGCTCTTGCATTTCCTCAGTGCTCTTTGGAGCTGGAGCCACAACACTGAGCAGTTAATGGCTTCTTGTCTTTCCAACTTTTCACTACCTTGAATACTTCAAAATCGACCACTACTATTAAAGTAGTCTTCACAGAATTAGGCTTGCTGACCCTTCACGTTTTGGGGTTTGCTTTGGTTTTTTGTGTGTTTTGTTTGTTTGTGGTTTTGTTGTTGTTTGTTTGGGTTTTATTGGGGGTTTTTGTTTTAGTTAGTTTGTTTTTTAATATTACTAAAACATCCTCCAAATACTTGTTAATATCTGTAATGGCTCCGCTCTACTAATGAATACGAGCTCTGGGACTGAGCACTGAATAGGATGTTGGCTCCTTGTCATTTTCTCCATGTGAATTTCCCAGGGAAGGAACTTTTCACATCGCTGCTGAAATACCGACAAGTCTCTCTCTCATACTTTCTTGTCCTCTAAATTCTTTCTGTCATAGAATGGGAACAATGACCTGCACACACACACAAAAAAAGGTTCCTCTGCTGAAATACACTATTTAAGTAGTGAAGTAGTGCCAGGATTTTCCTTTTCCTGAAATACATCTAACATACCACCCTTTGGATACGGCTTTTGACAATATGTAATATAAATAGCATCTTATCCAGGTCTCACATCAGAGCGATCTAAGCACCCATGGAGATTGCAAGGATTGTCAAAGAGAGGGAAAGAGAAGCCATTGGATTTTGTGTCACATGTAGTAAAGTCTGGTCAGTTAAAAGGAAACTTTGTTTTTTTAATTGGGAATTTGTGGGCAGCTCCAGTTAGCGTGGAGCAACACAACAAACCAGCACCTTATTAAACAGCAATTTTGTTTTGGCAGGTTGGATTGCCTGTAATAACGGATTACAGACAATCATTTTTACCATTTTTGTTGTGTTGTATTGCGGGCTAGCAACGGAACATGATTCATTCTTGAAAAAGAACAATGAGTGCGTTTCAAAAGAAGAAAGAAATAACCGCAGCTTTAGTGAATGCTAATCAGAGTTAAAATGAATGCATCTGGAAAAGGAAGGTTGTGTTTTTCACATGTTCAAAAGCAAACGTATTCTACCTTATAATCTTTCTTTAAATGTAATAATAAAGCATCAAAGAGACCCAAACACATAATGAAAACTGTCAAACATATCAATTGTGGTGCCAAGATACCATAATAATTCCATATGCGATAACCTACCAGGAACTAACAATAGAAGTCACACTATTTCTTGAGAACTGGTTTTCCTTGGAATTCCACATCAGGTTTTTTATACAACATTTGTCCAGTCAGTTATATTTTAAAGCAGAGAGAAAAAGGGAAAAGCAAGTGTATGAGCATAGGAAGAAAAGGGATGCAAAAGTACATTTAGGTGAAACAATGCTCAAAATCTTTGAGCAACACTTGAAACCCAAGCTCTAGATTTTAGATACGATTGAATGAAGACTCAAACAGCTCTTAACACTGAATTGCTTATAGACTAGCACCTTGTGTTCTTCATTTACTTCTTACTGTCTCCATTACCCAGCACCCAAAAAGACCCTTTTACCCTTCCTAAGGCAAGTGTTGGAAAATAGTGACGAAACACAAGAAGAGTAGTGAAAATGGAGCAGATTCTGGGGCAACTACTAGTCAGCCAGGAGCCTGCGTCCTGAAATACATGGAAGGAAGGAACAACAAAACAGAAAAAAGAGCAGGCACTACTTTCAGCCCCAGGGCACATATTTCTAGCTTTCATTCTGTTTTTACAAAGCTGTTTCAGAGCTAAAAGGATGGAGCTCTAGAAATTAAAGGCCCTAACACACACCACAGACCTAGGAGACGCCACGGAGGACCTAGAAATGTATTTCCATTGCTGCTTTACAGTGTAATAAATAAATAAAATACACAAAGCATCATGTACGTGAGCTGTGACTGCACGTGAGATGTCTTAACACAAACCAGTATTTGTACCACTAATCAACAGCCCTTCTGCTGCAGCTTCCAACTCAGCAGGCTGCAAAACTGAAAGTGTGCGAATGCCTGTTCTGAGCTACCTGCTACTGCAGCAATTGTGCTTCCAGGGCACAAGCTCCCCACTTACCCCTCGCTGGGATACACACACATTCTTAATGGTTGCATAAGCAGCACTTATTCACAAGTTCTTTTTTTCTCTTTTTTAAACAAGAAGAATGTGGTAATGATAGACAAACCTCCTGAGAGCTTCTTTCTTCCAACACAAATAAAGAAGCTCTTACTAAAAGTGGGAAGTTTTTGGAAGCCTTTATCCCCCAGTTTTGCTTGGAGCATCTTCCTACAGCCTTCTGTAATTCCTCTAAAGAAACAATAGAATATGCCCACAGTCTTTTGTTTATGTTCCCTCTACTTCCTCAATTTGACATTTGAGTTTCACACATGGAAGAAAATTGTACTCATAATGAGATAAAGATGGAATTATTTCAACCTGGATATTACATTATGGTTTCAGCACTGCCATTAAAGCTCCCTTAGCTCTTGTACATGCACAGATTACAGTTTGTCTAGCAGGCAGGTTTGACTTGTGGAATAAAACAGGTTCTTCTCATGTTTGATGAACCACCTGTTACAGTAAACTACCGTTCCACGAGCGTGGGGCCCATCCGGACAACTGATTCACGTCCTACAATTCATCCAACACCTTCTTGAGATCACCCCCTCCACCTGAGTTCAGTGATACTCATTTTGCTCTATATCATTACCTGACACCCTGTCAGGAAACCACAGAAGTTCCTGCTGGCTGTGAAAGTTCCTGTTATCTCAGTAATCCCTTTTGCCCAGTGGGAAATGCACTACTCCTGTCAACTGTTCCCCAAGGCCAGGCAATCCCATTTATCCACAGAAAGTTCAATTTTCAGGTAGTTTCAGTGAGACAGCATGAAAGAAGTTTCATTTGCTGAATCATCATACAGCCAGTCACATCAGTCTTCCACCTGACTACCTAGAAATTACCCTGATCAATTATGTTAGCAATCAATGAAGTCGAGCACAATGGCCAGGTAGTAAAAAGACTGTGCATGAAATAATTCGCAGATATTTGGAATTTTCTGTCTAGTTGTAATAGCAAAAGAAAGCTTTAATATTTAATCAAAGTAGTTATTAAATCTTTATTTTAAGAAAAGATGAACTTCATCATTAGTGTTTCCTCATGTTTATTAGGAACAGTAAGTCAACAAACATATAATTACTTATGGCAGCTTGACAGGTAAAATCCAGTCTTCCAAAATCTAACAGAGAAAATAAATTATAAAATATATTTTAAAGGCTACAGAAGTCATTATTTCAAGTCAGACTTCATTTTTATCTTTAAGATGCCACACTGGTGGTCTCTACTCTGAAATATAAGGAGGAAATTTCTTGTGCCCCTGGGATAGTTCAAACTAATCTTACAACAACTGCTTGTGCCAGGAGATCTCCCTTCTGCCAGCATCCTCCCCTGCACTGCTCGGCTCTCGGGGTCTGGACAGGTCAAGCTGATCCATAACGAGATGCTGCTAATTTGCCCAACTTATTTTCTCCAGCAGACTCAGCCCCTTTCTCTCTCTGCCCTGAGGTCCCAGCCCGGCTCGTTCTGTCTGGGATCCTGTCACAGCAGTCCCCTGCACAGCTCAGGGAGGTGGACACTGGATCTCTTAGCTAGGTGTCACCTCATCTGCATTCCACTGCCCTATTGACAGGGTTGTTTTTTACTTTTCTTCAAAGCAAATCTGGATTTTATTATAGTTAAAAAGGAAAGAAAAAGTTACAATATGACAATTTTGGTTCATGCATTTTGATTGCTGGAAAAGCCCTAAAATTAGCTAGACAGATACTACCACCAATAATTCTAATGGTTATTGATTGCTGTGAGAGGCAAAAGCAGACTGAAATTCAAAGATAATACAAAGCATTTTTCTCTGGTGCCTTACAAAATTGCTATGGCAGCATTAAGATTGTTTGACTCAAAGTGTTCCACTCCTGCACTTTACAGGAAAGGAAAACAAAAAAGTGTGTTATGAAACTGTCTTTCAAGCTGAAATCCTGTATTGCTTGAAGTGAGATTTAGGAAACAAACAGCAAAAGATATCTTTTAAGTAGTGTATTAGCTATGTTACATTATCGAAGTTTGGTTGGGATTGCGTATGTTTATTTGGGGCAACATTTGTCTTTTTTAGTTATGTTTAAATTACATAGCCAAAAGCTACATTTTGAAACAGGAGTTGCAGACTTTAGTATTTTTCTGTCCCACATTATAATCAGGACATCGTGTATACTAATTTCACTGTCCAGGCAGAACATCTTCATTATCACACTGAGACAGAGAAACGCTGTAAGCCTGAGAAGGAGATTATCTCCATTAACAATGTCTCCTTGCCTGGAAGTTGATTCCAGCTAATTGGATTCCTGCAGTCCTCTCCTTCAGCCTCCTAAGACTCTTCATGTGAAAGGTGAACAGAAGGGTTAATTTAAGTGAAGAAAGTATAATTTTATGTAACAGATTGGTAGAACAAATTATTTTCTTCTACATTTCCAGGCTTTATATAAATATGAAAATAAATCTGTATGACACAGAAGTATATGGGAAAGCCACAGGACAGCTGAAGTCAAGATGCGAGGATTCATATGGGAGGGTTTTTGTTTTGTGTTTGAGAAACACGTTAGATCAGCCTTTTGCCAAAGCACAACAACACAATTTAGAACTCACAGATAAAAACCTCTTTGTGGAGTTATCATCGAGGAACCCATGGTCTAGAGCCCTGAAATGTGATTTAGGAACGATGGGAACAATTGGCTCTCCACACCAACCAACAACCTGGCATCACCGCTGACATGACCGCACCAGCTGACACTGTTTTGGCTGTAACAACTGCGGTTCCATTTCTGAAAGTATCAAAATGCCTTGTGATGTTACTATATATTCTCCCAGTGATTCCTTGGCCTCAAAAGCCACAATTTAACCCAGCAAGTCTCTAATGGTTCTGCCAACAGGCAGCTTTTATCTTGCAATTACCTCTTCAAAGATGCAATAAATCACCTAGTGCATATACAGCCAGACAGCAATTATAAGGGCATGATTTCCAGAGGTGCAGCACACCCGCAGCCTCCATCATTTACAGCTGTTATACTATTCCTGTGGAAAAATCAGCCTTTCACTTACTTATTTCCTTCTTTTGTTCCAATGTATCTATGAGTAAAGCGGGTGCCTGGCAGGAGACAGAGGAATGGAAGATAAAGGTGGGGTGGGGGTTGAATGACGACCGCATACTAGGAAAGCTCAGAGGTTTAACAAAGCCTGACATGAGATTTGCCAGATGGTTCTGTACCGGATTGTAAAACTTTAAACTAATCTTCATTTAAGAGTTTTAAGGGCTGTATCCCTCTTATAAAGCCTCTTGCTCTTTTGCCTGGTTGATTCTGGTAAATTATAGATCAGACTTTAGAAAACTGCTTCCATGAACAGCGGCTCCTTAAATCTCAGCTAAACTGAGCAAGAAGATTACATGTTATTATGATGTAGCACAGCAGGATTTTTGTACAGCAAACATAATGATGTAGAGAAGGATAAAACTATCATTCTGTGCAAGGAGGTCATCCACAGAAGAACAATGCTTTTTATACAGCCAGCAAATCCATACATACATGGTGCATCTTCACATGGCATTTTTTTTTCTCGTAATGGTTCTGTAAAGAAACCCAAGAGTAAGCAAAACCCAAATCTGTATTTCAGGATTCAATGATCAAACATTGTATGGGAAAGGAGATGTCCTTTGAGAGAAATTATTCCAAACACTACTAGAAAAAGTATCTATTTCAAGGGCAGTTTTAGGGTAAATGCATCCTGTTGGTTTTATGCAAGAAGAATGGATTTCCTCTGAAGCCCCAGTGAAGTGACAGATACTGTATGTGGCATTAAAAATTAAAATACTCACTAATCTTCCAAGTACATATATATATATATATATATATACATACACACATATATATATTTTCTTTTAATTGTAAATTAAATACAGTTCACAGGGAAAAGCACAAAGTCAGTATAGGAAGGAGTAGAAATTCTTTCCACCTGCTGTCAGTATTTGTAATTTTACACAGTACCTTCACAGTTGAAATTATAGAGGGAATTTAGAGGTTTCAGACACTAAATGATGACAAAGTTGAAGGGGGAACAATGGAGAATAAAACCAAGTGGGTGGTAACCAGCAACAGCAAATTTTCAAAAATAAAAGAGAATGATATCACCCAGTTCTGAGACTTGATACAGTAATTTGACACTAAACTTGTGACCTAACAACTTCCTGAATAGGTGATACAAACATTTAAGTCTGTTCAGCTTTAAGTGAGCAGTCTACTGAATTTGCTCTAATTTTCTTTTTCTGTGCCAGATTTTGAATGCAATATAGTAATGTCAAATGACCTCCCCCTTCTCTCTCTTTTTAATTGAAACATTATTTCCTGCACATGAAAGCTTTTGACTTAAAAGCAATCAGGTGTGATATTCACAGCTCTGGTCTTTTCAAAATGTCTTGCACAGGAATTATACGGATTTATCCTAAAGCTCTCTGTAAGAACATAGGCATTTTCTCAGGCGTTCCAGAATGCTGATCTATAGGAATATGCTATTCCAGACTTCTTTGTTCAGCTGATTTTATTACATTTAAGTAACAATCAGATAATGTGTTTCACTTCTGTTTTACGTTATGCATCTTTGCTATCATACTTCAACAAGTTTCCCAAATTTCGGAAATAACAAAAATTTCTTAATCAATGCATAGTTAAATTCCTTCTAAGAACAAAAGTGTTCCCACAAATTCAGATCATGCTAAAGGAGCAAAATTACTTCAAATTTTTACAAACACAGAACTTTTTTTTAGTTCGTATATGTAAAAATCTTGGTGGTAATAGCTGATAAAATATGCTCACAGTACATGTTCTGACTTGAAAGTATTTACATATATAAAACTAATGTGACATTATATGCTAAGGTATTCTTACATCAATTGAAAGGGGTAAAAAAAAAAAGAACATAATATCAAACAACTTGTTTTAGTTGCCTGAGATCTACTTAGCTTTTACAGAATGAATATAAATGTACACCAATCCGTTTTGTGACTCAGATATAAAGCATGATGTTAAAAATGTAATACACGGTAGCAAAACTACGATTTTTATATACCTGCATATTTTCTCTGAAGCTGTTAAAATTCACATTTCTTGTTATATCCCTTCATAAAAATAGTTTCACTTTTTGTAGATTATTCAGGAAAAACAGCATAGCCTCTGCCAGTACCTACCTTGTCCAAATGGGGTTTTTTCTAGGGCTTGTCATCTTCATTCTCTATGGTGTGACTAAGTTCTACTTGATAGAAATCCAGCTTCTTATAATGAGCATTTGCAATTTAAATTGCTCTTTCTCTGTGAACATTAAGTCTGAATTGGATAAAGGTGCTAAAAGCTAAAGCTTCCTAGTTTTTTTACTATACTAATCAAGCAAACTAAAATTCCATTATCGGAGTCGGCCAGGAGCAGCCTGGACCTGGCTGGTGGAGAAAGGCCTGAACAGGAATCTCACACGCCAATTATCACCAGGAGAGAATGGCTGACAAACCCCTAAACTTTAAGCTTTGAAGTGTGGCAGAACTAAGGAAAATGTGCCACCTTAAATTAGATTTTTCCAGAAAGTTGATAAATAGGCTTACTCATAAAGAGCAGCAAGACTAATCTGCAATTCTCTTGACATTAGAGACAACATGATCTATAGAAGCCTTGTTGGATCATCAGCTCTTTTCATTTGATGTCATCCTATTTATATTCCTTATCCCCAGCTGTGACTATTTGTCTTATAGAATATGTTTGATTTTTCTCATACATATTGTAGTTTTTAGTTTATAAAGTAAAATAAAATGTCAGATTGTTCTTCAGACAGCAAAAGTATGTCCAGAACAGGCACTTGTACCATAAATAATCCCTCAAGAGATAAAGACGCATGTTTGGAAATAACTTTTTTTTTTTTCTTCTTATCAAGTTTCCAGGTAAATTATTCAGCATGTATCCGAACCCATGGCACAGAATTCAGATTGAATGAGAAACAGTGTAAGTGGTAAAACAGGGAGGAACAGGGAAACACATGTAGGAGTCACCCAGGGTGACAGGTAAGAGCAGCTCCATCTACCCTCCGGCAGGTCTGTGCACAGGAGATCCATCGCCACACTTAGGCCAAGAACGTCTGCGGGCTACACCAGCACAACTTGTGAAAAATAAATACACAGTGCTTTTATAAGCATAGAGATAAGTGACCACATTTTCCTGCCATTTGTTACTTTACCTGTGGAGAGAGTCTGAAATCTCAGTATTACTGTAAAATCCATTTAAAGTTGTATTGCATTCTTGCTAACCAAAAGAAACTGATGCTTATCTGCCTCCCTGCAGCCTCTTCCCTTTCCTTGGATAACTACGTATGTCAGCTTTCTATCAAGAAAACAATATGAAAATACTTACTTACTTGTTCCCATGAGAAAGCTGCTATCCACAGATGTCCAAAAAGTCCCACCACATTTCCCCTAGTACTATGTTATATCAAGACTATTTGGGTGCTTGGGGCCTGGCGGCAGAAGTGCAAATCAGGCAGGCTCAGAAGGATTGTTAGTGGCTTTTGAGTTAGGTTTTTTTGAGGTGGTTGCTTTTTTTGCTCAAGTTGGGAGGCTTGGTCAGAGGGTCTTTTGTTTGTTTGGAGGGGGTGCATGTTTTATTATATATATACAAGTGATGGACATATCTGTCATAAGACAGATATGCAGATAGGCATCATGACAAGATTCCTTGGCCCAGATACTGGAATGGCTTTAAAACTTAAGTACTTAATACAGGTATTACCCCTGGTGCATCTGTTATTTTATGTGCATCCTGTGATCAGAAATATGCTTGGAGCACAGGTGTGCAGCAGAGGCCGAGTCCATTTACTCCTGTTGCCACACTTGGTGTTGGGTCCAACAACAGGGTGGCAGCAGCATGTGGATGGGCACAGATTAGCGACCCACAGGGAACCCACAGCCTGTGCTGAAGCCCACATTACTGCAAAATATTATTGCTATTGTAACCAAAGACAGTTAGATTAAGTAAAATAATGATCACAAGAAGAAATAAACCCCATGCTCTCCATAGGTTTGATAAACGAGGTGAGAATTAAGAATGCAAGGGGATCAGAGCAGATCCACGTCTTTTAAATAATGGGCAAGGCAGGAGTATTTCTGAAGTACTGAAGAACATTGACAAGCGAGTGTTACAGTGGTGTTAAGGATGTCTCAACTTAATCCTGTGAGGTGTCTTCACTTAAGATAAATCAGTTTCTGACTGTCTTCTATGAACTGCGTTGTACCTAAGTCCAAGTGCATTCTCATCTTCTATCTTAATGCTTATTTTAATCCTGATACACACTGTTTCTCAAATATATTTCCTAACACTTCCGCTGTTTTCTATTTTATTTTCTGTTATTCATGAATTACTAAATGAGACGCTGTTTCTCCCCCTTGGGGCAGGGCAGGGCAAAGAGAAAAAGAACACCCAGAACACAGTATCTGAAATCAAATCTTCCATAAATACACAAATTAGTTTATGCTGGTCAGCTTCTGCTAATAATGCCTGCAATGGAAAACCTTTCAAGCAGAATCTTCTTATTTTCTAAAAACAATAACGAACTAGTATTAGTATCATTCCTCCAGAAGCATCATTTTCCTTATTTAAAAATGGCAAACTAAAAAGCAGTCACACAAAAAGCAATTTTTAAAGCAACAGATATTTTTTATTCCTAAAGCTAAGATGAGAGACAAAATGCCCTCTCTTTGATAAGACTGGGAAGAAAACCACTGTCATAAAGTAACACATCAGAACACTGGAAGTAAATTTCATCATACAGAAGATTAGAATTTGGAAGACACCTTTCAAACAGATGTATATTCACACACACCCTTTCTCACTCTGCCATTTCCAGAGCGACTCCAGAATTCAAATATTTCAGATGTGCTACATGAAAATGTATTTGGTTTTTGTTATGCATTTTTACAGAACAGACTCTGTTACATTGCAGAGGACACTCTTATTAAGCAAGGCACTGTTAAAGTCAAGCTTTTTTTCTAAATGACTGCAAATAATTCTTTTTCCACATCGAGCAGGACGTTACTGATACAGGGCACATGAAACCTGAGGGAAGCAGCGAGGTGATCTGATGCCTCAGTTACAAGCTCCGGCCCTAAGCAGATGAACATGAAACTCTTTGAATTTCCCCAAAAAATGTCAGCAAATTATTTTGAATGCTGAATCCCAAACATAATAAGATGTACACATACCCGATTCAGTTAAATTCTACCTAGTTCAAACACCAAAAATAGTGAAGACATAATAGCAGAGACTTTGAGACAGCTTACAGAGAAATACAGGAAGCTTTGCAAGATTTAGAATTCAGTTTTCCCAGCAAAACTCTACATATTGTTATAAAAAAGTGTAAAAGGTAGATATTCTACTTTCAGATAGGTAAGGTCATAGATATGAACTTGCAGAAACAAAAATCACTTTAACACACTCTCTTTTGTTTATTTTGCAGAAAAGAAAAAAATCCTAGCGGCTGAAGGAAAACAATACCAAAGGACATACTATTTTGCACACAGAGCTCTTATATGTGCTAAAGAAAATGGCAGTTTGCTTATTAGGAGAAATTGCTTTAATTCTTCCAGCTGATGTATTCCAGGAATAATTGGAGCTATTAGAAATAGTTAATGAGATAAAAATCATTGAAGCGTCATTCTGATGGAAGTTGGGGGTTTGCATAACTCACTTAACATAAGAGATTTGCAAATAAATGTTTGGAGCATGTGAAAAGCAATGACAAAACCACAGAAAATGGCCATCACTGGATTTCTAAACTATTTACACTGAATTGCTACTTGTCGTAGATTAACCACACTTTCCGTGAAATAATATATAGCAGTGAAATCATACACAGTAGCCACTTTCATTAATTTATTATAAAGTGTGTTATTTTGTCCATATGCAATAGACAGGGAACAACTTTACTTATAAAGATTTCAATAATTTTCTAAAGGGTTATGCAAGTCTTGTAATCCTCTTCTCTAACATCTATGATTTCTGGATTGCATAAAAACCCACCATTCTGTTATCTCAGGACTATTGCACAAAACCTCCTGGTGCAAATTCAAAATCTTGAGGAACATGAAATACCCCTACAAGTTACATGACAGCGGCCCTTTGATATTTTCAGATGTTCTTTATTATTCCAATACCTACAACCCATGAACTAGTATTGAAATGAAAGATCTGAACTGACCACAAACAACTTTTATAGGGGAAATATTGGTCCAAGGCTCACTACAAACAAAATCCCCACAAATTAACAGAGAAGATCCGGGGTCAGTTTTCTTTATTTTTACAGTTTATTTGTTTTTCAGAATGCCAGTATGGGTTAATATTTTGTATGAATTGAAATTTTATCAACAAGTGAAATTAAAGATTTTTTCAAATTATCTATTTCTGAATGAGGGTAATGGAAAACACTTTGTCCCACAATGACTTAAATATTCTTCTCAGTCCTGTTGTAACACAAAGATAAAACATCATTATTACAAGAATGTAAAGTTGTTATGATCTACCTATACATGTATAAAGCCCCAGCATTCAAAGGTAAAAATAATATTTTCCTTTCTTTACTGTTCCAGACTTATCTCAAAGGGAGCAGCTGGAAAGAAGCAAGAGGCCACCCAAAACTTATTGACTGAAGCAAATGGAATTTTCTAGGCAATCAGAGGCAGGACAGGTAGGCTGGTTATACAAACATAGCAGCTCCTCATTCCTTCCTCCTCTACCTAGTCGAGCACATCCACAGCTGTTCAGTATTAGTGAAGTGCAACTCAAAAAGCAAACACCAGAAACTTTAAGTCCTTTAAAATGTCCAGGTTCCATTCTGAGGCAGCAGTGTACCTGACACAAATACACACAGCAAGATTTGTGTCAGCCAGCCCCTATTCTGACAACATCCTAAAACAATCATTCCATCCTGCTTCTTTAGCAAACAGAGAGTTGGAATAAAAACTAAAATGAGAAGAACAAAAATGTCACTGTTGCTCAGTCACCAGGTACTAAGAGACATGGCTGATTAAGATATTAATTTAGAAGCCCAGAAAGATAAACCTTTTGAAACAGGAAATAAAAAAAGACATTTGTTCTCCTTTGTAGACATACACGGATTATTCTAAGAAAACCACTGCAAATATAAAAATCACAGCTGAAATAATTAAAAAAAATGGTAAATGACATACAAAGAAAACGACATAAAAGAGTTTCCTCAAAACCAGCTGCTTTTGACAGGTAGCTAAATGAGCATGTGTCGCATGGTTGATGTTAGACAAAAGATACATCAACAGGGATGGAAGAAGGATTCTGGAAAGCTGACGATCAAATAAAACCTGTAAAACTATTTTCTGTGTTAAATGTATGATAAATATAAACTTTAAGACAACAGACCTAATCCTGCACTGTCCTGTATCCTGTGAGTGAGGAATTTTACATAACCTTGCATCTCTTATTTCATGGAAATTTTTAAAGAACTATGTTACATCAGCAAATTTTTAGACTCTTTTTAAACAGTCTCAGAAAGGCCAAGAGCAGTAAATAGAAAATAGCAAAGCATCATGACATATTATACTTCTATTCTTAACACATCAATGAATCACAATACTACTCAAGTTACATGTCCCTCCCTTATTACCCAACTCATCACACAGAGAATCTGGAATCACTCTTCACTAGGTGAAATACCAATAATGTAGAATTCATATTTAAATGTCCCTTCAGATTATACCCATAAATTCATGAACTATTACAAAAATCATAAGATATGTAGAAAAACATCCACTGGGGCAATAATTTTTATACTTCTCTATTTACAGGTTTTTCCTGCATTTACCTCTTACTTTAGAGAAATATTCTACTGTAGCATAAGATATCACCAATTATTTTAGGCAACTCAGTTTGTTTCAGCAAAAACGTAACGCGGAAGAATCTTCTCATAAAAGGCTAAAATGACTATAAAGAAAATTACACAGCTCAAGTCAAGTCTTAAATAGTCATCTCCTTACAAAAGTTTAATATTGTATCTCAAACAGAAATCCAATTCACTTTTTAAAAAATGTTACATTTCTCTCCCAGAAATATACTGGGAATAGTTTTGAGGGTTTTGTGGGGTTTTTTTCCCCTTCCCTTTCTTTCACAGTCCTTATGAAGCTATCTCTAGTTTATAAAATTTCTTCAAGCAATTTCCTGCCCACATATGGCTTCTTTAATTTACCTCTATCATAAATTCCCAAGTACAAGAGTAGGTTATTTGCTGCTTTGAGATCTGCATTTAATTCTACATTCCTTCCTTTCATTTCAGAAATGTACACCTTTATCTCCATCCTTTTCCTTTGGGCCATCATTTAACTTAGTCCTCCCTAGCCACAAGCCCCAGCAGACCCTCCCACTAACTTCTCACTTCAGTAAATTGATTTGCTGTCTCCTCTAACTATCCTTCACAACAGATCAATCCTTTGACTCCTCCAACTTTTCTGAGGGCTGCCCTCCTGCCTGCAAGAGGTAAGTTGTAGTCACCCTCCCCTTTTTTATTTCTCTATGGTAGTGGAGAAAAATCCATTTGATATTAAGCATTTGCCATCACAACTGGGTTCAGACAGAGCCAATGGACCAGTCAGCGCTCTCAGTCCCACTGTCATCACTGGCCCTCTGAGCTGGAAGATATCTGCCCCACACAAAGGAGTTACTTAAACCAGTGATGGTTCTCCACCTGCTCACACACCAACATTCACCACAGTTAGAACTTCTCTTAGAATATGCCCTTCCATCTTAGTGTTTTGGAACACTTTTTTCACTTCTTTCTGTTTGCTTCACTGATACAGAGCCTACCAGAAAAAAAGTATCATTGGAGGGGCAGGGGAAAAATCAGGATCTAGAACTTGATCTCCACTGATTAATGACCTGAACCAACCATGCAAAGAAATATCGTTAAGAAGCTATAGAGACTGCTGTACCACAACAATCCAGAGCATAAAGACCAAGCTGTTCAGAAATTCTGGAGCAAGTCAATAACTCAACTTCACATGAGATGGTTTTGTATCTTGGAAAGAATACCATGTAATTAGATAGATCAGAGAGGTAGGAAGAAAATGGATACAAATAAGAGAAGCGTCGAGGTTGTACAGAAATTTTACAAAGGAACAGCATTTTTCCTCTTAGAAGAGAAAGAAAATTATGACATAAGAGGAAATATATACCGACACACAGGCATATCTGTAAGTCAAGTAAATTGTATGGTGAACCAACGAACCAACTAAATTAAGATGTTGGGTTTTGAGGAAAAAAAAAAAAAAGTGTGCTGTATGGCTGGAGTGCTGAGCACATGATGGATTTCACAACATGACATTAAAGACTAACAATATTCAGAACTATAATAATTAAGACAAAATAGACACGATCTCCAGAGAGCAGTGCAGAACCTTATTTTCCATCACCTTTAAGCTATTCTAAACTGTGGCAGTGAGATCTTTTTAAGTGATAATTCCACCCTATGGCATTTCTAACACATTTTTCATAAACAACTCACATTTGCCCATGTTAGTTCTGGTGTACTTTGCAGTTTTAGCAACACGGTGTTTCTTGTTTCTGCAGATTTGCACTTGTCCGCAGACGTTTGATGTAAGCTGGCAAACCATCGCTTGTCTCCAGAGTGAAACAACCCCCCGAACAACACAAGATCTCCTGCTGACAACCAGGCTCTGCCAAGATGTCACAACGTGTGTGCTCCAGTGACTTGATTTCAGTCACTGCAAGCCAGAGCTCTGAGGACACGACTCTCCCAGCGCAGGGAGGGCACAACACAGCGTTTCATGGTTCTCATCACAACCCACGTCCAAACCGCTATAGACAGCATGACCACAGCGCCAGCAAAACCTGCAGAATCCTTGAATCGTTCAACAGTTACCACTTCAGTAAGTCACAAAGTGTGGTAAACTGTGCTTCAGCAACCAGAAAAATAGTTCATGGAAGAAACCATTAGGTAGTATTCTAACAAAAGGTATGTTGTCCTACATTTGCTAGAGAAGAGTGTGAGAGTCGGCCTCCAGTCTAATGTGTTAATGTAGGAAAATGACTTCCCATGTCTCAGAGAAATCAATGAACTACAAGTCTTATGAGAGAAAGTTGTAGATTGTAGT
The DNA here is from genome assembly GCF_964273445.1 of Streptopelia decaocto. Taxonomy (NCBI): domain Eukaryota; kingdom Metazoa; phylum Chordata; class Aves; order Columbiformes; family Columbidae; genus Streptopelia; species Streptopelia decaocto. Next base: position 8,736,775 of record NC_138665.1, read on the forward strand.
AATTTTTACATCGAGAAGTAAAAAAGAAGAAAATTTTAAAAATATATTTCAGGGAATTTACAAGAAAAAAAAAAATTAAATGTGCTGGGGCATTAAGGTCAGCTCCCTAATGCACAATAAGCATTCCTTAGCATAAAAAGCTTTTACGGTTTCCTGAGGCTCGATGTGCTCTTTTCTGCTTTTAGATGTCAACAGGTTCATCCTAAGCATGCCCTTAGCATTCGTAAATCATCCGATCAGCTGTGCAAGTAAATCTAGAGAAGTTAACTACCAAACACAACATCCCTGGCACAGCACACTGTGCTGAATTTGAAACTTACATTTCTGAGATTGCCCTCTGTGCCAAATGTGCAGAGGAGATCACCTCTGTGGGAGGTGTAACAAACAGAAATGTTATGAGTGTAGCAATGGGGGGGGGGGGGGTGGGAAATGCAAATGCTTTGGGCTTGTCAATCCCACGTTAAAAGTTACAGCCAAGTTCTTCATCCAAATCATGAACCTAGTACAGAAAAAAAAAAAAAACAAAGAAACCTTCACAGCTGCCTCCAGAGAGCCAGGGGAAAAGTCCAGTTAATGTATTTATACTCCTACTAACAATCCCCACAATCCCTGCTACTGAGGGTAAAACCAAATTGCTTACATGTTTCCAAAGATTCTTCCAAAACTGAACACTTCTCTCTTTCCTACTGTGACTTTGTGAGAGAACAGATTCAGCTCCAGTTCATGGTCATTCTCAATTCCAGAAGAGGTTTCTCTAGTGTAATAATTCTATGGCTGCATCCATCCTTCCTTTGCTTCTTTGGTGCTGGTTTCCCAGCCCAGAGGTTTGTTGGAGTTGTAGCTTAGATATGTACATATGTACTGAGACTTTGTGTTTAGATTTCTTTCATGTAAAGATGACTACTCATTTAAACTTATCAGCCCATGACAAAAAATCATGTCAGGAAAAGAATCTTCTGGAATATGGTTTGTATATATATATACGTATTTTTTTTTTTTAATTAAGGCTGTATAAAGGCTTTCCTGTTTGTTTAAGATTCCTACCAATAGAAAACAATACTATGAAACCACGTGCCTGTAAATAGCCTGATTTTACAGAAAACCAGGAATACATGCCCGTTTGTATGGAACTCGCACTGTGGTATCTGGCAGCACGACAACCACATTTTATAGAAGTTGTCACCTTATTCTGGCCAGGATAAATTTACCTACCGCAAACTCCAATGGGCAGGAATGTCCCAGCAGGATGAAATGGCATGCTTTGTCCATACTCCGTAACAATTGCAGTCAGAAAGTAAGAATACTTTCAACATAACTGAAATTCTTTGAAATTCCCTAGTTCACTGTTTTGTTTATGTTGGAATAAAACCAGAACTCTCAGCTCAGATCTACTTTCCCAAGGAACTCTCAAAGCTTGTCTTTTGTGCCCAGTGTCTTTATGAAGAACAAAACAGCCAGAGATGTCTATGCTACTGTTTATTTACATTATGTTAGCTGATACTGGGTTTCGGCATACCATAAAATATTAATGATTAAAAGAGTATGTTTATTTTCCTATGGGGCATAATAAAGCCTACATACCAATTTACAAATATTTGATCAATTTTTATAGTTAGGTTTAGTATATGAATAAAAATGGTACTTATAATTAACATCTATTCCTTGTCTGTACCCTTTCGATATATACATAACATACTAACTTAGATAAGTAATAAAGAGTGCAGTATCTTTTAAAGGTAAATAAGTCAATTAAAAGAATTTACTGAAGTACCTAAGAGCACAATAATAATTTCCTTTGTTTCAAGTATGCAACTATTGTTAATTTTAACATCTCAAAGTGTCGAGTTTTGATAGCTTTTTTTTTTTCTTTTTCAATCAAGTAACCTCCTCCAGTCTCTCAAAAATATTTGTACACATCCTAGGTACAACAAATTGCAGAACTACAGAGATTCATTGTGGCTGACATGGCGTTACCAGTCCTTGTGGGTGTACCTTTATATTTAAGAAAGGATAAACCTTTTTGTTTTCTGGCTTTTTGTCAGAAATTGCATTGTTGTGGGTTTTTTTTTTCTTTTTACAAAGATATTAAGTACTTTCCTCACAGTTTTTCCTCCTCTTTTCTAAGCTGAAAAACTTCACCATTTCAGATACAATGAAGCAAGCAGGTCTTCTACTGAACTGCCAATATTTAAATTACTAAACTAATCCTTCTTGCACTAAGAGTTCAACTTCAAATGTTTATTTAATTTCACTTACTCTTCTATCCTTTTCGTTATCTATTACGAGCCATCTGGATTACCACCATCAATAAAAACTGTTTTGTGCTGTTAGACAGGGGTCAGCATCTTGAAAAGACTCTCCCTCTAGTTATATAGATTTACAATTACAACAATGTAAAACACTTAACATCCACATGCTGAAGCTGTAACTTATAGCCTCTACTGAAATAATCACAACAGGGACTACTGTTATGCACTCTGTTCCTTTGAGAGAAGCAGCAGAGGATCCACTCGCAATTAATGCCGTGACATTAATTAATTAAGTGCACCATAATTCACAACACGATTGAACTATAAAGCCACAGTATTCTGGATTTTCAGATAAAGTAACCAGTGAGAAACTTCTGTAACTACTGGTGAGAAAAAACACAACACAATCGGTAGGAACACAACACAATTACTAAGCCAGTGCAACACTTCTACCCTGAAGTCTTTCAAGGCAACTGGAAACATTCAGAAAGCACTTTCAGTGACTGCCAGGTTGAATGGCTTGAGTAAATACATTTTGGAAGCTGGAAGATAAAGATATAATTTTCTCTTTTGTCTGGAAAGCTTTGTCTTATATTCTCTTCTCCCTCCCCCCACTGATGCCTCCAAAATAAAGACTCCACAGAGCTGTGGAAGTCACAGACTTAGATTGGTTTCCTTACACATCCGCTTTTCTGTGAAATCTCTTTTTTTTGTATTTGCTTTCTCTTTACACACTTTAACCTAATTCATCGTTATAGACAAATAATGCCTGTTTTTCTTTTACACACAAAATGCTTTGGAAAAAATGCAGACAGATCAAACAAGGACAATATATGTGTGTGCATGTTACCATTTTAATTTAAATAGGCTGTTAAGTAGAATAAGGCAATCTTTTCACTTCATTTCTCCCAACAGATGCTAATAAGAGAAAGATATGAGTATTTTAAATTAGAAAGGTCAACAGGTATTCTAAAGGTGAAGTAGTGATATTAATATTTCTGTTAATGTTCTTATGCAAGTGGTAAAAGCCAAGTGCTACCTTACACATAATGTATGTACGTTATGTTACACACGTTGCCACAGAGAGGAGTAGAGGGAGAGAATCACCTCCCTTGACCTGCTGGTCATGCTTCTCTTGATGCAGCCCAGGATACATTTGGCTTTCTGGGCTACAAGCGCACACTGCCAGGTCAGGCTGAACTTCTCACCAACAACACCCCCAAATCTTTCTCCTCACGTTGCCCTCAATCCATTCTCTGCCCAGCCTGTATTTGTGCTGGGGATTGCCCTGGCCCATGTACAGAACCTTGTTCTTGGCCTTGTGGAACTTCATGATGTTCACACAGGCCCACCTCTCAAGCCTGTCAAGGTCCCTCTGGATGACATCCCTTCCCCTCTGGTGTGTCGACCGCACCACACAGCTTGGTGTCATCAGCAAACTTGCTGAGGGTGTGCTCAGTCCCACTGCCCATGTCACCGACAAAGATGTTTAACAGCGCCGGTCCCAATACCAGCTGGCGACCTCTGAAGAACACCACTCATCACTGGTCTCTGCTTGGACACTGAGCCACTGACTGTGAACATCCAGCCAATTTGTCATTCACCAAGTGGTCCATCAATCAAAGCCATGTCTCTCCAATGTAGAGACAAGGATGTCGTGTGGGACAATGTCAAATGCTTTGCACAAGTCCAGACAGATGACATCAGTTTCTCTTTCTTCACCCACGAACGCTGTAACCCCCGTGTAGAAGGCCACCAAATCTGTCAGGCACAATCTGCCCTTAGTGAAGCCATGTTGGTTGTCACCAGTTGCCACCTTATTTTCCATGTGCTTTAGCATGATTTCCAGGACGATCTGCTCCATGACCTTGCTGGGCACAGAGGGGAGACTGACTGGCCTGTAGTTCCAAATTGTCACTCTCATATAATAACTTGTCATGGCAGCACAAAAACCATTTTGCAGGTGTCTATAGCAAGACACCTGTTTCTTTTGTTTAGAATTCAGAAGTGTTAGAGTAATAATACTTCATTAACATCTCCTTTCACAATGCTAAAGTTATTTTTGAAAGCGTACTTCCTCTAATGGAAAAGATAACTTCTTTGTCTCTGTGACTTTCTTTCCAAACTGCACGTACTTCCCATGAAACATAGTTCTGAGGCTGTCAATTGAGCCTGAAAGCTAATGTTCCTTTAAATCACCAACTGCCGAAACGCGTTATACCATTTACCTTATGACTGTTTTTTGAATGTTATAACCAAAGTATTTAGCTAATCACATTTCAGACCCTGTTTGTCTCCCAAGCCTGCATGGCCAGCAGCCATTCACAGATATAAGACCGAACAACAGAACTGTACGCTCGCTGGGTAAGCAATGTTATGGTAAGTCATTAGTGGGCTATACCAGTGATGGATTTCAGAATTGAAACTGCCATGAATCACGTCATTAATTTAGGATTCTCTCTCCATATGAACATGTCTTGCAGCAGAGGAGCAGAACAACAGCAGTGTATTTCAGAGAAGAGCTTCCCACAGAACCCAAGAGGTGAAACCAAGACTTCTCTTTCTTTAAATGCACAGTTTAGATAAACAGGTTTGTGACCAGCAATCTTTGTTTCTTTTTCTTTATAGGATTTTCCTAGGTTATTTGTTGGCTTACTTTGACACTCTTCCCTAAAGCTACTTAAAAAAACCCCAACAACTATGGCACAGCCTTAACCTTTTACAGTGGGAGTAATTGCCTGGAGTTCAATAAGCATTAGTGGAGGCAACCATTGGTCTGACCCACCTCAATGGCCAAGGGCAGACACTGCAATATCCACAGCATAAGATCAAGAAAAGGCCAACCAGCTCATTCTTATAATTTACATTGCAAAGTTTGAACTGAGCACTGTATTTCAAATTAATGATTGGAAATGATAAAGTTTAAACCACAGTAACAACACTGAGAAGAAAGCTCAAATCCCAGAAGAGACTGGAGGCTGGGAACTGGCCTGTGCCTGTACACTGAAATGGTGACCAACATGAGAGGTTGTCCTGTATGTGTTTCAGAAATTTCAATGTAGATTCAGTCCAGCCCTATTGTTAACAACCACTCTTCACTGAAGTACAAAAGGTGTTCTCCTGAAACGTATCCTTTGCTGTATTTTTACCTTAAAAAAAAAAAAAAAAAAAATCCAGTTTGCATGCACCCAAACCCTTTCACAAAATGAAGTGAGGCACATGAAGCAGAGATCACTTATCTGAGCTAAAATGCAGATGCACCTTCCACATCCTTTTGCACCCAACTGGCAGATTTGGGGTCATTATCCAAGTGTTTGATAATGCTACACAAAATTTTGAGATACAGCTTATTTTATCCTATCTAATATCTCCTAATTTATAGTCGACAGTTTGTTGTTTGTTTTTTTTAATTTAAGATCAGTTAAAAATATCTGATTGCTATTTTGTAATTACTATTTTCAGTTAAGCAATCCCAGAGAGAAGAAAGTAGAACAAGTAATAAAACCAGTCTCAGGCTGGGTAAATCACATGTAGCCAGAACACCAAGGAAGGTCTGAACTGTTGTGGACAGTTGAGGGAAGAAAGAAGAAGAAAAAAAAAAGTGGAAATGAGGCAGATTATTTTTTCAGTATTAAGTAAATTTTGACTGAAGTTATGTTTCTGAATTATATCCTCTTTACTTTCTTCTTCAGATCAGTGGAGGACCCCTACGTCATTACAAAGCTCTAAAGAGCACTTCAGCAATGATTATATGCTAGAATTGTCATTTCTTCCATGTGCTTATTATGGGTCATATTTCTACCTAGACTGCAAGACTATTGCGATGTTTCAGGCTGGCAAGGATTAGTAAAAACAGTACATAAATAACACAGCATACAACTGAAATCAGGGTATTTGAGGAAAGGAAGAGGCAGGTACGGATTTTAAGTGACAGGGAACTGATTACTTTAATGTTTGTAATAATAAGACCTGCCAACAGAATAAAGAATAGAGTCATCAGTTTACTACCAGTGGTGACGTTTCTTGTTGTCATTCAGAAACTAATTGCCTCTTTTGTCATGTATGAATTCCTTTTTAACATAGATGTTAAAGGCAACAGTGCCTGGCCAAGAAGATACTCCAATTCTTAAAGGTTCTCCCATTTACTGAAGTTCCTTTTCAAGTTTGTCTATCATTTATGCTGATGTCTGAGGAGCTATGGGCTCCTGCCTTCCAGATAGAAGTAAGACAGAAAGCATTATGAAGCAATTTGCCAGCCTGTATATAATAACATAAAGCATGTATCTATTTCTTCTTTAGAGAACAGGAAGCATTTAATCACTCCTGAAAGACCTACTTATCAAACTGAATTACTTTAAGCATCTTGCTATAAATCACAAAGAAAAAGTACTTTATGTTTCCAGAAATGAAGCTCCTCTTGCAATGAGTGGAAACATTAGCAAACAAACACATCCCATCACTATGCTAAATTCTACAAACTCCTCTAACTTCACAATGCCTACTTTATGAATAAAATTTTTGCTGAGCAATATTAGTTTAAAAAGGTGATTAATAATTAACATCTTGCCTTCCTATCTCTAGCAGCCTACTTCTACAATATAGATACAGTTCTGGGGAGGAGTGTTTCTGTCTTCCTGAATTTCTGCTCTCGTCTTTGTAGGCACACACTGAAGTGCCTTCTGGTGTCAATCCTGAGTTATCAAACTCAATAAAATCATTCATATTGATCAGGATTCACTTCTTTTGTATTATCAAGCTATGCATCAAATTACCAGCCTGTAAACAAGACTCACATCAGACTGAAGAGTTTTCAGTTACAACAGCTGGTGCATATCAAAAGAGCTCCAAACATTACCCTGCAGTTTCCATTTGCCAAAAAACTTTTTTCTCAAGAATTTAACATTTACCTCAATAAAGCACTTACGTTCTGCATTTTTACCAAACAGGCAGACAATTTGCTTTTCTCATTCACTTAAAAAATCAATATCTATCATCCTTACAAAATAGCAGCAGGTCTATTTAGCTATAGCATATACATTCGCTAGAAAAAAACCTACGAAGAAAAACTGTCTAATGCACAAAATTTCTTTCTATTAGTTTGAACATGTGTAACAACACACAAAGATTCAAACCCCAAGAGAAAGTTTTAAACACAATTTTCATGTCATCTATCTTTTCAGAAGACGAGAGGCCAGCAGGCGAAGTGGCTGAGCACATTAGCGGTTAGCCCTTCTATTCCGGAGGCTTCTGTGCCGTTACCAGTAATGACAGTTAACTGGAAGATCAGAGCAGTGATCTGAATCACTATGCAAGTCTCCTAAAAGCCATGAAGCTACCTAGAGAGATCTGTCCTAAAAACTAATATTCTGTGACGCTGTAACGCTACAGTGGCACACACAAACACAATTGTAGAGAGAATACACTGCCCGTCAACGTGCTAAAAAGCACAAGTGTCTTAAAATGTCTCTCCCATAGTCCAAGTGCAAAATTGAACAGTGAAAATGAGTGAACAACATGAAGTGTGAACAACAATAACATTGCAGTTTATCTTCAGTTACCACCAATTGGCTTACACTTAATTTTAGTTAAAAACTATCCTTAGCTCCTTCAAAAAACCTCTGGTGCTAGGATGACCATAAGGTATGATTTAGTAACAACAGTTTGAAATAACAGTTAGATGTCTAACATCAGATGCATTGAGAAAATGTTTCTAAACTGGTACAGAGTTGGGGATGTCAGCACTCAATTCAGCCTTAAAGATAGAAAAAAAATCATCCAGTAATTTTCACAAACCAAATGCTGACCTTTAAAACTTCATGGTCTTGAACATAAACTACAGAAAGAGTAAACACTGACTGAGCTCTACACAGAAGATGGCAAACTCTTCAGATTCAAGTGGCTATTAATCAAATAAACACAGATTCAGTCTTACTAACTCACTGCCATTGCATATAACTTTCCTTCTGTAAGAACTGGTAATCTAAACACTTCATTTGCATTTTTGAAGCTATGAAAATATATCAGAGGGAACTGAATAAAACCCAGTATCTTTCACGCTTTTGTTTCCCCATGAAAAGGAATTTATTTTAAAAGTACAAGTTTTAGAGTCTCGTCTTGATTAGCACATATTTATGGGTATTTAGGAGAGTTAAACTTAGGCTGAGTTATTTCAGAAGGTTGTATTCAATTTCTTTTTAACAAAACGTCCCCTACAAAATTTTATCCTAAGAACTTCCTGTAGCTGCCACTTGTCTGTTCTTTCAAAATAAACTTTTCATGGCTTGATGCTGATAAGATATATCCCAAACAAGGCCAAAAAGACACTTCTCATGGGCTCGCTGGTAAAAACACCCTCGATTATTAATAAATCACCCACTAATACCATCAGAACACTACACAGGTTACCAGGACTTTCCCAGAATATATTCACGCTCAAACATCAGCAGTAGCTACAAGCACAAGGTGCTTTAGTTGAGCTGTGTTTCTCCACAGCATGTACCAGAACCCAGGATGAAAATGGTTAACTTAGTTCAAAGTCTCCTAAAACAATGGCTGAACTACATCACTAGGAACAAGAACTTTTGTTTTCCATATATACAGCAGGGTTTTTTTAATCTCTCTACTTTTACTTTACACTTCATTGCACTTCTTTACTGAACTCCACGTTTTAAACCATCTCCAAACACAATTTCATCAGATGGCTTCAAATTGAGAAGAAAACTGGATTTGTTGATGGACACAACGTGCTCTAATTTAGATACGCAGTTAATTTAAGATGGAAAAGGCTTCTTTTCACTTTCTTTCTTGTTCCTAAATTTAGATGGCATGATGGCTGTGATGAATCTGCGAAGTGTTTTCAATAGAAAGGTATTAGGGATCCATTTTCCCTGGAGAGGGGTATTTTTCATGCATTCAGAAGAAACAATTCCTCTCCATTTTCACATGCTCATGACTACATGACTTCATGCTGATGTTATGAAGACAAATCTTTTTCTGGTTTCAGTATTGTTGCTCGAGCTTTTCTCCAGTGCCCGTTACAGGATTCACCCCTCGCTGGAATATCCATTTGCAGGCCGTGCTGCTGACTCTGCACTATGAGATGTGCAGTTTGAAAGAAAGCCAGGCATTTTGTCAGTTGTTCACCAGCAAGATAAGGAAAAACTTCAATTCAGGGGAAAAAAAAAACCCAACACATATATATACATATATATACCTTCCTACTAAAGCATAAAGAATTACTTATGGTTGCAATATATAAACAGGTTTTTGTCTTTCTGCTCACATACCTTAAAGTACTGAGCAATCATCTCTGTGATATCAGAGGGATTATTTGTATATTTGATGTTAGAATCACAGCCTAGTGACCTAGTGGCCTAGTGCAAAGCCACTGAATGCAGTATAAGTGAACTGTTTTACTGATGTCTAGTTATGCTGCATGTGCATAAAGCTTCACATATCTTTTGTACCCTAGAAATCAAGGAATAGACTACATGAGGGAGACACATGTGGCACTTCACTATATTCTTCTTAGTACGTTATATTTCAACAGGGGACTACTTTAACATTCTGATAATATGTATAAAATATGTATAAATGTCTTGATGACATTCCAGTCACCAAAGTACAAAGAGTCTTTTCCTTCCTTAACCACAATTAATCATCATTATCAGTATCCCACCAGGACATAGACACATTTTTCTCTTTAAAAAATTGGTATTTTAAGACAGGGGAAAATTGGTTGTGATGAAAATACAGAACTACTATGACTGAAGTGGTTTACAAGAGGGACACTGATTAAACTCCTGAACGGATACTGAATATTAGCAAAGGAAGTGCTAAAAACAGTTTCTCAGCAGATATGCTAGGTGTTACCAATATTAAAGCTCCCAGAAATTATAGTTGAGAGGATACACAACTAGAAGCCAGAAAGGAGTTTGAAAGCCCAACAAGAAACTATTGTGTCTAATATAAGAAAGAATATTGGTATAGCATAAATCTCATATATAAGCATACAACTGAATGTAAGTCTACAAATGAATATAACGGTAAAATAACAAAAGCAATTTCCCTTGTATCACCTTAACAAACAATAAATAACATGTTTTATTCATTTTAGAATTAAAGTTTTAGACTTAGCACATTTTTCAAAACAAAATGGATGTGGCAATATTTTGACGTAGATGATACTGTAATACAAGGATGATTTAATTGCAAATAGTAAATCAGTAGGATAAAATTTAAAAAAAAAACAACATTGTGAAAGACCTTAACAAAAATGATACAGTTTACAAATAGCTGTGAATTGGATAGCTCAGAATACAGAAAATACATTTTGTTGCACAGAACGAGGCATCAGTCAATTGTTTTGTTGTTGCACTGAGGTGGTTTGCAAGTATGACAACATTCTTTGGGTTTAGTGTTGTTAAACAGCTTACTTGACTTACTAACATTAAGGAATGTCAAATATAAACTCCTCTATAGTACAGGAATGTAACACAAATTATTATATGAAGTTTTAGTTTTGCATGACTTTAAAAGGAAGACCTAATTAAAGTGCATGCACTTAACAGACCTATTTTTATCTGTATCTTAATCACAACTTAATTAATAGCCTTTTTTTGAGCAAGCACTTAAATTTTGCTACTGTTCTTCAAGGTGTAAGATACACCACACTTTAACAGACTCCATACTCTGCACCTCCTCAAAAATAATTACATTTGCATTGTACAGCCGTAACAAGAGAAAAATCTGCACTTATTTACATAATATGGAGACTGTAATAAATATCACATCGATGCAATTCTCCAAAGAAGCAGATAAAATCTGACTCGTACGAAACCACTAAAGGCATACTTCATCAGCTCTGAAAACCACTCACTTCTGCTAGGGAAGTCTTGAGTTCTTGCAGCAGGAGCTATGGGATATAAGGTGTAAGTTGTGTGTACCAAAGCCCCGTTCGTCACTGAGCTACAAGAGAGATGCAAACTGAAGTACCAGGGCTGCATCCCTGAACATCCAGAATACCCAGCTCATGGATTCCCTGGGTGGCCCAAGAGGTCCCAGGCCTGTTCTCCAGACAGATGAGTCCTACAGGCAACCCTGAAATGTCATCTCCTAGTGTTATCACATGTATAGTTAGTTCTCAGTGCACGTATATTTTCAATGTATCCAAACAAATGCAAACTGCTGCTGAAAAAAACAGCTGCTCCTCAAAAGACAACTATGACTTAAGAATGTACTTTGTAGGCTTGAATTAGAATAAATTTTAGCAACAACAACAAAATTATCAACACATGTCTAAAGTACTTTGGTCCTCTATTTAGGCAGTGCATGTTTAGATTGATAAAATAACAATTGCAAGATTGAGGAGAACTGTGACAGTTTTATTTTAGGTAAGTAAATAATCTAAGACAAAAGATAACAGGGAAAAAGAAAAATAAGAGGAAAAAAAACAAGCAAACAAACCAAACCAAAACAAAAACCCACACCACACTCACCACAAAAGCCAAAACACTAGAGATTGTGTCTTTAGCTCTCTCTAAGTCGAACGAGACATTTTCAGCATTCAAAGCATTCATGAAGTGTTCACAAAGCGTAACGGAAGCTACATAAGCAAACATAAATCTGCTGTATCGTTTAACAACCTTAGGGAAAAAAATCAGTTCTTCTGCTTGAAACTCTTTGGGTACAACATTTGGAAGAGCCAAAGAACAATCCACATGAAACTAAATAATATTAGTTCTTATCATTGTACTCCTACTAAAGTATTAAAGAAAAAATTAAGAAAAGAAAAAGACTCTTTATTCAGTTTGTTAAACTATGTTTTTGGGGGACAACATTTACCAGTTGTGGCTGTGGGTGCCCATTTATCCCTCCTCCCTCACCACAGGGCTCATGGTCAATGAACACCCTCCCCCGAATCCTGCCCAGCAACCTCACTGCTGGCTGCTTGTAATTTTGGAGATTCCTGACTTTTCCTGCTTGCAAACACCCTGCAAGTACACCCACTGAACTACTTTATCTTGAAAAGGAACAGGCGCTGGGCTTGCCAGAGTTTTCAGAAATTAATGTTACTGACAACCAATTTTGAACCAAAAATACCCTCCCAAACCTGAATTGGTTCTTACCACATACATTAGTGATTTTAAAATTATAAAAATTATAAACCAATAAAGAAGAACAAAGTGAAATAAAGCGTGTCTAGATAGCCTTTCTAGGCTCCCTCCTGCTCACAAAGTCATGAGAAGCATTCACGGTACCGACAGATACTAAACTACAATCTCTACCACTATTTTTTCTTCACTAAGAACACTTACTCCACCTTAATAATGCAGGTAACTTATGACACTTGCCTTTCCCTTCTCTTGCCAGCCTCTTTCCCTCAATTGCCCACCTTCTGGCAGTCTGTCAAACTGGGTAAGACAGGGTACCCTGTCTGGTAACTGATAAATGAAGCACTGAGAAAAGCTCTAGAGTTTGGCCTGTCTTCTGAGATGATTAAGTTGGCAATTTAGTAGGTGTCTTTAGCACTCAAGCTTCAATGTCAACTGTGAGTCCTATAGATGAAGTGAAAGATGACAATGGCTCTTGAAAAGGGGGATCTGAAGGGGCATTTCCATTCTGCTTTGAAGCACTTGTATTTTTGACACAGAAATGAAATTTTCAAAATAACATGTATGATGACATATTTGGTCCTTGGAGCCTGAGGTAAAATAAATGCTTACATCCACCATGCAGTAATAATAAGTGCAATGAAACTAATGATTTGCTTATTTCTGCTGGCTGCAAAAGCACAGATACCACAGAAATCACAGAAAAAGCCCATCACAAGATAGGCCCCAAGAAATAATGCTTTGACATTCTCTTGCAAAAGCTGCGTGGTGAAACATCTCAGGCCACCTGAACCCTCTGCAATACTCAATGTGTTACTTCTGCTTTGTGAAGGGGACACCACTCTTTACACCCACCAGGGGACACTGCCAGACACGGACTGCAGCATCACTTGTGAGTTTTCCCAAAATGAGCCCAGGTGTGAAGGCCTGGGAGACACTATTGTCACAGGAGAACAGGCACAATGTTCAGATGTAGCCAGCTAGCAAATAAAGCTAAACTCAGACTTACATTGGTGTCCTTCCTGGGCAGGGATACCACACCTGGGAATAGAGCACAAGGACATAAAGCTCTCCCATGTTGCGGCATTATATCTATTGAAGGCGTATGCATCATTTCGTATTAAACGTGAATGACTGTAGCAAGGGCAAAAGAAAAATACATTTGCTCAAGAAAGTAGGATTTGTCATAACAAGGCGATTTCAAATTCATTAAAACCAGAAACCTTCTGACCTTCCAGCCAACTACAGACTGGAGACATTCTGTTTCTGAACCATGCAAATGGTAATTCAAAAAACCAAAATTTTTATTATCCTTTTTCATATGCATAAACCACATATTCTTGTTTTAAAATTACATTATACTGTGGCCTTCTAACTCTGAGTGACTGTTGCTAGCTAAGTTTCATCATTTAATATGTAGCACCTGCATTTGGCATAATAAAATTAAGCATTCCCTTGGAAATCAGATAGCTAGAATGTCTCCGTTTCCTTTTTAGACAAGGAGAAGACCTGCCTCCAAATTAACATCTTTGATGTTGACTTTTCATCAGTAATAGAGAACTTGGTTTAAAAATTAAAAACCCAAACATCAAAATGCATGAAAAGCTGTTAGAACTATGCAGTGAGGTAACAGTACAAAGCCACTGGATTCAAAGGCTGCTTCTGCTCTTTAGGATCTGATAAAAAAACCCACAAACTTGTTTGGGAATGAAAGCAGAATAATCTTTGTGAACTTTCTGCTGAGATGGCTAAGACTGGCTACTATCAAAGGAAACAAATATCCAGATTCAGATGCAGGCTTAGCTCCTTCAGCTCTAATTAAGACTTCCTTCAGAAGACTATCCTATACTAAAATGGGAAAACTCCCTGTTGCTGATAGTTACCCAGCTATTTTCAACACCCAACACCCAAAGGGTGTTCTGCCCAGTGTGCAGCAAGAGGAGAAGGGCTGTTGGGGACCAGCTGGTGACACGGCAAGGGCTCTGCCTCCTGCTGACAAGATGAATATGGTGCCATAAAGCTTGCCCTGAAATGGAATATTATCAGAAACTCATTTTGAACTTGTGTGTCTATCCTGGAAAAGAATTTGCATTAAGTAGGTTGAGTGATGCTCACAATTATTTTTTCAGCTCCCCTTGGGCCTACAGGCGACACCTGTGTTCGACTGTTCTGAATGCTGTTAAGTACAGTGTACATGTGTGGGAAACAAATCCTTTATTCACCTGCTTTTTCTTTGACAAAATATTTGATCATAACATGGCTGTGATCACAACACGGCTGGTATATTTAAAACAGTTTTACTCTCAAGAGAGATAGAAGCTGCACCAAAGAAATAGGAATGGGCAAAAGAGACTAGAGAGACTTGAGCCATCACCTGACTAGTCTTGGCATCAAGATAATTCTTTAGACATGCACAAAAATTGCCTAATGTGTTAAAATAATTGGTTTTGGACAAGCTTCTTTCCTACTGCGTATTACTGGTAACTGACCGCTGAAAGAAAGCAGAGAAGAAAAAATAAAAGCCAAACCCACGGTGGTTAAGAAAGTGAAATACACAATAAAGTAGCCACAAATCCAGTGGGGAAAATGCAGAGTGACACTTTGAGATAGGCAAGATGCACAGAAATGCTCAGAAAGAATGGGGCCAAAAAACCCCAAAGGCTTTGCTAACCCAGTGAGCATTTCAAAAGCAACTGCAGAGTGCCCTGTTTGATGTACTGAGAGCATTTAACAAGCTAATTCTGAGCTCCCTGCAGTGAGGAACTGAATGACAGCAAAGCCACCATAGCTATAGCCAGACAAAGCAATAGAAGAGTGGCATGGTGCACTATGTCATCCTGCAAGACATCAACAGAACCTTCAGACATTGAAGATACCACAAATCTACAGACACGCAGCATAAAAAAGGCATTTCTTCCTCATCCCACTTGTAACCACTAGCTCCAAACAGCATTCCTTTGAGAGCTGCAAATGATATTCTGAAGTTAACAGGGAAGCTCCTCTCACCACCATGACAGGTAGGGGACAAAGGCAGGGAAGGAGGCAGAGAAAAGCTTTGCAGTAGACGGATCCTCTCTGCTTCCTTCTGCCCTGTGCAGCTCCAAGTCTCCCCGTCTCCCAGGAGCACCCAGCTCCTCTGCCAGACGTCCCTGGGCACGGTGTTCCCGGTTTGCTTCTCCCCATCTGCACTTTCATACCAACAAAGTGATTTTATGATCCTATCATATTTATGAATCACTTCACACACTTCTGGGGTGAAACACAAACTGTTTAACATTGCATAGCAAGCTACATAATTGTTCACAAAATGAAATCAAGGAGGCTGTATCTAATTAAAAGTACATGGGGAACCTACTGTAAGCAGAAGGTATTGTAATTATCTTGTTTCGATGCAAATGTACCCAGTAATGAGAGCAGCGTAAGCAAAGTATCTAGCCATTTACCTTCAGGAACACACAGGTGAAGCTAGAAACACTTCCAATGATACTACACCTGTAAACACAAAAAACCCTACCCTGTCAAAATTCATACTACAAAACTCTCAGATGTTTTACTTTCAAATTAGAAAACTCCATCTAAACTCCAAACTTTATCAAGTGAATGCATGAAATGTATGTGTGTGGGGCTTTTCCAGGTATGGCAAAATAAAATGCAGTTACAAAATGCTAAACTAAGAAATATCACAAAACATCAATAAAAACTTTGCTTATAACATCTTATAAAACTTTACTTCATGGCCTTGAGAAAGTGTGCATGTGATTAAATTGATAGAAACTCAACATTAAAAATTATATTCTGGGTTATGTTATTCTGTACTATAGAACTGTAAAATATGGGTTTGGTTTTTTTTCACATTACCTAGACATAATTGCATGTAATTTAATCAAGTTTAGGTGAAGAAATTCTCTTGTATAAACCATAGTAACTCCACAAACACAACAAGATGTTTAACAAGATCCCGGTTTTCCTTTCTCAGGTAGCATGTGGTTGGTTCTGGGCCTGTTTTCCTCTTGCACATTGGCAGCTTCTGTTTTTGACATGGGAGACCTGGCAGGACTTTTGCTGGGGCTCCTGAGCACAGAGCTGCTCCTGCAGCCTCAGACCCACCTGTGCCGTGCCACTTTCTGAATTTTAGCTCCTTCCTCAAACAAAACGGAAATCCAGACAAATATAATAAGATCTAGAAATCCCCAACAACAACAAAACAGAGAGCTGCAGATAAATCAGGCTCAAGAGCATCTGCTAAATGATTCTAGCAGCCTAATATGAGCACAGAAAAATCCCCACCAAGTTTAAACACATTTTCTCAGAGAAATCCTTCTTTGTGTGAAGTTGTGTGTTCCTTTACTTACCATTTACCTGTAATATCGGGACTTACACTTATTAAGCTATGGCATAACTTTTTCAATGTTTAATTTCTGTTTGAGTAGGATTTATTAATACATACATCTCCTGCAATATGACAAAAGGATGAAGTGAAAAATCTAAGAGGGAATGAAGATTTATTCAAACTTTCTATCACCCAGACTTGGAGTCACAAAGACTGGAGAGGGGAAGGGGAGAAGTAAATATCAACAGACATTACCTATAGTTAATCTATAATATCTCTCCCATATACCTCCAGCTCAGTATGAACAGAACTTTATTATGACAAAGAAATAAACCAGGAAGAGGCATAAGAAATTGTGATATCTCCACCAGGACAAAATATGTGGTATTCACATTTCTCAAGGTGTCTTTGTAAACAAATCTGTAACTAAGGGGTGATCTGGTTGAACCTACAACTTCACTGAAGCTTCTTTCTTGGTATGTAGAGACTGTGGCGAACCCTGTACATAGCTGAAGGGAAAGGCTACAGACTTGCCTACGCTGGGATGTGTCCTTTAGGATGAGGAAAATATATTAATACCTTAACTCCACTTTTCTATCTAGGAAAACATTTTATCCACAGAATTGATAATATTAATTTCGAAGAAAGTTAAAACACAAAGGAGAATAAAAATGGAGGGTAAACCACTAAGTGTATATGACGAGTGCAGATGTAGCGCTAAATGTTTGTTTCACACTATTTGGTCCTCACTTCTGCACTGAGACCTTAAAAGCAAATGCCTGCAAGCACTTATTTTTGAATGTACATGATCTGTCCCACAGTCACTGGGTGAGCTTCATTGCAAGATGTGGACTTTCCATAGATGCATCACAGCTCAGAGAATCCCCATTGAATAGTCACAATTTGATGACAAGAGCTGATTAGCCAGCAAGTAGAAAAAAAGGCTGCCCAGCATTAGTCTGCATACATTAGAAGCAAGAAGATTACAACCAGAAACTATAGTTTACAAAATGTGAGAGGATAAAGTAGATATAATTAATATCTAGAGGATAAAGAGGCTAGAATGAAAATACAAGATTTCACTGAAACATTTGCATTTTCCCATTTTCAATGTTTAAGTACAGCAGATAAATAATCTCAAAATTCTGTAACCAAGCCTGGTGACAGTTGGTCACAGCAGCTGTATAAATTGTCCTAGAACATTTGACTATAAAGATTAACTTCATTTCTAAAGTTAAGAGCAAAAATAATAATAAACCCAGACAATTTAATTTGTTCAGAGTAAAGATTTGTCTTTGAATATGACTGACAGGTTCATTTTTACTCAATTAAACACCATCCTCAAATGAGGCCTTGATGGTATCTTACCTCATATAAAGGGGGAAGAAGGGTTCAGGGAGGGAAAACTAAAGTACCTTGTCTAATTTTTCTGTACACATGATTATCCAACATTCTGTCAAGCCACCACCCTTGGGGGTGGGAAGCATTCTTTGGTTTGTTCAGCATCAGTCTTTTTAAACGCAAAACATTTAGTAAAAAAATTATTTGGAAATGTTGCTGTTGCATCTAGTGGTATAACAACAGATAATGCACTAGGGCTTCCATTCACGTGATCGCAAACAAGCGCACGACCTAATGCATGAGCAAAAGCCACGTTTCCTACCAGTCGATATAGAGTGACAGCAATTTCAATCCGCCTGGTTGTTTCACGCTTATATAGCCACCCATCTGGCCTTCAGCCAACAGCCCCAATTCAGCAAACCACTCCCTCCACATTAATAGCGGTGGTTTGTCCCTTGGAATCTAATGGCGGCTTTTAAATTTTGTGCAGGTTTTCTCTGCTTATTAGGGATAAAATTAATCCTAGGTTTACAGTACACATAGATAGAGCAGAAAAATGACAAAGCCCCTCATAGCAATAGTCATTTTCACATTGGCTAATTCCACCAATACAGTAGTAAGATCACCAATAAAAAGAAAATACAGATGTAAAAATACACATAATTGTATCTTGGCAACGTACTGGCTAATGAAGAACATTAATTACCATTGTAAAATCAACCTTAGTATTTTGATCACCCACCTTCCAGTAAGTTCACTGGTAGATCAGAAATTAAATATAAATTAAGCTCTGGGCTCCACAAACATGCCAAATGCTTTAAGTTTGCTTCCCATTTCAGCCATGCAATCACACAAGGCAGCTTTCCTTGCATCAAGAACAACCAAAAAACTCTCTTGGTGCCATTTCCCGATTGAACAGTCCATATTATCTATTGTGAAAGACAAGAGAAGCCCGCACTGCTACTGTGTTCTGGTAGCTTACTTGAATAATTAAGATAACTTTCTAGTAAAAGAAAATTCTCTTTTTTCTGATTACTTATGCTGACTGTTTAAAAATATATTCTCTGATTATTTTATTGATGATGTACATGCTTATTCCAATAGATAATCTGGAAAATATCAGACTTTAGTAATCTCTAGCTTTTTCAGTTGCCACTGGTGACCTGTCGGCAAAACAAGAATGAACGATGACCTGTTTTGTCCTCCTCCTCTTTCATCCAAGAAGAGAAGTTCTTTTCTGTGGATAACATTTGCATTTTTAAGGTCTACTTCTGATAGGTTGAAAACGGCAAACATTTGGTTAAAAAGAAAACAAAAAGTAGAAAAAGAACAACAGCAGCTTTGGAAACACTCTGGAGTAGAAACTGGGAATTTGGGCTACTTTAAAATATAAACAAAGAAAGTAAAGAGGACAAATACTGGTGAGAGACTAATTAGCTTTTGAAATGAATACATTTAACACACTTATCCAACAGTCTTCCTCACAATTTGTATCCTGGTGATGGTATTTTCAGCATGCTGGCAAGACCCAATTTTATCACTGGCCCTGTGTTCTAGAAAATGACAGTTCAGTCCTTGAACCCTTTAAGGTCAGGTAGGAGTTTAGAAGCTAAGTCTGCTAACATGTAATCAGAACACAACATACAAGTGTGTAATGAACTATACAATAGCACTATAGAAATCTGAAAGCAAGTCTGACTTAGTTTCTGATAATCCATTTAGCAAAAGAACAAAGTTAAAGAAAAGAAAGAAGGGAGATTGTTTCTATTGCGATTATGTCAAACACTGTAAAGGAGAAGGCATCACACTAAAGTTAATTGAGAAGAAGGAAATTATTCTAAAAATTTCAAATCAATGGGAAAATAACTTCTATTTATTTAAATTAAGTGTTCCAGACCAGATGAAAGCAACTGGTACAAAGCACATTGTTTGATGAGGTCACTTATTTGTGAGTCAGGTGATCAGCACTCATTAAAAAGAACAAGAAAAAAAGTAGAAGTTGTGTTATCCTCTAGCACAGAAGCACAATGACAGTTTTAACCAGCTTTTATTTAAATGTTTCCTTTGCATTTCCTTCTGCAACAAACCAAACAATCTTGTAATAAACTCTAATGAGCCTCCTAACAAACCAACTAAATTTTTGGCAACTTCTCTGCCCTATCCTGACCTGCTGCAGGTCAAGGAAATTCCAGTATTTTTCTCCTCTAGATGATCCCGTTTTTAATGAACAGCTGTCTTTTCAAAGTCCACCCTTTGCCAAAAATTACCATGCCATGGATTCTGAAATGCTTTTGTATAAACCAGCAATACCGCTAGTCTTTCTGAGTCACCTCTTCATCACCTCTTGGAGGGCAGCAATGCTGTGTGCAGCTTCGGCACATTTCTTTCCAATTAACCTTTAATTGGCTGGAGACTTGAGAAGGAATAACTCTGTTCACCATCTCCCCACCTTAGACCAACCTCCTAGACTTGTTAGGGAAGAGAAAAAGTCCACTTTACCAGTGAGAAAGGTCAGCGCAGGAAAGGCCCAGGAAAAAGACTGCCCAGTACTAAGCAGGTAAAAAAAAAATATATATATATATATTTATATAAAAATGAAAAGCAGAACTCACTCTGAAAAAGCAATTACAGTTCTCTCACCTGTTGAGGGTTTCATTCATCCTTACAGGAGTAAGAAATACATAGGATCACAACTGAGCTGAGTAAGACCAAGTGTCTTACTCATCTACACAGCCAGCAAAGTAGAAATAAAAGCTTTGTTCTGACACTTCTCTCTACTTTCAGCACATATTCAGGATGTATCCAGGACTGTGGTTTATACTTTGTAAACAATGCAAATGCCTCACCTCCCCTGCCCCTGGAGAGAAAATATGCATATATAGGCTTACAGAAAGCTAAATAGGATGTAGAAGAAAAATGCCAAATAAACAGATCTGACAAGGCTTGCCCAATATTTGATACTTATTTAGGAAATGTTCAGTAAAGGTACCTAGCACCTACGCTTGCATTTCAGTGTTAACCTAATGGGATCAAGCTGGAACACAAGAGGTTCCACTTAAATTTGAGAAGAAACTTCTTCTCAGTAAGGGTGACAGAGCACTGGGACAGGCTGCCCAGGGAAGTTGTGGAGTCTCCTTCTCTGGAGACATTCAAAACCCGCCTGGACATGTTCCTGTGTGACCTCACCTAGGTGTTCCTGCTCCAGCAGGGGGATTGGACTAGATGATCTTTTGAGGTCCCTTCCAATCCCAAACACACTGTGATACTGTGATAACTGAACACGTAAGCAGAATTAGTCAGGAAATCTCCCTCAAATAAAATATTGACAAAAAGAGATTTTGAAAACAATCAATATTTAAAATAAAACACGACTCTTTCTCATGATCAATAGCAAAATCCCAGCAAAGATCACCAAAAAAAAAAAAAAAATATTCATCTATGGCATTCCTAAAGGATACATCTGGCTCCAATATAATAGATGCCTAGTCAAGGGAATAAACAAAACCAAGAAAATAACCCCACACCTTACTTGGAATTCCTATAGGTACTTGTTAGAGGGCAACATTTGACATTTTGTTTCAAAATTCCCAATGTATAATTTTGGCAGCAGCGCTTTGTCACACGGTAGCTCTACCAGCTGAACACAGCTAGTGCTGCAAATAACAGCCCCATTTTTCTGCAGAATCCATCAACCACACACAAAACAAAGTACTTTAAACTTCAACCTTACAACAGCTCTTAGGCACTGTACAGGTAGCAATTCCAACAAACCAATGTCATATACAATACTTGTTTCTACATTAGGTTTATACAAGGAGCTTTTAAAAAATAACTGTGCAGGTGTTGTATCATGGCAATGCTTATGAACTATCAGAAAAGCTCTTCAGAAGTGTCTCTCCTGGCTGCAGGGAAGTGACTTACTGCTGAATTTCAATGGGCTCCCAAGACTGATTTTAAGAGAAGCAAACCAAGACTGAATGATTGACATTTTTACTAGAGCCAAACACAGCTGAGCTAACCAGGAAGCTTCTGGGTCATCAACAACTTGATTTGCAGTGGTTCCTCCTGGTAGAAGAATATCTACAGTATGGACTTCAACCACGTGTGAGAATTTGCATTAGTTAAGACTCATGCTAGGGAACACCACCACTTAAAAAGTTCCACCACTTGAATTGTATGCTAAAGGTAAGACCAGCAGCACTTGAAAAAACCCATGGAAGTTAAAGCAAAACACTCAAGTCAGCAACACAGAATATTCTTCACTAGAGCTGCTGTGCTATTCCTGATATAAATCATTCAGGACTGCAGAGAAAACATGCCCAGTTTCCGTACTCTTGCCACACAGTGGTAAAGTACTACATGACCTTTGGCAGAAAGGGTCAGGGGTAAGAAAAACTGTAAAATCAAAGGACTTGTCAGTAATGAGCTGCAGGCTACAGCTGGAGGAATTCTTTTATGAAGTGTTCATCATTTTAAAGACAATAATTTATCTTTTGATTTGTTTTTTAAACAGTGATCCCAAAAATACTCAGTTCTAACTCAGGCAAAAACTAGGCTGCACTTAGTCCATGCATTATCTACTTCTATCCATGTATTAAAATAATTCATTCTTTGTGCATAGGAACATATATATGGTTCTCATCTTTTCTTTTATGAAGTAAGGGATGATACTTCTCCCTTGGTGTAAAAACCCATGCATATAATTTTATATACAAAGAGAACTTCCTGCAGTATTTAGTAGTAAGTGTGCAAAAACCAGCCCTAGCAGAAATAATTGACTGAAATTTCCTGTGCACCCAGCAATCAGCTGGAAAGAGCGGGTTTCTGAATCTGTGGAACAACAAAGAGAAAAGGCTTAGCGGCTTACGCTTTAACATAGCAATCTATACCATAATTTGCTTGCTGTTGTGACACACAGTGTGGTTATTTCCAGCATCACGCTGAAGAGAGTCCTCAAAAACTCCTCTCAAAAAGACAAAGATTAGTTTCTTATGTGATTTCAATTATTCAGCTTAAACTGAAAAAAACAGACAAGACAGCATGAAACTGCTTTAAATATTTAGGACAGTCCTGCACATCTTTATTGCCTTCTCTTAAGGCAAGTACTGCAGTTTACTGGAAAAAAAAAATATTAAGAGGAATTTCAAACTGTGTGACAGAAAGAACTGTGCAGAAAGCCAAGGGACAGCAGGGCTCTGCTGCAGCAGGACATTGCAGCCGGGATTTGGGGATGTTCACAGGGTTCACCTGCCCATACAGGTAATTCCCAGGGAAGCATTAACAATTCATTTCATACATCCTGCAGACTGAAACCTGTCATCTACTGGGCTTTTGTGGCAGAATGGATAAGTAGTCATCTCACCTGAATGGTGTCAATTAGACTATACCATGAGCTCAGGTATAAACCAGCATACCTAGAAATGGCCCCAATACTGTTAGCAGGGGATACGAGAATAAGAGAAGAATAAGGGTGGGTACCAGTGAATACAATATACAAATGTGATGTATGCAGTATGTAGAAGAAAAGGATAAGAGCTTTTGTTTGCAACTGCCAAAGTCTATTTAGGTTCATCTCTCAGAGCAAGTCCCAAAAGCTTTTTTTTTTTCCCTCCTTTTTTTTGGTTTGTTTTTGTTTGTGGTTTTTTCTTTGTTTGTTTGTGGGGGGTCTTCTGGGGGTGTGAATTTTTTTGTTGCTCTTGGTTTTTCAGTTTTGGCAAAACTAAATCACATTTCTTCACTTGCTACCTACTTTACACTACTGCTAGTATGGTCCTCATTTCTTTGCTCTTTGATGATAAATTCCTTCTGCAAGGAAAATTTTTTGAGAGGTATCCTCTCAATTATCATGTTTTTAATACAATACATCTTAATTTACAGATCAGTCTCTGAGTAAACATTTTTCCTCTAAAATATGCCTCATAGGTTTCTGTTAACATTTGGTTCTCCTGGTTGGACATGACAAGAGATCTGGGAAAGGGGAAGGACAGAGGGAAAAGAGACAGATTTTTTTAGATAATGAGTCTATCTCCTAGAAAAACTGAAGTGTGCCTTCAGGCATAGCTAGATTAATATCAAGATATACCACAGTATAAAAATTGTTGCCAAAGTTTACTCATTTAAATAGGATCGTAGTAATCAGATCTCATTAAGCAGATGTTTACATATTCTGGAATATCAACTAAACTCCGACTCCAGCAAATGAGCTCAGATTGTGAGTGTACAAAATCCCAACATCTATTGGGGGAAACAAACATCCTGCGAAATGATACAGCAGAATTCCTTTTAACATATTACATATAAACACATCATGATTTCTGAAACTACCATTGGAAAATAGAATTTTCTTAGTTCGAAGTTATCTCATAGGGACACATGCTTCATTTGCTGCTAGAAGTAACGATAGCATTGTGTGAGGCAGCCAGCATGGCTATTCAAGCCCCCAAATCTGATCTCTGCGAGAAAGCAGATATCCCTCAGTCTGAATAACAAGGTGTTTCAAACTGATTATTTCCACGTACACACTCACTCTTTTTATTTTACCAGATGCTGTATTTAACAAACAGAGGTTGAAGCAAAACGACACCGTTTTTGTTGCGTACAACCCAGGCAAGGTTAATCAGTGATCCTGCAAGCACAGAGCAGCTCCAATTGCTTATCTGTCCCGGCAGCTCAATGGAAGGGCAAACAGCACTGAAATCTTGTGCTTCAGCCTCTACATTTGTAACTTAATATAGGAACAAACCACATGATATTTCATTGGCCATACAATGATCAGCTCACACAAGCATTCTTATCTTCACCATGTCCTGGGGTCTATTTCAGTTACAATAAAAATAAATAAATAGATTCCTTCTGCGATATCAACTGTCTAGATATGTAATGATTTTCCCAATAAGTCTACTGCTTTAAGCCTTTATTCAACAGGACTACTCAACTGATTAATCATTCATCAATATTAACTTCAGTTTTAAAAGACTAATTTTTAACTGGTTGGAATAAGAATGTTACTTCAATATATATTCACCTTGTAAACAGGTCAAAGTCCTTGCAGATTCTTTCTTAGAATGCTATTGAGACTAAACTTTCAAGAAGGGGTAAAGCAGCTCTTTCTAGAGGTATAATCTCACTGATTTCTAGCTACAGCTGACACTTCAGTGTGTCATAATGATCACACGTCCAACAATCCCTCATGACCTTTAAAGCTTTTTGCACTGTGGTTGTCAGTTTAATAGAATTTAGCTGCTTACAAGAGCTAATTAGCATTCCAGCAAAGTATACTCATCTTCCTGCACCCCAGCTGTACAATACAGGTGTTTGCATCTTATGCTTGTACTAATAAACAGAAGTTAACTATGGCTGGATGTCATAGAGCAGAAGACAGAAACAGACCAGAGACTAACAATGTGGTCAAAGGCTTAGGAAACAAGATATTGGGTGGGGGAGTTAGGAGTGCAGCTATCCTTTAGAAAAGGCTGAGATGGAGCACTAGAAATGGCAAAATATTTGTCTTTGGGGAACAGTGATGTGTCAGGAGTGTGTATGTTGTTCCACTGAAGGATGATGACCTATTTGATCTTCTGCCTTTTACGTTGAACTGTATCAATTCAGCATTATCTACAATAGTCTTGACAGCAGTGTTTATTTCTTCTGAATTTCACAAGATCCTAAAGGACCACTCCTGTCAGGTTAAAGCAAGCACTGAACATTTTCTTCAAGAACAGCAGAATAATACATTATTTCTCTTTATACCAAGTCCTGTAGTAGAAGACATAATTACAGAGATTAGTGAAGATTTTGCTAATTGTTACAGGGCTCAATTTTTGGAGATGACGCAGTGCAAGCCACACTCGGAATTGAAAAGAGCATGCTGAATACTGAGTAAGAAATGTGTCAATAGCTTTTCATAAGGAAGGAATCTTGGTTTTGCGGAGCAAAAGTATCAACACCTGCACTCCATGGCTCAGGAGGTGTCTCAGTTACGAAGCGTATGCCACACTGCTCTGTGCTTCCTTTCCCCTCCTTCAAGGTAGAACTTTAGTCAGTAATTTTCAGGACCTGCTTCCTCAGGTGAGTAACTCTCTTTATTGTACAGAAGAGTTAAACTGTATGTTTAGGATTCCACTCTAGGGGCAGAGGTTTTAATGAGTTAGGCACTCACAAGTTGATTTCTGAGTGCTTAAGGCATTAATGGGTCCTTATCCTTTAAAATTGCTACGTCCTCAAAACCATCTCTTATTTAAAAAAAAAAAAAATACATATAGAAGGCAATTGAAGTATCCAATCATTTCTAATAGCTACAATTTCTTGTTTTCCTGTAGCCCCAAAAAGATTAGTTATCTATCTTACTCCAACACAGGAGAGCCTTTAAACTACAAGAAAGATTAGCATCACTCTCCTGAGATAGACGGCCTCATCACAACCAATTTGTCACAATGATAGTCTAATTAAATGCATTATTCTTCTTCAGCAAAGAAGTGAATGCTTTACATGTTTGAGTTAGACATACAAGTCTTCCCCTCATCTTAAATCTATACCTTTCTTTGCAATGGCAGGCCCACAGGGAAGGCTGTGGGCCTTCATTTACAGCAAAATCAGTGAATGTAAGAGTGATTTTTTTAAAACCATTTTCTGTAATGGTTGGTTGAATAAACCCCATGTGTTCACAGGGATCGTGCTTCAGGGTAAACACTGAAGTTAGCTTGGGCTGGTCCTTTTAATCAAAACATTACTGTTATTCTAAATCAAGCAAAACGAAAGCGCCAGTGCCCCAAGGAAAATGTATAATAAAGGCCCAAGATGTCAACTTTGCCTGAAAGGTAAAAGCAGCAAGCTTGGCTATTGTCTTCAGTAAATACAAGGTCAAATGTGCAGTTTTTCCTCAAAGTTCTGAAAAGAGTAGTACTTCTCCCTAATACACTTTGAATTATAAATCAGGCAGCAATTCAGATAAATTTCAGCCATTTTGCAATAGGTTAGGAGAATTCAATTGGAAGCTTGTGAAAGTTGCATGTGATGCTCTGCAAACTATCAGAAAATGAAGATGGCATAATGGAAAAGTCCAGGCTTATGGGTTAACTCTTCCTGCAACAAAGTTAGACCTGGACTGTCCTTCCCAGCATTTCACCATTTGAACCTCACAGTAAGATAGAGGGGACTTTTAATTGCTTTACATTTCATTAGAACTTACTCTCTTTTTGGGTCCTGAGGCTACTTGTGCTACAGAGGACTTTCAATACAATCAGAAATCCCTTGCTATTTCCGACAGCAGTTAAACATAAAACCTTGGATGCATTTAATCTAATCTGGAATTAGCATTGAAACAATTCTTAAGAGGAATGCATAAAGTTATCCCTACTGCTAATCTCAACACTATTGCCTCTGCTACGTTTCATAAATTTTTGCTTTTCCTTGGACAAAATATCTCACAGATGCGTTATGGTTACTACAGATATCACAGTCACCAAGTCCGGGTACTCCATTTACAACACAATACACAAGCCTGCTTTCTCAGTGCGGAAAGCACTTGAGTTACGACCTCTTATTTGTGCTGGTTTGTGATCTTGTCTTGTTAAGATCATGTACCAGACACTGGAGCCTAAGTCTATCTGAATTCCCTCAAAGGGGAAACAAGGAAATGTTCCTTCTGCTAACACACCGGGAATCCTAAATCTAAAAGAAGATGAAGGGTTGATCTCCCAGAATTGGTCGTGAATTTTCAAAAGCAGTCACTACACGTTTGGATACTGCTCATGCAGTGATCACATGAAGAGCAGAGTAGGAGAAACAGCAGCCTTACTTAATTGAACCTTTACACCATCAAATGTTCCAATTCTTAGGCTCATTTGCCCAAATTTGCTCTATTTCATGTACCAAAGGATTACAAGAGCACTATGCATTGTAAGAGACTACTGAAAAACCTGTGCCAACTTAGAGAAATTTAAACAAAAACAAAAAAAAGCTAATGAGAAATGGATTAACCTGCCACAAAAGTTTTTTCAAGTATTCATTAGATGAGCCCCGATCACTCGACGTCAAATAGCAATGACTTCTGTAGGTAGAACTCCAAAACTATATCAACAATAACAATTAAATAAATGTGTTCTTAATAGGAGTTTATCCCTAGAAGCTGCTACATTGTTTTTTCCTCAAACTGAGAAAAAAATTAAAATCAAGCACACAGTTAAACAGAAACCCCCATTGCAATCAATCACATTCATAATGGTAAGGATGCACTTAAGCACTTAGGTGCTTTACTGCACTGGGTTCAGGGGGCTCCGCTTTTTGCTGGATTGAACCCTATGGTCCTGTTACTACAGAGCAGTTGAGAACCTTCGACATTACAGGATTAATCAATTTGAAAGAAAATAGAAAGTGCAAAGATAAATAATGAGAGAAAAAAAAAAAAACACAAACACAGACATCAACCAACACATTTTTATGTTTTTCTGTTTTGTATCTGTCTTCTAATCTGAATATACAGGGTCAGATCTTTTCAAGCCATATACTAATTTCCTAACATACACGAAAATCACATTTTGGCCTCTGGGCTGAGATACAAAGAAGAATCCCACCAGCCAACCATCTCTTTTCTTAACAGAATAGTCTATAGTTAATGTTCAAGGCTGTAAGTGAATTATTCTGCAGCATATTATATTTGTACCATCTGCCTGCCAAGTGAGTGCACCTTCAGCATTTAACTCATTATTTTGTCAGTTCCAGGAAAAGTAAAGAGCCTTTCTTACTCTGTCTAAACCAGATCTCATTCTATACCAATTTAAAGACTTGGACATTTCACTCCAAATGTGAGTATGGCCTTTTACTACAAATATCACATAAAAAAGGAACAGCCCACTCTGTGTCTCTTGCTGGCACATCTTCCTTGTATGCACCATGAAAAGTACATCCCAGCATCTACAGAAAAAGCCTTCATATAGCTTTTCATGCTTATTAAAAAATAATTTGTAATAAAACTTAATGCACTGTAGGGTTTATTTAGAAGGGCAAAAACCTCTATAAGCCTCATGTCTGAGGAGCTTAAGAAAACAAAGCCAGATAAATGTTTTTTCCTGAGCATCACTTCAGCAAAACCAGAAGTCAGGAGCATTTTTCTGTGTTAGTTCATCACAGAGATTTGTACAAAATCAGATGGAACCACTGAACTATCCATGATCATCTAAAAGAGACGGGTCACAGCATTGGGAATTTCTGGGCCTCCACAAATGTTTTTATGGTCAGCACATATTAGCATACCACAGAGTATTGCAGTACTTAAAGAATGATTAAATATTGCTGATATTCACTACTAATTAAAACTAAAAGCATTGCTGTATCTTTACATTTTTTCTTCTTCACTGATTCTTTCTTTAGATTACAATGAAAAAGGCAATTTTAAGTTACATTCCTCTCTGTCACTCTAGATTTCACCTAATTTATCACTGTAGCACTACCTGAACAAAAATACTGGAGAACTTGAGGTGGCATTTAATTATTTTCATTTATTTTAATTTAACAAATTACCTTGTTTATTTATTTAAAACATTATTTAATGTTTTTGTGAGCCAATGTTAGCCTGCAGGGAAGCCTAGTTAAAAACAAACAAATAAAACCAACTTTGACCTACATCAGGACAGAAACATGAAAATTGTTCCTCCTTGTAAATTCTGATTAATGCCTCAACAAATCAGGTAATTTTAATGTAGGTTTATAAATTCCACGCTGACTTGTTTCAGTCATTAATTCTCTCTGCTTTCAAGTAATTATTGGGTTCTATTAGAAACAGATGAAAAAGGGAAATGGCACAGTATTTTCCTATCCCATAATTATGGATTTCCAATGGTTACCTGTGCACATACAACCCACATCTTGCATTGTGAAAGATCCCAGAACTTTGCGAAATTATGTAATTTTATTAAAATTGCTTCAGGTATCACACACTGGACCAGGGCAGTAATTCTTTAGCAATTCAGTCCATCGTACGCATGCAACACCGTACAACACAGCTTTGGGATCCAGTGTAAAGTGATGCAAGGACAGATGACATAAACTGAAACTCCAAGGACTAAGGTGCAAGAAAATATTAACTAAAGTGGCCTGGAACACTCACTGTTCTTGCAGATTTACTGTGGGTCTTTAAATGCCCCCAAAGCAGCCGGACTTGTGTCCTACAACTCTCCCAAAAATAGCAGCTATCCATGAGAAATAAAAGTTATTGGCTAACAGAGCTATCTAAATCCACTCCAGAAGACACTGAGGGATATTTAAGGGGTTAGTTTGCTCTACCTCTGCAGTTTTCTTTGTGTGCACAGCATTATTTCCTCAATTAAAAACATTCCTTTCTGCAACAGGCATTGCACATTAAGAAAGGTTAAAGTCAAAAGGACCCCATTTTGTTAGATTACAGCAGAATTAATTGATGTATATAATCAAAGAGATGCTACTTGGCAATGGCATAAAGCTTTTCTTCTCTGGGGATGGTACCAACCTCACTGGCAGACTGGCAGCTTTTAAATAAATACAAAACAATAACAGTGAGTATGTGCTGCTGTCAGAGCCCACAGTTTATAAGACTTCTTTTGAGAGCCCAATTTCATACAGTACCTCTCTTCTTTTCTTACATAGACTATTAATCTTCTCTTAATATGAGAGAGAATGCAGTCAAAACTATGTTGACAGTAAGTGTAAAATCAAAAGTTTGCTAAAAGCACACAGAGGAAAAAGAGACACAATTTCTTTACTTGGTTATCACAAAATCAGAGCTTACAATGTTGCACACAATCTCATGTCTGTCCTACAGAAAAGAAAAAAGAAAGGAGTAACAAAAAATATGCATAAGAGGACAAATTCTGGCCAAATCTCACCCTTTGTTTTCACTTTTTCTTACAGAAAGCTTATGTATTGAGTTGTTTCCACCAAAGACTTTTTTGAAATTGTAGGTTTTGTATTGCAATGTCTGCTTCCCTACAAATCCATCTTTCATCACCAAATAAATAAAAAGCTATGATAACTAAAAAGAGTCTTCATGCAATATGTGCATGCAGCACCATTTTTTATTAGTCTTCTCTGTTAAAAATATGTGAAAAAAAGATCTTACACTGACCACAAAAATAAAAAATAGAAAAACCAAATCCTTAATTTTCTTCGGCAGTACCTCACCAAGCACAATTACTTGCTTAAAACTGAACTTCACACTTCCAACCCCCCCACCCTTTACATAAGAATTTAAATGAGCTAAAGTATTTGGGGAACAGGGTATAAAAAACACAGAATCTAAGAGAGTATTTCTGAAGAGAACAGTAAAACACAGCACAAAGCATTTCATTACAAATGAACTATTTGCCAAATAATCAGTCAAGTTCATTGAGCAACAATTCCCATAATTATCTTGCTCATTTCCCATGATGCTTCTTGCAGTTACACGGGAAAAGCAGCTACAGATACTCTAATTAGACTGATTTTGGGAGACTAAAATTTCCCTGATCTTTATGGTTTTTCTAGAATTGACGGAAATTTTCAGCCCATGCATTTCTTAAGAAATAAATTCTGGTTCCTGAACAATAAAGAAAAGCTTATACTGATAAAATGGCCAATAGCAACACTGCAGAGCAGATTAACATAAACCAGCAAGCTTTATTTAGAAACCACCTTTGGAAGCCAATCCAGTGTGTGAGCCTTTTAACCCCAATCAGCTCCCTCAGCTTCCAGGAACCCATCCTTGCCTTTGCTGTCTATCAAGACCTCTACCTTTCAGATTCTCCTTCAGCTGAAGAAAACAAAATTCCCTCCTCTCTTCTACAAGTTTTCACAAGTGTGCAAATTCCTACTTGGAAATTGCACGTGTTGCCAATGCCAGGGCCCACCAAGGAAACACTCCCACGTGTTCTCCTTCATCTTTCCCAGCATTATTGCTGTAAGGACAGATGGACTCACAGGTATCCTGTCCTTGAGTGGGCTCTGTAGCAGGGGGTAGAAATGAGGTTTCTTTTTAGAAACACTCACATGATCATTCTAGATCCAATTCCAAAAGCTGCCTTCAGACAGCAAGTATGTATAGATAAATTTAGATTCCTGTTTTCTCAGAAGACCTTGGTACAGAACAGTATAGATGCAGCAACTGAGAAGGAAAACTCTTTAAAAAGGCCTCTTCCATTAGGCTACTTTCTGCAAAAGAGGTGGCTAGGAAATTTGGAAAAACTGTATGTGATCTTTTGTCCTTTACAGTAATGTGTTTCTTGGATTAGGTAGCATTATTTTTTAAGAAGAGAGATACAATATTGTTTCCTACAAAGCAAAATACAAAATAGCGTATTTGTTCATTAACAGCAGTCTTGCAGTATTGCCTTTATCTGATGTACATTTTACAATTATGTTCCATCTGAGATGAGAATGCCTTCCCGTTTTATAAAATCTCATACTGTTATCATGTAACTTCAGACTTCAGAGTAGTAATTTTATGCCTTATCAACACGTAATTTTGATCTTTAAATAATGTAAAAGAATCTCTCTCTCACATTTCCTTCCCGGCACACATAACAGTTCAATGAGCTAGATGTTGCAGAGCAGTATCTTCCAACTTTTTGGATAAAATTTCTCCTGGCACCCACCACATAACTGACATAAGAACGATAACTGCAGCTGGTGTGACAACCCATTGATCCCCTGGCAGGCACAGAAAGATAAATTCGTTTTAAGAGATAGAGGAATGATTGTGTTCTTCGGCTGTTACCCTATTTTGGAACTTGTCAAGCTGAGAATGTAACTCCAGCCCCTTCAAAAGCACTGATCTCCGGAGAACCATTACAACAAGATGCAGCAATGCCCCAGGTAGCATTCTTTTGCCTAGGCACAGCTTTGCTAGATATCAAAATTAGCACGCCGGTTCTGCTGGAGCTTGGCTTCTGCCTATTCCATATGGATTGAGAAGGACGAGAAGAGAGGGGTAGGGCTGCCACTGCTGCTGGTTCCATATGGCCCAGCTGGACCAAGCTGGCTCTGAAGCTGGCTGTTTTATGGAAATCACTTGCCAGAGTTTCCCTTTTCAGAAGCATAACGTGTATCAGAACTGGCATACAGCTGCCAACATAGTTTCCAAGCGCAACTCTACCAAATTTTTCAGCTGCTAACGGGGACTCATTCTTTCTAGCTAATTATCTGTTGGTTTCCAGTCTTGCTCTTCTCTGAAACTAATTATAAAACTTTCATGGTTTGTATGAACTATGAAATTACTTACAGAACTTCAGTGACTCAGGCCAGAGCCAGAATACTCTAAGGAGGATATAGAAACAAAGCAAGTAACCACAATAGTCTTGAATACTGAAGAACTTTACTGTGTCACAGAAAAGACTCCTTGGGATTCAACATAAACTCCTCTTAAATCGTTCAGGTAAGCCTGACACTGGCATATCCTGTGCTACTGCAGATTTCATTTTATTTTTCCTCTCAAGGTTTGCAAAAGCGCAAAAAAGAATCTACCTCTGCTAATGCTGTTTATAAAGTCACCAGCAACTAATAAGATGAGGTTGCAGTCAGGGTATTAGCCTTTTGAGTCATTTCAAGTTCAAATAAATTTAAGTTTCAGAAGGCATTACAACAAATCCCACTGAATATGAATGCTTAGTGTGACTAATTCTCTGTGCTGTTAGACAAACTGGATGTTTTGCTAACATGACTCAAATTAGCTATTTAATTAATATACTCCTAATGGCAGTACAACAGATCAGAACCTTGAAATGTAGGCCATTGGCCTACCTACAATGTAGCATTTTGCTTAGAGAAAATCCTTAAAAGATGTCACTGACAAAATTTAGAAATCATGACAGTTACAGCAAAAAGTAACTCCTTGAACTGTTAAAATAACGAGACTTGTAAGAACTTTATTGCCTGAGACAAGTCTACCAGCAGATGTATACATGAATAAACTGATACAGGGACTGAAAAAACCTACAAGAAGCCATTTGCTGACACTTTTCTCCAGCTTCTTTGATACACACATTTCTTTTCAAAACAGCTTAAGCTTGAATTTTAAAAAAAGAACAAAACATTCTTTTCCCTGCCTGAGCCTCTCTCCTCAGCACTGCCACACTGCAGTGCTCACTGCGGCCAAACTGCCCTTGGTTGTGTCACAAACCGGTTCCTACCCATGTAGAGGTTCTCTCTGTAGAGGCAGCTATCTTACTACGGGGGGGGGGGGGGAAGAAATAAAAAGGTGTGCTTCTCTCTATGTGATTAAGTCACCTACTGTGCTGTAAAATCCCAATGGAGTTAAGTATCTCTACTTCATGATGAGACAAATGAGGCAGGGTCAGTCTCCAGGTCAGGAAAAACTGCCAATTTAGTTCTTCAATACAAGTCTTGCTCTTTGTTTGTCTTAGGGTTTAAAGTGAAACAAAAATCACGGGTCAACAATCTCACTCTAATAGTTCCAAGACTTATGAGAGACATTCACACTGTAGGAGCACAGGAATAAGGAACTGACTGATGCAGACAATTTAGTTGCATCAGTTACCTGAATTTTATTCTTTCAACAGTAGGTGAATACATCTTTTCGAGTATTTCATTAAGCCTCTAGGCTGAGGCAGACAGAAATAAGACTGTTTTGACTAACAGGTACTGATGATGACATTTTCTCTGTTCGTGAAGTATTTGTTAATGTATTTTCATTTTCTTCATTAGTCTTTTCTTTCCATTATTACTCATGCCTCTGCTGATTGCCTCTTTCACAAGGAGCAATCTTTCAGGTAGGCTGAGTTCTTAAAAGCATCCCAACATTTCAGTACGGTTTTTGCTATCAATTCCAGCATGTCAAGACTATGTTTCTGAGATAATTATTTAAATATGTGCCACCAACAAAAGAATCAGAGCTACCTTTACTACAAGCTTTGTCTTGTCACACTACCAAACAATAAGATTCTATGCTGTATTTCATTTCCTTTAAAGTAAATGTATTAAATGTACAGAAATCACATTGTTCTGATTAATTTCTAATTTAAAGTGTTGTGCAAGTCTTTTCCCTGGCAATCAAATGCTCTGCATGAATAGAGTGGCTTGCACATATGTTACAGGAATCAGCAATTAAGCATTCCAACTTGACAATTATTCTGACTTGCAGCCTTTACTATAGGCACCTCCATCCCCTACAAGCAATAAGTCTGAGAAAATAGTTGTTTTTAAAGTCATAAGTGTGGTGTCCAAAAAGTTACAATGTTTGATTTACTGAATGTAACACTGATCAGGCATGTCATAGTCTGTTTACTTTTTCAGAAGTAAAACACTAAGTGGATTTTCTTCATTAACACTATTATTTGGCCAGTTCTGTTCTTGGGGAAGAAAAGAGAAGCAGATCTGTGATCTAGCAGATCTGCCTTAGAAAGCTCTCGGTTCAGCAGCCAGAGGAGAGCTGTGGCTGAAAGGCAGTCTTTCTAACCTGGCAGGGGTTTTTCAGCAGGAGTCTGGGGATAGTAGTGCTGCTCATTACAGAATATAAATGTCAGATGTACACCTGGGTCAAACTCACTAACTGGAAAGGGACATACAAAACAGGTGTACAGAAATTCTGATAATGAAAATTATCAGCAAGCTTAATGTGAGAAGTTGAAAGAGAAAAAAAGAAACAACAAAAAAACCAGCCTAGTGGGAACAAATTGCACAAGGAAAATTTTCCCTTATTTTCTTATCAGAAATCAATGTTATTTTTCAGTAAGACACTTTTCATATTTGCAATGCAAGCCTGAAAAGTCTTCATCGGTGAGCTATGGGTTACCATATGAGTCATATTTAATCTTATTTATTAAGGAACACAAAACCAGCAGGAATTATTCCCGATCATCACACTGGCCTGAATGCACACAACATGGGCTCATTTATACCCGCACATTTGCACAGAGACACTTGCATACACCGAGCAGAGTTTAGTAAACTAAACAGATGTCTGGTGGTTCACATTTGAACATATGTTTCCCTGCAGACGAAGAACGACCTCTGGTAATTACTTGGTAGCTGAAGGAACATACTATTTCAGCCAATAACTAAATTCTGCTTCTCTACCAGGGGTATTACCCGTGAAGTTACCATTAGGACAACTCTGAATTTATATTGGAAACTTAAATAATTACCCATGTTACAGCACCCAGGTTTGATTTTTTTTTTTTTCTGCTGGAATACAAATGACTCAGTTAAAAGGACTCTTCTTATTCACTGGTGAAATTCAGAACCTTCTCAGTTTAATTGGTTTGTTGTTAAATTAGTAAATACATTCCATACTGAATTAATCCATCTCCAATAAATATTACAAAAATCTTACAAAATATTTTCACTGATATGCAAGTAACTTATGGAAAATTAATCAGGAGAACGAGGAGATCTGTTAATAATGCTCTTTACAAAGATTTTAATGACTGAGTGGAGAGCAGAATTTCAACACTTTTGGCCACAGATTTACTTTGCCAACACTTTCTGGTCATTACAATTAAGTAAAATTTTTGTAGGTTTTAAAATCTTTGGTTTTAATCTAGAAAATGTGGAGAATTTTAACAGAAATTTAACCCACATCCTACTTAACATATTGAATTAATCAATAAAATAATCCAATTAAAGTTTAAACCCCCTGAAATTCAGAATATTACCAAGTGCAAAGTTACAGAGTACAAAATAACAAAATCCTGTTTGGAAGCACATTCCATCTTCCACATCCTTAAAATTCTTTTTCAGTCTTCCCTTGCAATAAACACCAAATTATTGCCTATGAAACTATGACACTATGAAATGTGTCCTGAGTACTCCATTTATTTAAACTGTTCAGAAAATTGAAAGTATTAATATCCCCATTAACAGAGACTTGATGCAAAGAGAAAATTCATATTTGTTTATGCTCCCAAAAACTGTTTGTGGCAGAGCCAGGAATTTAGGCCAGCTCTTGCAAGTTCCAGTCCAGAACTAATTGTTCTTGTCAAAAGTGCAGGAAAAGAAACATTTCTTTTTTTCACTAGGGCCATAGTAAATTCTCATTCTGCTTGAAATACTTAAATGATGTGAATGCTGAACCAATCTATGAGTTTCTCTGTTTAAACAGACATAACTATGTGATGGGCATATTTCACAAAAAAAAAAAAAAAGCATCTTCTTAAGAGGGGAGAAAGGAGACAAAGATGGGAAACACTTGGATGAAAACTCATCCATTGAAAATGCAGCACTAATCAGGCCTAAGAACATCAAAATACTGAAAATGGTCTTTTGCAGAAGTTAGACAAGAACTATAAATAAATATGGTCACAGTTAGGAGGAGTCAGAGCTTTGGAAGAGACACCTGAATTTAATTTGTATGGCTTTGATGAGAAATTTATCATCAGAGCAGGTAATAAATCTATTCCACTCTAAAGATATTTGTTAGCAAAGTGACAGATAAAGGTGGACTTCAGATAGGAATATGATTTTGATGGTTTATTTTTTATTGGTATTTCTCTCTGAAAAATATCCTTATGTTCCGGGGCAAGACTGCTGACTTCAGCAGTTCAAGAAAGAAAAAGATAATTAAAGGGGAAAAAATAATCTACTAAGTGTTTCAAAACCAGCTCAGATTGTTTGCACGTTTGTACTGTGAACTGAAGTATCACACAGCCTAAATCCATGGAGACTCATCTATAATATTGCAGATGTAGATTAAACAAATAAAAGTCTGAAAACTCAGTTCAGTTGAAGAAAGCTAAATGCTGTAATACTGAAGATTGGTAGACATTGAATAAAATGCCACATTAAAGAACTATTTAGACTATAAAGGACTAATTTTTTTGTATCTGAAAGACAGCAAGATAAAATTTGGTAGATGAACAGGGCAAATATCTAAGAGGAAAATATAGATCCATCTTGAAATGTCTACAGCATATTAATAGTTCTTTTTTTGGGATTAATAATAAATAGCTAAGGATAACCCTTACTTCAATGTTAGGATGTAAGAAATGACAAATCATTAGTCATTTAAATATGACCTCTACAGAGTCACTGTTATCTGGTGATATACAATGAGCAAATATCTTCTTGACAATATCAGCACCAGCTTCTTGAGACGGGGTATTTCAGAGACTTAGCACTGTCCTTTAGCTAATAACCATGGAGGGAAATTGAGCTATGTTGTGTGTCACAAAAGTTGCCATAAAAACATAAAAATCTCAGAATCAGATTTTGACTGTGTTTTCATAAACTTTTACATGCTGTAGATCCAACTTTCAATCTAGCAAGACGAATTAACTGTCCTGAAAATTCAGTTATTCTCATTTTAAAAGAACTAAGCTATTGCACTTTTGCTGGCAGAACCACTCACAATCCCTATACCAAAGGCTAGGAAGGCAAGCATTTCCCTCGCATGTATCTTCGTCTTTTGTATGAGCGACTTCGGCTTAGCATCTATCTTCCAATCAATTTTCTGCTCACATTACTGCTAATCAGGCCTCAAATGTCTATATTTCTCTTTGAGGGTTATTGGAGCCAGTGTTCCTATCAGTTGTGACTGTATATCTAGACATATACAGTTGATGTACAGAGATGCATGCAGATGTATATCTGTATGGCCATAATGAGAATATGTTGATTGGATTCCTTTCTAAAATGCACGATTTTTATTTAGTTGGATTATTTAAAATCTTAACTCAAATTAGCTGAATGGCTGAGCTTATTAGATTTTTGTAGACTGTGTTGCACGGATGAATCCAGTCATCTCTTAATTCTTTCCATCTCTTTTATAAAGAGACATAATGTGGCCAGTGACAGGTCTTGCACCTCAGCTCTCCTGAACTTTGGGTTCATGGTATACCAGTATACATTATCTTTTTCTAAATATTACGGCAGTAGCTATGCTGCAATTTGGGCAGTTTGCCTCTTAGACTCTACACATGCTAAAGTGCAAGGGGCTGCCTCTGCGCAGTTCTATATGATGTGGGGACTTGGATTACGTGACCCCTCAGCACAGGTTAAGGAACAACTACACGTCAAGCATAAACGGGAACTCATTGGTTTGGGTTTTAGTCTCTTATCACTGCACTGCTGCAGAATTAATCTCAATGTCGTAGAAGCTGTTTGAGAAGCTACAATAGATCTACCTACAGGGCTCTGCACAGACAACAGTTTTGGAAAAACGCCCCACAGATTCTTTCTAAAGCATAATGGCAGTACAACCAGGTTGGTGGTTAGAAGAAAAGTTTTCAAGGTGATAAGATTTTGATGGTTACCAAGCACAAGGCCCTGTCACACTACTTTCACTTGCAGAGTCAAAAAAAAAAAAAAACCAACAGCCAAACCCCCCAAGAAGTTAGTAATCTTGTTTTTTTGTTTTATATCTTGCCTGCAGCATTTAAAAAGGTTCAAACACATTATGTGACTTGGAGAAAACGGATGAAATTGTTTTAAAGTGAAGGTAGAAAATACGTCCTATGGCCACTTTTCAAGACACTGCAACATCAAGCCTTGTAACTTACTCAAGAGAGGACAGGAACGCTGTCAGTAGCAATTCCAACTGGAAGGAGCTTGTGCACAATGTAAATTATACCCATTTTGATTTTAGTGTGTTAAAAGCATATGTTCTTGAGCTAGTTTAATGTTTTTAAAAACTACACTCTAAACTGATGGATAAAAAAAAAGAAAAATCAGAAGTGAAGAATTTCAATCCAGCTCCACAAAATGCAATTGGACCTGCAATTAGTTTAATGATCAGTTGTTTAAAATAATATTTTAAATCACTTTCAGTTTTAGAATTCTTTTCAAATGCAAGTACTAAGAATAATTCCGTTCTAATACACTTTGACAGGCAATTCACATCATTTACTCTTTCAAAGTACTAAGGTAAAGTAAAATTATTTGATGAGATATTCACCTTCCTAAAAATGGTTTACAGAATAGGCTGAGATCTCAAGTAAACAAATAACAAAAATATGATTCATCAGCAAGTTCTTTTGTGTCTCCTAATCAATCAACATTTGGCAGCATTTCTCAGCTTTTCCTTCGAAAAGCCGTGTACAGATTGCAAAAGTGTCAGTTGGTCTGATAAATCTTACTATGTTAATGAGCTTGATTATTTCCTCTGTACAGATGAGGAGAATATTGGCATAAAGGCAGTAATCTGTTATTAGCACATTCCCAATAACTGTTTTTTATTTTCTGACTGCTCTGACAGAACTCATCTAGAAATCTCAGAGGATTTAAACAGACACAATGAAATCAGTAACTTCCCCTTGCTAAGTGTCTGCTACTCCGAAGTGTATTCATACCAAGCCTGTTGAAATTAGCCTGTTGTGAAGAAGCTGCTTATGCCACAGAGTAAAAATACCATGAGCACCTGATCCTTCTTCATTCTGCCTATATATTTGCACTTCCAAACAGAAAACAAAAGTTCTGCAATTAATCTATTCAAAAAAGAATGCAATGTATTTCTGTTATGGCCATCTAATTACATGCCAGTTATTAGACCAGAATCTAATAATATGGTTATAAAATCATATATCTACAGGAAAGCTGAAATTTGCACATAACCCACAGGTTTGGTTTGTCAAAAAAAATCTGCATGTAAAAGGTTTTTGCCATTATTTTTTAATTATATCTAGATCTCTCATGTGTGTTATCAACAAATGCATGCACGCTCAATTCAGTTGTGTGTCAAGAATGCAGTGCAGAAAGATAGGTGACCAACAACTTAAGCTAAACAACATTTGCTACAACTAAATTGCTCTGACTTCACTTCTTTACAAATCAAGTAAGAAAAATATCTAAACAAACTAAATTTGCAGAATTGAAATATTTCAGCAGGTCTGAAGACTATAGAAGCAGTAATTCAACCTTTCACCCCAAGTCAAAGTGACTGAATTACAGAAATTGATACTATTATCCTGTGTCATGATATATTCTAGTATATTCAGAGCAATGAATATAAGGCAGAAGTTTGAACTACATGATATTATAACACATGATGCAGGATAGTGAAAAATAGATGTTCTAGGCTGAAACAAAAACAAATGGAACTTACGGACAGACTATTTTGATGCCAGAGAGATAAGCAAAAGATTGTATCCTAGAGAAAAATAATATTTTAGAGACATATAACTGCTATTTCATCACCTGGAAAGGAAAATAAAAGGTTCTGTATGTTAGAATGGAATTTTAACTCCTGAAAATCTGACCCAACAAGGACCATTATCAGTGCAAACACTAATTACAGAAGCATGCATGCATGTATGTATGTTCAAATTCCTGACCCAAGTGAGCCAGTTCACGCATTCTAGCAAAATTCCTCCTGAGTAGGAATTCCCATTCGTACAATTTCTGTCTGTAGGAATGATACTGCCACTTGGAGATTGAACTCACTGCCACACACACTGTTTGCACCAACATCTATCCTTGGTATACCAAGGGTGTGAAAACCTTCAGTATGTATGTCCAGTTGTTAAGGAGCTCCCAAAGTTCAACCATGGTATAGTTATAGCATATCACAATTACAGTACAGTAACCCATAGTTAAAAACATCTTTACCTCATCATCTCCCCAAGTTCAGCAGTGCCTGCCAGCTCCCTGCAGAGCAGAAACCCCTCTGCCCCAGCTGCACCTCCACCCAGGGAACCACTTCCTGAGCCATTTAGCATCAGTGAGCTCCTGCCCAGCTGAGCTCTTCAAGCAATCAGATCCTGACCACTGTCTCAGGTGTTTGTGCCCAGGGAAACCTAAGTGTCAATTGTACCTGCTGGGGGTCAACCACCTACAGCAACTTCTCAGATGGTTGTAGATTCCTCCGGGTGATCCACAACTAGCAGAACAGTAAGATCAAGTTTTGAAAGGAAGAGCAGCAAAGATCCACAAGAAGTTCAGGGACCTTAAGATCCTTTTTTCAGTACCCAGATAAACAGGCAGGCTGAAGCTGCTGAAGCTCTAGACAAAGTATCGTGAAGACTAATGGCTTGTTTACATGGCTTCTTTGGAGAAACCTTAGGTCCCAAACAGGTATGATTTGTTTCTCTATTCCCACTGAAGTACAGACTAAAACAAGTAGGTTCCAGATTTACATTTTTTCTCAAGTCTGTGTGCTTTGCTGTTGGCCAAGATGACAGCTTGAATTTACATGTACTGCAAAGGAACACTAACTTCAGAGGGCCCAAAAAAGAATTACAGATATGAGCTCATCTCACAGAACTATGAAGGATGCTTTGTGCATCCAGAAATCAGTATCTCACTGCTGGTTATCCCATTTCTGAAATGTCTGTGCACGAACAAAAGAATAAAGGATATTGAACAACTGAAAGATATTTAGGAACTGGATGAGAAAAGGACCAAAATTATAAGCAAACACTGATTAAGACACCAAACTCCCTGAGCTGATACCACATAACATGTTGCACCAAATCTGTACATATGTGTAACGTCTTTTAAATTCTGGCAATATTTTTTTATGCAAAAGTTTAATTTTAAATTATGTGTGAATGTTAACATATATCTATACCACACTTCCACTTCTCCATGACATACTCATCTTGTTAATTTTATAAAAAACTAGCTTCAGCATCATCAGTGTGCAGACAAAGGAGCAGACACAAAAACTGGGGGGTTTGCTGCCTGGCACACCCCTGTGACTCCTGTGCTCCTGCGATTCTTGGTACCCAAGCATCACCCAAAACAGCTGAGGCCCTCTGACAAGTAAGGAAGGATTCAAAACTGTCAGACAGGCTGAACAATTAAGGCTCTAGGAGTTAGTCTTGGAAAGGGTTCTTTTTGATGTTTTCTGCCCATCTTATATGGAAACTATCTTTGATAATCTGGACGACTGGCTCAGAACATTATAAAATCAAAGTTAGTTCCCACAACATCAAACTTTAATTTCAACAGAAATGCCTCCCTCAGAGTTGAAATGCTCTTAATACATGGTTAGCCTTAATCTTGCATGTTCCCTTGATTCGACACAATATTTCATCCTGACCTTTTGCTGAGAGTTAAAAATAAACGCTGACAATTATAATTATGTACCACTGAAGATAAAAGTAGATTCAATCAGTCTACTTTATACTAGAAACATTCCAC
The DNA here is from genome assembly GCF_964273445.1 of Streptopelia decaocto. Taxonomy (NCBI): domain Eukaryota; kingdom Metazoa; phylum Chordata; class Aves; order Columbiformes; family Columbidae; genus Streptopelia; species Streptopelia decaocto. The sequence goes on from NC_138665.1 coordinate 8,779,845, forward strand.
CCATTTTGGCCAGTTTGCCTTCTGCATCTGGAAAGGTGAAAAGAAGGAAAGATGAAAAGTTAAGATGGCAAATGGAAAACATCTTCAATGCCAAACTGTTAGCTGTTTAAATACATCACCTGTGCATGCAAATGTTTTCATGAAGAAAAGGACATCCTTATAAAACATGCTTTCATTGTTTCTTCTCTGGGGAAGGCATATGTATTTAATATTCTGCTTTGCCAGGTCCTAGAGGGGAGAAGTTTTATTAACTTTGCCATTGAAACACAGCCTAATTATGTTATGACAGAAATCTACAATGTATACTGTTTATATACAATTATATATAATTCATATATACACTTATGGAGAGAGAGGAAAATTTAATGATGGATAGACCTGACAACAGAAGACAAGAAGTCTGAGAACTAATCTATACTGGAAGCTGAATATTGAAGTTAAAAAGGATGCATCTGCAATCAGAAGGATGCCGCCTCAAAATACTGTTCTGCCTTTGTTAAAGAGCTTTCTAGTTGTGTGGGGTTTTTTAAATTGACTTGCAGTTTTAAAGAAGCAGAAATCCCTAAGCCACTTGATATATAGCATGGGAGGGTGAAGAGGATCACTAAAGCCTTGCTGTTTATGCTAATAAGATAGTAACTCAATTTACTTGAGTACTGATCAATGCTAAACAATCAGAGAAGTTCATGTATTATGTATTTCAGAAGAACCTGTGCTTTTTAGTGGAATGTCACAAGGTTAAACTACTGGTAGACACTGTTTCCCTTGAGCCCAATTTCTGCTACAGTGCTTCTATCCACGTAATGAAGAAACAATAGCAAAATAAAGCATTGTTTGGAACACATAATGAACTGCTCTCATAAACTTCAACCTTCAAAAGTCATTATATTTTACAGTTTGATGCAGCAGACAATTATTTGGCCTCCATTTGGCTGGCTACATCAAGCAATGTACACTATTTTTTACCATGTCTCAGTAATTATTGATAGAACAATTGTCATGGCTTGCACTGTTAATATCAGTGCATTAGCAATTGAAACCGTTTGTTACATATTTCCTGGCAGGTATACTGCAGTGCTGTAAAATCTGCCTCTACTTATCATAGTTAACAATTACTTTAGGAAATATCCAAAATATAAAACTATCAACTTATTTCTTCTTCCTGCCACTGACTGCTTTCTGTGGTTTATTTAATCCTTTTACACTAAATTGTACTACAGATACCAAACACTCTTTTTTAATTCACAGCAATTTCCCAGAAAGTTTTGTTTGATATTTAAAGCAAATGTGACCGTTTCATACTCATCACTAAAAGACAAAAAACTTTTGCATTCCTTTGCAGCATTCTGCTGCGGGTACCTGCGAGGGCTGCTGCTCTTCAGTGATAACTCAAATATTATTACAAAGTAATAATAATATTAAAATTCAACTGATAAAAACTGAGAGAAGATAACTATTTAATGTTATCATGTTACATGGAGGATGTCATTCTTATGCTAATTAACAGGTCTTCTTGAAGTTACAGGAAAACTATGAGGTGTTACTCATAATACTTTAAATGCATTTTTGTTTGTTTATGAGCCTGTAACATTCACAAATACAGTCTGGAATAAGTTGCCCAGAGTTTGTAGAATCACCATTCATGTAAATATTTAAAAATAACTGGAAAAGGCCTTGAGTAATCTAATGCAACACCAAAGTTTGCCCAGCTTTTATTGGGGTTTGGATATGAAGATAGAGATCCTGCATGGCCTAGATAATTCCATGATACTTTGATGATAATTGGCAAGACTAGGTTCCTTAAATCTCCACACACAATCCTACATTTCATGTGAGCAAACCAAATGGAAAACAGTTTAAGTTGTAGAGCAGCTCTATATGGGATCAAGCTCTGAGAATTCACTAAGAAAATTATATATGCTAACAATGGCTTTTAGAACTGAGAGAGATGGAGAATGTATGATACCATGAAACACTTACCAAAATGTTCAGATGCATTAATGCCACAATTTATATATCAACATATGTTGCAAAGGTTACTTAACATCTCCTTAGATTAGTATGTTGTTCAGAATCAAATTAAAATTTATGACTGGAATTTTGAATAATTTATAGATATCACATCCTAAGGTACTTCAGAGTTTCAATTCAGTGGAATGAATATGTACATCTGCATCAAATATATAATATATAGATATGGAATTAATTGCATACAGAAAGAAAGGCAAGGAAGGGACCCAGACAAAAAGGAAAAGTGGGTGCATGTTCCACTGAACACAGCCACCTTTTTTGTGAGGTAAGGAGAAAGCACTGCAAGACATGGGTAGCAAACAAAGAATAACAAAGTTATCACAGAATACATCATCCTTCTATTCTGATGGGAAGTCCAAAGGCAGGAGAATGGTCCTATCATGCCAGAGATCACCAGCATGCTGCAGGGCAGGTAAGAGATCCCTGTCTCCAAACGTTTTAATGCGTTCAGACCCTTGCTGCTGGTCTCCGCCTGACTTAGGCCCTTAAATTGTAGTTTGAAGTTCATTTTTCAACTAATCTGGGAGAACGTAAGCTGACTCATTATCTTTATTAGAGATCATTAATTAAAAGCAGTATTAGAACACATTATGACATTGGTATCCCAGAGTAATTTTTCAAGGTAAGTTTGATCTGACACAGTGATGGGAGAGCCCTTGTAATAGGCAATTTTGAAGATAAAACTCTGAACCCTTAGGAAAACCAGTATCATCTGCTACGCACTTTAACATTACAAAGACTACAATTTAACATAGCCTTTAGGTCTTTTACATATGTAATTACACACTTTTACTAATAAACATTAGTGTCTATTTACTGTAACTCTGTTCTTGATTTTGTTTATCTCACAAACAGTGTAATTATGAATGTTCGTAAAAAGACAAGACCCAGGGAAAAAAATTAGAGATTTATAGGATGGCAGTCTCAGAAATCTTCATAGTAATTAAATCTTCTTAGACTAGTGGGTAATCAGATGAGTTGGATCTCCCTTCAGGACTTGCTTGCATACTCCTTGAAGTTGTTGTTAAAGGAATCAGAACCCCCAACCTTTCTATTTTAACAATTTACATTCTAAAAACCCACCCTTAAAGCTTCAAGGTACAGAATTGCTATTTAAACCAAAGTTTAAATATGCAGGCACTAGATTTTCTCTTCTTTCAAGTGTGGCTTTTTGAAAAAAATAAACATTCCTTTACTTCCGCTAGATCAGGTTAACATATTGCCAAGGAGGTGTCACTTTTGTAGATGGCTTGAATTAGAGAACTGCTCTAGTTATCACTATGCAGCTATTCAAACACAACATTTTTAGAACTTGGCAAAAAAAGTAGAAAAAAGATCTGTCTCATATATGCTGTCCAAACTCAACGAAGGCAGGAGGAAAATGAGAAAATTTAAAATACTAAAAATAATCAACCAGAAGAATGCTTGAAAAATTGAAAATGGTAAGTATGTCTGACGTTAAGATATGAAATTAATATATCCAACGTAAAGAAGAAAACCATAGCAGTAGGATTATTTACACAGAAAAAAGAACCTGAAGTCTGAATGACACACAGGGAAGAAGTAATGCTATGTAAAACTAAAGATCTAGAGGTGTTAAAAAGTGGGGTTTAGGTCCTTTGTCTTTTTATCTGCAGTTTTTTACACTGTGCCAAAGATGGATCCATATGTACAATCTGATACACACATCAAACCATACCTAGTGTTTATGGATGCAACCTCAAGTCATCACATGAACTGGAAGAAAATGCCACTGAAATAGCTGATGAAGACAAAAATCCAATTTCTCTCCTATTGAATTTTATTGTGGGAAATAACTTTGTGAACTGATGCACTAACTTGTGTGCTCAGGGGACCTTGGCCGTAGTCCTTCTTTGGGAGGTAAGTAGCACTGAAAGATGTTTAAAAGGCTTCAGCTAGCCCATAAAAATCACTGACAGCATCACAAAAGCAGTCGGTAATCAGAATTGGAAAAAAGGTGTCAAGCAGGTCAGAAATGAGAATAATTTACAGATATGCAAAGAGGGACTTTTGCAATTCTTCCAAAGGTATTTAATCTCTAAATTTTATCAGTGTCATTTACTTTAATGCATTATCTTTTTCTTTAGGCTGCAGGCAAACAGCAAAACAGAATGAAAAGCAATTAAAGTACAAAATCATAGAATCATTTTAAATGGCCAGATCCAATGGGAGCAGATTTAGGTCAAAGCTCATCTGTTTTAAAAATCACAGCAATGTGCAAATGACTCAAATAAAATGGTCTATTTTTAATATAATGATGTCCTGCCTGCAGAATACGATAATACAGGATAGACCTGAAACTAATCTTAGAATACTTCACTTACTGACTCTCCCATTAAAAGTAACTGCAACAATTAGCAATTTAATGCATTTTCATTCATGAGCAATGAAGGAAGGCCTTGTTCATCTTTGATAAGAGCATAAAGCAGATCTGAAGCAATGTAATTAACCAGTTATACTTCTTCCTAAAGTTGTCTGTTCAGTCATAACTGATATTTATAACTTGCCATCTGAAAGAACAGTTTATCTGTTTTCACCACATTGCTGTATTATTGAATGCTGACTTTATTGTGCTTTTTGGTTAGAAAAATATCAAAACAAATAAATAACCATATAAAGGCACCCTTTTCTCAAGCTTTGTGCTATAGAATCCTACATATATATATATATATATATATAGCTACATATGAACATACATGCTGAAGTCTGGACACAAATACATATTACACATGTGGCTAATTCTTTGTGGGACTACTCTTTATAAAGAATGTCTGAAAAAAATCAATATATGAAGTTGCACAAACCTTTTAATGAAGAACTTTTATTCTACAAGATTTCAAAAAAATCACAAATAGCTTAATTACCATATCAGACCCTTTTTAATATTTTTTTTTATTATACAGTTATGACAATACAACCGTTTAAAATGCAGCCCTGAAGACAACAAAAGGAAAGGCTGCCAAAGCATACACATTGATGCTTCCTCCTTCCGAGAACATGCAGAATGGTATTCTGTTTACATTTATTGCATCTTTGAAAGCCACAACAGAATATTTCTCCTATGAGTTCTGAGAATTAGTGTCTCCACAGATGAAAAGGTGATAAGACAAAAAGTGATTTGCATTGACCTTTCTAAATGCTTTTCTGGAGGTTTTGTTAGATATTTTTAAAAACCAAAAATTGCTGCCTTTTTCATTTTGAAGCTGAGCTATACAAGATTTGATAGTTTAGCTGCTTTATTTGTTATATAATATTGATTTCAGGCTTCAAACACCAATACAAACAAAGTTGCACCCTGATTAGCTTTCATTAATCAGTTTGTTTCCTGGGGCTATACACTATACCACACAGCAGACACCAACTAGACTACTCACTGAAAGCAGCAACATGCAATTGGAACCAATTAACTTGGGGGGGGGGCGGGGATAAAAAAATAACAATAAAACCACACTAACCACACTACAGTTTTATAATCTTCCACTGATTTCTCTCGTGTGCCCAACAGATTCTGGTTCTGACTTTTACGTTGACAATTTTCCTCTTAAAGATATCAATATGTAGAACAACAGAAAAGAGACAATAAAATACATACAACTGTGATATAGTCTGCTGGAAAACTGAGTAACTTACCCTGTAAGCAAACAATTTGACTAGAGGGGAATACAACACATTTTAATGGATTAAAATATCTATTATTGATCATCCTGATTACTAGTCATGACAGTAATTCTAGTTGTGAGAAGCCACAGCAAGGACCACGTGGCAATGGGGAGACCTTAGGTGGCCAAAGCTCCCTGATCTACCATGGAAAGTAGAACAAGGCAGGGTCAGCTGCTTTTAAATCTCAGGTAATTATCTTAAGACCTTTTTCTTCCCCGTTCCAGTCACTTCCCTTGAGCTACAACAATAAAAACTTTTAAATGCATATGCAAATAAATAATTTAACTAAATCACTTTGATCACTAGAAACTGTTAGTTAACATTAGAATGTTTCAGCTGAGAGAGATTCAGAGAGATTAATTTGTCTTCCACTGTGCACAACAGCTATTCAAAATCCTCTAAAGACCAGGCTGTGTTGTAATGAAGCATATTTACAGCTTTCTTTATATTTTATTTAGCAAGTAAACACTCTGGCATTTTCAAACTGAAGGAATCTTATTTGTTTTCATGGAACACATCTTCCCAAACAGCAGCATGTGCAAAGAACACTCTTTACCATGTACTCTGTTCTCAAGCCAAAAACCTCTTGGGAAATCTTGCCCTGGGTCTCTAGATTTTTATATCATATTTCAGTGTGCGTGGATATTAGATTTCCTACTCAACCATACCCTTAAATTTGGAAGAACATCATGATACCTTGCTGACTGCAGCTGTTAGTACCTTTTTACTTTCCAGAGACCCATCCTAGTTATAACTGCTCACTAGACGACATTTCTTCCACACCTCAAAACCACAGCACTAAATGGGCTATGAAATTTCTAGGGCGCTACACACCATTACTCTTTAAATATCGCAGAGTAAAGCATTAATGAGAGTTGAATATTTATTCAGACTTCAGTCTCCTGATTTACAGATGGCATCCTTCAGTGGATACCTTGATGCTGATCAGAAAAAACTTATACTTCAACACAAACTTGCATAAAAGTAAAGGCAAACAGAAGTACTTTATGAACCATCCAAAACAGACACTATTCTTTCACATAGCTAAAAGAAGAAGAAAAGACAGAGAAACCACACTTAACCTCTCAAACCAAGATTACATCTTCAAGGCCCCTGTATTCCTGTACCCAGCTGACTTGCTTTAGGTGCTTTCCTGACAAAACCTCCTCAGGGACTCTGTTTTCCTCAGGTTTCTTTAGTCAGAGAAGCCCATTTGAAAGTGCAGCCCATCAGCTTTTAGACTTAATCTTCGGTTTGAGTTTTTCAAGGAGCTGAGCAGATTTAACACGTTCCTCTCCCTCCCCAACTTGTTCTCACATCCCAAACATGTTTATTTTTAATTGATGTAAGAAATAGTATCCACATAAATAAAAGATTATGATTATTTTATTTCTTCTTTGAGATGCAAATGTTGTTTTCTTCCATCAGGCATGTTCTCTTTATCTGACTGGCCAGTGAGTTAGTGATCTGCTGGCCCTCTCAGAAGTTTTGCTTTTAAGCTCTTCTCCCTTACTCATCTGGTAATCAAAGAGCTGCAGGTAGACACAGTCTGCAACAAACTGATAGTGAAAAGTGTTTCTATCCACTGAACTTTTATTTTTCATCAACCTGCTTATATTGTCCTTCAGGTAACCTCCAAATAAGGTTCAGTGTATGTTATGCCATGTGTCTTTTCATTGAAACTAGATACAGAGATAAATCACTTTCAAGTGACAGCAGTCCTGGAATTTAAATCTCTTCAAGGAATATTGTAATCTAATCAAAAAGTCTTCTGTGGAGATGCATACTGTCATGTCTTTAAAGACATCAGATATCATCAACTCAGAGATGTAACTCTATATATCCCTTCCGGAATCTAAACGTCCCACAACACAATGTGAGTAGGTATCAGTGGGTTTGGGCTAACTATATACCCACATTGTCTCAGTCTTTCATAGGAATATGTAGTGTGGATTCTTTTTATTAAACAGTAGGAGTGACTATGTGTGATTAATTTCAGTTGCGTAAGCTTAACAATTATGACTTGTTTCATGACAATGACTAGCTGCCTCATGGACCAAATGGCAGGTGGTACACCACTGCTAGCAGACAAGTATTAATTGAGACAGAACCGAGTATTTTACAAACTCCCAGCTTTCTATTTCAATCTTAAAGAAACTAGCAAGTTTTTATTCCCCCAGGCCATAATTACTAGTAAGTGGAAGAAGCTCATGAATTGAAGACAGAACAATTGTGATTTTCATAATTAAGGATAAAATTTTAAATACAGTTCGGATTTAGAGGAGGAAGAAAATTAAGGTTTGACTAAAAAGATTTCAGAGCTAAAACTTTCATAATCCTTATACCAATGTTGTATTGAAGCTTTGCCATTACTTTAGAAGATAAAAAAACACAGTTTAAGAGCTATAATACTCAGAAATCAAAGCAGTAATAAAAGGCAAGCTGGAAAGATATTTTCTCACACCTTTCTAGTCAGTCAGGCAAATATGTTTTTGTATACAGGAGGCAATCGAAAGAAGTGCCGTGATTTGGAAGATTGTTTAAATACACTGTCATTTGAAAACTGAGGGATATAAATCATGCTTATAATATGAACTGAAGGAAAGAAAATCCCAAATATGCCCATCTTTGTTCTCAGAAGATCAGCCAAACTGTAACTCTGCTTTTCCTCAGCTTGTCACAGAACAGCAAGATGAAATGTGTCTGTAAATGTTGGTGACAGCAGCAGGTACTAGCAAGGCTGTGGGAAGGCTATCAGGTATGAAAATTCCAAACTCAGTGTCAAATTCTTACCTGGTTCAAACTGGAGATAATTTTAGTGAGATCAACAAGGTTAACACTCCATGCTACCTCAAGGTTTGGCCACAAGAGTGGAAGCAATTGCCCTGTGGTGCAGACAACTTTGTCAGAGTATGGAATACAAACGTGCCAAGGGTGCAGGCTGGTGGGGCACATCCAGGCCTGGTCCTCTCTCCATCAGGAGAGTCCCCAGGGCAAAGCAGGTATGGGGTGACCACGCGGGCTCATCGCTGTCTGAAGCAAATTGCTGTCAAAGGAGTGATCTTCCATCTTTCCCATGCATCGGAACCACGCTGGTTAAATTGCAGAGTTGCTTCAGTGACCTGAGCTGAAGGAGGCTTTGTCTTCTCTCTGGCGACCAATGACAGAACCCAGGGGAATGGCAGGAAGATGTGCCAGGAAGATTTAAGTTGGACATTAGGAAAATGTTCTTCCCCTAGAGGGTGCGGAAGCACTGGAGCAGGCTCCCTAGGGAGGTGTCACGACCCCAAGCCTGACAGTGTTCAAGAAAAGACTAGACAATGCCCTCAGACACATGGTGTGAATCTTGGGATTGTCCTCTGCAGGGACAGGAGTTGGACTCGATGATCCCCATGGGTCCCTTCCAACTCAGGACACTCTACGATTCTATGATTTGGCGTATTTCGTATTCCCTTTTTGATCACAAATGGAACCACCCCGATCCCTAGAGATCACTGCACCCAGCTGCAGTGTGCAGTCAGGTTCAGAGAGGGGAGTCCCTCCTCTCACCAGTGCTTCACAGTGTCATCAGCCACGTGGCATCTCATCAGGAGAGTCTGAGCCTAAAAACAATCCACCAGGTATACAAAATGATGATAATCTTAAACCAAATATATTCTTACTTTAAGGCCTCTTTCTAGATTTCATATTCATACAAGGATATAAAGGAATGTAACATACCTGCTAAGTGGAGGGATACCTGACTGCCAGCAAGGAAACCTACAACTGCCTGGGGTGAACATTATTCTAAATGATCGTTTAGTTTTGTTATAGAATTGTAACATATATGTCTAATTATCAGAATAAATTTTTAAGGCAAGCAAAATTACTGCTAAATACCCCTTGAAACATAATTTTTGAGAGACTTTTTATTCCTATGCAATATTCAATCTTTTCTTTATTGTTTTGCTGCACAGTTATTAATTTTATTACTTAGAACAGGACAATTTGTAATACAGTTGATTCAAAATCACATTCAGCTATAGACTACTATTATATATTAGTATTACCACAGTTGTCAAACACTAACATAAAATTAAAAAAAAAAGAAACATTTTGGGTGGCTTTTGACACTAGCAGAAAACATAATGAAGTCACTGGACAACATCATCAGATGGGATACCTTCATGACAATGTTATGTAGGAAAGTAGAATCTGAAAGGTTACCCTAAGGGAATATTGCCATCACGTTAAAATGCTTTATTTGTGAAATATTGCATTCATTACAGATTTACCACTGAAATGTAGTAACTGAATGGAGTACAGGCAGCCATAACTTAATGTAAAATAACATACTAGTGTTGCAGGTGTATTATTAGCTACTAAGTTTCAATCAAGAAACTGTATTCATCATTCAGTCCCTAAAATTGCTTTCTTCACATAGATTATGCAATTAGTAGTAGACAAAATGTTTACAACCTGTTGTTATCACTACTAAATACAATGGCCACAATCACTTTTTGAAGCATTAAAAGCCAAACAGAAAATAAACAAAAACTTGACAACATGTGTTTGCTAAATAGCACTTTAATGGAATTACCTAAGAACACAATATTATAATTTTTGGCCACGCTGCATACTCAAAAGATCAAGTACCTTTATGCTTCTATAAATAAGAAATACACTGAAAAATGTTTTTCATTACATATTCTGAGTTGAAACTCAGGCAGAGTCTCTCTGCTACCCTAAAGTACAAACAGTGCTGCAGTGGCTGACTTTATTTCTTTAGCTTGCATTCTGAGAAACTGTGCATGGTGCAAATGTACCTCAAAATACAATTATTCAATGTAATGTTATTTGTAGAAGAATAAACTACATAAAGGAAATCTTTTTGCTGACTTCATCTGGGTACCGAAGGGATGCCCACAAGGGCACGTACAAACCGTGAGTCCCCACAATTGCATTTGTGGTCCCCAGCAGAGCAGCGACCCGCAGCGCTGTGTCCTGCTGCGGGCAGGGCCTGGGCAGCCCACAGGGCTCCACAACCTGAGACAGGGACCCTGAAACTCCTGGTGTTTGCAGCAAGCAACAGCTCAAGAGTTTCAGCAGATGGTGGTCACAGTGCTCCTGCTCCTACAAAAGTAAGAAGCTAGTAAATTATATGGAGATTAATTTGTGTTGGAAAAATATAAGTAGAAGAAATCGGATCAATCTTACTCCTCAAAAGACCCAACTTTGATCCTTAAAATCATTCAGTAAGTTTAAATTAACTACAAGTAATCGCTATTCACCACTGCAGCCTTTTCTTTACCCTCAGAACCTCACTTAAAGCTTTGATCTCTTTCTTACCCAGCTAATTTCATTCTGCTTAAATATTACAGATTACTTTGATAAAGTCTTCCTGTGCTTCTCTATTTTACAGGTTTGACTTCAATAGCACCACTCAATACAGCTGCTAGCTTAAAGCCACATTTGCAAAGCAGAATCTATAGGTCACTTTACTGGTGAAGATATTATACTGCTAAAAAATATGAAGGTTTCCTGATCAGTTTATTACATCTGTAATTATCCAAAGCCAAGCCAATTATGTCAGAAAAAGGACAAATTGCCTAGACTGACATTAAAGAGCTCCAACCAGAAAGTCTTCATTTACACGCTGACTGGACTGCAAAAATTTACCTTTATATTTTTATGACCCTATATTTAATCAAGTATGAATGAACCTTTAGGAAACAAGCTATTAAAATGCAATTATATATTTGTCTATTCATTCTGTGGTCCAGCTCCTCTGCAAATCAACTGCAGAGGTTTAACACAGAGACAGAGAGAACCAAAAGCTGGCAGCCAGGTGCTCTCCGAGCTGCAAGCCTGCTGCTCCATGGACTATGGAAAGAATGGCACATCAGGAAAGGGAATTATCCACCAAAGTGATTTTGTCAATGCTCATTTTGTTATTGTTGTCGTGACAGTGTGAAGTTCAACACTCTCATTACAAATTGGAGGCAGTATAAATTTTTAGTATAATCCTGCTACACTTATGGCAGAGGTTTTCATAGAACAAGGGCTATGAAATTATGCAAACCACATAAAATGCTACGTATATATATTAAAAAAAAAAAAAAAAAATCAAGGGGACAGTAGTTTGCACAAGGTAAAAAACCTGGTCCAATCTCATTGCAATAAAGCGATTCTTCCAAATGAAGACAAAGGTCCAAAAGCAATACAGCTGGATCCCAACACCACAAGTGCAAAAGAAAAATATTTTTAAACACACACTCATTAGCAGCTGTGTTTACACATCTAGGCTTAAAACTCTGATGTTATTTAAAAAAAATCCCCAAACCAGTAGAATAATCCAGAGAGTATTAATAAACATCTAATATACAAAAGTGTATCTGAATTGTGTGCTGCATCTCACTTTGTTCTGAAGGTGTAGACTGAAGTCTGCGATAATCTGTTACTAGTATTTAATTTTCTGCAAGTCTCAACCTTACGAAACTGACAACATGCAGAAATAGCCTATGAATGTGCCATTCACCTACTGAGAAAGAAGGCAGAATATAATTGAAGAGCGCTGTGATTATTCACAAATCGCTACTATACCTAGAAATTCTACTCTGCTGAACGCAGTACAGGAGTTTATTCAACAGAGATTTTGATAACAGAATGTTCAGCAAACAACCTCTAACTTCTTACCTTGAACGTGATCAGATATTTTTCCAGAAAAATCTCTTGTAACATCATACAGGAGAAGGATAGTGTTTCTAGCACCTCTTCAAAATTTAATTTAAAGACAGAACATACCTGAAGGTATTCTTGGGCATACCTACCATGTGTTTAATTTTTTCTCTTTCATTTCTTGAGTGTGGCAGCAGGTACTGAAACTATAAAAAATAATTGATTCTTGAGCACTGAGAAGTGTTTTTTGTCTGTGGATAATGCATTCAGTTGATGTGCTTATGTCACAGAAATGTCAATGTGAGCAAGGACTAAAGCACTCAATGAATTTCTTGGTCTGAGCATTTCAGCAGAAAGAGTCATAGTAAAAATCTCAATATTACTGCCATTAGGGAACATTGTAAAGATACGATTTCCTTCCTCAAACATGTGAACCAAATGCCGAAGAAGAAAAATCCCTCCTTTTGATTGCACAAATGTGTATCTATACTGGATTCTTCTAATCTGTATTTGGATTAATTTTCTTCTTTAATTGCAGTGTCCCAGATTATAAATCAGAGTTCTAAGCAAGATTGCAAGCAAGTTTATTTCCATATAATACATATAATGCAAATATTGTCAGTGCTGAAAGAATTAGCTTCCTTTTTATTCAGTCAGCTTGTGAAGTATCATCAACTACATCCATTTGACAATCCTCTAGTGAAGGGAAAAAAAGCAAAATAGTAGTCAGAATTATATGAAATTATAATATCCTACAGGATCTTTGAGTGCTATGAAAACAAACCTTTCCCAGCTACTTGTGGAAGTTGTAATGCTGAAAATATGAAAAATCATGAAAAACATTCAGAATGAAAAGAATATTTTGTGTTGCATAAACGGCAGCATGCTGCCACTTTGCTAAGTGCAAACCGTGATGTTCAGCCTCTTTGTGTTTCCTTTCTGTTCAACTTCAATTCAATAGTAAAGTCAAATCCCTGGTGTTACACCAAAAGATATCCTGAAGCATCTGCAAAATAATTAAGGTAAGAGGATCATCTTCCAACTGTCGCAGTAAATTTGAATTAAATGCTACCTGCCCAGCAAGCAGATTTTGCAATACTAAAATGTGTTAAAGACCCTGAATATTTAACTATTTGGAAAGCTGAAAGTATCTGCTGAAGGAGATATACAGGAGAGAGAGTATAATGGAGTAAACGTTCCAAGTTCTTGGAACTGCTGGATGTATAGAGCACCTTCTAGCTGCAGCAAACCACTCACCTCCATGCAGAATACAGGTAATAGGTAGATCTGCAGCTAATTAGGCTTCTGAAGAGATCTTCAGCTTGATGCATGAATAAAGCACCTGCACTCTGCATGTGCAATGGGCACCTGCTCTCTGGGAGCACTGGGTGGGAGGCAGGCAGAGAGGACAGCTGTGGGACACTGCCTGGCCATGGCAGCTCCGAGCACTCCTGCCTGCCCAGCAGCCAACTGGGAATGGGATAAACACAGCAGGTTTGCCAAGATCGCCACTGGTCTTGTGACTACAGGCAACTCATCACATTACAAGAGAGGGGCTAAAAAGCAGAAAGTAACCACCTGGCATTTTAAAATTAGATGCTGGAAAAATATTCAAGGATCTTAGGAAAAGAGAAGGCTGAGGGTAAGATCCCTATGGCCCTGATGCAGGCTGTTCATTGCAAGGTGGGAAAACATCCTGAGAGGTTGGACCTGTTTTCAGGGTGTTCTTTTAACCAGGAGAGGCACACACATCCATGCACTAGCTCAAAACTGGACTTATGTTTCATCACATCTCCATGAGTCATGTCCTGTGATTGACATTCTCATACCCATATCTACTGTGTCTGAATGAAGGATCTCAGCCACCCCAGCGGTATTCCTTACATGCGATTGACAAGTGAATACATCCCTATTTGTGTGTAAGAACAGTGGGGAAATCTTCTTCCAGTGACACTTTCAGAAGATGTTTCTAAAGCCAAATCAGTATAAGGCAAACGGATTTTTTTAGTACTCTGAAGTGGATCCTTTGCTTACTTACCCCACATACATTTACTGACCCACTGCTCTCACTAGCATCTCATTGGTATCTGGCTTCACTTTCAATATTGAATTTCTTTAAACTAAGCTAAATTGGGAACTATTTGATGTCTCCCAAATTAGCTATTTCTAACAGAAACATCATCCTGAGAGAAGCCTAGCCACCCAGGAAACTCAAATGCAGCCAACATCAAAGAGAAAACGCTGCCTTACATCCTCTGCTCAGCTCAGCAACAAGTGTTCACCCACCCAGGCTTCGCTTTTCTGCAGCTCTGGCTATTCTAGCATCAGCAATCTATACGAAAAGCAAATGCAGAAGGTTTTCCTGCATTCTGCATTCCTCTTCAGAAAGCCAACAGCCCCTGGGCTACTAGGGAGCTCGGATGGAAAGAACAAACTGGACCTGACATGCAGCAGCTGTTTCAGCAATGGCCATGATTTCACTACAAAGATCCTGCCTGCAGAACTTCCTCTTCTGCATTACTTTGGCACACATGTGAACATCTACACACATGTTATCATCCAACAACAGAGAAGTAAGCACTGCTGGGGGGACCAAGGACTTTTAAATTTGTCTTCACATTGCAAATGTTTGTTGAAGTGAACACCTGCAGCCAAGGTAGCTGAAATAAATTCGGTTATCACAGTTCCCTCCCATCTTTCAACAAACATACCAAACACATTTCCATGTCTGCTCTTTGACCGTTCCTGTGCTCTACTTTCAGACAATAAATGGGTTACGTTGACATCTCTCTGATTAGCACTCACACCTCCATACTACTTGCAGTTTCACTAGTCTAGACTATCTTCATTATCTGAAGCAGCAATGGCCTCTACTAATCCTGTCAAGAAGTTTGTACAGGCTCATTGTAATCTTGGAGCAATAATACTGCAGCAGGTTGTGCCTGACATGAGCAAAACCCATGACTTTAACAAAGAACATTGAACAAACCAAAGTGTTTCTAAGAAACTCCAGGAAGAACATGAGATAAGGAGGGTAGACATCAGTGTACAAGAAAGATAAAGTGGTTAGAGGAAGGGTACTCAGGAGTAATAAAACAGATTTATTTTTTTCATTCAGTAGTTATTCCAGGTGGTCTCTGAGATTTCTTGGCATGACAAACTTCACACTGCTACCACTGCTACATGCAATTCTCATTTGGTTATTTATCAGTTTAACTGTCAAAAGACATACAATTTTTTTTTTTTTTTTAGCAAAAACAGATGGGTTCAGCCCAAATGCATGAAATAAAAGGTCTTTCTTCCATTGTAGTATCTAAAATATTACATCTTGTAAAGTCACTGTGGCTGCGAAGAAGATCTGAATGGTTAAAAGGCAGAATTATTCAACTATACCTTCTTCTGTAATACTCTCAGTGTGTACACATAATATATGCTAAAAAAAAGAAATGTCATTCTTTTGAGTAAAACAACAACAAAAAATTCTTTACTATTTAATTGTAAAAGTGTCTGCATATGCAAGAAAAACACAAAAAAACAAGTTTTATTTCTGGAACAAATATTTGACCTGTCAAGCATAGCACTTGATGTCAGGATTCTGAAATTGTAGACAAAATGACAGACCAACAGAGGGAATCTGATAACAGATTAATGAGATGTGCTCCATGTAGTCATAAAAATACTTGAAATAAGAAACAAGGAAATGGGGGGAAAAAAAGAGAAAGAAACAACAGTAGAGCAAAAAGAGCTCCTTTCTGAGCCTTCTGCTGTGATCCCATTAAAAATGAGTGACAAAGAATTTTATAGGGAAATTTAAGAAACTGTGCCTCAAGAGGCAAGACAGTGAACTGGAATATAGTTTGAATATGTGTATTTTCCTTCACATACTCATTTGCTATGCGATATTTGAGGCACTTACTATATTTGTTTGGACTGGCACTAATTAAAAGCAGCTATATATCCACCATTTAAAAAACTATCAGCACACGCACTCCTACAGAAAGCAACAGTCTAAGAATGCAATCAACTGCTCATTTTGATAGACCTGCGAACCAGCTGAAGAGGAATCCGCACCTGGTAGATAACACAACTGTGAGTGAGATTGTTTTATTTTCTACAAGCCCATTCTGACTCAGAATAACAGTAATAACTCTGGGACTATGTTCTTCTTTTGGTATTTCCAGTATTTGGAATAATGAACACTCTGTTACAACTCTGTCATGGTTAACGGCAATGAACAGGTCCATGTGACATCTTTGTATCTTGTCTCATCTTAATGTTCCTACTACACACACCAATGAATACGTTTCAGGATTCTACAGGCTTAACCTCTAAAGGTCTATGTAATAGGAAAAGTATTCTTTCCTAAACTTATTTGCTTGAAATGGTAAGTACATAACTGCCTGACACCTTAGAAATGTCATCTATTCCATTCCTAGAACAACTATAGCAATATTTTCATTGTTGACAGCTCAGGAGACAACATGGCATTAAGGGCCTCACGAACCACACTGATGACAGTGCAAATGCTGATTTTCCAGCCCTTAATGCTTAACAAAAACTGAGTTGCCATTTTTCAGAGATCATCCCATTCCTCTGAGAGTGACAAACTGGACCATGGCAGAGACTCAGGTGAACACAACCTACAGTATGGACAGTGGAGCATCAGTAACGCAAGTCACCGGAGCCAGGCTGAGGACAGCAGCATGGAACCATCAAGGATTACTGTCTGTGTGATGTACTGATAGGTAGATAAGCATAATGCAATGTATTACATGTTCTTCAGCACCTCAGAAAATCAGCTACTGTTGAGAAACAGGCACATGGATCATCATCATCAGTATCACTACTTAGAAAGGTGCAGCCTCAGATCAAAGAGTAGCATGAAGAGATGTTTTAGCTTCAGGAGATGTTATAGTAGCCAGTTAACATGTATCTTGTACAGACATCACTGTTTCACATTTAGCCCCACATTAAAACCAAAGCCTAGCTTAACTAACTAGCGGAATATGCCCTGTTAGATTTGGCTGTTGTGATAGAGCCCAGAATGAGAATCTTGTGTCTTGAATACCTTGTGTCCATGCAGATGCTAAGGTACAATGAAATAATATGTGCATCCTGAATAAAAGGAAAAAAAAAATCACAACACAGTAAATTCTAACAGTATTTACCTACTTCAATGAAAAATCCATTTTCATTTACATTTAGGCTAAATTTTATTTTTTGTGAAGGAAATGGCAAGAATTCTGATAAAATTGTACCAGTTCTTAAGGTCTCTTCCAACCTAAATGATTCTAAGATTCTACATTAGAACAATTCATTTTACTTTTTTAGACACTTATTCAAAAACATTAGTTCTTTTTCCTTTCTGAAATCTCAATCACAATTATTTTTTTTTTACCTCTAAAGAATTACTTCAGTATTTATCAACTCAGCCCTAAATGTGGAAGTAAAAAGGAACAATTCCCAAGATAAAATATACAGCAACAAGAAATCAAACAGAAAATATTCTGTTGTGAGGTTCTGCATAGTTATTGGTTAGGCAGCTTTATGGTACTAGACTGTGGAAATGCAAGAACTAAAGTAACAGAAGCAAGAGGGATCATATTGGGAAGTCCTTACCTCTTCTAGCTATTTTTAGGTACTTTTACCAATACTTTTCCTAGTCAGGACTCTTAATTTGAAAACAAATAATACCAGTTCTGACCAATGAAATAACAAAAATCAGTCTTATAGAGGCACAATGAAGGAAACTGAAATACTGTTGCATTGCAAGTTCAAATATAGGAAATAAAGTACACCTACAGAGCGAGACTCCAGGTACATTCTTATTTGTTGCCATTGCTTTTCTTCACATAAAAATGGCCTCGGCTGTAAACTTAAACTTAAATTCTAAAAAAGGAAAAGAAATAGCACATTTGCTGCTGCCTTGCAATTCGTACTGTTTTATTTATGGATTTTTTTTTTTTAACCTCACAAGCGTAATGGAATTTTTACTGTGACTTTATAGCTGTGTGATTTATAATACATCAAACAAATCAAATCAATCAGCAAAGGCTTAAAAATCAGAACAGGTTGATATGGGTCCTTTAAAACAAATCATTACAGCTGTTAGAACTCAAACATACATAACAAGGATTGACCACTAACGTGAGTTATTTTAAAATCTCATTTTCTTGGTAAGAAATGCTGCCCTTTGTATATACCTTTTTAATGATCTAATAGAACTGTTTGCAGAAATACAACCCAAAACACAGTTCTTTCTTTTAAAGGTCTTTAAATACTCTATAGCACTCAAAGGAAACCTGTCCATACTTTCATTGATACAGAAAGTTAAATCTCTTTAAATAGTCTACACCGTTATTTAAATACCCTACACTATTCTTTACACATGCTATACATGCTTTTAAAGGAAACCTCTCCATATTCTCATTACTATGGAAAGTTAAATCCGCTTTTTAATTGGCACACCTCTGCCATTAAGCTTTAGAAGTAGTTATTCCTACTATGCTATAAATATAATCACATATGCTTTAAATAGCATTGCTGTGCATAATTACAGATAGCTTGCATCATCTAAGTGAATACATATATACACAGAGACACACACATGCTCAGATATCCTTAAGAAAATAGGAGTTAACATTGATAGATGTAATTCTATCAAAACCTTCAAATATAAGCAAATATTTTTTGCTCCTTCAGAAGAAACCCAAAATTCCCTTAGAAAGATGCTGCTTGTGAAGTCACCAGAATCAGTGGCTTCCTCCTGTTCAATCTCTGAAGTCCTTTCCTTTGTGATTTTATTCATTTAATTCATTCTCATCACTGTTTTTCACGGCAATCTATAACACACAACACGAGCATTTGTCAAGTATGTCAGCCAAAATCTGCTTGTAAAGAGGTAATGCCTTAGTTTCATCAACCTGCCATTTTATTTTGTAAATATCTGTAACTATTTATTTTCACATTTCATCTTCTGAAAACATCTCAGGAGTATATCCTCCCTTCTTCATAAATGCAGCCCTGCTCTGGTGACTCCTATCGCAAAAGTATTTTCAAAATCCTGACCAAACACGTCAAAATGCTTAGGAAGAAGAGCTTATGTGCCCAAAATCTCCACTATAACCCTTGTCCTGGTAATATCCTGAAAGAGCCACAAGCCCATAAGCACGTGTCCTCTTCCTTGTGTACTTGGTCCTGCGGCAAAGCCAACAGGTCAGAAGCATCAGTTATAACTCGTTTTATACAGACTCTGTAGGCTCCTGGGTCTGTCTTGCTTTGTTTCCCCTGGAGGACACAGGGTGCCCTGATCTGAAGATGTTTTACAGGTAGTGAGGATAATGCTAGAACAACAATATAATCCTCAGAATCTCATGTTTCCTTCTTTCAGGTCCTAATGCATAATAAAACATGCTTTATGGCTCTGATTAAAAGCTCACGGTAAAATCCAGTGATTGCAGGTGAGCTTGACATTTCAAGAATATGTCATGTTATATTTGTCTGTCTTTTTTTAGATTAAGCAGCAGCAACTCTCCAACCAGAAATACATGCATTAGTAAAATTGGGCCAAAATTGGTACTTAAAATACATTTATTATTGTAATGTTTTAAATTCAGGCAATTAAAGTATTTGTGCCCATCACAAAACTATCTCAATTCAACACCTGCAGTCTCTGTTTTTTAACATTCAGTTTACTAGTGACAAAGAAAGAAAATATCCCTTCTTGTGAAATATTCAGATACTTCAGATGCCTAATAAAAATGCAGGTATATTATCTCCATGTTACTTATCTTGAAAGGAGGATGATGTTGAGACAATAAACTGTTTAAAAATGAATCCCTTTCTGACAATCCACAAAACAATGGGGAATGTATTCATCTCCATTTGCCTTACTTACTGGCAGTAAAAACTAATAGACAACATAGCCATCAGAATGACTTTGTCACAATTCCACAGAGGTTTAGCTAATTCTTTTCAAGTCCATTTTATTAGTCAGGAAAAAAAAAAAAAAAAAAGTCAAATCCTGATTTAATAAGTGGTGGATTTGAATAAATTACTCTAGTTCTGTGTTCACTGAACTTTAAATGAATTGTTCCACAATCCATTGCCAAGCAACTAGAATATATCCTTAGTAAGTTCAACAACATACTTCTATTAAATTGGTAGGGTGAACAAACAGTTTACTTCAGACTTACAAAATGAAGATTTACAACAGCAGAGTCTTCCTCATTAATTATATAAATCACCTATAAATAGAAGCGTATACTTAATAAATTGATAGAATCATATTAGCTTTGAAAACATTGGTACTTCTGATAATGTGTTTGCCAAGGACACTGATGCCATTTTAAGACTACTGAAATATTACAACCCTATCCTTAGCCTGAGACAACTACAAGAATTAGTCAACCTTTCTTACAAATGCATACATGCTGAAAAGCTGTTACTATGATAGAGGCTTGTATCTAAAAAGCTACATTTGAGGACAAAAAAAGCACCACAACTTCCTTTTAGAAATATATTAGCATATCTCAGGTTTATTATCTTGGATCTTTGACCCACTGTAGCATGAATGTGAGAAGTCATTGCACCCTGAACATTTCTGCACAAATCAGGATGATACAATTTCCAACAATTTTAAGTATTGGGAGGAAAAAAAAAAAGAAAAGTTCTGCTTAAATAAGGTTTTCAGATTATTCTTTTTAAGAGAAAATTTGGGAAAGTTTTCATTATGTTTTCATTTTCTTATGTATTTGAGAACAATCTTCCTAACTCTATATGGAGAAATGAGATTTAGGGGCCTTGCAGCCCTACATGTATTAAATCATTACAGGCTGATCTACTGAAAGTTTTCATATTTTGGCTCACAATTTGGATAATATGATCATTTTATCCTGGTAGAGAAGTTTAAAATCCCCATTTCCTATTGTTTTACATTATGGTCTTTACTATTGTAAAACAGTTTCTGATTTTGACTGCCAGGCTTGCAAGGGAGTACATTAGGAAATAACAATCCATCAGGTCTTTACATTGACAAATTCCTACATATAGGAGTAATGTGAAAATTCAAGTTGAATCAGTTCGCTTAACTCTGGATTTCAAAAAGCTAAACAGTTAAAGTCATTCCACATTACTTTTGGTAACTACAGGATTACAGAGGGATAAAAAGTTCAAGCTCAATCCACTGGACCCATTCCACTCCGTGTAAATAGCCAATTTAGAGCTATTATGAGAAAATAACTTTCATTAAGCTTTCATCATTTGTAGTCTACTACATACCATCTCAGCTTTCTAAAATATCAACACCTAAAAGTATCATTGCTCTTCATTATGCTGGAGGGAGCAAAATAGATCAAATGGAAACAAAGAACCATCACTTCCCTTTCAGATAAGTGGAGAACACTAAGTATAATTCCAAAGCAAAAATGAGGATCTAACGCTTTAGCCCTAAGGTTTACTCTATTTATAATAATAGAAGCAAGAAAATACTTGGATGGAAAAACTGTATATATTTGAATGCATTTCTCTCTTGTCATTGTCCATGTGAACCTTATTAGGCCATCATTTTGTTCTGATCAAGGACTGTATATTCATTTATCACCCAGGGCTAGCCAGGAAATGTTTCTGGAAGAGTTTTGGGTACCACTGTATGAAAAACATACCCAGCTGGGAGCATTCTTTGGGCCCCAATTTACACATGGAGATAGCTAAACCTCTAACTTCCATAAAAGGTCCATAATGTAGGCTCTAACACTCATGTAACCTTCACTGAATCATTGCAAACTACAAGGAAATGTATTAATGAAAACCAAAATTTAATGCCTGTTTAACATAATACGGGATAAATCATAGTGGTTACCACTCCTAGGAGCAGGGATTCACTGAATAAGAATGAAAAAAATTTAGACCCTTAAAAATCTTCCAGCAACTTTTAAAATGAACTCTGACAACTTTGCACAATGCACAGGAAGTTAAAAAGGCAAAAATTTTATCCCCAAATATTCAATACATAACATTTTCCTGATTAAGGAGAATGAGACAAGAATGGAGTTGTGGTTGTTTTTTTTTTTTCATTAGCCATTGAAATCATTGAAATATCTCCAAATATCTTATAGGATCTAATATTTGAGTTCATGTGAAATTTTATTTAAGTACATCCACTGAGAATTATGCACATGCAGGATGTTTGGTACTTGATGTGACATACCTAAGCTTTCGATGTATACCATATTACTGTAACATAGCTCCCAGAAAAATAGTCTCTCAGAAACTTTTCAACAAGAAATCTCTTACTAAGCTTTAATGCTGTTTGATGCAAGAAGACTTATTCAGTGTATTAAAGATCTGTCTGTTGCAAAGATAATTTTGAATTTCAAACTTTAAGTATTCCTCAAACTCTATAAATAATACCTCTATTAGGATTATGCCAATTCTATGTCTATTCTGTAAAGCCAAAGGAAATACTCATTCAAGTGACTATCATGAATCCAGGCTGATCTATCCAGGATATGTATTTCCTGAACCTGTTGCACTTCAGTTATCCTGGAGATGTAACGCACGGCCCCGGGGTTCAGCTGCCTGTGAACAATATGGCTGGAGCTAACAAAGTTTCCAGATGCAGCACTAATATTTAGAATATTTTTGAGATTCCTAAATGTCTTCTTCAAAATTGCTTCTTACAGATAAAAATGTGGAAAAACAAGACCACTCTTAACAATTTGTCCTTTAAAATTCAGGAAAAGAAGTAGCTTTTTGAGAACACTTTCTATCTCAGGTTTAATAGGCTAAAATGGTGTCCTCAAAAGCTTTTCCAATAGGGAATGACAAAAGAGAATACTTGTTAAGTGAATCCAAAGAACTCCTCTGCTGCTGGTAAACAGAAGAACTCATTATCTTTTAAACAAGAAGAAACACAAAATGAGAAACAGAATTGGATAAACAAAAGATCTGTACTGAATTGCTGTTACAGTAATCGCTTATGATAATTTAGGAGACAGTAAACAGAATGAAAACAATGTTGAAAAATTGTAGTCTTGAAGTAAGGTAATCACTCATCTGTTTTATATTGACATAGATTAAACTTGCATATTGTTGGGAGCTCTGAAAGTAGCACAACGTTAAAACTGGTATTAGTTACACACATGCCAGGGAGAAGAAAGTGTTTATAGCAAATGATAATTTCTCCTGCAAACACGCATACAATTCACAAATTGTGCAGATAACCTTCCAAGGAAAATAATTAAATTGGAAAGTTGTGATCATTTTTAAGCTAAGGAATGCACAAATTAAACTTTTCTCGCCTTTGTAACCTTCTCCAACTTTGGGGGTAGGTAGGATGGTAAAAATCAGAAGAAAAAACATTGAAGTAGAATTGGAAATAGAAAAGCAAGGACAGTGGCATCCAACTTGAAAGCAATTACATCTTTGGTTGCATACAGCAGCAGTCCGGGCAGGCTGGTGCAACCCAGGCTACCGTATTTCTTTCCTGGAAAACCAGCTGAGCTTCATCATGTCTATGTGAAATCTCCCCATGCTCATTTGGTGCACACTTCAACTTATAGGGCGGTTTATTAGATTCCCTGCCCTATCCTTTCTCAAAGATGCTTGGTGACCTCAAAAATATATTGTTTTCTAGAAATTTTTTTTTAAAAAATAAAACCTTATGTGAAAGACGAGTAACTTCTTTAGCATTGCTTCTCACCTGCTGACACATCTGTTTGTATCAAAGTTGAGGCCATACAAAGACTTCCATTAATGTTCTTAACAGTATACTGCAATGTAATTTTTATAATACAGCTTACTTCAACTTACTTAAGTATGACAGGTAATGTGGTATGTCCTTCAAAAGTCATTATGAAACATTATTTGCAAGATACAACACAGACAAAAAACAAAACAAACCAAACCAAAACAAAACTCATGTATTTACATAACATTTTGTTCACTGTCCAATCTGTTTTAGAAGTTCTTGCCCTATGCTTGTGCTTCCAGCTCTTGAATTTTCCCAGCACCCAGCTGAGTTCCATTCCCAAGAGCTGCTGGGGTTCAGTGATCTCGTGGCTGTGTGTTAGACTTGTGAAAAGGCTCCTCATTCAACTAGCAATCTCTAAACTTTGCAATTTAAAATCCAGCCTTCTTTACTATTTCAAAATACATTTAATTGTATCTTGTAAAAACTACATGTTAAAGAAGAGCCACAGATTGATCAATCTCTGTATCATTTCCCTAATTGTGACCAGCAGGGAATGGACCCTGCAACATATGGCCCTGGATTCTTCCCTCAGCTTCTGACTCAACTGTCACCTCAACAAGAGATGGTATTTTGTATTAAAGCTCCCAGTGGATCTTTTTATCACTTCAACTCATGTAAAACATATTATCAACAATGTTGTGTGGCAAAGAAATTCCAGAGCTTAATTATAACTGGGAAGTTTTATTATTCTGAACATTCCAGATGCTAGCTTAACTTGACGCATTCCAGTTCTTGTTTTGGGAAACAGTGATTAGTTGCTCCCTGGCCTCTTTCTCTGTTGCACACATGGTTTTACAGAGTTCTGTAACATCACATCTCAATTCCGGTGCCCTCTCTTCAGTTTGAAGAGTTGTGTCTCATGGAGTCGGCCCTCAGACAGAAGCAGCTCCACGCCTCTGGTCATTCTTTCTACTTGCCCACAACTTCTCATTCTACTACCCTTTTTGAGTCTACAGTAAAAGCAGTAATAAGTGCCTGAGGCAGAACCAGTTTGAAGTGAGTGCTGTTGTAGGATGATTTGTAAGGTGTAGAGCAGCGCTTTGATGTAGCCCAGCCTTGCTGAGGGGAGTACGTGCAAATTTCTGCAAAGTTACTTCTGCAGAAGTATCATATCTTGATGTGCAGAACACTCTGCCTGTCATTGTATCAGTCTTTCATTGCAACCCTGCATTTTGGCATGCTTCTTCACTCTACAGCTTGATCTGATTCTCTTTGGTCATGTACATAATTGAGTGTTTCCTCACCAGTCCAAGGGGTCTCCTTTGGCCACATGAATTTCTTGTGTGGACGCAGAGCCAGACCTTCAGCAACGCTCTGCAATAACCACTCCTGCTTTTACTACAGGGATCAGAGAGCTTGTTGCCTGGTTGGGTTTTTTGCTCACACTTCTCTGAACTGTGTAGCACATGCAGCTGACATCTCACACACATATTATTTAATGTGTGGCATAATTAATGCTGGTGTTCACTTTTTTTCCCACCTTGTGCTCTTGTGTCAGGAGGAAAAGTATATTTTCCTTCACTTCCTTACTGTGTCCAAGACAGAGCGGGCAGGTGGCACAGCCAGTTATTTTCCTACACAATGTGGCCAAAGACAAGCAGAAGAAAGTCACTGACACAGGATGTCATTGTTTTCATAATTTGGATATGAAGATAAAGCCTTTAATAATTAATTTTACAATTATAGTAAATGTTTTCTGGACTCATTTTGAGACAAACTGATATAACTAAATGTTTTCAGGGTGCTTTAACTCTTTGGGCTTCAGACACTCTAATGTTTTATGTATCACACAAATCATACAAAACATCTGCTGTGGGAAAACTGCATGATACGGTCTGTGGATTTTTTGTTGTTGCTGCTGAAAAACTTGCGTGGTTGGGTAAAATAAGCCTGCAAACCACTGCACTACCCTATGTAATCAGCTCTGTCATTTTTTTCTGAGTAAAATTTAAGTTTTCTTTACATATAAGTGCTAACGATTATCTTGCTATGTACTGTATTTAGAATAATGCTCAGTCTTTTGTTCACTAGTATGATTAGTCATCAGCAATGAAATATTTTATGTGGAAGCATTAAACACAAAGGAGACTGCAAGACTATTTTTTTTACCTCAGCTGTGTATTACTCTCTGCTGGCTACAAGAGCAATTGGCAGTGCTGCAAACACATTCCTGTTCTAATATTTGGAGGGGGATGGAGAGTCGTGGAAATCATATGAGTCTGCTTATATCTGATAAAGAAGACAGTACCAAAAGCAAGATTTAACAACTTTTTGTGAATTGATATATTCAGAAAAGAATAGGTGAGCAACAGAAAGACTTAAACAATTGCTTTTTAAACTCACTGCCTCAAGTTGCAATGCCAGGTATGATGCTGCCATTCTGGTTTTCCATTTCAAATCATGGCATTCAGTGTGCATGACCATTTACCAGCAAGGGTAGAGTGTACGCGTTTCTTTAGTTCTTTGTATTTTCACAAAGAACATTAATTACTAAAATCTCTAACCAATTAATCTGATCTCTGATCACTTGAACACGTAATCAGCCTCACACTTCTGCCTACTTCAGAATTATTGATTTTGTCTATCAACCCAAACAGGGGTCCAGGTGATGCATATAATAATTGCCACAGCTAATGTGATTACTGCATGTGAACTGATTACTATAATTAGGAAGTGTTTGTTTGTATTAAAAGGAAAAGTAAATTGCCTTGCAGGTTTTAAGGAAAAACAAAAACAACAATTAAAAAAATTCTGTAGCTGCAATTCTACAGTCCTGTACTAAACTATGTCAAGAAATCTATTATCTGCACAGAGTTAAAATATTCTTTTCTAAAGAAATAATATTCAGTAACATATTGTTAGGAATAAAATATCAAATACATAGATGAAAATTCTCTCTACATAGCATTCTTATAAATCATACTGGATAAGATATCTTTCTAAAATACTGACATAAATATCTTTTCCTATTCCAATAGATTCCACTCCTGAAACCACTCCTCATGAATACTCTGTTTTAATGTCTCGGATAAACCTCAAACATCTTCAATTGTGCTACACATTGCTTTTTTAGAGAACCATTTGATATTTTTAGATGTTTTTACTGAAGAATCAGGACCAAGAATCTGACTTGTGAAGCTTTACACACCATATTTCACTAGGAAGGGAACTGAACATAAAACAGATTTCCTTGGAACAGACTCCCACATATGCCCAGAAGATAAACCAGTGTCCCATAAGCATTTTATATACAGTATTTTCTAATTCCATGCAATTTATCAAACAACAAGCTGAGCAGATAATTGTGAAAAATGGCAATAGAGATTTTATTACGTGATGCATTGCTCATTCTACAGGCAGGAACCTTCCCACAAGCAGGGTGTTGAGAACTGCCCTCAATCACTAATGACTTGACTTAACAAGATGATGGATATGTCCATTGGGCTGAAAAATTCACTCATTACTTGTATGTATTCTGTAACATGCCTTAGGTTTATAGTAACCAATCCACTTTTGGCACCCAGGAAGAAATTCGACTGTTATATGAAGCTGGCTGTGTACATGTTCAAGATATTTTAAATGAAAGAGACACTGAGGGAGGGAGGAACAGAAAAAAAGATTCAGTCTATGGTAGAGCCTGATCTGTCAAAAACTGACAAGGCAGCTGCCTTTCTCCCACCATATCTATATCTTCTAAGTTAGCTGGAGAATAGTCTTTCTTTTGCTTGCTTCACATGTCTATAGTGTCTGATATAATTAAACACTTATTCAGAGCTTCTCAATGTTTCCATAATACTGATAATATGCCATCATAAATAAATAATAATGAATACAAAAAATGACATCAAAATAGGAACTGAAAACTAGTTCATGGGATTTTTTTCCAACAGTGCCACAAACAGTGTTTTCATGTACAGCAAAAAGAACTAAATGATACAATGTATGCTTCCAAAACAACTGAAGGTCATTCAGTCCCTGAATATTTAATGGTCATTTCTATAAGTGATTAGCAGGAAAGCTTAGGAAAAAACAATGAAATATTAACATACTTCTAATATTATTAGAGAATCACTAAATGTTTCCAAATAAATAAAGATATTGACTGAATAACATAGCAAGGACATAAATCTCCTAGGAGTTTAGACTTTTTGTTTGACTTCACAGCCTAGCAAGTTCTACATTTAGAGGATGGAAAACTTCAGCCAAAGATATATATATATTTTTTTTTCCCCAAGAAAACTTTCATTTTCTACTTTCTTTACTCTTACTGTATGTTTATTAGAATCAGAACAAGGATAAAAATGTATCTAAGAGAAAAAGCTCCTAAAAAGTGTGAAGAATTTCACCCAAGTTTAGGTGCTGTTTTTCACCCTCAGCATGGGAACTTCATTTCCATTGCAAATTCTGTAAAGAATATAAAGGTAATTGTTAAAGACGAGTGATTGCTAATCTGCGCCCTCATAGCATTGAGGTTTCACTACTGCTTTGGATAAAGTTATATTATCATTTCCATTATAGTGTTTAATTTCTAAATCAATATACGATAAAGGAAAAGTATTTCCTCCTCTTATTCTTTTTTTAGCTATTCCTCTGTAAAAAAGGCAAGAGACATGATCTTCGAGGAAAACCTTTTTTATTTAGATGTAAAGGTGATTCACCTAAAGGAGGAAGGGAAACATGCAGACAATAAAGTAGAAAAATGTCTAGATGCTAAATGCAAGATTCCTGGGGAAAAGATGTAGTTTTTTTAAGAAACTCTATTTGCTCTGTATCTTTTTAATACAGTTGATACAGACAGCAGGGAAAGAAGGAACTAAAGCTGAAAGCTCATTGTTATTTTATAAACTAAATGCTGTAAAATAAAGTGTACATACTAAAACCTAACACTGCACTCCAAGGGGAATTACAAATGCATGCCACGGCCCTCTTGTCAAAGGAATATAAACAAAACTAATTAGCTGAACTATGTTTTCATTGTAAATTTTGTCAGGAAGTCATTAAAGCTGTTTTCACAATGATACATTCAGATCTATGGAAAACTCAGCTCTCCTGATTCATTATCATTGCAATTGGCAGGGCTGCATGTTTGGGATACTCATTACCTTTAATGAATGCACAGGTTTCAAATCCTGAATTACATATCCTATACAGCAAGATATCTTTCCCTTTCCAGTGGCAATGTACATCTACATTCATCAGCTTGATAATGTAGAAGCAACAGCTATTGCAATTTCAAATATATGTCCAGATAATTTAAAAAAACCCTATTTCTAAGCTTAGCTCAATTTTATAATATTCTATTTGCAGAGGCATACAAAGCATGTACCTGACTCTAGTTCAACTCCAAAACTTATCTAATAAAGACAAAAGGATAGAAAGGATAACTCCAGAACTTCTGTTGAAAACCTGAAGAAAGCATTCCTGTTTCATCATATCTTCCAGTAACCCTCTCTACCAATCTCAGTTCCATTTTCTTAAAATCCCTAGTATTATTTTAATTGTTGGAGTGGGTTGAGGTACTCTTTCTAGTAGCCACACCTGAGGTGTTTGGTGATTCCTTTGCCTTCGTCATCACAAGCAAAGTCTTCTTTCAGTCATCGGACAGACCTGTGCCTAGTAGCAAAGTTTACATAGGCAAGAAAATTTACTCATGATAGAGAAGGATCAAGTTAGGAACTGCTTGGATAAGCCCACATACAAATCCAGGCATGAGATCAGATGGGCAGCATCCACGGCTGTGCAAGGAGCTGAAAAATGTCATCATGAAGACACCTTCTGTCATTTCAAAGACTGCGAGGACTGAAGGAGGCCCTATGACGAGGAAAAGACAAATACTGTGCCCATCTTCAAAAAGGTGAGAGGGAATTCAGGACAGTCAGCCTCACCTCAGTCTCAGTGGTGATTATGGAGCAAGTCTACATAAAAGTCATGTCTAAACACAAAAAGCACAAGAAGAAAGAGCCATAGCGGAACTAACACTAGGCGAACCATACTTGACTAACCTGTTCATGATGAAATGGATGGCTCTGTGGATAAAGAAGAGTAGTAGATGTCATTTATCTCAGCTTTAGGAAGGCTTTTGAGAGTCTAGCATATCATACTGGTAAACTGAGGTGACATGGATTGGCCAAGCAGGGTACAAAGTGGACAAAGAAAGGCCTGTACTACTGGGTTCAAAAGCTTGGCCAGTGATTCAAACTATAACTGGCAGCCAGTTACATGAGGTGTTACTCAGCGGTTAATACTGGAGTTAATACCATCTGACATCTTCATCAACAAGCTGACCAAAGAGATACAGTGCACCGCCAGCAAGTCTGCAAATGACACCAAATTGGAGGCACCAGCTGATGTGCTGGAGGGCAGAGCTGGCTCTCCACCTTTGCTCGGGACTCGCTGCCTTTCAGGAGAAGTACAGCATGGGAAGATACATGTATTCGAATTTTCTAGATGGTACAACTGTTTAGCAAAAACCAAAAAAATCACCTTGAGTATTTTCTAGTTGTTCACATTATATTTTAGGTTGAAGCGTTATAGCTAAATCTAGACTGAGGAGAGCTGCAGACTCGCACTGTAGGAATCCAGATTCCAAGACAAAGGTCATTCTGGAATGACTTGATTGCTGTGAGGACAGAAGAACAATATGACTGATAGCGGCCATGAAAAGATCCCTTCATAAGTCTTATTTTTCTTCTTAGTAGCTTTTAAAAGAAGCCTATAAATTAACACAAAAATCAAGACCAAACATAAGTCTATTTTTCTCTCAGTTTATCCCTTGAGCAGAATACTTCCTTGGAGAATCAAGTAATAAGTGATATGCAGAACATGGTAATCCTTTAACTGCAGTCCATATCCCTCCCTCTGGTTGGGTATTGAAATAATATGTGGAATCACTTTTCGAAGTAAGATGATGCATTTTTCCCAGCTTCCACATACCTACAAAGTCGGTTTTGCAGAAGTAATGAATGATCTCCTTAAGGCCATCCATTTATTTACATAACACATTCACATCTCACAGCCTTTTTAAAGGAGATCTCCTCAAAGTTTCTTTCCTGAAATAATATTCACTAAGCTGTGCTGATTCAGTGACTGTTAACATTTCACAGACAAGCATATATTTCTCTCTCTCCAAAATGCCAAAATTTCTTCCACAGGTGGGAAAAAACTCAATTCCTTTTTTATTGTCATAAAACCAGCACTATACCTACTGTCTATTTTAGCACTTGCAGCTGCCCAGTCATGTCTCTGGTTCTTACATTTGCCAACAGAGGGATAAGTGCTATTTGTTACAACTTCAACTGATGGAAGTCTCACAGAGGCATTTTCCACTATGTTCTTCTTTCCTCTACCTATTTGAAATGCTTCAACTCACTCTTTATAATCTTTTTCCTCTATTGAAATTTAGCATATTGAAAATATGAACCCACTACTAAAAATGAAAATACAAGTTTTGGACTTCAAGAAAAACATTCTAAAGTAAAGAGGGTCAAAAATCTTCAAACTTCTTTGAAATAAGAAATGGTTTATTTCATCATTAGTCAATTATCAGGTCCTTAATAGCATGGAATATGAAGTCAATACAAGAAGTTCTGAAATTTATGCTTGTAACTCTGCACAGAAGAAAAGTACAATGCAAACAGGCATTAGCACACAAAATAGAATGGGCTTGAGCTGCCTTTTGAATTTCCTGGATCACTTCAAGACTCCTTTCTTCATCTGTTTTTTTCCCATCATAGTTTTAAATCCTCTTTGGTTTATTTCCAGATTAAATATTTTTATAAAAATCTCACCATCTGCAAATCTCATCTCCAAAAAGGAAGCTAAATATGTTTGTAAAAGCAGGATTACTTATGAGGATTTGGAAAGGAATTGAATACATAGAAAATTAGAGAGAAATGTACTCACCTGTCCCAGGGAAAAAAACAAAACAAAACAAAACAAAACATCAACTTCTTGTTTATTGAACTCAAATCTATTTTTAACTGGCAAAATTAAAAACTTTAAAAACTGATTTTCAGCACCATGGGAACTGCTGGATACAAAAAGAAGGGAAAATCAGGAGCACCTCTCTGTTTTTGCTTTGAAAAGGATGACTTACAACCAGGGTGACTAAGTATGAAAGACCAAATAAAGTACTATGGAAAGAAGGGGGATATATTTATTCTGTTGACATTTATTACTATGTAAAAGTTAAGGGACAACCTGCCTCACACCTACTCAAATTGCTATCTTGCAAAATAGGGAAGACAGGCAGATGAGCCAAAGATCAGCTGAAATTCCTCCTCCTCCTCTGAAGTCAAAGTAGCAGCATATGGTATTTGAGGGGAACAGAGTTTAAAACTTCACCTTTCAAAGAATCCATAAGCTCAGTCTTATAAAGGTGACATCTGCAAGAAGGGTAGGAGTGGAGATCTCCAGTGGCATCAGAAGAGCTGAGCAAAGGCGGCAGAAAGAATTGTCCACTTGTACAAGCATCCTAAGGAGTACATTATCTGCACTGAAATCCTAGTTTGGGTGCTCACACTTAGGTCCAGGACTACACAAACTTTCTTTCCAGGAAAGCAACCCCCAAGAGGAGTGGGTAGCACACAGTGCTCAGGGTTGCAAATGCACTCTCTCTGTGACTACAAAACCTATGAGGAAGAATGTAAGTAACATGCATTATATTTGCATATACTTACGATGTATATATCTTATCTAGGGTTCAGGTTTCCATTTATTGACCTTTTTTTCCCCTGTATGAGAGTAAAAAAAAATTACAATGGCAGATCAAGAAACCTAAGTCAGGTTGATTAGACTGGGCTGCCAAGAAACAAAGTTTGTGATTTATGTTTTAAAACATCTTCTAATGGGATGCTGACTAGAAACAGATGGCAGAAATGGCTGCAGTTATCCTGGCCAGAGAGGCCTTGGAAGCAAAGTGTAGTGCAGGTCACAGAAACATGGGAGAGAGCGGAAGCCAAGCTTTCTCTGATGCAAACTAATTCTGAAAGGACGAGCTGTTGCACAAACTGCATCGACTGACTAGCATGGCATAAATTCATCCAGTCTATGAAAAGACTCACCATTAGCCCTTCACAGATTATGTAGCCATGAAGCACCTTGACTTGTGATACTAAAATCACATTCTTTATGCAGCTCAACTTAGATTACCTATGACAATTGGTCAAGACACACTCCCTAATAACAGTAAATTGCTTTACAAGTTAAAAGTACATCAACGGGATTCAGTGCAAACCTAGTTTACTGAAAAATCCACTAGTAGTTTCTGGTTTTCACAAAAAACTACCAGATTTCTACATATTAAAAAAAAATAATCTCCCAAAATAATTGACAAGCTCATGCATGACATTGTGTACATCAAAAAGCTTGAGCCACTAAGATCAGGAATATAATGGACTTAAATTAACACAGTCGGCCATATTGGGGACTTAAGTAACTCCACTCCAACGAATCAAAATATCCTAGAAACAATAAGGACTATCTGGCATCTGTTCACTTTCAAAATTCAGCAAATGAAACAAGAGAACAGCAGAAAAAGTCACTTAAAATGTAAATGCATCAAGTCTTGAAGACAAATTACCCACTTTAGGTTTGGTAACTTGCTTTAGAGAAGAATCAGCTGTGTTATCGTTCAGAAAAAGTTCTCATGATTATCTGGTCACCTATATAAAATATTCAGCTTCCTCAACTTTAATGAATATTTTATCTTCTAGACTAAATTCATTATCCTCAGAAGTGACAGGTTCTTTTGGTCTGACCTCTTGGTCTCCCTGGTCTCCCACTTCAAAACCCTCTTCACCTGGGGAAGAAGTAAAAGCTGAGTGACTTTTTTTTAGTCCAAGTGCTGCCTTTCAGTGTCCCTCCTTCCTTTTTCCCCAACACTTCTTTCCATTTTACAGACTGCCTCCTTTAAAAACAGAAGTTCCACGTCCTTCCCAACTTCACAAGTGTCCAAGAACAACCAAGTGAGTTAGTCTAATTGAATTATTTTGTTTTTTTCTGAAGTATGTTAAGTTGCAAGCCTTTGTTTTGCTATCATAACCTCAGGCAACAGTAAATGAATTCTCTGCTACCTTTGAAGGGAGAGATGAAGTAAAATTCCCCAAGTGCAAAATCAAACAGTAAAGAAAGCCTCTTTTGGTTTGCTTGAAACATACATCTTGTCCTGCTGTTTCTTTAATGTTTTCTTTTATGATAAGAATCAGTGAAGGGCAGGTAGAGGGTTTTTTCTCCCCCTCCTACAAGCACCAGTTTATTACAAAGGCATATTGATGATTGCAAACCATTGTAACTCCAATTAATCCACTTGTTTACATCAGATCAATCCACTTATTTATGTGTCAGATTAGACAAGAGTCACTATTTTTCTTTGGCTTCCCACACTCTCCTAACATTTTAACACATTTTTGAGCATCGCTATGAAGCAAGAGCCTCCTGTGGTTAGTTTGTTGATACTGGATTCTTTTTTTTTTTTCCTTAAGCTATGCAGTCTGGCTGGCATTCAGTTGAAACTAATGAAGAATGATTTTTAAATTACCAATGCATCATTTTCTACAACGAACACTTAAAAACAAACCAGGTCTCTGCACTTAGTCACTCATTTCACGGCTCAAAACTGTTCCACCACTTAAACTGCCTTGACATGTGGAAACATTTGCAAATACCCACAGGCTTCCAAAGAGTTCCTCCCCAGATCAAACTCAATCTCAGGCAATGAAACAGCTCTTTTTCATAGTAGTCACTTTCTAATCAACTCTAAACACCCCCATTCCCCGAAGTCATCTGGAAAAAATAAGAATACATATTCCTTTAGGTTGTAATGAGAGATCTGATAATTTACAAGCTAAGAGGTGAAGCTCACTAATTAAAAAATACATACTTGAAAACTCAGGATAGAATTTAATTTTTTTCTTTTTTAATAAGAAGAATCATTTGTGCTTCTGTTCAGAAAACAAATGTTAGATTTTACACTTGAAAATGTCCGTGTGAGAATACAATGCATCTGAAGTTGGCAGCAATGTTAACTACACCGTAGGGCCCCTAAATCCAACGTCCTCGTTAAAAAATTCACCATTACAGAAAGTGGGAAATGGTTGCCTAAACATCAATCTGTAACATCATTATATAATAGATGGTCTAAGTTGTCTTGGCTGGACACCAAATACCAAGATGGGTACATATCTTCTGTAGACCCCATGTAAGACCTGTTATCCTCGTGCATGTGTTTTGGATATCCTCAGGCAGCAAAAATAGCACAATGTAGAATTTATCAGAAATTTAAGCAAAATAATAATTCTACAGATACACACAACCTCCTCCCCACTGCCAAGCCTCCCTTCCTCTCTCCTCAGTCCCTCTCCATTGCTCATTGAAACTGTGAGTGTATTTCTATGTCGCAATGAGGACAGAAGTTCTCGGCTGAAAGCATCTTGAAGGAAACACTGGGGACAAAAATACTTCTTCCTTAGAAAAGGCTAGAAAATTACAGAATATTATATTGATCTTCTATACTGCCCAGTAAACTTGCCAGAGTTTAGCCTGAGAAAAGCAGGCAAGGCAAGCACTGCTTTCTGCACTATGAAGACAATGGCAAATGTTTAAACTTGAACATTAATGCTGATTTATGTACCAAATATTTTCAAGTTTCAATTGTTTGGGGGTCGGGGGGTGGAGTATGGGAAATGTGCAATATTTAAAGCCTTAGCAAAGGCCTTTAAAACTGTATGATATTCAGAGAAAGAGCTGTGGGCTGTTGTGAGATAGAACTGAACTATTTTAAAACAACTGAGAGTCTAAGTGGATAATAAGCAACTACCCAGTACATTTTTAACTCTTTAAAACACCAGGTTTTCCACTCGCAGAAGAATGACACAAAGGTGATGTGCTAATGAACACAATCAGAAGGCATAAACAAATGCAGTGACCGTGAATTAGGGGAAAAATCAAAATTTCACCTATCTATGTCCAAGTGGAACCTTAAAAAGGTGACTAAAGCTCAGGCAGGGTCACACTGAAGGTTTACAGTATCTCAGCCAGATCCTCCAGCATCAGATGCAGACACCAGGGAACACCTCCCGAAAAAGAGAGGGAGGACGCCGAGGTATCTCCTGATCTTCTCATGGGAAAGGGGGTGAAGGTGCCCACCCCAGAGATCTGCCATTCAGACTTTGACAGACAGGTGGTTGCATTTGAAACTCCAGAAATCAGTAAAAATTGTGAACATTACTTTTGCTTCTTATCTCATTACACACCAGAAGTCCTAAAACCCCCACATTTTTATCTATCACAAGGAATACATTTTGATTTACAGGTTTTCCAATATTCAAAATCTTGCCATATTGTTTTTAAATTGGATGTGAGAGTTTTAAGCTGCTATACCTAGAAATGATTTCAATTAAATGCTCTTTTTTGCGTATTTTAAAGCAAAGCTCAGAAAATTCCCTTTCTATTTTGAGCTCAGTATCCGACATTATACTCAAAAACCTGCAGGAAACAATGATGTTTACTGTAAGAGTCTATTTAATGAGCCATAAAATATAGCTGCACTCAGCACTATTTAAACTTAATTTTAGTAGTTTTTCTAGATTCCAGTTTTTAGCTATTTGCATGGTTTGACACCTGTAAAACAAGAAAGGCAGACTGGTAATAAAAAAAGGATTTCTGTACACTTCTTTTAATTAGTGTTGGTGCAACCATTTAAAGCTTTCTAATACAAAAATGAATTATGCTGGTTAATAAAGCCTGAAATACTTTAATTAATATAATTTGCAATACTAATTTTGCTCCACTAAAGCTTTTAGTAAGATCCGGACACTTCTATAAATAAACAGACTGTTTGCAGGAATTTTGATGAATTTACGTCAATCCACAAATAACGGAGCCAATCTGTCAGCTACTTCTTGTGATTGCAGCTATTCAGTATTATGTGTTTGGACATCGAAGAATGTAAATGTTCACTTAGGAAGAACATCTACCTTGTACAGTGACAGAAAGTGTCAATAATTAATAAATATGTATTAAGTTTATTGCTTTAGACCAGTGCATTACGAGTACTGTCATGTTTTAGAGCTCATACTAGCCTGCATGACAATAAATATATTCATGTTTAAATCAGCAGTAAAATTACAATTCACAGTTGGTTGGGTTTTTATAATTAACAATTCTCAGTCAAAACTCTTCCCCTCTCTATCTACAAACAGCAACATCTCACTTCTACCAGCAGTCAAGTTGATGGGAAACTCACATTACAACACTCTCTTCAAAATGTGAAAGAGTCAACCCTGAGGCTTTCAGTCTCCTGCTGGTTTCCCCCGAGACAACTTTCTGGCTTTCAGTACTCTAAGACAATTTCCCTATTGTCTTAAAAAAATCTGAATCAATAGGAAGTATGTTTCTAAGATACCTTTATATAAATATATTAACTAGCATAAAATCCTAAATTAGCCTCTCATGTGCTAAACAAACAGAAAATTTAATATCTTTTCACTTCTTTGCAAAGTAGTGAGTTTGGTAGAGAGACAGCTATTTGGAGAGGTCCCTTACTGGAGATAAAGCGAAGTTTAAAGTAGCTCTTCAGTCTCACATGCAGCAATTCCCTGTTCACGTTTCTTCCCAAACAGAATTTCTCTTTCCCTCAGTTCAGGTTGCTCAACCAACACCCTCATCTTTAGCACCAAGTTGCTCTGGAGCCCAGAGCAGCAGTTACCTGCTCCCATCCTTTGCGGAGCAAAACAGGAGAATTAGTTGTTCTGGGAAAGAAGAGAGAAGACAGATGTGCTTTTTATAGGAAGCAGCACCCAAGTATTCCTAGGAGTTGAAATGTTCAGATAAAAGCAACTTGCAGTGTACAAACTAGATGCTGAACATCCATCTTCAGTGGCCTGTTCCCAGATTTCTTGCTCTTTCTGACAAGCATGCATTTCAGCTGTTATGTTTGCAGAAAGCTTTTTTTTTTTTCCCCATTCTCCATATGTAGATTTATTTGGGAAGGAGTCTAGTGTTGACGCAAAGCAACATTCTTGCATGTTTCATAAACTCCGGGATAAAAAGCAATTATTTATTTTTCAGTGGTTTACATTAGTCCATGTTGAGCATCACCACACACACACACAAAATCACAGGACAAAGATTTCTGTACTGTCAGTTTGCATCCCGTCTCATTACCGCATTCTGTGATTTGATTCTATATATGTTGATTATGAGAAAATAATTTATTTGGATTTAATATTCATTCAATTTTTCAGGTCTATATCAGGATTGTGATAGAATATCCCAAAAGTATAGTTCTTCAGAAGACAAACACAACTTGTACTTATCTTTATGTTGATGTAAAAACACTTCAAGGTAGATGAATGCTAACATGCCTTCTGGCAAAATCAACAGCCGTCAAACTGAAGAAAGGAAGTCATGCCTGCGTGTTTGAACAGTTTGTGGGAAGGAAGCATGATTGAAAATACAAAAAAAAAAAAGAGCAGAAAGATTCACACACCCCCCATACCCCCCAATTATTGTGAAAGACTGCAGATGACCAACATGATGTGCTTTTGATTGATCACTCCCTGTAAATTCAGATCTCTATATAGTATGTATTTATAGTGTATGTGAAAATTCGATCCTAGGTATCTAGGATTCTCCCCTCCAGCATAAATAATGAAAGACGTATTTGCGTGAAAGCATCATTATGAAGAAAGAGGTTCCAAACGGGAGAAGCAAAACA
The DNA here is from genome assembly GCF_964273445.1 of Streptopelia decaocto. Classification (NCBI taxonomy): domain Eukaryota; kingdom Metazoa; phylum Chordata; class Aves; order Columbiformes; family Columbidae; genus Streptopelia; species Streptopelia decaocto. Next base: position 8,818,682 of record NC_138665.1, read on the forward strand.
CATCAAGCAAACTAAAAACAAACTTTCCTTTATCAGATGTTGACTTGCAAATAGTATAAAAACTCCCTCAGCGCCTTAGTCACTGTCAGCTAAGGAACTGTAAGAGCTGGATTAGAGATTGCAAAACTCAAGCCTCCCTCTTCTGAAGTGTTCTACATACCCTGCTTAAGTAGCCTTAATCTGTTTCTTGCTTAGTCTTGCTGATCTCTGAATGAAGATGGACATATGTACATTTCCACATATGGACAGCCCACACAGCTGAATCTCCACCTTTTTCTCTGAAATACAGAAGTTGTTTAAACTAACAGGTTGTCATCAGTTGTCACCTTTCTGGTCTCAAAAGAATGAAGAGCTGGAAAAAACAGAAAATCCATTTGACCATCCATCCGTGAAGGGAGAGGTTAATACTGGTCTGCTCAAGATAAGTAAGCTACGGGTATCTAACCAAGGATTAAAAAAAGGTCTTAATAAATTTGAGATCACTTTATCAAAACAATTAATGTTTTTCATTAACCTTTATTGATCAACTCCAATTGTATTCAGTGGTGAAACTAGGACCACTATCTGTAAACCTTGCTAAGTCCGAGTTGTGTCAATTCCATGCAGGAAAATTTCAGATTAGCAGGCACAATATCAGTAGAAAGCTTCTAAAAACATTAAGAAAAATAAGAGTACTGGCAATCAGATATTCGACTTTGTACATTTTCTTAATATTCACCTTGTCAAAAATGTTCATCTTGAAGATGAGCAAACACTAAAGATGAAACTGCACAAAGACGACTTCTCCATGCCTGGGGGAAAACAATATCAACAGATATTGGTACTACCAGTAGAATTGCTGTCCTGCTGTTTTAATCTGTTTGAAACAGGATTGTTGCACAGGAGTCCATGGAAAACAGCTGCTGCAGTTTGCTGACTTTCAAATGCTTTTTGTTCGAGGTGTTTTTGCTATTAGGTTTATGTTCCCCTGTTTTAAAGCTGGAGGGTCAGTTACAGCAAATTCAGCAGACATGTGAAAACAACATAAACTACAGATGACTAGTCCCTGTTCCTGCCTGGCCAGTGAGGAAGACATATTCTGACTGCAGAAACACTCAAACAAACACCTGCAAAATTAGAGAAGCCCTCTTAAAGAGTGTCATTGTTTATCTGCTGTTATGCCTCTACAAGTCATTCTATGACTCCATAAAAACAGGACATACGTAATTCACTCATTAAATCCCCTTAAGCCAACATTAAGTCTGCTTCTTATATTATGGAGCTCTTTACAATACTCACTGGTGTATGTCACACTAAAGACTTTGATTTAATGTATGTAAGAGTTCTTATGATCCTTAATTGTCCTATTGACATTCTGATTTCAAATCTGAGATGCCAACACTTTAGAGCAAGAACAAATCCAGCTATTTCTCACTTCAAGTCAGATATTTGAAAACATGTCAAATGACAACCAAACATTCCCCTCAGATTCATCTAGTTGTCAGGTAACGTCAATCTAAATATTAAATATACCTTTGCTCCTCGACCACTGTCTGTAGCTATAATTTTCTGGCAGTTAAGCATGAAACGCCATCTGAAGTACTAACATACTTCAATACTCTGTAAGCTTGTTCCACTCATCAAGAAACATTTAATGTACTTCAAAAAACGCAGAGACAGCATAATCAAAGATACAAGATGCTCTCTGTACCAGGAACAGCTATCAAACAACTCCTCTTCTGCCAGAAGAGTTGACTTTGGGGTGTGTGACATCAAACCTTTAAACCGAGTGGCACTGAGAAGGTAAAGATCGCCCGTTTTCTGTGTTTTCTTTGTACTGGAATAAGAGAAGATCATCTTACAGGGGTCAGGAAGGGAAACTATCAAGTAATGAGTAAAAATCCAAAACAAGTTGCTTGTTCAGACACTCTGTAGGTGAACTGGGGAATTTATTGATGCAGAATGTTTTAGATGTTGTGGGTTCAAAAAAAATTTGACTAATTTGTGAAAGTAAATGCTGTAAGAATTAAAGGCATAACTAAAACACATACTATCATAAGTTGAGAATAATTACTTCTACCTTTCCCACTTCTTCACATTTTGTAAAAAGAAGATGCTGGTTTTGGATAAACATGAGAAAAGCCACACCAGTTCAGACTAGAAGTTCTTAGCTTCTAGTTCACGACACCTGAAATGCATCAGCCATAGCTTTCTTTTTCATTTTCCTTTCACTAGTATACATCAGCTTTCAGACCCAAACAGTTGATGACAAATATGTGTTGGGTTTGGGAGGAGGAGGGGCTAAGAAACATAGAGTTATTCAGAGAACCATTACTTCTTACACAGCATTTGTAATAGTGACTAACAAAATCACTTCAATGAACAGAAAGTTCATTACCAAAGTTCTGTTTTTCTGGCCTAATTGCACTTCATGCTGTCATAAAATAATTTTTTATTGTTTCTTTTAAAAAAGGTACAGTACAAGGATTCTAAGAACTCCTTTCTCCTTATCTGCTGCCTGTTGCTTTACAAGAGCATTGGGGGTTCTTTGTCCTCTGCCCAAAGCGATTCCTCCATTCCGGACAAAACCAAGTCTCATTACATATTTTCTAGCTTCAAGAAAATAAGTCTCTAAGTGTTCAATTTACATTATTTTATAGTCCAAACTGCTGTTTTGTGAGTGAGGACAACCTTTTGTTCTTCATTCAAGGATGTTTCCCTGATTTAAAGTACTGAGTAAATTGTACATTCTCTTGTTCAGATACAGGAAAACAATCATGCCACAGGCAATCAGCTTTGGAAAACAAATGGTTGAAGGAGGCAGTTCCTTTCATCAAAGAGCATCTTCAGTTATCCAACATCATTTCAGGGACGATCACATATTGAAAACATCTACTGTTCTGAAAGCTTGGAATGACATGTCTTTGTAGACAGGTAAAGGAACAAAGCGGCTCCTTGGAGGCCAGCAGTGCACTCGCACACAGAGCTGAAAGGGACAGGGAGGTTTGGATGGGTAAAGCATATAATAGTACCGAATTCTATCATACAATGAAAATGCATTTGGGTGTTGTCTTCGCTACCTGCCCATCTTCCCCTGCAGCTTTTAATATGTACGTGTCAGTCCTTTCAAGCTAAACATGCAGTGAAGTTGAAACCCAAGTGGAGTTTGAAGCTGATCTACTAACAAGTTGAGTGCTTTCTTCAGTGTGGTTTTTAATACTAGATTGCACATGTGTCACACACCTTGTCGCAAAAAAACCCCTTTTGTTTTTCTTTATTTTTTACCCGGTGAAAAGAAACCCTTGGAAGTAAATTAATGAAGAACCAAATGGCAAAGCAGACTGGATTGTTACTACCAAATGCCATTTCAAACACAATCTAATTAGGTGACAAAAGGAACCAACATACACTGAGACTAAGTAAGCAATTTGCTGTGTATCACAGAGTGGGAGAGGCACCAGTCGCACAGGACTGTAGTGTGAGACATTTGGCATTTAGCTCTCTAGCAACTTCGATCTCTCAAGGGAAGAATAAAACAAATGAGAGTAGAGGATGGCATCTTCAAATTGAAGCATCTTCATTTTCATTTTGATTTTATGATGAGTCAAAAAGCCCCTCTAACGTATTGATACTAATTCTCAGGAAAATAGTTAACCTCTAATGTGTTTGACTTAGGAGGAAGCAACTCAAAGCATAAATTTAATCAGGCATTTACTCTTTTTCCTCAAAATTCAAAATAGGTCACATCTCCGACAGAATTATTCACACACAGGAACATATGCACATGAATCCTCACAAAACAAAGGCACAGAAAGCCACCCCTGCACAGTGGTGCACCATGAGATAGCAATGCTATTACATCTTGAGAGAACTTTCACGATACGTTTTGAATATTACCTGCTCCCTTAATTGTGCCTTTTGATTCTGAATTGATAATATCTAAACAAATAATGAATTCAATTTACAGTTGATCATTTTAAACATCAATAATCCAGCCCTAGATATTGATAGTCTGATTTAGAGTGGTTCTCCTAGAAAAGGCAAATCTCACAGCTGTATGGTCACACGCATTCATTAAGTCAGGTTACATTATAAGTGGCAGCAAAGATTTAGGGAAACTGGAAACTCCCACCACTCTTGAAACAAGCTTAGTTTCCTTCAGTGGCAGTCCTCACCCTGCATTCTCAGGAGCAAACAACTATCCGTATATCTGTTAATCTAGAGACTGAACCACAATATGCCAACACAGAGCACATCAGCTCTCTTTCTGGATTCTCACTGTGAGAAACAGGTTTTACAACTGGGCTTCTATGTTTCTATCTCAATTACTGTAGATACTGAGCTTCTACTTAATCATACTAAAAAATACAAACATTTGCATACATGTAAGCTTCTACATAGCACAAATACTAGCAAATAACATGCTTCTTAAATTTGTGCAGTTAAGCTTGTCAAAATAGCAAGTGTTGAGAGTAACCCACATTGTGTCAGTGTAATTCAAATAGATGAGCTAGACGTGTACCCGCACACTATTCTTTCAAAGATACTTTAAATCTGTTTTCAGATGTGATATGAATATTCTACGAGATTCTCTCAATAAATATTATTTAAAAGCTCTGCTAACTTTGCAAAGTGCTTAATTGATGTTAAAGCCTGCTAAATGCTTAGCAGCAGTGTATAAAACTGATAATTATTTAAGAGATTTATGTGATTAACATGGTAAAGTTAACTTTGAGGACATCTCCTAATAAAACCAAGTACCCTCATGACAGTCAATTATTCAGCATTACCTGTTTAATTTAAATGACTTCTATTCAATATATTTAATGTACTTTACCAGGATTCCACACAAAATGTCATTTAAGAAAGATGCAGAATTTCTAACATTACAGAGACCCAGTAGGTGTTGACACACAAAGTAAGTACGAAAATATTTTCAAATTCTTATGCAACTGACAACTCTGTACTGATATTAAAACATCATCCAGTATTTCTAGTATTTCTGTTACCACTTCAGGGGAAAAAAATGCAAGCTATATAGACACTCTCAGGGAACACATGTGAACACTACAAAAGAAATTATGCACTTGAAAAAGGTTCCATTTCCTATACTCATGTGACAGACATGACAACTGATGTACATCCTTTGTTCAACCTTTCCTCATCATGGAAGTTAAGAGAATGTTTCTTCTACAGAACTGCAACTCAGGCTTAAGGAAAACAGATACTTTTGTTTTTAAAAAGCCTTGGGTTTGTGCATCACAGCTTTGGGAAAGAACTACTGAATCACAGGAAGCTTTATGGAAAACTGTAACAGCACAGAGAAGATATGTGACCTCTTGTCTGAGTGCTGCCTAACTGTGGGTAGGTAGCGCTTTGACTTCCACAAACATAAACAGAACATTTCATAAATATTTAGGAAAATCAGCAGTTTCTGTTTACACTTTAAGTACATAAGTTCATCATGTGATTTAATATTTTCTCAGCTTTTCACTGAAATAGTCATAAATATTTTAAGCCTTTTCAGTATCTTTTCTATAAAATAGTATTTCTCCACACGTGTGTGCTTCCAGGTTTCATTCCTGAAGGATGCTGGATGAGCAGAGATATCTGCTAGCAGTTCCCAAATGAAATGAAATTTTCAAGGTCAAAATAAAAGCCTTCTTAGCAAGTAATAATCCAGCTGAGCTATTTATGAAAGACACATCAATGTTCTACATAAAAGGAAAAACAAGACTTACAGGAAAGGGCACTGAAAGAAATAATTTATTGAAGTTCTTGAGTTTCGTGATCCAAGGAAATTTGTTTTTTCTAAGTAGTGGGAATTTCATGGAAGGTAAAAAATTCAGAAGGGCTAAGAACAAGCTAGCAGAGTTATCGTGACAATTTTAAAGACAAGGAGGCAAATTGTAGAAAGAACTAAAAAGAATTATTTTTTTAAATCCAGCATTCAGCACAGCCCCCAATAGGGCCTTTCAAGCAACTGTGAAGCAGTCACCTGCCAGACCGTCTCAGAGATAAATGTATTTATTTAACTTAGAGCTCTGTTCTTTCGATTCTTTTCTAGCAGAGAATTCAGCATTCATTCTTTCCATCATGTATAGGTTATTGGATGGCCAAATGGCAGATTTCACATGTAATTCCTTATTTTATTATCACACTCTATCAATCTTCTACATTTTACTTCTCATTTATAAGGGGAAAAAAAATGTAAATTTTCTGTCAAGCCTTAACCAGTAATGGTTATATCTAGGAATACATAATAACAGTGTCCCTCATTTTAAAAGACAAATAAAGCCCCTGTTACTTCCCAGTTTGTAGAACAAATACAAGTGTGATTTTTGAAGCATGTGTATCTATTAGAGTTACCCCTCCTAGACAAAACCATGTAACAGAGTCTTTGTCTATATATTTTAAAATCAAATGATCTAGTCTAGGCAGAGGTTCGAAACTGTTAAGTCTCCAGTTTTTGCAGTATCTCTAGTCTCCTGCTGTGATGAATTTTTGTAGTGGTGTAAGAGCAACAAACCAGAAGAATGAACCTGGGACCTATCCAACATTTTCTAGAATTATCATTTGCAGGAGAAATGGAACTAGTCCTTCAAAACTATTAACTAATGCCGACTTTCAGCTGAATCCTCAAGGTCTAAATTCAGACTGAAAGCTTGAAAACAATAGTCTAATTTTCACTAAACAATAAAGCTCTTATTTCATATTATTTTATGTCCTCTGTGCTAATTACAGACTTCCAAATTAATTCAAAATGCATGTACATGGCAGAGTACATCAGCTGATGTTATACTTCAGTTTAGAATTTCAAGTGTCACAATATTTATTCAAATCAGGTTTGGGACTTTAAAAGCTTTAGTCCTCAAGGATTACAAAATGAAATTGAAATTAATCACAATTTGTAAAATAAAATATTGTACATTATTTTCCTTTACCATCTGCCTGGGTTATTTTTTCTTCAACCAACTTGCCAAAGATTAATTTTCTTCAGGGCAGTATAACTTGAAAATGATTATTTCAACAGCAGAGCAGTACGCTGTAGAAATACACAATGTGCACACTACAGTCATGTCAGAACAGTGATATATAGTGCGCTTGCAATGTGAAGAATGGAAAGTGAAAACCACTTCTCTAAGAAATAGCATTTCAATAGGTTTAATAGCAAGAGTGCTACAAAAGCTTGGTCAAAGACAGGTGTAGTTTTTGGTACATTAAAATGATGATATTTTAGGGTCAACACCGTTGCTACAGTAATTTCTTAACTGAATTTTTTACAATTTCTAAATAGTGATCCTTAAATTAGATTCCACACATTATATATTGGAAGTTAAGACACAGAGATACTTCTCGCCTATTTTTGTCTTCCTATGCAAAAGCCATGATGTAAGCTTTCCCTTTTAGGTTATTTCTAGACAGCGGATAGCAACAGGTTTACAAAGTAAATGAGCACCACACCTACAATTAAAAAGAAACAAACAAACATACACAAAAAATCAAATCACTGCCTGTTAATCTGCAAAGGAGACTGCACAAGTGCTTTAAGCACGTGCTGTGCAGGTGATACAGAACTGGACAATCACAGTCACTGCAAGAGGCAGAAAGATCCACTAGAAGGATCGGTGCCAAATTCCCAACTGCACAGGCAAAATGCATAAGCAATCAGGATGCTTGCAGAATCGTACACAAACTCTTACAGAATTTTGAGAATTATGCATGCACTAATCTAAACTGTCTTCTTTTAAAGTAAGGAAAACAAAAAATCCAAAGGAACATCCACTCTAGAAAACATCAGCCAAAGGTTTGTGCCCCCACACGTGAAATTGGACGAGTAAAACATCAATATTAAATGAAGATAAATGACGAAACGGCAACACATTATTAGAGGTAATTTTTAAATCTTTCTAAAGTGTATATCAACACAAACAGCTGTTCACTAATATGAAGCAAACATGGAAAATACTGCCTAGTAGAAACAGTCTTCTTTTTCCCCACTGCCCCTCATCAGGGCTAAGCCATCCTGTAACATGTGGCACAGCCAGCATTTCAGGTTGATATGATAAATACTGAACAACAGTGACTTAGAGCTCCATACCGGTACAGAACAACTTCAAGGTTAAAAGAAGAAATTAGTCTCTAAATCTACATCTGTGACTCTACAATATGGGGCTTCACAGTACACCAGAGTTTCTGAGATCATTCGTATCTAGTAACTATGAACACAGGCCTAAAAAAAACCCCTCTACCTTCAAATCCTCTACAATCTATTAAATAATCCAATACTGAAACTTTGCAATTCTTTTCAAAAATTACAAAGTCTATTCTTAGTTTTCAATCTAGCCATGAATAGACTTGTATTAAATTGTCTTGAGTGACTTGAACTTCTGTGATTTATCTGGCTTCGGAGAGAAAAAAAGTGATGGATAAAGTCTACAGCTTTGATCTTTATTCTACAAGTAAGGAGCTTAAAAAAATCATAACAATATAATCCAAAATGATGGCACCAAATAAAACAGAAATCATATCTACTCTACTGCTTCATTATATCAGGCATCATCACATAGGAAAAAATGTAACTTTGCATTAAAAAAAAAGAAAAAAAACACATATATGGGCACTGCAACTACAAGGACTTATTCAACAGCTCTTCCTTTAATAATAGCACTCATAGCATAAATTTTATTATTAGTGACGTTTTCTCTTTGTCTTCTATGGTAATTGAAGAATAAAATATAATTTAAAATATCATTGCCTGTGTAAAACATACTAGACTTCTGCTTGCTCCCTTTTTCTTATTTCTGCTCCTGTCTGTCTCAACTGTATGCTTTGCCTGGAAGTTCACCTTTAGTTCAATTTATTTGGTATACTATCAAGAGTGGTCATGCTACATGACAAAACATGTTGCCAGGATGTTAAAGTTGGTCTTTTTTGAGAATGAAATGGACTGTGTGAAATGAGGAAAAAGTGAGAGAATGCTGGAGGAGGCAAAAGCTAGACAGTTGTCATTCTTTTATAAATAGTCCACATTATGTTACTCCCAGAGCCTCTATTAGTCTTTCTTGAAAATTTATTGAAACATGACAAAAAAATCCAGGAAGCAAGGCTGGGCTTCAAGTTTATTCAGAAACATGAGAAGCTGCAAATTGACTGCAAGCCTTTGAATGGCTAAAGCTACCTTTACAATCTACTTCTGGACATCAGAGGTATACCATCCTCAAAATGAAGAGATGAGAACTTAAGAATTAAAATTATTACTTATTTTCTTCAAAAAGTCAAGCTACAAGTAGTGGAAGAGTCCATAGGTCCACTTCTCCTCAGATGACCTTTTTGCCTTTCCTTAAGTATTTGCAAAGCCAGACAAGACTATACTGAATTTAATTCCATGAAAAGAGAAAAAGGTCATATTTGCATGAGAAAATAGTTAGGTGAGATTAGCCATCAGAAGAAATAAACTACTACATTTGCACTCAAAGCCTACAGGTAGGGCAGGAAATGGAGTTTTCTCTTTTCAAAAAATTACCACACACAGCAGCTACAGATACTTCAAATACAATTACTTTTTCAAAGTGTACCCTTATGGAGTAACTGTGTTAAATGTCTGTCAAAATTCACATTAGAAACAACATCATATTTTCCTATACATACCACTATCGTTTCTAAAGAAGGCTTATTTTATTTTTCTGTTTTCCTTTTAGAAGTCCTTGGAATACAGATGCAAAACAAAATAAGCACAAACTCCGTAAGCAGCCTGTTTGCCAGCCTCTCAAACTGAACTACATTAACCAAATTATTTCACATCTAGCCTATAACGAATTCACTTTGCACATTTAACAAATCCCTCCATGACCATATTAACATTAGTACTTACGCACTGATCCAGTGGACAAATTACGCTTTACCCTGGACACATTCACGTCCCAAATTGCACAAGAAAATTAGTCTGTAAGTGATCAAGTCCTGCCAATTCTTTATTTAATTTACTTGTTAACAATTAGAAAATCCTCTCAAGCTAATGAGAAAAAATTCTAAAACAGGAATATACCTGTCCCATTCAAAAGAAATAAAAAATAAAAGTAAACCTCATAGAGTTTGACAGACATCAGAGTTATTTCTGTGATCCTCTTATCTCTTAGCCTGCAGATGGATGGAGCATTTAATAAAAAACAATGATCCCACTCATATTAAAGCCATGAAGAATGACCAACTTCTTAACAAGAAAACAGTTAATATACCTCAGAGGTGCTCCGATCACCTCATGCGTTGTTTCCCACCGCAGCCTTACAAAATGCCTTGATTTTATCAAAATGGGTTCTCCATTTCTTCAATGTATTTCTTCATTAATTGATTTGTTGCAATTTCATTACTAGTTAACATAGTAGTGAAAGATACTGTGTTATTCATCATCCAGTAATTCTTCTTAGGAACACAAGTGCTGGATACCAGCAAAAAATCACAAATACAGCATGTTGACTATTCCTCCTTTCCTGCATTCCCAGAAGCTTCTATCTATGCATGTCAAAAACTAGAGAAGACGGCCTGCTTTGCATCTCTTGTTATCTGGGTATTTCTCAGACTGACAAATTCTGACTAGATTCCAACTATTAGCCAAGGAGTTTTGCAAAGCAAGATACAGAATTTGATTTGTATCACAGAACACAGCACACAAATCTCGGGTTTCATGGAGATATTTCTGATGAAGTTTCTGGCAACTTCTTAGATTTTCACTATTTCTGTTTTCATCATTTTTCAAATTGGCACTAATTCTTTGCATGAAGTAAAATGCTCATTTGCTTAAATTAATTCAGAACAAGCAGTGCCCAAATAATTCACTGTAATGAATTCTTATTCTGCTTGCAGCTGCACCATCTCATCTGCCCACCACTTCTGTACCTGTAACCTGGCTCCTAACGCAACAGTAACCATGACTTCTCACATCTCCTCCTCCTCTCTAGACTCTATTTTACACAACGTTTCAGTCTTCTGCTTTTTTCTTTTACTCTCCCTCTTATTAAGAGGCAAGCCTGTCTTACTTTCAATACTTCTCCCCTCCATGCACCATATACCGTCTATTTCCACAAGACACTTCAATGCCATCAGTTCTGAGTGCTCCTGATACTAAGAATCACACATTCATTTTGGATGGTACACACAAATTCCTATCTGGTTTTAGCTCTTGGAAGGTTTTTCATCTCTGTCCCAGAGGTGAAATGAAATAGTCAAGATCCAAGAATTTTAAATACTTTTATTCAACTGTTTTCTTCACATTTGGAGTATTGGACATTATATGAATTTTTAATTATTCATCACACAAAAATACTTTCTCCTGCCATTGATACATGCTTCAAAATAGCATTTCCCTTTCTTGGGTCTCTTGCATTCCAGTAATTTATGATCCTTGCTGAGCTGCATCTGTTCGCAATGTTTCAAATACTGGGATTCTTTTCAAAATCACTGACAAATACAGGAACAATGTACTTTATCTCAGTTATAACAACTTAATGCATTTTACTAATCCAACAGACACATTCATTTACCAAGTCTCTATCACACCTTCGGTTGTTGAACCATTTTTGCTAAGAAATACAGTTATGCAATACTTTTATGATCTACAGAATAAGAGGCAGAATGAGACTTCAATAGTCATGAAAAGTGAGCTGCAAGAGGAGATAAATCAGGCTGACTGGTACTGTGGTCACTACTTGTTGCTCTTGGCATCCCAAAATGCCACAGAGGACATGAATTCACACTTTCTGGAGAGACAACGTAGCTGGTCAAGTAATGCACTAAAAATTCCAACTACTTCCAACAATATTATATTGAAGATGTAATAATAATAATAAATGTGATAAGAGGAGTGAGTCATATTAGCATTATAGGGAATATCTACACTGTATCATATTTAGTTCCAAGAAAATGATGCACCTTGTAAGGAGAAGAAAAAGTGTCACATTACTGCCAGCTAAATATATCCACAGTGCCACAACAAAGAGTTCGTTAGGCTGTGAAAACACACTGTGGAGCTGCAGTGTTGAGGACACGACACAATGAAGAATTTCAGAGAGCTCCTTCTGCATTATTTTCTAATAATGCTTAAGATTATTCAAAAGAGAAAGGTCACGCTGATGACAATTCTTTCCACATCATAAGAAAAAGATAAATGTGTGACTAGCAGTAGGCCACTGGGTTACTATGACTCAAAAAAAAGAGAATAAAATAGAGCCTTCTCAAAACTAGATCAAGAAATTAAATAATGGAAAAAGTGCAGGTGCAAATCATCAAAACATTTGAAATTCTATAAGCTGGAAAACCTCTGCTTGGGACATTTAAAGTTATCTAAGTTGCTTAATAATTTAGAATGACAATTTGATTTTCTGACTGTGTATCTGGATTCATCATACCCAATGGGTTTCTGTGTCACGGAGTCAGAGAACATTAAAATATAAAGATTATGCATTAAGTCAGTCAAAGTATTGCTATGCACTGAAGGAGCAATGGTGGGTGGCGATCACAGCATTACAGATTAACTGGCATTACTGAATCATACTTAATACAGACAACCATGAACTGTGTTATATATTGCAAACTAATTCTTGTAAAACTTCTAGGCTTCCAAACTAGGGTTTCTTTCATTCCTACACAGTGAGCAGGTATAATTGGACTTAGCAAAACAAATGAACAAACAAACCCACCCAAACCACACATAGCACTTATCAGATGTGAACGAAGCTTCCTCTTAAAACTCTATGCATTCTTAGCTATGTTGTCAAATATTTTTCCAGTCCAGAGATTAAAAAATGGTATTTTGGAACATCTTTGAGGATGTAACAAAACCATTTTTCCCAACATGACTGTTATATCAAGGACCCTAGTATTAAGAGCTGGTCTATAACATGTGTGGCTATGAAATTCAGCTTGGTGGGAACCTGCTTAGCACATGGAAGCATAAACGCAGGAAATGTAAATGGAAAAATAATCTAAAGACTTTAGTATCTCCTGTATTTTATGGGCAGGGCTGAGTCCTTCAAGAGAGGTAGAAAAAAACAGCTCTTGTTCATTCTACTATATCTACACAACTATCAGGAAAAAGCTTTTTTTGTCAGTATATATAAGTTGCTTCAATTATTTTTTAGTTGTTAGTATTACTCCTCTTTAAAGTTAAAATTCTTGTTGTCTTTTGAGTATTGCAACAAGGCCTCCACTGTCAGGCTAATAATCATAAAGTTTATCCACTGAGCATTCCCAGCCTCTGTCTGTTTTCTGATTACTGTCTGGTCCGTTAATTTCTACATCTTTTCAGCTGGCACTAATCAGGAATGAAAAGCTGCCATCAGCTTTGCTAGATACAGATTCCTACCCCTGGTTAGACAGGATTTTCAAAATAGGCAATTCTTGGCCTTTTCTGATTATCCACAGACAAGCTCGTAATCCAGTCACTCGTATTTAGGAAGTCAAGCAGTGAAATAAACAACGTTGATTATAATCTACTGTTTTTTTGGTTTTGTTTTTTTTTTTTAAATCAAAAAATAAAGCAAAAAAGCCCCCCAAACTTCAGCATTCTAATCTTGAGACATCTGTTTTGAGGTTGTGGTGGGATTTTTTTATTTTTAATTCAAGCAGAGAATGGATTTGGGTGAAGATGAAAAGGAAGGACAGGAATCCAATAAAAATAGCCCTTTTTAGATTATACATTTACAATGGCCAGTACATTTATGTCTAACAGTTTCTTTTGGGACAAGTAAACAAATTTCTGCCACATTTACTACTATTAAGATAGTGATTAAAGAGATTTCACAGTTTTAAATGGGTACATTTCAGAGGGAAGGAGGTGGAGAGACCTAATAGACAAGGCTAGATGGGAAAAAAAAAAAACCTTTTTAGTTGTTTTTCCAGGCAAAGAAGCTCAGAATAAGTCTTCTGACCAGCTTATAACCATCAAAAAATGATCACAGAGTAATCGAAATTCTGTTACGACTCCAATAACAGAGCAGTTGCAAGTTTGGGTACATTATCATCTTACAATTCACATGCACTTCCTACCGAAACTTTCATCAGCATTGTTGGTTCTCAAATTTTGCTCAGTAAACCGCTTATTTCAATTGTTCTACTTGCTAATTTTGGCTACAATAATGAATCAAGTGGTTCTGCATAACTCCCCTCAATATTACATCAACCAGCAGAGCTACTGAAAATCAAAAATCTTCTTACTAAATTGTCTCTGAATCGACCTGAATTGCTCTTTCTGTTGTGAGGAATGTTACTCTGCCAGATCACACAGACAGGATTTGGGACAAGAACTGTGACAAGTCACAAGGAAAGATCACTGAGGGTAGGCAGGCTAACTGTGCTAATCATTACATAGCAACAATAAAACTCTTGAGATAGTGTTACATACATACAAATAGATACAGTTCTAAGAAAAGTTATTTTGAAGAGTGAGTTGTCAATGGCTCTTTAATCATTTTGCATATTGAGCAAATCCCAAACTGCGAGTAGAAACCTTAAAGATGCAGCCACAGGATGAAACCAGAAGTCACAGAAATAGAAATATACACGACCACTTGTGGGTAAACACGGAACACAACCTGGAAAGAAACTTGCTTCAGGGCATAACAACAGCAATGACAAAAACAAGGTTGTGTGCATAGCTTAATTGTGTTAATGAAGCCATTAGTTATGCTATCAGAAAGCTGTACCCTTAAGAGTATTGCTAAAAACCAAAATTTTCTGGTTGGAGAAGTTTCTCACCTTGAAGGATGGCAGGAAAAAAGGAACCTTTGTGAACCAGTGACAGCTGTTGTGGAGGGGTCACACACTCGGTGCCCCATGGACCAACCAGAGAACATACACAGCCTTGTCTCTGAATCTTGTATGCAAGCAAAAAACCCACTAGTTCTGCTGCTGCCTTATTTCACATGAAGACAGAAGAACCCCTCTAGTACCCTGTATTGCTACCCATGGAAGTTGTTTCCTTTAAAGGGAAAGCATTAGCTTGCATTAGGGTTAGTACTGCATTGTTGGTGCTTGGTCTGGTCCCCCAACTTCAAAACTTGTAAATTTTTTATGCAACACAGCGAAATCTAGAAGCAGTCAAGGTTTCAAACAAACAAACAAACAGAACCACACCAGAAACATAATCCTGACCATTACATTTCAGTTCAATGTCCATGGGAGATATCTGATGTAGAGTAAGGATGTCAAATTGTGAATAATCAGTACTGGGATGGCCTTTAAACTCATCATATTCAGATACATGATCTAGAGGGAGACAGAAAAGGAAATAAGGATGGGACAGTGATGAAAACAGACTGAAGGAGTAGCAGAGGATAGAAAAGCAGATGATACTCTGTTCGGTAACACAATAAAGAAATGACCAGAGAACCAGGAGGAGGATGAGTGGGTGACCTAACGAGGAAAGTCACGACACTAACTGCAAAGGTTTCAAAGCTGTATTTTCAAATCTGTAACATAGCAGTTGTAACTGCAAATATTCAATGAAGAGAAGTAACTCAGTAGTGGCAGAATTTCAGTCCAGTTTGCATCTTATCAACTAATTTTTGTCAACATGTTAAACTGAAAATTTATTCTGCAGGATAGTTTCTTGGTGTTTGAAAAGAATCTACATTACTTTTAGTTCTTATCTGTGTAATGTGAATTTTGTGAATTGCACTAGATAGAACAAACATTAAAACAGGTAGTCCTGAATGGGTTTTTTTCGTATTTGTTCACATATCTATAAAGTCCTACAACATCAGCAAATTGCCTGTGTATAGTGAGCAGATATACAATGCCAAGTTTGTTCAAAACCTGCCCTAAAATGAGAATGAACACAATGTAATTCGGAACATTAATTCAAAACTCCATACATATAGCACCATCCATGCAACTTGACTGGCTGATGAAAAAGGAAAACGCTTCTAGTAGCCTGAAAGAGCATAAGACTGGCTTACATTAAATGGTAGCCTGAAAAGTTTTACTGACAATCATAAATGCTTCAACAAAGGAGTACGAACTGTTCCCAGAACTACAAGTGTTTTTAAAATGATGATCACTGATAACTGACAGGAAGGAATAGAAAGCAGTAAAGAAATAAAAGGATAACCAGAAATATTTGAAATCACTGCTCATACTTTCTTTTGTTCCCATGTGCTCTCAGACCACAGAAGGTGAATGTGATGTTGAACCCAAATGTATTGCTTTCTGTTTGGCCTCTGCTATGCACTCATTACTGCAGGAAGCTTCGCTTCACAGTAGAATACTAATACTTTCCTACTGTCACCCTTTGCCTCTTGCTGTTCCGCGAGAGCATGATTCTCCTCTTCCTTAACCTAATTTTACACCAGTAAAATCCTCTTGATTTTAGTAGAACTCCGTTTGATTTTCAGTAGCATAAACACAAGAATCAAATCATCTTTTCTAGGATTGCATAAAAACCAAAAAAATCACTTTTTATGTTGAAGTTCTTCTGTTGTCAATACAGTACATAAAGTATACCACTTGGTAAATGGGAAAATACAAGCCTGAATTATTTAGTGTACCAGACTTGGCTGATATTCTAGAGAAAGTGCCTCAAGTACAATGCAGTGTGTCCCTATTTTATACACCATTGAACAGAACATCTACAAATTGCCCTGGAACTCACATACTGCCATAGGGCTAACTGACATCATTCCTGGGCTGTGGTTACTTCTAATGCTCTGCTAATCGTTCTGTGCTCTAACGTGCTCTGGAGGAAAATCTCTATGTTCCCACAAAGTCAGAGAAGTCCCACTAATGAAATTAAGTGAAAGGAATATAACGTATTTTTGTCACTTTGAGTCCCTTAAGCTAAACTTTTGAGGGTGAAGCACATGTATTATTCAACAGGAAAGCTTTAATTAGTGGGGTTTTTTTAAATTACTCTGAGACAGGACCAAGAAAATCAAAACAGTCCATCAAAATTGTTGAAAGTGTGGCCAAGTAAATCTACAATAACCTGGCATCACTGTACTGAGGTGCTTTAAATCTACCTGAAAGCAAAGTAAAGACAAGTGACAGTGAATCAAGTTCATTTCACAGAATATTCAAGTTGTTTCCCCTGGTATACGTGACATTAATTTTAAGCAAGGTCTGGTATTTATTTTTTCCTAGACTATTTTTAATAATATTACCTGATTCTAAGAAACCTGAATGCAGACTAGAGTGCATTTTAAACAGCAATAACTCAAAGCGTGGAAAGGGCAGATGATTAGTTTATTTTAAATAGGTCTACGCAGAAAAAAAAAAAGAAGGTATCGCACATTTGCCAATATTGATTTCCAACCAGCCTGATTCGTGACTGTAATGGCTTTAACAGACCATTGTCTACAGCTTGTAAACTTGAATCAACGTACATCCCTCTTTTACTAGAAGATCCAAAAGTGTATTGATTCAAATGTCATCTCTTAAATTGAGATAATCTTTTTGAGACTTCAAACTTAACTTGTTGATTGCCTCTAAGTGACATGGGTTCAACACTGTGCTCAGATGAGTCAAACTGTCCTTGACAGTTCTGACACTTTAAATAGTTGGTTTTGCACCAGCTGACTCACTAGCAATGGACTCATTATCTGCAGTGCTATGTGGAACTTGGCCGACTGGATTCTGACCTGGGGAGTTTTCATCTGCTGCTGAGCAGTGGGTTGCTATGCACCCCTACTGAGTTTCAAAGTAATTTTGGCTTTTGTATTTCCTAATTGTATGCTTTTTATTTCCTATCAGTCTCTTCATGGCGCTCCTTTGTGCTGCAGCCAGCAGGTGACACCCTTGACATGATCCCTAGAGAGAATCATTGTCACTCCCAACTACTTATCCAGGAGCTGCCTGGTGTCAGGCTTCACTCCCAGCTGCTTTTTGATGTCCTCCATCTCATGCTCCACAGAGAAAACCAGTTATCATATAAACAAAGTAAAATAAAAGTGTTAAGCGTCTGATTTGGGTTTATAAACCCATGTTCTCCAACACAGGATGTACAGCTAAGGCCGGCCTGCCGAGCGATGCACCAAACTTCTTCCTTCTAAGTCTTTACAAAAGTCGTAAGTTCACTAATTTGGTGCTGGTTAATTAACATAGCAGTAATATTGGTCTTTCATAATCTGCGCTATTACCATGGTTCAGCAAGCCATGATTCTGCACTTTTTCCACTATGTGAGCTCTGCAGGTGACACACACAGTAAAACTCTGAATTATTCAATGTCTGTGTGCGTGATGACCCCATTTGACATTTTGTTTGTAATGTTGGCAGCTTTTTAATCCTTAATCCACTCAATTTCCTATGAATTCTCAGGAGACTTCATTGTACGTTACACTGACAAAAAAACTTCTCCTTTTAGAAGTATTCATTTAGCTTCTAACAATATATTTTACACTTTCTTGAGCATGACAGAAGCAGACAAAGTGCCTTCAGGAAAACTCCAAGAGAACATACTTCTTATTATCCATTTTGCTCTTTTAGAAGACCTCAAATCTCATTGGTCTTTCTTAAATACATAATAAGATAGCAATACTGCAACTGTGCAGTTTATCATTCCTAAAGCTTTTTTAAAACACATGTCTAATCACAATGGCTCCCGTTCTGCACTCGTTATTCATGACTTCCATCAAAGTCACACTTCTGGGGAAACTTAGCCTGAGGAAGGAATGCAGGGTAAGCCGAGGTGATTACTGCAATCCATTACTGGGGAAATACAAGAAAACCAAACTTTTTTTGTCCTCACATTTAAAGAAACTTTTAAATGTAGGTTGTGCTGAAGCACTATGTTCTTCTGATAGTTTGGAACAAATATTAAAAAAGTACTCTGAGCAAGAGGTTTAACTGAAGCACAACAGTATAGTTGTACTGAGAGAGAAAAATTTCAGCTAAAGTAAATTTAGAGTGTAGCCCACTGTTTTAAAGAGTGGTAGAAATACATATTATGCCATACTACAGTTTATAACTTAGTCCTGTTACAGTCAATGCTTACAGATAAGAAAACTTATTCTTTATAAGCAACATAATGTGCTACATGCTTGAATGAAAATGTGCTTTATTTCTATAAACAAAAGCCTCACTTAGTAATTCACCTCTGTCATTCGAGGTTGGTCACGCCATTTCCATTTTTTTATGCATTTAATTTGAATTAGATCATTGCAATGTCTGTTTGCCACATCTAAAATATGAAACCACGCTGCACACAAGCTTCATTTCCATGAAGACAACCTGCAGGGGAGCTTGTGACTCCTGTTTTTGGAACAATCAGTGCCAGATAAGCATTTTAAATCTTCATCTTGTGAATTGAGCTCCATTCATTGTCTAAGCAGTGGCAACAGCCAGCCGTAACAGGAAAGCAGAGGGAGAATTTACAACAGAATATAGTGTCAGCATCTTTGAGTATATGGATTTATGGTGCCAAAAAATTTTCCTCCCTTCCTTTCTTCCTTGACTGCTGTATGAGATACACACCACAGCTACATGTTTAATTAAGGATGCCTCAAAAAATCATAAGGGAAAACACAATATTCAGATAGCTAAACAAAATGCAAGATAAAACTGATGTGCAAACCAGTGTATAAAACAGAAAATACATGGTTAATCCCTTTACCCAATCAAGTTTTGGTCAAATGACCCAGTTTGACAGAAAAACTAGCAGTTGCTTTCTAGTTTTAGTAATATAATTAAAACTCCATTAGGTTATTTTTAACCTTGGTAAAGAATACAATCACTTCATTTATTATTTTCCTGCAATCAGGGGCCAAATTCCCAAGCATGTTTTCTAGACTATAGATACCATGACCAAGTATGTTACTAATTTCTGAATGTAGCTAAATCACACTCTTTTACTGGTAATGCTTTGTTTTCTGACATCATGCCAAGTTGTGTCTACGTTTATATAAGTTATCTGCTGATTAGCATTTTGAAACTTGTCATATTATTTCTGTGGAATTAAATATATAAAGCAGAACATATTTCTGCATATAAATGACAGTTCTACATAATGTTAGCTATCAGGTTTCAAATTTAAAATGTATGAAAATAAACAAAACCTCAGAACTTCATTGGATTTTGGGCAAGGACCCGTTGGTCAGGTCACAGACATGGACTTTGCACCATATATATTGATTATAGCTCCTGTTATGAAGAACATACAGTGGTAAGAATTTATCAGGTCTCCTAACCCAGCAACACTCCTGCCAATACCAAGAGATGCCTCAGCTCCACAGACCACTGAGAGGGACCAGTTCCCCTGAACTGCTCCAGGGTATCTGCCTGATCTCAATGGGAACCACGGAAGTGGGAGAGGGGAATTTGCTCATTGTGTATGGCTGAACTGCTCTTTTCTTTGTGGCTGAAATAAAAAATGATATATAGATTTCTCACTTCAGTGGTTAAAACATATTTTCCTGGGTTGGCAGAATACAAGGCCAGTTTAAGAGATGTTCCCGTTTTTGCAATTACCATGTAATGTCACTACACTGCTACTCACTTGGAATTAAAATAACTGTTCAGCTGTGTTAATTTATGCTGGTGGATCATTTCAGTCCATCATTCCAGTCATGCATTCCCTGTGTTCTGCTGAGAGCACAGAAAGAAACTTGCCCTAACCATTATACAAGTAGATCAGAGATTTGATTTTCTCATCTGTCTTTAGGAACGGCTGCAAGTGTGGTGCCTGGTCTGAATGCCATGAAAAAGATGTTGTATTTTTACATTACCTTTTTTTCTATTTTATGTATATTTTTAAGATATGGAATAACAACAAAACTCATCTCTGAGTGTAGAGAATATATAAGCTAGGACCCTCAAGCACCTTAACAAATGTGCTAGCATGGCAAATCATCCCTCACATTACCCAAAGCATAACCATAGGCCTCAGCTCCAGGTATCAAACAGAGTGAGAGGCTGGGATCCCCAGAGGCAGTGGAAGCAGAGCATGTCTTTTGCTAAAACTCAGTGTTTTCTGGAATATACTATATTTCTGGAGTTCATGACTTCAGAGTCACATCGAGTTTTCTGTCATGCTTTAACATTCACACACTGTGCTTTCATTATTCTGGCATCACCGAGACACAACCTTGAAAGATCTGTCTGACATTCATGATTTTGTGTGACTATTTGTACACAAATGCACAAAGGCCTTTTTACCTGCTTTTAATTACGGTTTTTAATCCTGTCTATAGCTGCAGCTTTCCTGGATTATAAAACCTCAAAGCGAACTGCACAGGTACTATTCATGCTATCAGAACAGGAGTGGATGAACTTTACGAAATAAAAATAAAGATGCAGATAAATCTATCAAGCTGCCACATTGTACACCTTATAAATAGGTGGATGCTATCTATTCATCATGCCTACCTGCCTATACAATAAAGAAAATCAGAACTTCAAGAACATCACTCAGCTGAGATTGAACCCTTTAGATCTATCTTAATTACAAAAATTTGACAGATACTATCTGATAATAAGACTGGAAATGCAAGTGATGGACTTCTCTGGATGAAGACGCAGACTTTAATCTGGCACATTTCAGAGTCAAATGGCCAAATTTTGCGTTACCACTTGATGTGTCTTTCTATTATCTGTATGAAAATGAAATATTTAGAAAATTGGAAGGCAAACTGATTCATGTTCTATTATTTTTGGTTGCTATTTCATTCTAAATAATGGCAGACTATAATAAATACCAAGTCCAAACTTTTGTGAAGGGAAATGTAAATTTTTTTAATATATTCAGCAGGATTTGAATGTGATTTTTGATTACCATATCTCAAAATTCTGCCCCCGCCCTTTTTTTGGAATGGAGTTTATCATAAGTTCTTCTAGTGATAAAATTAAACCTCATCCTTATTTTCGTTGCCGTAAGATTTTTTTTCCCCACTCTGTTCACCAAAGAAGCTCCAACTGCCTTTGTCTTGATTTTGATTCTCAAATTATAAGTATTATATTCATTTTTTTTATACTTCAGCTATATCTTACATACTAAATAACTTGCTGCATTTATATTTTTACACCATTATCTGCAGTTCCACAGATGGAAAATGGTCTTTAATGTCCATAAACTGTCAAATCAGCATTTTGTTCTCTTTTTAATTACTTTCATTACAGCAGAAGGAGTGAAGAAACCTGGCATACAAACACACAAATCAGTATCTAAGTTCAGAGTGTTTTAGAAGATTATCAGAAATATTTGTGGAAACTGCTTTTGTATTTTACCGAACCTAGGTTACTCAATTGCCTAGATAATCTATAAAATATTGAATTGGATTTATTTCTTATGACTATTTTAACTGATGTAAAAATATAACGATTACACATTATCCTTATTACGAGTAGAAGAGTTGAGAGAATTAGAAGAATTAAGAAGCTTCTTGCCAGATTGCAAAAGTTTGGTACATTTGATCCTGTTACAAAGGTGAGAGACACATAAAATTAATCATTACTGAACTCATTATTGTTATAATATTTTAAAGCTTAAAGACTTCAGAAATTATCTGATTGGAATCTCATACCGACCAGTGAAGCCAAGCAAATTGTTCAGCCAAAGCCTCTTCCTGAATAGAGTGGAGTAATCACAAAATGAATGTACATTTCTAAAGTAATTTTGTTGCTAAAAAAGTTATTACTGTTGAGCAGTTAATTTGCATGAGAAATTCCAGCTCTGTGGAAAAAGAAAAAAAACAAAACTAAAACAACCATGACGTAACAACTACAACAAAACACCACAGGTGAGATGACAATACTCTTTTGTGTTATTGTGACGGAAGTCAGGCCTAGTCAGCAACGTGCTGCAGCATATGCCTGACCTCACCTCACTTTCCAACTAAAATGCCCTTTTTCTGTGCTTTTACCTTAGGAATGCTTCTGTCTATAGGTTAATTCAAGCAAGAAACATTCAGCAACAAAGACAAGGCCTTGGATTTGGCTTCTAGATGGTTGTGTCAAAGGGCTTGTACTCAGAAACAATTTCAGATTCTCTAGCCTATCCTTTAGCAGGATGCTTTTGTATGGCATTTAAGGACAATACAATTTTAAACAGTCCAAGTCAGGTTTGCCTAGTCATTATTCAGACTAAACTTCAAAAAATACAGAACTGCAGGATTCCCAATGTTCTTCCTTTGTAGACATTTAGATGCAGAGTGCTATAATATCGAAATGAGGGATTACAGATCAATCAGTAGCAGAATGTAAGTGAAGCAGTTTCTACCATGAAACCTTCAAACTTCATAAACTTCATTTCTTTAGCCATGTGGAGATTCAGGATGTATGTAACCACAACAGGTAAGAGCAGTAAGGTTGTTAGTTTTACATGTTAACTCCTAGTCCAAATCTCCAAAGAGACATTTACTCCTGACAGGGGTAAAGCCAAATATAATGAATTATTAGTACAGCTGTATGAACAAGTAGTAAAATCAGTCATATTTCCAAAACTTATAACCTTTCCTTTCCAGGGAGATAAAGTCTGTTTTGAATGTCTGTATGAGAAAACATCCTGCACAAAGATATCTTGCCCATTCTCCAGTTACCGTCACTTTTTCCAAGTCAAACCAGAGTAGAGATCCATCATCTCATGGAGCATCATTTACACTATACAGTTAATTGAGAAGATTCTCTTTAAGCATAGTAAGTTGGTACATATCTAACCCAGTCTCGGATGCTTTCTAGGTTTTGCTCTTGGTTTCCCTCTAATTAATGTGTCCCATCTGCTGGGAAAATTCTCCTACTACTTAATACCAACATCCGTCAATCAATGTTGCTCTCTTTAAGAGGTTCCATCACATGCTGCTAGGCTGCATTTACATGGTTTTATTAACTGTTGTACAAAGCAAAAAAAAAAATCCTTAAAAGATAAAGTTTTAAAGACGTTTTATTTGGGGAGATATTTTTTTAAGTGATACTCCTATACAGTATATACCCTGAGCTCTTTAGAGTGGTTCATTATATTCATTTTGCTAAAAGGGCAATTTTTCTTAAACTGTGAATTGCTGAAGGATAATTAGGGTTAGAAAATTGTTTCAACTTAAAATCTTTCTGCTGGCCACCTAAGAATACTCAGGTTTCTGAAATGATACAATTCCTTTAAATAATGAATAACAAGTAAGATTAGTCCCTACTATGCATAACAATTGGTTGACAATTTGCAATAGTGATTACTCTGAATTTTTTTTTCAAAAAGCTTACAGTGTCCTTCATATGGAAATATAGGTAATGAACACTGAAGACTATTAGGCCACAACACCTGTTCTGAATGTAGTCACACTAATAGCAATGCTTTCCAAATGGCGAGTTCCTATCCATCCCAACTAAGACAGTCTATACATGTATTTCTCAGACTGTAGGGATTCAGACTGTTCCAAACAAACTGCCACTTGGTTCTACTGTGAATAGGTTGGTTAAGATTCGTAATAAAAAGTTCTTTTTTCTTCAACAAATTTTGGGATGAGACTAAACAGATAGTGCTCCTAGTGATTGTTGCTCTATGTTTCTCTATGAGATTGCAGACAGATGAGCAGGCCAGGACAAGTTTCTTCTTGCATCCCACTGTCAGATTCAAGTATGTTCTTACATCTAGACCTCCAAAATGAAAAGGGAAACAGGACACTGTACAACACCAAAATCTTTCAGGAATGCAACACAGAAGTTCTCTTCAAAAACAGATCAATAAATCTCACATTTAAAAGTTTCTCATAATCCACAGTATCTAAATCTTGCTCTCACACTTTTCTAGTATATATAATAATGAGCAACATTTTCAGTAAAACCTTGCTCTTTTTGTTTTGCATGTTTGGGATGACTGGTGAGGATGCAGAATTTAGCATCGCATTAATCATCTATCTTTATGGTTAAAATGCACATACAATGTAACTTCCTCTGCTAAAATAGAAGACAACTTTTTCATTCACTTTCTCTGCTTCCTAGTAATCTCCTTTTCATGAAAAGAGTGTTCAGATCATCATTACTGAGCTGACAATTCCTTCCATCTTCAAGTAGCAAGGTAATAGATCCATTCCACCTCACTTGGATCCATCCACTGTCCTAGTCCCATCAAAACAGAAAGGTCTTGTTTAAACTTAGATTCATCCAATTCTAATTTAACCCTTTGGTAAGAAAAAAAAAAACAGTAAATACATATAAGTAGCAGTGGATTAACAAAGAGATGGCCTGATTTCAATGTCTCTAAGCACAGGCCTTCTTTACTCTTGAATGTTTAAGTTCTTCTAATTATTTAAACTTTTCCTGTAGACATCTATAAACAACCAGTGAAATAAATCTATATGTACACACACATCTGTACCAAAGTAATTTCCGCTTCAAATTTTGAGAATGAAACTACAGTTTAATTTAACATAACGCTAAGTTTCGCTTCATGTAATACTTCTTCATACAGACACACTAGAAACTAACTGATTTGATATAATATCATAAATGGTGTAATTCTCAGTGTACTCCATACCAGTTTGGCATGTGGCTAAAAAGACAGATCGCTAAATTGTACATAACACTGAAAAATTAAGTACTTTAAAATAAATCAATATGATATTAGATAAAAGGGTGACAGTAATGGAGTCATCTGTAACCCTAGAAGACAATGGTTACTCTTCTGTACTGAAAGCAGAGTTAGCCTGCATAGTTTTCAAAAGCCCATCTTAAGCGTGTACAGAAGTAAGAATTTGTGAAGAACAGAAATGACCTCATGCTCCACCAGTGACGCTGAGCAGCTTCAACTCTGAAACAAATGTGGTCACCTCTGAATTCATTCTAAAATATGAGTTGTCATTCACTATGACAAGAAAGTTCCAATGCTTTGATTCACTAAAAGTAGGTAATAGAGTTAAAAGCACATAACGACCTTTGTTCCAGAACTTCAACAATTCACTAAAATACTTCCATTACCGTGTCTTCACTTTGTTTGTTGTTCAGTACTTGAGATTATGCCAAGATGCTTTGTTTCTCAAAAAAACCCCAAATCATTTCCTATAAAGCAATAGCAACCTTTTGCCACTGGGGAAAGAAATGAAACAGATGTCTAAGTTCAGTGAAGGATAGATGATTCTAAAATTTTAACCTATAAAGTTTTGTGGCTAAAATTAACACAGCAAGGTAGGATGAAAGACACCAGTAGCAGAGACCACTACACTGATTTCCAGGGATGTGAAGAAACACAAATAATCTAGAGAAGGGCATGGGGGGGGGGGGAAGATATCCCTATAACTATCCAATAGTGAAAGAAAACTGAACATAATGAAAATGAACCTCCATTAATATGATATTCCAGAAGATCTTTTTTTGTATGAAATTTCAACTCACACATCAAAGTGAGTGAGAACTCAGCTGATTGGTTTGCTGCTGAAGAGCTGCAGATTGCTTCTGAAAAAAGAAAATTGTGGGGGACTGCATTGCATTTTTAAAGGTTAGCAAGACACCTCATGCTGATATTGTTTGTTCTCATTTCATAGGGCTTCTTCTCTTGAGGTTTCATCCCCTTGTAGTTTTCTCACAGTGCAAAGCTGTGTACAAATATAATGCAATACGATGTACAGTATCGCAAAGATGTCTTTACAGAATATCATTCTACTTCATTATTGCACTTTTTTCTTGGCCTTTTATTCATACAATAAAAGCATGCTATTTCTCTAAGCTAGAAGAAAGCAAATGAGATGAAGCATCAAATAATAACTGTACCTTTGATTTTCCATTAAAATAAGTTTAAGATGTGGCCTTGAAGAAATAAAAATTAACCAAATAATAAACAGTACTAACAGCAATTCTTTTTTAAAATATACTAAAATGCAGCCATCAGAACTCATTTCTTTGTCAAATTATCTGAAAAGAAAAAGATGAAAATATAGTCTGGGGTTGTTGTTTGGTTTTTGTTTTGTTTTGATTTTTCCCCCTACTCTTTAAATGTTGTGTGTCAGTATGAGGACTACTCAGGAAGGTTCAGGTTTGAAACCACTCCAATCTGAAAACACATCACAATGTAAGAGCAGCTTCATGATACCACTCTAACACATGTAAACACTGACGTGATGGGAGCTCCATTTACACTGAAAATATAGTTCAGCTCTCAGATGCTAATTAGACTTTGCAATCCTTCTGAACACCACAATAAATGTGTTAATATCACATGGGATGGCAGTTTATCAGATTTGGGATGTCTGTCTCTGGCAACAGTAAAAGAGCGATAGACTACTTTGATAAAAGGCAGAATTGTATCACAGTGGAGTTTAATTTCAGTTTTCCCACATCACTAGGTCGTCTCCATCCCACATAGTACTCCTTCCAAAGGAAGGATAATGTAAAAAATGCTTAACAGATATCAGAATTCCTGGACTTGAGTAAAAGCTGTGCAAAGCAACAAGTTTTTTCTGCTTCAAAAATTTCTGTGACATTTCAGGTGTTTCTAGATTTAATTCGGATGAAATTCTCCCCCTCAAAGAGTCCACTTCCAATCTTCCTATCACCCATACTTGCAAACTGAGCTCCTACACTTTTGCATAAAGATGTAACTGTGCTGCTCAGTCTTCCAAAGGTTTCTGGGAAGAGGACATAGGCAACTGAATATGACATTCGCCATTCACATCCCATCTCAGAGTTATTATGCTGACAAATTATCATTCTTAGTCCAGTTTTTCCAAAAGCAGCCCTGGTGGCATAATCCAGGAGGAACATGAACTCTTTAAAACCATTAACTCAATTTAAAATTTGATAGCAGTATTTATATGGCAAAATATCTAGTGTTTTCTGGAAACAAGTTCTCTATTGGACTGCTTCTCCCAAAATGTTTTGCTGCAAGTTACCAAGTAGCAGCATAGGAACACAGCTCAAGGAGAGAGACTCCCACTTCTCTTCCGTGACACAAACTTCATCTTGTAAGGATGTGTTGCCAGAAGGATTTACTGCGCTGCCCAATGCTTCACTGACTGAGCTCAATAGCGACTACCCTCAGAATGCAAAGTGACCAGCATTTTCTCCAAAGGTTAGATGCTATCAAAGGAGACAAAAACATGCATGCTGGCACCTGTGAACTTCGCAAACACGAAAGTGATTTCACTATCCACACCGCCAGAAGACAACATTTCTCACTTTCTCCTTGGGCATAGTTTTTGGTTTGCTGGAATGTACCAGGATCCACTGCAGGTTGCCTGCTGGCAATATGGAGACATGTGCTGATATATTAAATACATATTCTCCAAAATCCTTGTACTTTTTTCTTTGTAAACATACTAGGAATTTATTACTAGTATAATGCCCAAATGCTTAAATAAAAAAGCAGAACTAACGCATTTGAATCTTTATCAGCTTATATCAGAGTAAAGGAGGTGAAATCAGACTGACAGAAATACACAAACAACAGTGATATAATGAAGAAAAATTACTTCAAAGGTAAGAAAAATCACTATAACATAGTGTATAAAATGTTTAGTCTACAAAAGGAAGGTCAAATATCAGAGATTTTAGTATCTCTTTGCACGGTAAAATTCACTAATATTTCACACTTCTAACAACATACATGGAATTAGCACCCTTAATGTCAACGGAGGTGAAAATATGAGTACAATACTACAACTCACTTTGAAAAGTGCTTTCTGCATTATCTATCATTTAATTCCCTCAGCTCCTTCTAACTCAGAGTACATCATCTGCCTCTGGTAATGAAGGTCACAGCTTCAAAATGTTCTCAGCTTTGTGAGCCCTGGTTTTTAAACTTACTTTTGTATTAGATTTCAGAAATCATCTTACTCTGCTTTAGCTACCTGAGAGCTAAGTGTCCATCCAGTTTCCTCCTACAGTACCTAGAGCAAGGATAGTTACAGAGCGTGATTCATTCCACCTTGTGCCGGGTACTGGAGACATAGCAGCTGATTCTCTCTTCCTTTACCTCCTACAGAAAAAACGAATTCCAATCTAAATCCTTCATTAAAATAAATAAATAAATAAATAAATAAATTAATTAATTAATTAATTAATTAATAATCTGTATGCTGCCTTTATAGCCGTTCAAAACAGAAACTATTATCACTTTGAAGAAACCACTATGAGATGTTGACATCTGTTTTCAACATCAAGCATTACACAATACAAAGTGAGTAATAAGGCTGTGTATGCTCTGCTTCTTCTACCCAAACACAACAGTATCTAGGCCTGATACAGTGTATTTTCTGACTCAGCATGTCAACCAATCTCTTCTAAATTTGCAGAAGAGAATCAAATAACCCAAAGATACTAAAAAAGCCCCACAAAAACCTAAAACATTACCTCATCGCTTTTCAGCATTTCTCCTCCTAAAATATGCACAAAATGTTCACTTGTACCAGTCTACGGGATTCAGCACGATCATCGCCTCAGTGAGCTCACGCCTGCACCTGAATATTGTCCATGTACCTCACACAAACACCGTCATGTACAACCAACGCAGTCATGAATTAGAACTGTCCTTCACTAAGAGAGCTCAATTCATCCTCAACAACACTTCAAACAACAGTTTTCTCGGATTTTCTCTATAATTTCCTGACTAAGAAAGGGTGTTCCATTTCCACACATCTGGTCTTGGATATCCTCTCAAAATTTTATGACAATATATCCTATTCATTCCCTTTTCCCTCTCACTGTGCTCTTCTGGTTACAGCTGGTGTGGTGCTTGCCTGTAAGGTTTTGCAGTTTGCATTTGTCTCTGTACTTCAACAGTTCTTGGTTGATCCAGCTGTCACCATCTAAGCTGGATCAACCAGTATCTCCCTTTCAAAAACAAAATCGCTATTAAGCTTTTCTGACCATTTTTCTTTTTCTTCCAATCTCCAGCCACACTACGGCTAAGGTAAAAACAATTACAGAAAAGAAATCCATACAAAGCCTACAACCACATACAAGTCATGGGACAGAAACAGTGTAAGACAATCTGCCCCAATCCCTACAGTACCTTCAGCTGGGAATTCACATCACATCACTTTTTTTCCCTCTCTGACCAGCAGTGGAACATCCTGTTCCAGCTCCTCACTCCCTGTCCTGAATAACACTCTTAATGAATTCAGATGTTATACTGTCAGATAAAACCAAAAAAACCCAGAAACCAATTAAACAATTACCAGACTAATAACCCTCTTCTATCTTAAAAAAAAAAAAAAAAAATTATTACAGTCATGGACTGTTACATGAAATTGTCATGGCAACTTTTGGTTCATTGTACCCAATCTGATTTCTTCACTCATGGCACATAGTATTAGTACTTTCAAGGTGTATAAATTCAAAGTGACTAGTCAGATATTTTTTCCTCTGGAAATAATATATGAAATAGTTACATTGAAACAAGTCCAAGTACTACAGAACTTCTTTGAAATAACAGGTTATACAGATTTACCCATAAGGTTGTGGCATCCATTGGTAAATTCTGATTAATTAATAGAATATTCTGTATTTGAATATGAAAGAACTGATCCAATTTTTAAATTATTTTGTGGATCAGATGAGAAGCGACTGAATTCAAGGTTCACATTTCAGCACACAGAGTACTAAACTAAATACCTCCATTAAATACAGATCTACATTCTTGACTTGCAGTCTTTAAATCTGCCTGATGGAAAATAAAGAATAACTGGCATTTTTCATCAGGATTTTATCTTGATAAAAATCCTTTTTGCAGATATATTTGATATTCATTATGTTCCTGTAACAGCCTCTGCATCTCAAATGTTATCAAACCGTGGCAGAATCTTTTCATCTTAATAATACAAAAGTAGACTTTGTGTTCTCAACTTTACTTTGTTCAGATTATCAATAGGGAAGTTTTGATTGACACAGGGAAAGGAAAAACACTTCTGATTAAATCTGAGAGCTTTTATTTGGGCTGATTTCACAAGGAGAAAAGGTTATCGATCTGTTATGACATATGTCAGATTTTTCCTGGCCATTTTTTTTTATGTAGACCATTGAACTATTATTTTCAGGAATAAGTGTAGGTATCCTTCAATTAAGTTGTGCATTGTGGCTTTGATTAATACCTTCAGTTTATCAAGCAGGCAGATTCTGTCTTGCACTTCCATTTCAAATGGGACAACAGTGAACATGTTGTTCAGCCTCCCAAACCAAAATGGACATGTCTGACATTACCTAAACCAACCACATGCGATAGCATCAAAACACTAAAAAAGCAGTTGCCTTCAACTCTTTTTAATAGTAGAGTGGACATCATATGGAAATACAAACACCCAACTTCTGGAATGTAATGTTTCATCAGTTCCTATTAAAATTTCCCATGCTCTTTCAATGTTGCTTTTTGTTTGGTCTAAAAAAAATAGTAATTACTCTACTAAACTATGCTCTGAGCTTGGGTATTGCTCAATAACTTGAGTATAAGCACATATAATGTACAGTAAAGACAAGGATCACTCGTACGTAATAAACAATAATCAGATGGAGTTTCTGTTACAGCTCATGTTTGTACTTTGGACTCTATGTTAATATGATATTCAAAATAGTTCACTGCTCTCTCAATACAGTTTTCCCTTTCTTTGCTCTAAAATGTTTATTTTGAATCATTCTAATGCAGCATTAAAAGCCACGGAAGTTTAAAGACAAGATCAAAGGATGCCACTAGTCCGATCTTTTCCAATTGACTTACGAGTCAAAGAATAGGATACAAGTGCCTGTCATATAAAATATTCTTATTACTAAAAATTCCAACAAATATTTGCACTGGTCCTGTACCCAGCATTGAATTGTTTCAATCATTCGTTCAGTCATTCACTGAATTTGAGGGTCTAGCTTATTTCATACCTTCCACCAAATGGCCAAAGAGCTGTAAAATGGTATATGTACAGCATCACTAAAAACAAAAAATGATTACATCTGCAAATATTCAAGTTGTTAGAGTTACCTTTTAGCCTAACTCAATGCTTCAAAAATCTTTCAAACAGAAGTTTTTTATCACAACAGATTTGCAAGCAAGATCTGCATCCTTTCCCATGTTTGTGAAGTTTTCCATCAAGGGAATTTCATTTCACCTCTTTATATGACACAAGGAAGAGTTTTAACATAGAACATACTTTCTTTAAAGTATTCTCTACTTCACTGCTGAGAAGGAACAAGCCCTTAAAACTTTCAGTGTGTAAAAATGGATTGTGCATGTTGATTCTGTTTGTGGCACATGTATAGATTTCACTCAGGTAGAGAATGCTCTCTGAAAATAAAGCTCTGAATGGGCTTTGGTTTTCCCCTGATAAAATTTTAGATTCTCCCATCTATCTCAAGAAGAATTATGTTCTTCATGATTAAGATTACTGCAGTTCATTCTATGAAATTCCACAGTTATCATATCCTCAAGTGAATTTAATAAAGCTTAGCCTTAGCTGCTCTTGAACAGCAGCCAAGCATTTGATTTGTTCTATTTCATTTTATTCATTTATATGCATCTCACTACCATCTGGAATCATAAAAACAAATAGTTCAAGCAGTTAATGTGTTAAAAAGGGGCAATGAAACAATGTAATATTCTCTTCCAAACCCCCCATCCCCCCATTTACTCTGCTTCTTTCATATCCATTTCAGAACTCATGTTGCCATTTCCTAATTCTAAAAAGACTTTCTGTAAGAGGATTGTCAGGACAGATGTTGGAACCCTTACACAAGTGAGCACGTGCTGTCTTATCCATGCTTAGTGTTTCAAAGCCAAAATACTTGAATGAATAAATCATGCTTGGTAGCTGAAAGTGAACAGATACCTGCATCATTGTGTAACTCGTACACAGAAAACATCAAATGAACATTTCTTCCCTCCAATCTCATCTTTCTTAATTGCTATCGACAGCATTATTCTGTCATTTCTATCTGCTTTTAATATCCAGCCTTCATGGTATGTTTCTGAAAAACTTTGATTCCCTCATTGTTTTGTAAAACAATCGTGACTGTGTCAACTTATTGGTGTTTTCACTAGTAGAACTAGACGGAAACCAAATGAAAACTAACAAAATATTTACAAAATAAAGACAAACACAAAGGCTGATGAGCCATACAAGTGAGTAGAAAATAGTGTTGGTTTGGTTTTTACTCTAAAAATGCACATGAAGAGATATAAAATATTTATATCTGTAAGTAAGACTAATTCATTCAGATATATATGCATATAAGTAGTGGATTGATAAAAACAAGGATCTGATTTCCACTGAGACATCTATATATACTTGAGGATCCAGAAATATTAAATACTTGTACTGACATAGGAATGTATTAGTCTCAGAGAATTCTGAGAGGATCCCAGAAATGGGCTGAAAAGGAACAAGTACTTTCCTGAAAGTACTGACTGGCAAAGAAACAAATTCTCCCAAATATGTTTGCTTTACAGCATTAGCTTAAGGTTACTTGTGTGAATATCCATGGATTCTGCATTAATAATAATATGGAGCAACACAAAAGAAATAGTGACACAACAGAATGTACTACTGTACGCATTAAAATAGAGTGCAGAAGACATGAAGACTGAAACAGATGAAGACATGCCTGGTGAAGCCTGACAGGACAGCTGAAGACTGTTCAATATCTGCAAGTGAAGAGGAAGATGGAGACAGAGACAAGAGTGAGACTGTGCAGAAGCCAAGAATTGCTCCTATAGCTTCCTCTCCTGACGTGGTTCCTTTTTCTCATTCAAAATGAAGCCATTTTCAAGACAAAAAGGAAGGAATGAAGAAAGACCACCTGGACACACCAGGGCCTCACTAAAGCATTCTTTTGAGGAAAGATCTTAAATTAAAATTTCATGTTAGACTCTGGTGATCATACCAAGAACAATTACAACATCACAGCCCAGAAGGAAACAGAGAACACAAGCAGAGGGCGATTCATCCCTCTGACAGCCACAGAAAGCAGAGAAAGGATGAAAACTACGCTGAGAAAAGAGACTGGAATTCAGCTTATAATTCTTAGCTGCAATTCAGTTACGGGAAATTAAAGCTCATATCTTTGATATCATAATTCAGTTTTTATTGGAAATAAGTTAGTTGAGCTTTAATGAACAACTTTGCTAAAAATGAAAAATATACTAAACACAAAAGAACAAAACCTATATAAAGATTGCAGAAAATTAGCACCCCTGAAATGTTCCTGATAACACACTTAGCATCCATCTGTATTAATATAAATAACTGAATTTTATTGACATGTGTGTATTTATAAAATAAGCAGAAGCTCACAACTTGGGAGAAATACAGAAACATCATTTTCATTACCTTTTCAGTGGCAAGATTTAAGAGAATGAGTGTAATAGAAAAATAATAGTGTTTTGGAATAGTGGGAGACAGTATTGGAATGAGGAAAAGTGAAATAATGAAAGAAAAATAACTGGAATTCAAAACTGCACTTGTGATATCATATCCTAACCTTCAAGTTATCCAGAGCCACCTTCTAGTAGAGCGAGAACCCCGTACATTCTCAGAAGGGAAGACCAAACATCCCAGGTCTCAAAACAACGTGGTAAAGTGAAAACCTCAGCGCTTGGCTGCCTTTCACAGCAAGAGGTACCGGATACTGAGATACGCACAAGTCTACAGTACATACACCCTCATGCTCTTTCTTCACATACACCTGCACACAAAATACATGTAGATAAATATAAGCACTATATATATCTCTCTCTAGCTCTAAACACTGTATAAACACACATGTAAACATTATTAAAAGACCAGAATTCCTGCTTAGACCAGATTTCTTTGAAGAAAAAGTAGAAAAAAAGACATGTCTTGCTAAGGAGTGTGAGGTCTTGAGAGAAGCATATTTCTTTAGATAAATTACTAGGAACTTTACTGTACTTCATGTGTGGTGAAGTTATCTTAATAGTTACAGCTCCTAATCACTGTAAAAAATATCAGCATATGTCCAGATCTGATGGTTTGCATGCATTAAGCAAACAGACCACAAGTGTATTTAAAAACTGCTTCTCCAGAAGTCATACAACTATTATCTTCAAACAAAATTTATTTTAGAAATAAGACATAAAACACACAGTAAATCAATATGAAAGCAAAAAAAATTAAAATTGTTTAAAAGATTTTATAAATAATACCGAAGACCAAGATATACTATAAATATATGGTTTATGGTGAAACAGGAAATCACTGAAAACGTGTAACCAAAAATACCCTGCAGCTTACAGTTTATGTTAGAAAAATAATTGTATTTACATCACAAACCAGATTTGTTCCTGACAGCACCGTACTGCCCTTCAGCAGTCCTCCACTCAATTAACTTCAGAAGGATTTAAAGATATCCTCCAAAGTCCAATATATTTTCTGATCTGACAGGCAGCTTTCACACAAAGCGCAGATTGTGTGCCAGAGCTTTACCTTGGAGTGACTCACTTGATACCAGGGCACGTCTGACAACAAGTGGCATTGAGCTTTGGTCGACACACACCCGTATAACATCCAGGCATTGACAACATGACATAGGATGCAGACCAGCAAATCCAAGAGCCATCTCTGGCTCCTGGCATTGTAGGGCAAAAAGCAGCAATGAGATTAATTTACACTGTAAATCTGGCAACAAATAAAGAACTATTATTCTTGCTGAGCCACACGTAGCACTGTGACTAACTAAAACCAAACTCTAGGACTATCTATTGACACACCTGCAAGCACTCGTGACATGGGTGGCAACGTGCACCAGGTAAAGGATGAATCTGAGATGATGCTGAGTAATAATAATTGCAGTCTAAAGTAAAATAAAATAACTTGGAAAGTATTTTTTGACTGGCCTCCATTCAGCCTTCACATCATTGAGAAGTGTAGAAATTGGTATTCGGCACACATACATATTTGGTCAGTACACATACAGGCTTTCCTGAGACTTCCATGAACCCATTTAACCATCAGAAGGAAACGAGCTCGCTGAACAAGTCTCATGCCAGTCTATGAAAGAATTACTTTTTTAAAAGTGATACTTAGATGGAAGAAAACAAATCAAAACAGAGGAAACACAGGAAACTGAACCACTTATGAGGTTGACGGTTTTTCCCTTAGTGCATTTGGAGGGTTATTATATTTGGCTGTGCCGACTCATGAGAGAACTAGAAGAGGGAGATTACTCATTTGGACCAATAATCCAACCACTTGATGTACTTTTTATTTCATACCTCTTAACTTATTTGAAGTTTAAAATCATCCTAGATTCTTTTAGAATTCTTTATTGATAGACTGGAATGATACGACCAGTGAAACACTAGGAAAAGGTAGACCTTCAAATAGCTTAAAAGCAATAGAAATCTCATGAAAAATATTTTTTCTCTGCAAGTACATAACTGGTGCTTTTAACTTAGAAATGTACTTAGGAAAGATTCTCTTCATACTCCATGCAATTATATGTCCACTTGAGATGACTAAGTTACATTATGCTTGAAGTTAGGTTAACTTAGGCCAGTATCTCAACTCACTATCCCTCGTTTAAGAAAAAAAAAAGTCTCAATGTAAGCATTCAGATTATTTGGAACTTTCCTTAATCAAACATTAATTTTATGTATATGAGTTCTCATCAATGAAATCAAACTTAATTATCATAAGATCAGAAATCCAATAATAATTAAAAAAAAAATAATAATTAAAACCAGAAACTGCAAGCCTGTGAAATCCTGCTGTCTTCCTGGCAAACATCTCTGCTAGGCCCAATAGTTCTAACTCTTAACAATTATCTCTGAACATTTCCCATCACCCACCGACAAAGCACCTACACAAACAATTGTAACAGCAATAGGCAGGACCAAGCTTTGTTACACTAAACAATATTTCTTGAAGAAATTCCTAACTATGTCAGGAATGAGATTTCCACCCAAAGCAACTGGTTGAATTATGGCATTTAGTCAATAAATATCATTACTGTATGTCTAACCACAGCAAATGTTGGGCTTTTTAATTTAAAGCACAAATGCTGCAAGGATATGATAAATAGGAATAGCAAAACTGTCTTACAGATACACAAACTTCTTCCCAAGAAAATTACTTCATTATCAGAAATGAAAGATTTTCTGTAACAGTCATAGCTATAATTATGCAATACAATATGCTAAATTACAATACGTACTTCATTATTAATAGAATTTATTTTACAGATCAAATAGCCAAATACACATTTTCCAAAGAGCCAGATAGCAAATGTGCAGAAAACTATAGGCAACTGTCATGGTAGACATTCTGCAGTCCAAGAACTGAGGCAACGTGATTATTAAGTACAAGCCTATAAATATCTTTACATCAAACATACAGTCATGTGTAAGAATTCCATGTTCTTGTCTAATTCATGAAGCATTAATAACTTTTTCTTTAAAAGAAAGTCATATATACTGTATACATCCCAGTTAAAAGTAGTGTATTTCATTTTATTCTAGCAAACTAATATTACATGTCTTTAGATAAGTGCAGAAAACAGGGTTCTTTATACTCCTTTGCTTCCTACGAGATTTTCGCATTGCATATGAAATTCTAATATTATAGATGATACATATTAAGCATTACTCCCTAAAATGTGAGGCAATATACAAGACTTTGCAACCAACCTGCAAACGAAGCTATGATATTCAAATTTTATTTTTAAATGACCTCTGCTAAATAAAAAATTACAATGTAAAAAAAAAAAAAATCGTTAAAAAAGTTAACTATACAGAGAAATAATTTGGGAAAAAAAAGGAACAGTAGGCCATTTTCCATTTTTTGCCCCCCATGTGCTGGCTAACAGTGAAAAAAGTATGCATGCTCTTTCCTATTTTATCACATTGAAAAGTAAGCCACTGGATTTATGATTTTCTTTTTATTAAAGTATTTCAAAAGGTTAAATGTATGGCACCTGTTACACAGACGTTATCTAGATTTCAGCAAGCAAAACGCAAACTAAATTTTATTTTTAAAAGTGAATACTTTCTGGTTATTTAAAAGGTGATAATTTATTACAAAATGTGGATAAGAAAGCAGAAAGTACTCATTTTTCACTCTACTATTGTGCCTATAAAATAAGAAAGCAGTGATTTGATCAATTCTATTTATGATCCATAGCAGCAATATCATCATTAAAAATATTACGGAATAGATATAAATAACAATTCTTAACATGTGTAATGGTGCTATAAGTGTCAACAATTTGTTTTTCTTTTAAATGCAGGGAGTATAAAGAACTTTACATTCTCCTTTTAATGTATGAATAAAATTTATTGCTCCCTTTTAATATATTTATAGAAACAAAATTCCTAATTGTTTCAACTAAAATAAATAAGGAAAAAAATCTGGGACAAGAAGAACACAAGCAAAATAAATTTACCATAATTGCCAACTGTGAAGAAGGATGGGTCACATTACTTTTTTCTTAGCAAAACTATGTTATAGAACACTATAGCACAACGTACTAAAATTTCTTTGTCTTTTCTTTTTAAAAAATTCTTGCCCTTGATACCTTTCAGTAGGGCAGCTTGAACAGTTCATCGTCACTTCCAAACCCCTCTGGAGATCAGACGATAAATTTCTTCGGCAATCAGAGACAGGACAAAGGGCTTTCTCGTGCTATTTCCATGTTTTCATGTTTGCTGGCTTAACATCATTGTGTACACGTACGACTTCAGTATATAACATCAGATGCGATGACGTTCAGAGCTGGCAAACAGAGAAACAGCATGAGAAAAGCCCTTTCCTGCATCATTTTCCCCATATATTGTAAAGTTTGTTTCCAAACTCCTACAATGTCAATCACCATATGGTCTGCGAAGTACTGAACTATTGGGGTTTTAAGTAACCAACCAGCTTTGCTGTGTGTGTGTTTTCAGGTTTCTGTACACAAAGATCTGCACACATCTATATACTCATCATAAAAATGCTGAAACAAGAGCCAAAGAAATACTTTTTTTTTATTGCTTTATCAGCTTGAAACCCCAAGTCCTGTTGCAACATTATAGCTATCAGACGACTACCATGCTACCTAGAACATGTTTTACAGGATTTTAGCTGACTTCATTCAAAAGAGCACAAACTATTTTTATTTGAAGAGTTCTTCTGCATCTTTAATTTATATAATCAAGAGTTAGAGTCCTAAAAATTCCCAGAAATTAAACCATTCAGATCAGTTATTTCCCAGGAAAGAAAGAACTTTCAATACCACAGTCACCAAGACACCACCCACTCACTGGTCAGGAAATTGCTACCAACTGCAATACCTTCTGGGAGAAAATACGAAAGGAAAGAAGTTTGAAAATTAAACAGCAGTTAAATCAGACTTCATTGTTTACAATGATTTATAGCTGTAGGTCATTTGAAAAAGTCAAGTTGGGTCACAGGGAGATAAGATTAAACTTTTCAGTTCTCACTTAAAAAATAAAGGTGAAATGCACTTAACATTTAAGAAAATTTGTGATGCTGTTAGAGAGACAGTTGCATATTGTTCCATCTTGTATAAAATTCACCCAATTATTACAGCTGGAGCTTCATCTAGCAAGAACTCAGCCAATGAGTTCTTAGTGGGGAAAAAAGCACCTTTGTTTTCTCTGAATTAATGTTTACTTAAGTGTCATATTCAAAATCATTCATTTTTTCCCCTCACACAAAACATTAATTTATTTTCTTCCCATTTGTGCTCTGGTTTTGTCCTCTACTATGAATCAAGGCGGGGACTTCTCAGGTATCTTCACCCATGCTCTTCCAGTGAAAAAAATAGATATTAAAAGAACAATTCCCATATTCTTCAAAGTGTTCCACTGAGGTAAAGCATTTTCTTGACCAGCTTTACTTCAGCACTACTGCTCATTTGAGTGTGCTCACTAAGTTCCAAGCTGCAGACTTGCACTTATCCTTCTGTTAGAAATCTTTTCTCCAGATGCGTATTTCTTTTTTTTTTTTTTCTGAAATGTATACACATGGCACCGTATTAGAACTATCAGCTAGAAAATGAAGAGAAAGTAACAGGAATATTTAGAATCAGAGAAGTCTATTTTGAAATGGCTTTTAGGAAGAGCTTATACGAACAGCTATTTAGCTGATACTATTCTTTGAGCGTAATTTACTCTGTATCTGTCAATGCAAAGTACCAGTGTTATCTCTATACTTTTTCACATACCAGAAACATCAGCACTGCCTACTGATGATTACAGTATACAAGATAAAACTCGGTAGTCTCACTGTTATTAAACAAAACAATAAATCCCACAGCTACAGATTTACGTAACAGCTGAGTTTTTCAGAGCTATTATTTTCAGGAACAGTGCAATATTCCTTCCATTCACATCCTAAGCACACTGTTCTCATGGTGAGTGAGAAGCTATAATGACATTTCATGACATTTCAAATCAGAATCAGAAGAGCAAATATAACATAGCTGGAAGCAGGTCTGAGCAGTCGCTAGTGGGACAGTAGAGCCTCAAAAAGACAGTGTATTTTAAATGAGATCTACTTCCCAGTCAGGTTGCTATAAGGAATTCAGTGTCTATCTCCAGTCAGTTTTTAACAAACAAGCTGAACACAGATTACTATGACATCTGAAATTTCTGTTCCTAACTATGGATATGTTCACAGATGATAGAATCCTGGCAAATGAAATAAACTAATGAAGATCTGCATTAGTAAACATGAGAAAAATCAACCTGCACAACTGTTCACTCCCTGAGTGATTTCCCAAAGATAGTATAGTGTAATAGCAATAGCACTAAGCTAACAGACAGACGAGAGTCTGCCTGGAAGCAGGGAGAACCACCCAAAGCTACAGAATCATAGAATCATTTCGGTTGGAAATATCCATCAAGACCATTGAGTCCACTAAACCATGTCCCTAAGAACCTCGTCTAAACACCTTTTAAATGCCTCCAGGGATGGTGACTCCACCACTTCCCTGAGCAGCCTGTTCAGTGCTTGACAATCCTTTCCATGAAGAATTTTTTCCTAATATCCAATGATTGCACCTTCCAGCTCTATCAGGGGAAGAGCTAGACTGGAACAGCATCAAGTCCTCCAGTGCTGCTCTCATGAACTCTCACACTTCTTCACTAGCACAACATCAGATAAAACTTGTTCTTAAGTTAAAAATGACAATACAAAAGGTCACGGGACCCTTCCTGAGTGAGCAGGTGTTTATTTTTGAAGATTTCTACTGTTCTATAGTACACATTATACTATTTTCAAATGAAAAGAATGTCTGAAATAGGTCTAATTAAGAGACAAGAAGAAGGAGGATGCACAGGAAGTTCTAAGGAACTTTTGTGGCAGTGGCTTCTTTGAACCAAGCTGCCAGAGACAACATTGTCCTCTGTAATTATGCATATTTTGAACAGACAGGATGATACACAGACAGGCACTTGAATTGTCTAAATGTTGTTTAACATACTTGAGCAAAGATTTCAGATATTAAAATTGTGTTACATACTGCATGAAAGTTAGACTGGAAAAACCTCTTCCAATGCAAAAAAAAAAAAATGTCAGTATGGAATACTTCACATAGTCTGCTCTCACTAAGATAAATATCAGAAGCAATTGAGCTTTTACAAAGCTTGCAGACAAACTTTAAAGGTGCTGTATGTTTTTCTTCCAAAGAAATGCATCTTTCTATGAGGCCTATAATTACCAAAACAATGAAAATTCTGTGACAGTAAAAGTCAGTTTGATTTTTCTGAGCCTCCAAATATCCTGGTTTGAAAATCTTATTATGACTAAGCTGCACCTTCATATTTATCACTTCGTAAAACTTGTATAAAACAATTCTCTCTACAACATCTCCAAAGAAAGCATGCAACTTTGGAGGTCTACTGCCACTAGTATTTATTACTTCCTACTGTTTAACTTCAAAATAATATTAACATCTCTCTCCTTTTCCCTTTCTTACATGCAACAGAAGCTTTAACTCTCCCTCTTTGAAGAGATTACATCAGGACCATACTTTTCCCTCTTCACCTCCACATAGTTCATGATTCGATCCATCCTCAGCTCCTTCAGGAGTCTCCGATTCCTTTTCCATAAAAATTTCAGCTGTTGCATTGCTGTATTTATTTACCGACATGACCACTAAAGAGATGTTTTGGCTTTTTTTTTAGTAGAAAGATCTTTCCATCTTCTCTTGCATGCTTTTTGAGTACAGCTGTTATGATGACTTTGTCATTTTATAGATCACTTAGATAAATTTAGCAGTAAAGCAAAGACATAATTTCCTTTCTTTAACAACTTGAATCAATAGCATTCAGACATACACAAAATTTAGAGCTTCAAAAGAAAACATATTTTTAGC
The DNA here is from genome assembly GCF_964273445.1 of Streptopelia decaocto. NCBI lineage: Eukaryota > Metazoa > Chordata > Aves > Columbiformes > Columbidae > Streptopelia > Streptopelia decaocto. Next base: position 8,860,878 of record NC_138665.1, read on the forward strand.
TGTAACTCAATAGTATTTCAGGTATGTGAGTAGAAAGCCTTGCATGGACAAAACCAAGAACAGTTGAGATGTGAGGCCTGTTAGTATGAGCACCCATTGGAAACTGAAGAGGTCTTCACAGTGGATTTGATCATCTTAACCTCCTTCACAGAGCTTTTAGCTTGACCAAGGAATGTATTACAGTAACCATTAGTGATAATTTTTTTTTTTTCCCCTCACATTAGACAACTTATTTTCATTTTTCAAATTAGCTCATCTCCCTTTTTAACTGAACCTATTATCCCCCAATTCTCCAGGCTGTTCTACAGTTTTCTGAAAATTGAGAGACTGCGCGACACAAATGCATAATGAACCACAAACGCCCTGCTGGTCCCAGGGGCTGGAGGCTGGCAGGACAGTGGGACATCTGATCTGTGGCACAAGCTTACTTTGGTTGGTTTTGTTTCTTTACTGGCTACCAGTGACAACTCTTAGTTGGTCCTGAATAACCTTCTATAGCCCCACAGGTGATAAAACTATATAGATTGCAATATACACAATCAGGTTAGGAATAAGACTGACTTTTTAAAGATCCATTAAGGTTTAAGAAATACACTTCTTGTTTTTACTTATAATGAAATAAAATTGTGCCTTTGTGATCATGGTCCAACACAAAGGATTTAACTCTAATGGCCTTTCCTGCCCAATCTATATAATTAAACACATTAATGAAATTACTTATATTTTATTTAAATAAGTAATAATACTGTGAATTCATGTGTTTAAAGGTAAATGTTGTTTTCGAATTAGTATAAAGGGCCATGGATAGGGAGTAGTTATGCTTTCCCCAACAATGCAATCACTTTCATACAGAAAAATATACCTAAGACGGATAGCTGTAGATCTAACAAAATCAATACTAATATTAATCTCTTTTTGATATATTCAGCACATCATAATAATATAATTTCAGGTACAGCTATGTGAAGATAAGCTAGTATCAGGCAATGAGTACTTAAAAAAAAAAAAAAGCAAGGAAGTTCTATTCTGTTCTTCCAGATAGGAAGCACCTGTCATTGACATTTAAGGTAGAGATTAAAAAATGCTCTTTCCCCCAGCCAACTTCTGCAGAAGAGAACTGCTTTCCATTCTACTTTAAAAGTCCCTTCTGATGGAAAAACTATGTTAGTAAAAACCCAGAGAGTCACAAGCTGGCCTTTTTTGTTAGCAGCATTACTGCATGACAAAGTTTATTGAGCAGACAATGGAAGAACCTTTCTGGCTCAGAGGAACTATATCAGAATTCAATTGAAAAATCACTTGGATCAGACCTACAGAAATGCTGAGAACAGCACCACCTTCCTCAGAATTATGAGAGCTCCAGCACATGAACTAGCAAGCAGCTTTTCTAATATGTAATTTAAATTAACACATCCAATTATCTTTAATACAAAATACTCAAATCTCAAAAAGTAATGCTTTTTTTCATTTCTATCATCTTAAAAATAGGAAATTATTTTTTGTTTATTCAATTTTTCTGTTAATGCACCTCAAAAGAAGATGAAAATTTTATGAAGAATAGTGATATGGACTACCGCACAGATTAGTGCTGGTAAGAGGAATAAAATAGAATAAACAACCCATCCTGCAGTTTTCAAAAACTATGATGACTACTTTGAATGGGGAGCTTTTTTAAGGCACATTTTGTTATCATGATAATGGTAACAAAATAAAGCCCCCACAAAAATTCCAAAACCTCAGCTGGAGCAAAAAGCCTAAACAGAATTAGTCATGCTGAGGATTTGTTCCTGAGCAATAGCATGAAAATACATCATCAGTAATATAATTAACTCTCCTGAAATGTTAGTTTCTTTAATGATTAATTCCTTGAGCATTTCAAGCTTAACTAGAAAACTGTTTTCATTGAAACTTCGTGTTATTTGTGAAGAAAAGTAAGCAAACGAACGGCAAAGCTTTATTATTAATGAAATTTTCCAGACATTAGATAGAACTTTCAGTGATCTAAAGCATTTCTGTGGGCTCTTAAAGAATAAAAGGTACTTTGGTTCTCATTTTTAACTTTAAGCTAAAGATTATTTAGACATTTCCTTTGCTGTACCCAGTTTCTGATAAGCTAATACCTGTATTATCAAGCACAGCAGCAAATAAGTCAGAGCAATTATACCAATGATTCAAATTTTTCCCTAACTTTGCCTGTCAACTGTGTCATTCCACCAGACCTAAGTAGTCCAGTATGTTTCCAGTCTGAAAATGACACAAACTCCCAGAGGAAAATCCTTGCCTGCTTTTGCGAGACCTTAAAGTAAAGCTATGCCCAAATGAAGACTGCAATTCCAGACTCCATTAATATTAAGAACCACTTATCAGACCCTGCAAAGCTTCATTGCTTCCCACTTGGTCTAGATTACCCCAAGTTGCAAGCACACAGTCCTGAGGACAGTCCCACAACCTCTCTCTGCCTTCCTAACCCGGGTGCTGCCACGATGCCGAGTGTCACACTGATGCCGGAGTGTCACACTGCCATCTGCAGTCAGCAGCACCCGCCAAGGCAATCACTCACTACCGTCTCACAGCCAACACTCAGTTTGATTTTAATTTTCTTCCTTAACACTGATGAATCTCAAATTGTTTACTTTTCAATGCCTCGGTCAAACATGACCTTTCAAACTTTTAATCCTTGCAGAAAAAGTGATTTTTCAGTTCCTACAGCTAAATCTATAGGAACGGCAAAGTAAGAAGTGAAAGAGAAAGACAGCACCTTAAAATTTCTATTACCTGTCTGGTGTGTATGGGGCCCGGCGTCTTGAAGCCTCCTTGACAGCTGCATTCAGAAACACTGTAAGGGTCCGAGCTGCTGGATGAGCACTTGGAGAGTGAGTCACAACCCACCACAAAGGTGTTATCTAGAGGCAGTTCCTGAATGACGTGGTGCTTCTTGGGGGGTACAGGGGTCTCAGGTTTAATTTGAAAGGTAGGCTGTGGAGAAGCAGACTTGTAGTGCTTTGCTAAATCTGGGCTATCTGGCTTAAATGTGGTTGGTGTGGTGGCCCAGTTATATTTTCCCATAGTCTGTTCTTCTAGCTCTACGGGAATGTCTAAAGTGCCATTTATGTGCTCATGGCCAGGATCATCAGGCTTTGATTCTTCAATAGTCACAAAGTTGAGGAGGAGGCTTTTTGGGGAGCGCTTCTTCTTCTTCTTCTTTTTCTTGATCTGTCTATTCTCTTGGTTTGGGGAAACCCATTCACCACTCTGCTTGTTTTTTTGGACAACCTTGTGCCTAGGCGTCTGACGGCACCGTACTAAAGCAGTAACAAAAATTACCAGAATAACTGTCATAGTGCCTGCAATAATGGCAATGATGATCTTGACATAATCGTTGGTTTGTGGAGTTATCTCACCATCCCCAATATTCTGGCCAACTGGAGTTTCCATATTCCTGCGCACCAGCTCTTGTACATAGGAACTATTGGTGACTGTGTCATTCACAAACAAATGCACAAGGGCTATAGTATAAAGAGACTCCGGCTGTCCTAGGTCATTGACTTTTATCACCAGTCTGTGCAAGCCATGATCTGATGTAATTACCTTCTCTTTCAAAGTAATATTTCCTGTTAATTGGTCAATTGTAAATAAGCCCCTTGAGTTCCCACCTATGATGCTATAGCGGAGCTCTGCATTCATTCCTGTGTCATTATCAACTGCAAAGACTTTAGTAACTACAGACCCTGGACTGGCAGATGTTGGAACCAACTCATATGAATAATTAGATGAAGGAATAACAAAAACAGGCCTGTTGTCATTTACATCAACAACATTGATGGTCACCTTGGCCGTTGAGGAACGCTGCAGTCTTCCTCCATCCACAGCTTTCACCTGGAAAGTATATGACCCCTGGTGTTCCCTATCAAAGGTAATATTAGGTCTTATCACACCAGTAAGTGGATCTATAATGAAATTATCTCTACCATTTAATATCGAGAGAGTGACCGCAGCATTCTCTCCAGAGTCAGCATCTGTAACTGTGATGAGCCCCACTGTGCCATACATGGGTAAATTTTCTGGCACATAGAAATTATATTCATTATGTGTGAAAGCAGGGCTGTTATCATTCTGGTCCAGGACAGACACTGTCACAGTAGCATTGGTCTGCAAGGGTGGCATCCCATTATCCTTAGCCAACACAGTGAAGGAGTACCTGTCTTGCTTTTCTCTGTCCAGTTTTCTCACTGCCGTCAGAATGCCCGTGCGGCGGTCGAGGTTGAAAATAGGGGGTGCATCAGAACCCAAGATATAGCTAATCTCAGCATTGCGCCCACTGTCAGCATCCGTAGCACTTATCTTGGTTAGCTGAGTACCAGGAGCATTGTTTTCAGGGATGGAAAGACCTATGATAGGCTGTGTAAAAACTGGGGCATTGTCATTTTCATCTTTAATTTTGATCAGGAGCATTGCAGACTGGTTTAAGGGAGGTTTCCCTGAATCTGAAGCCACTATTTTAATGGCATATTCCCGTGTGGCTTCATAATCTAGAAATGTGGCTGTCTCCAGGAGAAACTGATTATCAAACACTGGCTTCAGCCTAAAAGGGACATCATGATCTGTAAAACAAGTAACTTTTCCATTCAGATCAGCATCCTTGTCCATTACTGTTATCAATGCAATTTTTGTATTAAGGGGAGCCTTCTCAGACAAAAGCACTGTCCCGTTCACTGGATTGATAATGTATCTTGTGTCTATTGATGGGACATTGTCATTAATATCTGTGACATTAACAGTCACTGTTGCTCTTGATGGAGTTGAACTGCCATCACTTGCCAAAACAGTTAATTTGTGTACAGGAGATTCCTCCCTGTCTAGTGGTTCTCTTATAGTGATGAGACCAGTGGTGTTATCAATGGCAAACAGCCTTTTGGCCAAACTGGAGATCTGATTGCTGAAATAGAAGTGGATTTGTGCATTTGAGCCCAGGTCTGCATCAGTGGCATGGAGCTGAGAAACAGAGGTGCCCACTGGAGCATTTTCTGGAACACTAACTTCAATGTCGTTCTCTTTGAAGACTGGGCGATTATCATTCACATCAGTCACTGTGACCTGAAGGATGGCAGTGCTAGATCTTGGAGGGCTTCCACCATCTTCAACTTTAATTTTCATCACATAGGTATCCTTCTGCTCCCTGTCCAGGATCTGTTGGACAATCAGTTGAGGCCACTTATCTCCCTCAGGTGTCTCAATTATATCAAGACCAAATACATTTTGACCCTACAAGACACAGAAAGAACATACTTTAGCATGACAGTATATTTCAATAGAGAAATCTCAATGTTCTCAAATTGTCATGGAATACATATTTATATACATAATGTATACAGGAATACACATATTTACCTTTACTTTGCAATATCCAATTTTGCTTTATACTCTAGGGCCTTAAGAAAGCTTCAGAACAGACGTGAAAAAACAGATACTTTAGAAAAATGGGGTAGGTTTGGATGAGGTGGTGAAGTTTTGCTTTGTTTTTTAACTCATTTCTCTGTTTCTACAGAAAAGTTATTAAATTCCTGGACAGATGTAATTTGGTTTCTCTATTGTATGAGTGAGTGTGGAAGAGGAACGCAGCCAAAGTTCAATCACGTCCAAAGGCAAGACAGTATGCATACACTGGAGGACCTAAACCAATATTCAATTTCCAGGAAAACAGAAGGAAAAAAAAAAAAAAAAAAAAGATAAAGGGACTGTTTCTCTGTTCCTGGAGCAACTGCAGACGTGATTTGAAATCATCAGCATAAAAAACCAACACTGGCATTGAAAATGGGCTTACTACATAATTCAGGTATTAGATGGTACAGACAAAACTAAGTCATAACAGTTTATTAGAAACGTATTTTAGAACTCATTAAAGCTATTCCTTTCTCCATCATTACAGATTTTATTTTTGTGGTGAAAAATACAATCCCAGTGAGAAAAGATCTATTTTCATTTCAGAAAACATAACAGAACTATGATATCAAATTGAAAACAATTTTTTTTTCATGGGGTTTGTGGAACCACTAACACTCCTGGAATTGCCAAGAAATGCTACATATATTGTACAAACATAGTTTCTTTTAAAACACTAGTCTTGACAAAGTAGTCTGCTAAAATAAAGATAGGAATCTAGTTCTAGATTCCCTCTTCTGCCATCTCCTCAGACAAGCGGGGATTAAGAATATCACAATTATCTTCTTTTCTCCCATCTCTCACCCTTCAGATGAAGAAAGGACATAAGGGCAGTTTTCCAGCCATATCTTCCACAAGGGCAAAGCTAGAATGCAGATCATTACAGCTGAATGTATAGAATGCCCAGAAAAAAGAAAGCACCAGTAAAGATGCTGACTAATTAGGATTTTATGTGTCATACTTGTAATAACAACTGAGTCCAGCCTGATTCTTTCTCCATTTATTGTGGCTGTCTCACCTTTACTCATGTTATTGTATGTGTGTTTTAAACTGATCTGAGACACTTCAGGCCCAAGGGAAACAAAATGTTCCCGGTGGGCAAGGTTTCTTATTTCTCATTAATTGTAAAAGATCTATATTTACTGTATCTTGCTACTGACTGTTAAGTGAATACACATTCATAGGTCTAATTCTATGAAATGTGGTATTTCACTGATTTGTTTTCTCAAAGCCAGGATTTGACCCTAGAAAAGTAATAATTTCTTTCATGGAGAAAAAAACTATTCATCCACATTTCAAAAACCACTGCACCATTTGCACAGTATTTGTGACAACATGAAGTTGCACATTTTGAAACAATAAAACAAATGCAGCTTTGGCTTCTTTAGCAGAAGGCATGTGAAAATATAAGCCTTACAAACCATTTCTAAATCAAGATATACATTTTGAAGCAATTAGGTTAAATTTTAGAATGGTAATTCTATTACAATCTCTTCATGAGGCAGAGTGCAAGTTTCCTCTTCATCTTCAGTCTGGCTAACAGTTATTTGTGATAAATTCCATAATTACTGAGAAATAATGAATTATATACTCTATACTTTAACATAAATTTCCAGAAAAAAAAAAAAAAGTAACAGAAGCTAGAGGAAAAAAAATCCTGTCAGTTATCTTTTACTTAGTTATTTGTACACAAGTTGACAGATGGGTACTGATTATTCTGTCATTAGATCCCACAACTACAACAAACACTCCATACAGACTGTGAATACATGCAACTATACATATGCATATCCATTTCTGCTTTTCTTTAACTATCAAGTATGAGAAAGTTATTTTTCATTATAGCACATGAGCTTGATATAAAATATAGAGCTCCAGTTCCCCATCACTAGCAGCGAACTACTGCAGAAACAGAAAAGACTGCAAAGATCTCTTCCAAGTTAATTATCACCACTCAAGTAATTTTCTATAGAAAAATATTATCCAAGAGTATTTCTTGCTATTCAGTACAGGTTTATATATCCTTTTTAAACCACCAAAAAGAGACTTACAGTTAATCATACTTTCCCCTAATTTAAGCAAGCCTTTGCATGCTGTTTAAGGAACAGGGTTAGGTGTGACATTATGCTGCATTTTAATAAACATTTTCTAAGAATGGAGAGTTCTACCATTCTAAACACTCAAAACAAACAAACAAACATACAAAAACCATTCAGGAAACATTTTTAAGATTATAAATACCTAATTCTCTCTGTTATAAGCAAAAAAAATTTATAGTTAAAAATCCTGAGAGAAACACTAAGAAAACCCTTCATGATTCAATTCCTGATGTTGAAAGTAAATGGCTCTATCACCATTAAAACCTCAGTGAAGAGAAAATTTCCATTAGGGTCAGATTGTTATTTGGACTGAACTGTACCTCAGTCACCACATTATCTGAAGGTTTTGTTCACTTGAGGAAGGGTTTGAGTCCATAGGAAAAGCATAATAGGTAATTAACATTTATATAGTGCCTTTTACCATTAAAAAGACTGCCTAGTAAAAACAATTTGCTACATTATTATCTCCAGCACTACAGAAAGATGGGAGTAAGAAAAAAAAAAAAAAAAAGGGGGGGTTAATTTCTTTTTTTTTAATCTAAAAAGCCAGTTTAAGCAATGTAATCTAACTTATGATGCAAAAGAAAGTTATGCCTATCTCAGAGCCAGGATTAGCTTTAAGAGACCCTAGCTCAGATCACAAAACTCTTTATCGGGGCAATAAGCAATGCTGTTACCTTATTCCATTTTCATAACAACCTTTTCAGTGGATTCATGCACAGAGTAGTCTCCAAAACATTGAAACCGGTATTCTTGTTGAACACTCCCTACCATATATTTACCTGATCGTTTGTAATGGATCCAAATGTCCTTTTCGGAGCTGTTTTGGGCTGTCATGTAAATAAAAAATTAGAGAATTCTTTTAAAATTGTAACATTTAGGTAGAGTAATAAATACATAATCAATGACACAGACACTTGATGTGATAAGCTGGAAGAGCTTCTAGTGTTATAGACAGGACTTCATGTGACAAGGTGTACCTAAAGTCTACACGTAACTTGTCTCTAGATATACATACTGCAGTACCACAGTGTCTCACCCCAGTGTTTGGTTAAATCCATGGGGATTGTCTACCTGGATGTTGCAACAAATGTTCCTTTAGGCCATAAATTGTAATGTGAGCTTCATTGTTGAGAGGAATGGGAGGAAAAAGGCCAGCTTCTGCTTAATGCTCCTAATGGTGGCACGGTCTGCTGTGTTCAAAACATCTTATGTACTTACACTTGCAGACCGGCAAGTTGATAGAACATAGTAGTTTCTCAAAGAAATAGGGAAGAGAAAGAATATTGTGCTAAATACCTATAAAAATTACTACTCACAATACAAATTACTTGGAAATTAAGATACTCTATTAGTTGTTATTTCTTAAAACATTACAAATTATATAATTGTATGTAATAACTATACATTGTTAACTGACAAAGAGCAGATCAACAGTGTCCTCAGTCTTCATTCCAGAGATCCCTCCCAACCCCAACCATTCTGTGATTGTGTTCAAATCCACAGAAAGAGTAGGATCTGGAAGCTTTCAATCATGCATGAAGCTGAATTTTGTTCATTGAGAATTCTACTCAGCTTCATTCCTACATAAAAGTTAAGGACATCATTTATTAGCAATGGCTATACCATAACTTACTATTTTTCCAGCTCCAATTATAAAAAAGCTTCTATAAATGTAAAGCACTGCCAAAGATTTACTCTCCATATATACAACCACACACAAAACCTTACTCATTCTATGAGGCAGACAGAAAGCAAAATGCTGTAGATGGGATCAATACAACATTAGGATAATAATGAACCATTTCATGCTGGAAAGGAACAGTAAAAAGTGTAACATGGAATGGAAGCAACAGACAATGCACTGAATACTGGTTTTCTGAAGAAGAAGAAAAATAAGGCTAGGAGGTATACCTAAACACAAAATTACTTACTTGGAAATCTGAATTTAATGTTATTACAAAAAGACTGAAACAATCCTAACAATGACATCATTTGAGCTCCTCTAATCCTTTAGGAGGATTTGCTCCATTCTGCAAAGAGTTCCTTACAATCTTGTCATATTCTGAACATTGCCAACTTTGTTTTCTAAGATAGATAGAAGATAAACAGATGTTTTTCCAAAACTGAATATTTTTACATCTTCCTCAATTCATGGCACCCAATTCTCAGAACATATTTATTAGATCATGTCCACATCCATTAAGGAGAAACAAAGACAACTGAATACATTTTTAATACATTTACTTTTTTTGCTGCCCTAATTTCTCCAATCTACACTCAAAGCAAGCCTGAAACTCCATACCTAAATTGTGTTGATATTTTTAATCTACAAGCTTTACGATGGAGAGAACATGGAGAGCTGGAAAGTAGCAACACACACAGAACATTTTCAAGACAGCAGCAGGTTTCAAGAGTAACTCTCTTCCCATATTACACCTTTGGTCTGTGAAATGCTGGTTTGGCTTTTATTTTTAATGAAATCTGACTTATCTTTTGAACCATGCATTACAATTAAAACAAAACAAAAACCTGGAACTTTTATTTAGATAAAAATTAACTTCACATACCTCTACATACTAGGTAGAAGTAACTGTGTATCCACATTGCTGCATTAACATGACATAAAATTACCAAGATAATTGCTTACAAAAAGCAGCAGCAGGAACTGAGTTGTCATTTGAATAGTCTTGCACAATATACTGTAGACATAACATTATCTATTTCAGCAAAATATGCAGCTGCGCCACAAAACTTTAAGGAATTTATCATCATAATGCTGCTGATAAACAGTTTTATCACTATCTAAAGATGGGAAACTGAAGTGCAGAGACATTTTATCAGTTGTCCAAGGTTTGTAGCTTGTCTGAAAAATCCAGCCAATTCTGAATTACCAATCATATTTTAAACTGAACTTTAGAACTATAAATTTTAGAAACTAAACTTTAGAATTTTAAACTTAGCAAAAGCTCGTTCATTTAGAGACACTCCTCTTGAACGAAGAGAGGTCAACAGCTGCAGGTAAGGCAAGAAGGGAAGTAACCTCCCTTCTTAATCTCCTCCATTATAGGCGTTCAGAAACACTCAGACATCCTATTGAACAGCAAACTACATTTTCAGCACAACTGAGGGTGTTCAGATTAAGGTATTTAATATGTTTCAGCTTTGCTTTGAATTCCCATGTTTCCACAGCTAGCTAAAGCTTCAGATACCTGATTTGTCCTTCAGTATTTTCCCTGTCTTTGGAGGCCCACTATAGACATATAATGAAGAAAAAAAAATAGCATTTATAGTAGGCAACAAGACATTCAACAAGTGAATTTTGATATCTGAATTATGTATGACAATTGCATATTTGCTCAATTTCCTAGTTAAGAAAAACATCAGGAACAGAAACAAGTATATGAAAAAAAATAAATGAGTTCATGTTTTAGTGACGTAATTCTCTAATGCATCACCGTGCTTTTGGAGGTAACAGCTACCGATTCTGTATCGCTGTTCAGAAGAGCTCCTAAATCACAACCTCATTTTGCTTTGACAGCCAAACAAGGTATCTTGGGCTCCTAATCGCACATTTTAGAGCTCTCAGATGAATGCTGACGGGGTGTTGGAGCAGTGTGAACCTGCAATGCCCTCCTAGTCACTACCTGCTCTATAACCAGCTCAGCACTTTCAGGCAGAAAGAGATAAAAACTGACAGCCACTGTACACAAGAAAATAGAAACAACTGAGACACTTCTGAAAATTCCTTTACTCAAAAGCAGAGACTGTCCGATATCCTCAGTCTCCAGGAATTTCAGTGAAAACTGGGGCTGATGGACACACAGGGATCTGGCTCATGACAAATGGGAAAAAAAAAAAAAAAAAAAGAGAGAACACCTTTGTTAAAAAACTAGTACAAATATTTGCAAACCAATTAAATTAATGCATTGCTATTATTTCACTCCACCTGATACACACAAAAACCTTCAGCTATAGGGCATTATTTCTTTAAATACATGGCCCTTTTAAACTAAAGCTCAGCTGTGAGCAAAACCCCTGTATCTTCCCTTTATGTTTATACTTTCGGGAAAAGATGTTGACAAAACTTAAATCTGAATGGCATCAGCATCTCACACTCCTCCCCCCTTCAAGGTAACAGGTTCTCTGGATTTACATCTCAAGGACTTTCTTTCTCATTCAGAGACCATACTTTAATGCGCATGTATCACTGCCTCATGAATTTTGACATCAAAAAACTACAGTCTGAAGGCAGAAAGTTCGCACTTCATGTGGGCAAAAATATAAGAGAAAACTTAGTAGAGTTCAGTTCTTTCACTGAGTAGACTACCCCCAGCTTTCACACACAGCCTTTAGGATTTCAGCCCTGGTGCAACTCCTGCTGCAGTGACTATGACAGCGTTTCTCAAGGCCTCCACTCTTTGCAGGGTTTTGTAAAACCCAAAAGAAGTAGAAGTTTGGGTGGGACATTTAACTACCACAGGATCATTTTTGCTTTTGAAAGAAATGAGGCTATGCTTTTCTAAATAATGAAAACTGATCTTTTTTCTAGTATTCTGAAAAAATGACACTGGAACTACCACAATTAACTGTAAAAGTACGTGATGTATGTAAGTCTAAGATGCCATTTCAGTACACATTGGAAGATAAGAAGTAATACTGCAATTTCAGAATAATAGATCAGAGAGAGTTGCTGAGGCGATGTGCAGAGTGACAGTAAGTACTAAAAATACTTCCAGTGGACTGAATTCTAAAACTCATTAAATAAAAGTCTTCTCACCATGTTGATCAAGAAATGTAGGGGATAAACCAAAAACATATTTTCTGGTGCTGGATTTATCAGGAAGACAACTTGTCTTCTTCCTCCAGTGCAACTCCTATTTATCTGAAGCAGTAGAACAAAAGCACAATAAAAAGGAAGAAACATTTCCTTACTGTAAGGTGGTAACTCAACTCTGAAAGTCAATTTTAAAAAGCAATCTCATGCTACCTGTGTGTATTGAAAGTTCTAGTATATAAACTGTCATGGCTTTCTAGTTAACAAGTTATATTCCTAAAAACAAATTCCCTGTGAGTGGTTTGGGATCAGAAAAATCTTAAAAGCATATTTGATACATACTCAAGAATACATTCCTTTCTAAAAACAGAAAATAAAATTCCAATTTTACTCTAACTGAATACACTTGTTCTATTTCTCAAACTTAAAATCTGTGAACTTGTTGCAATTAATTTGCAAGAAATAAAAAAAAAAAAAAATAAAGAATATTAACATGGCATGTTTACTGGGGAAACACCAAACATGCATGATTCCATTCCAGCTTTTCTGCGTAGTTTTTGTTCATTGTTTATATTTCCTAGTAGCAGTTCACTTTTGAATACACATGATAAGTTTTGGTTATTAGGCAGGGGTTTTTCCTCCAACAGGAAAAAATGTCAAAAAAAAAAAACAACAACAAAGAACCACAGAACACAGTAAGTCAACATTTAAGCATGAAGAACACCAGTGTATGAAGGCAAATATTATATCCATCTCCTGTTGCAAAGATCTAGATTAATCTCACCAGGTGACGTGGATCCTCCAACAAATTGTGAACTATCTGTCCTCCGAGGCTGAGAAAACCTCTCTCACAATTCATGAGAAAAACTGCATGGAGTGGTTAATCCTAGTGGTAACGTGAATGATGATGTGCATCTCCACAGGAAATGTAGCACCAGAGTAAACAAAATAGCTGAAGCATTATTTAGCAATATGACTGACCTCATACAAACTGTACTATTACACAAAAAGCAAATTAAGCAAAGATAGTTGAAACCATTTCAGCCCCATAAGGACTCATGTAACCGAAGTCAGAGAACAAGCAAGCTTTCCCAGGTCTGGATCCACTCAAAGCTCTTTCCTGAGGTTAATTAAATTCCTGTCCTAAACCAGATGTTTCCCAATAACAGTAAGCACAGTGCTTGTGGCACAATAAAACTTTGTAATACACACAGAATTGGACTTGCGGCCTCTTCCTTACTGGAATTTGTTAACCGCTTTTGGGCAACCACATGATTTCACCCAAAGTGTCAGTGTGGCAAACAAGAACTGAGAACTTTCGTTAGATTCTTCGTAACTACTCCACTATGATAATTACCTCACATTAAAGAACCATCAAAACACCCATCGAATTAATCTTGCTTTGAGACACTTGCTCACAAAGACAGCATCTCTTAGCCACATACAGGTTAGGATTAGGAAAATGGTTGTAAGAAAACACCCTGTGGCAATGATAACATGCTCTGAATAATTCTATGCCAAGTTTAGCTTTCATATTCTTAAAAAATGAATCTGAATCTACCAAACCACAGCTATTAAAATAAGTCAACCTAAAAATCCAGCGAAAACATGTTAACTTATGTCCACTGGCAAACTGACCATCAGCATGGTAAAAAAACCACACCTCATAAAATTTTTAACTTAGACACAGAGACTTAGCCTGAACCTTGATTATTACACTTAATTTCTATTTCTTTATCTTAAAGGGTTTAATGTGTTAGGATTCTTGCATATTAAGGTGTTAAGCTATAAGAACTCAATTTCTTATGTTTATGAAAGAGTGAGTTAACAGTTGATTTTGGATTCAAAATTTGTTAGGCACATTACTATCTTTACAACTGTCTCAAAATCCAAAAGAGACATTATAAAACTAGTTGCTAAAATTGTTACACATTCTACCTACAGAGTCAAAACACTACTCCCACCATTTATTAACTTCACTGTTACTGTAAGAAGAGGCCTATTGTAAATACATGTGGAAGAACCCATTGTAAAATGTAACATTAAGTGAAAAGTGTTCCTAAATTCAGCATTATGACTTAACAAAACAACAAAACCTAGAGTAAATTAGTTAAAGTGAATATGACAGCTAAAATGATAGAGCTTCCAAGAGGGCTAAGTATTATTAAAGTTTTTTCTTATTATGCTCGTAGGCACAATCTGATTAGTTCCAACAGCTGCCCAGCAGGAAAAGCTAACCAATCATTCCACAGTCATACGCATATTAACCTCTCTCTTTAGTGTTCAGTGATTTCAGAACCAGAGAGCACATGGCACTACAGCATGAGCTTCTTTCTTTCGATTTATAGTGATATGGAATATTTCAAACACAAACCACATCAGAAATTCCTAATCATCACAACTTAAGCTACTACCTTAAAACCTACTGGACTTAAAACAACTACTGGACTGCATTAGAAGTTTTTTAAGAAAAAAAACACATAAAATTAACATAAAATCTTGCTGAGAACTAAGTAATCCATAAACTTCAAGGAACTGATTCACATTCTGACTTCTTACAAGCATAAGAAGTATCCTGGATATTCATCTTGGATGAACATTTCATTTATGTGAAACAATACAAGGTGTGCACCACTGATGGAAAGCAGGAAAGTTCTATCAATGTTTTATGGTCTACTTATAGAACTGACTTTCAAATTATGGCAACTTTTATCAAGAGCATCTTAATACAATAGGAAAGTATGCACTGATGTCCTCTTCACACAAGTATTCAGTGGCAAATTTGGCAAATTTCTACATACAGTTTTTAATCTTTTCTGATTTTAAAAACAGTAGACATGGGTTAAACAATTATGAGGAGCTGCTTTTATAATTGATTAAAGTATTTGCTCCTCAAAAGCACTCATATATTCATTTCATTTCAGACTGTGAAGGTATTGATTTTTCAAAGACTGAATTTCAATGTTAGATTGTCATGAGGAGAGCAAGTGATAGCTATAAAAATTAAGATTTCTATTTAGAACTATTCACTTACACATATTTTAAATATAGCCCCCAAGAAGAGTGTTAAACATGTTGAGACACAGTGTGCATTTTTGCTATCCAAACTCAAATAGTAGTGATGTGCTTAGACGCAACAAATCTACATGCAACTGTAGCAAGAGCATACTGCATCTTGTAGAAAGCAAAAAATAGAAAAAGACAAACCAAACAGTAGTTTCTTACCCTCTGAAACTGAGGAGGATTTTATGGCAAGGAAAAGGTAAAAAAACTCAAGGCAGCTTCTACTGAAATCAAATGAAATCTTGATCAAGTGACCAGTAAAACTCAATTGTGGCATCAGTTTTAACTTGCAGAGAGATCTTACTAGAGAATTTTATTGTTTGTCTGCACCTAAAAAATGTTTAGTAAATACTTTTGGCAGTTAACAGGCAGAAAGAAATCTCATCTTCAAGGACCCATCTGCACTTCAAAATATTTGTAACTGTCTATGTTCACATGCTTTAAAACCCCTCACAAACCTCAAATTCTCTTACGCCAGACTATTTTCAAGCTTGTAATACTGATTTGTTTCTTTCCTCCAAGTTGCTCATAAGCTAAAGCCATCCCAAGCCACATAAGCACATGAAAAAACACACCAACTGTCAGCCAGGTAACCATCACCTAAACATAAAACCTTCAAAGACCTTCAGAAAGTTCACCTGATGCGTGAGCTTACTTTAAAACTTGAAACACACAAGTAACATGTAGAAGACACTTTCTGCCACACAGTTTACACCTGTAGTCATTGCAGATACTGCTGACAGAGATTTTGGCAACTTGTAGAGATTTCCAAAGTATTTATCAACAACAAAATTAAGTCACTTTTGGAAAGTCACTTGAACATGAAATATGAACTCACCGATTTTGAACATGACATTTAATATTTTCCTATAAATTTTCCTCAGAGATGACTTACATTGCCATTTTATAGTAAATAAACAAACAAAAAATCACTGTTCACATGAGGATACTCCAATGTAACTGCTTAAGAATGTGAGACTTTTTGTAATGTTGCTTGACATTGTATATTTGCAGTTTCAACATCATGCATATATGCAAACCAAACGATAATTTTAGTGAGATACATAGGGTTTTTGTTACTGCTTTTATTGTAGTTTACTGTTGAGAGCATTATAGATTGCATAATTTGAAATTTCTTTCCATATAAATGAAACTGACATTTTTACTCAGCATATTTGGGGAAAACATTAATTTCTAAGTGTTGTCTATATACTCGGTTTCAATAAGACTACATAAATAAATCCTTAGTCTATTATGCTCAGAAAGCATCACCACATCTGTGTTAACTTGCATACTGATCTGTCTGGACACCAGCAAAAAATAATATTCATATAAGATAGATGAAGTGAAGATTTCCATTTGGCAGATTTGTACCTTCCAGCTTGAGTCTATCATCCTTCCCTCACAGAGACATGCAAAGTTATATCTTATTGTTTCATGACAGCTAGTGTGAAAATCAGAGCCTTGAATGCAAAAAGATACACCAGCTTGTACCTCACCCTAATTCACTGAACTTGCCATGCCTGGAAGCAAGACTTTCTCCTCCATTCTTCAGTCAATCCCCTAAAGGGATGTCAGGATAACGGAACCTGACAGTTTTACAGTAATAATGCCATAAACCACCCTAAAGGAGCCTTGTGTCAACCAACAAGAAGCAATTACCTTGACTCTTGACTCACTACCACCAGTCAGTAGCAGAGTTTTTTCTCCTTAGAGACCCAATTCACAGCTGTAAGATGCAAATCAGCATTTTCCCCTTTAAAAATAATAGCCAGTGACTTGTTCAAAACATTTGTAAGCGACCACTTACCAGCCCAGATCTCTCTAGACAAATTACTACTGAGCAATATTTTTATTTACTACAAAACTTTCTCAATAGGACTATATACTTTCAGATTTCAGACAGTAAGAAAAATGGGTAAATGGAAGAGGATATTGAAGCAGGAAGCCGGCGGATATTGAACTACATCATAAAATAATTAAAATAGTCTTAGGAAGCAAAGACAACAGAAAAAGTCTTTGAGGTAAGGAGCTAAGTAAAAATGGTTGGTGGTTTTTTGGTCATAGTTTGTTTGGTTGTTACTTGGGTGTTTTTATTCTTTTTCCTTTTTTGTTTGGTGTGGTTTTGTTGCTTTGGGGTTTTTGTGTGTGTTGTTTGGGTTGGTTTTTTGTTTTTCTTTTTGTCCTGTAACTACTAATAGAAAATAAGATCAAAACGAAAGTTATTTGTCCCTTTCATATACTTGCAGGGAAGCTTTCAAAGATTTTAGGACGTCACTCAGTACTCAGAAGCATTCCTCAAGTTTCTGTATTTCATTTTATAGGTTATTGCAGCTCATGCCACGTTACCCACAACTCCAAAACTACCTGACCTAGACAAGATAAATGGTGGCAGGGCGCAAATTACTTTTCACCTAAACTGAAAGCTGAGTAAACTCTGTATTCCATTCTATTTGAACTATTCATCACTATTTCAACATATCTTTTATATCATAAAGAAATTGATAACAAGCAAGTTCTGCACATCTTTGATATTAGGATTTAATTAACATTAGAAATGTTTACAATTTGTAATAGTAACAGATTTTTCCCTCTCTTCTCTCAAGAATAACAGAAGGGGTTACCAAAATATATCCTGTCTTAAGTCACTTAAAGCATTTATCTAATATTTTCTGTGCACACCTTATGGGAAGGTACTGGGGTAAAAGTTGTGCAGGGTAAGTTAGGTTGGTATGTCTGTAAAAACAAGATAGAAATGCAGGGAGAGGGGATTTTTGTATAAAACAATTTCAGAAACAGCGGTATTATCAGGCCTAATTGCACCTATCAGACAAAAGTCTGAGTGAAAGCACAATCAATATTTTGAGTTTTCAATAACTAATTTCTAGAGTAAAGGACACTTACTTATGAAGTTACCTCTAAAACTATTGTGTCAGAGTTATTACTTCACCTGAAACCTCAAAAAGGCTCTTTGCCCAATCAGAGCCTTACAGAGTTGACATCTGAAAATCTACACAATGGTACTAAGGAAGCCAACTAAACCATTGGTGCAAAGTGTTATGTATTTTTTTGATAGTTTTAGACTCTGTGAGGCTCAGTCTTTCAAAGAATTAAGCTCTTTTTACTAATGCCTGAACTTCCCTACAACTGAAGACTGACTTTCAAATCTAGCCCTGTTGTACAGTACCTCACTAGTTCACAAGTAGAATAAAGCAAACAGAATAAAAAAATCCCAAATTACTTGGAAGGTACCTCAAGATCTAACAGAAACCTGCAATGGCACTTCAATTTCTACAAATGTGTAATAGTATAAGTTTTATGAACAACATGTAGATCTTCAGGGGACTGCTGAAATTCCTGTCACTTCAGACTGTAATTATCCTTGGCTCTGTACTAAAGACCAGGAGAGGGAATCACCCACATGAAAAAACTGAAGCTATGCCATAACACCAAACAAATTCACCAATCTTGTGGCATTAAGAGAGGAAGGGAAAGATGTTTCAGTTCTAGCATATTCTACACTACCGCTGTGGACTTAGGAAAAAAGTAGTCAGCATCATTTGAAAGACAGCATGTCTGTCCTAGAAAACCTCTCTCTTCCAAAGGGCAGCTAGAAGTTACCTTACGAAGGCAACATGTCCAGCTCTCCATATTTATTCAATTACAGGCAATAGACAGTGACCTTAGAGCTTGACTGGAGTGCAACTCCAGAGCAAAAAAAAAATTCTAAATCTATTTTTGAGCTTCCTAAATCTATTATCTTCCCCATCCATGCCGGCGCATGAAATGGGAAAGACGACACAGTACTGTTCTGCAAATATATGAAGCATAATTCACGTGAGCCATTCGAATGAAGACAGAAGTTAACCTGCCCTGCAAAGTCATGCTGAATTAAATCCCTATGCTAATACAATTCAGGGATTGTGAAGTAAGAAAAAAAAAGCCATGCTCCCATCCAAGTAAAAAATGAAAATCTTCATCTACACTACATGTCAGAGGGAAGAAAACCAAACAAAAAAAACCCAACACTCAAATGCTTTAACATGCATCTTATTTTCACCTTGTATATAAGCACTGTCAAATCTAGAATTTGTTTTAACAAAACCATTATTCCTCAGTTTTAAGTTCAAATATCTAAGTACTATCGGTACCTGGAACATCAATATGTGTGTAATTTATTTTTTGTTTAGTGTCAGTGAATCTTGAAATATCACTGACCAACTAGCCTTTCTCCAATTTACAAGAAAAAATACTGAAAAGTTAGTTTCATTGCCTTATCAGGAAGGCAAAAAAATTTCCTACCTGAATCACTTATTTACATGAGTATATATATGACTGTAAAAAGAAAATTATTGGGACTTTGAATAGCCATATTTACAATTCAGCCAGATGTCCCTTACACAATTAATAAAAAGGCTAGGTAATGTAAAATAAATTAGAAAGTACAAAAGTAGTTTGCTACTAGTGGGTTACCATAAATTTACAAAGGATTTTTGATAACAGGATAGTAATGAAGTTGGAATTTAACTAATCTTATTAGTGTCTAACTGACATATTCAGTAAAGACCTTGCAATATTAATAAATGTGTGTTTACATGTAGAAAAAGCTCTGTCTTGACAGTTTTTTCAGAGAAGGCAGATGTTGGTAACAACCACCCCAGGCTTTCTGTGACCTATTTAAAGGGCAAATATACCACTTCATTGTCCTGCCATGCTGCTGGAGCCTACACAGAAGAATCACCCACATTAATTTCAGTATGATTAGCTATGGGATGCTCCCTCCTTCAAACATGGTTTGAGAGTAAAAGTGAGGGTTGCTCCTTGAGCTTCCACTCCAAAGAATGAAAGCACAAAGAAGGGCAGCAATGAGAGGCTCAAGTAGCTGATGCTTGGAACAGTGAAGATGACCTGGTGAACATCTGCATTTAGAAAATATAAGTCTGTATCACTGTGCACGGAGTCTGCAGTGACATTAACCATGCTTCCTTCCTTTCTATCTGCTGAACCATTCGGATGGTATTGGTGCAGCACTAAAATACAAACAGGCCACAGAAAAGTTTTGTTTGTCCTGCACTGTCAGTGTTTTTGACTATCAAATTTGTATCATTGCTTACAATATGATTATCAACAACGACTTCATTAATCTGGCTTTCTGGTTCTGATTTAACTACAAATTTAGTCTCACTCTGTAATTTTGATTTAACTACCTTCCTAGCTTTCATTTTACACAAAAGACATCTCCTTCCATTCTTGATTTTCACAGTGACATTAGTTACTTGACCCAGAACTACTGTGAGGCTCAGAAACAACCTAGTTGCAAGAGCAGGCTTGAAATACAATGACTTGTGATCTCCACCTTCCATGGGTCATGGAATTGATAAACTGTGTTAGAAAGAAGGGGAAAGCTTCCATTGAAAGACATCACAAGAGATGATCTACAGTAGCAAGAGGTAACTCTCCTCAGAGACAAGACTGACGTGTTGTGAGACTGAGTAAAAATCTATTTTGTCAGATTACAGAGGCATGAACTGACAGCTACAAAAAGATTATTATATTATTCCAGAAGGAATGCACCAGCTGCTTCTAATGATAAGTAAATACAGGAAAATTACTGTAATAGGTAAGAGTAATGGAACTGTAACAGTAACACCAATCTAATTTACTCCCAAACTGCGACAGATTAAAGTAACAACCTATTAGCACACAGGATTAGCTCACAGAAGAAAATGCACTGCTCCTGTAAAAGCAGAATTATGTTTTTCACTCTAGTCCATGGCTAACTGGGTATTGTTGTGCCTATGCATCTAGCGTATACGGTATACCTAGCTGACAAGAACTGCTAAGCAAAAAAAATAATTTACATTTAAAACTTGCATTTATAGGAATTGTTTTGGAAGTGTGTACATGACTGTTAAGAGTCATCAGAGCTGGAATTTATTCAAAAGCTGCTCTGAAACAGCTCCCCTTTTCAATATCTGAGACAGCAAATAAATGTTTCACACTAAAATCTTCATAGTCAAAGCAGAGGCCTGGGACACCAGTAAACTCTAAGTGTATTAATCAGTTTATACTAAATATTAGCTTGCCTTGAACTCAAATGTAAGTGTACTGAAATAGCGTAATCAACAACAGCAAGTAAGTATTTTTAACACTGAGCTTGTATCACCAGACACAATGAACATTTTAAATCAGTGTGTAAGCAACGTGAATGCTGTGAAGAGGTGAACAAAGACCCGTAGGTTCAAGCTGCATACCAGGGTTAAACCACAACAGCAGTGTTTGCAGATTCACCCTTAATCAGGAATTGCTGGTCATTAACAATTTGATTTAAAATTTGCTCTTGCATCCTGTTGTTTTAACATAGTGCTTTTGCTTATGAATGCCCGCCTCTCTTTTTCCCTATCATTCCCAGTTTATACTTGAAGTAGTTATCTCAGCTGAGCAAGAAAGCAAGTTTGTCCATCTGGCCATTTCCTTTCCTGAACAACTTCTCTGTCTGTCTTACCTGCCCCTTCTGCCACCTCCTACTATCAGGGTTATACCATCACTCTGCCCATCTAGACTTGGAGCTATTTCTCATTCTAAATGCATTTTCTTTTACTTTAAATCCTACCTTATTAAGCCTTGTTCATCACAAACACTGTTTACCACTTGCCATTTGAATCCTTAATGTCACCCTAACATGGTCGACTTTGGGCATCTCCGCAGAGAAACAAGATCTTTAAGGATGCTACACATAATTTCTACAGGTAACAGCAAGATGCCCTACATGACTGTTTCCTGGAAAGACTTTCTCTGGGGTGAGGGGTAACACCTTCATGTAATGTTAAAGCATCACTACCTTTAAATAATTCAATATTTGTAAACTTCTAACAGAGCCACTCCTGGTCAATTCCTAATGCTATTATATTGTCTGGGTGGGAAATATTTGCAAATTCTGGTAATACATTTTCTAAATGAGGACACCATAAGTACAATTCAAAAGATATCCAAGAGATATGCTTGGATCTTCCTTAAAAATAAATAAATAAATAAACCCACACACCACATACTCGGCTTTCCTTAGAACACCTCTTAGAATTTGTCTTCCACATAACTCCTAAGTCAGTCTTATAAGAAGAAGTGCAGAAATTATGTAAAATTGTTGTCTCTTTAGAGTTCATGCATTTAAGACAGCATATAGTTGAAGCACAGACATCTGGAAAGTTTTGAAGTTGCAGTTCCATGAATCATTTCCATACAAAGAAGTTATTCTCTATTGAGATACATTTGGAAAAAATGCAGGCAGGAAAAAAAAAAAAATCTGACTGCTAATTTGTGTGGTAATTGTAGCAGGCTTTTGTATTAAATAAGTCAAATCCAGTGTTATGAAACTTCCAAGTAATGCTGCACCCAAAATACAATAATACCATTTTACAATGTTTAGTTTTCTTCTATTTTATAAGTATTTTTAGAAAAAGGCAGATGAAAATAACATGAAAATCTGTCATATAGTTAGAAGACTTTATCCTGAATTATCTCCTTTGCAAAAGAAACTGAATACAACAATTACAGTCAACCTTTCCCCCATACTTTGAGAGGCAGGAAAGTAACAAAGTGAGGAAATACTGAAACAAGAATGTTACCTTCCCAAGGAGATACAGAGTTGCTGAAAATGTGTTAAAAACCTGTTAAATAGTCAGCTGAGTTTTCAGTGGAAGTTTATTCTTTTTTATAAATTGTTACCGCAAAGAAAAAAAAATCTCTTTATCTTCTGGCAAAATAGGCCTGGCTTCACACAGACAATAAGCACTTTTTAGCTAAACTTTTCAAAAAAGTAAAATGTAACTGAAGAACTTTCTCTTCATTGAACAGCTTGTCAATCTGCTATTACTTGCTCTGAAATATAGAGCGACACATTTCACTGTTGCTGCACGCATACTAAAGCATCAGCCTTTGTGCTTCTGTGAAGTGACTTGCATATCATGTCATCTCCCACTCCTCTGCCATCCTCCAAATATGCTGCCCTGCCCATCATCCTCATCTCTGGTGCTTCCCAAAATTCCCCACAACACTGTCAAATCAGCCCTGCTAGACTCATCCTGTTCAGAAGGCAAGACAGTTTCATCTGCTGCAGCTACCCCACTTTCCTGCATCCTGGTTATGAAAGTAAAAGGTCAATGCACATCAGAAGCCAGAAGACATCAGTATCTTCAGAGCATAGCCCAAAAACCAGCACAGCATAACGCACATGAGAAGAGTATTTTAGGAGAAAAGGCTAGAAATATCATCCTTGTGCGCCTGTCACCCTCCCTCCCAGTAGTTCAGTGTTACCCAGGAAAAAATTCTCAGGTACGGTCACTCTACCCTTCCTTTTTCATCTCCCTACTCTTCCCCAGTGACTGATGGATCTTTGTACATGCTACATTCCCTGTCTGCTCACCAGTATACTTTATTTCTCCTACTTTTCCCTCCCTCTTCTTATATGATCACTTTTGGTATTAATATCGTAAGAACTACCAACAGAATAACATCTGGACGTTACTATTCTAAACAGTGTCTGGCTGCCATAAAGTGCCTCTGGGTTTTACAGATAACTTCCCAAGGTATGTGAAACTGCTGTCTTAAAGGCAGTAGAGATCCATAACTCAAGAAGTACCTGACCAACAAGCATGCAAGAGAAAAATGCAATTAATTCATTTAGGTGGTCTATAGGGTTGTGATTTTACAGATTAATTTTGCTGTGACACATCTAGCATAAGAATTCAGAGCTTTCAGTCCATATCCCTGTGTGTTCATCCACATCAGCTCTTTCCCTTATGTGGCAAAAGCAGTTTTTTGGAGACACTTGAATAAACATGCAACTGATGTTTTGTTTTCTTGGTTTGGTTTTTGTTTTTTTTTTTCCTAATTCAAATACCAATTTTTTAATTTTTTTTTATTTTTTTTTAATTACTTGCACATCTCTCAGTGAAACCCGACTCTCTGGCAGCCCACCTCACCTCACCTCACATTAGATCTTTAGACAAGGCCTTATGTCCCACACTACTTTTGGTACAGAGCTGTAGCTTGTATTTCAGACGAGCTCCCACTTGTGACAAAAATATAGTCATTCTGCTGATCTGTTACATTCTGTTTCTGAACACACAGTCCAAAAATAAACTCACAAAACAAGACCACTGTCGTGGTGATCTGAACTGTTGCTCACTCAATCCCAGGGACTCCTGATTTCGCTTTTTTCTATATTTTTTTTTTCTTTTTCCTAGAATAGCAGCATATTTCCCTCAGATATATTAACTAACATTTATCTATTCGGACCATGTATTATTTTGCCACATTTTGTCTGTAGCCCTGGCTTTTTTATTATTTTCTACTCCTACTGTTATTTATCTAGTATGCTGTTATTTATTCCACAGATTCTCATTTAAAATGCCAAATAAAGATGACTGCATATTACTGGACGCTTCTGGTTAGCTATCAAAAAAAACCCCATGCATGTATATCTGCCTGCTCTCAGTATAACTTAGGAATTCAGAAGTTTTAAAGAGCTTACTATGAAGACTTCAAACTTGGTCATAAGTTCTTGAAAAGTTTTAAATTCCCAGGCTACACTGAGAGCAGACAGACATCTGTGCGTTTGTTTTGGTTTTGTATTCTTCTCTTTTTTCTTTTGTTTGTTTGTTTAAGATAGCTTACCGGCAGTACCCAGTGGGATGCAGTTTTCTGAAAGAGACTTTTTTGTCTTTGTCACTAATTAGTACCTGCACTGCCACAATTACTTCAGGTTGAAAAAAAGTGTAAAAGAGCTAAAATAAGGCAGCACTTTATTTTTATTAAATGGTTACTATGTACCAATACCAGTGAATATTACCTATCGAGTCAACCAAGCAATATATTGGCCTATATAGTCTATATTCTTCCAGCCAGCAACAAGGGTGTCAGATTGATTGCCGAACAGTTCTCTATTCCAAATGAAGGGAAGTGAAAACATTTTCAGCTTCCCACATAATAACCCAATAGTTTAAGAATAAACTCCTTTCTTGTTCTAAACTCTAACTTAAGTAAACTCAAATGAAAGCAATCCTTTATTTTGCAATCACACACTCTTATGCACCGCATGTTTACATTTTATTCTTTTGTTCCCTAATTGCAGTTCTGCTGTCACTTGCTAGAAAGGATAAAAGACACAAGAATATGAAATATCTGCTCCTCCAAGGCCATTGGAACTGTTATCCTTGCTTTCATTCATATTTTGGACTTTCTCCTGCCTAAACACTACAAAGCCGCTTTTACAGAATAACTCTTTTTCATTCTGGAATAGCCCACCAGTATAGAGATGAGCATCACATAAGCTTCTGAGCTAAGCTCTAATGCTCAAATCTACAGTCATGCAAGAGGGAGACATAAACGCAATGCAAAATATTGTTTCACTTGGCATTCTCATGTTGGTGACAATAAGAACATATCTTTAGTGGTCAAAGATGACCGTTAGCCAAAGTGTACTAACACTGTGAATGCTGGCAGGGTGTTCATGAAGACAGGCATGCTTCATCATACTGTGATACAGCTAGACATATGCATACATAAACTGCATTCCACAAAGTGAAGACATGATGCACTAGAATGCACTCAGGGATATAGAGTAACATGCCATACAGATATCTGCAGCGTACCACTGCTGTGGTACACAGCTTCAGGTTTACAATGGGTTGATGAGGACCAGCAACATTTGTGGAAACACAGTAACACAGACAGTAACATAGAAGAATGGAAAAAAACTCACCTTAAGGAGTTCATAGTGTTGAATGCCATTCACACCAATGTCCGGATCGATGGCAGATGGGACAGAATAACGAGAATTAATTGCTGTGTTTTCAGGGATAGAGATGTTAATAACTGTTGAGGGGAAGAGGGGAGCATTGTCATTTATATCCTCTATTAGGAATCTGATCTTGACCAGTCTGAAAACTTCATCAGGTAAAACAGCAACCTCCACTTCATAAAAGCAGCGGTTCTCACTAAAGATGCCAGCGCACAGCTTCTCTCGGTCTATGCGGTTTGCAGTTGTGAATATCTCACCAGTGTTCTCCTCCACCCGTACTAACGGTACATCCCCAGTCTTATACACAAGCTTGAACTGTAGCGGTGAGGAAAGGGGCGCATCTGGGTCCAGCGTTAGGTTAAGATCCTTGAGCAAATTGCCAATGAGGACATTTTCAGGCAGTTCTTCCCGCACTGTATAATTCTTCTCCTGTGCGCCAGATTGAAATACAATACAGGCTAATAAGACTGCCAAGAGGTAGGTTCCAGACAGCAAGTCCATCTCCAGAATGACTAATGAGTATTCGTGTAGAACACCAAGAGTAGCTGGAAAAAGGAAAACAAAAATTATTAAAAATTTAGACAAACCTTTCCTATAGCAAATAACCTGAACTATTTGAAAACCCTGTCAGTAAAGCAATATTTAATTTAACAAACCTTCAAAAGCCAATTTTTTTTTTTTTTTGCACAATTTTTTGCTTGAAACTGTTTCCGAAACACTGAGGTAAGAGCTTTCGAACTGGATCAGAGTGAATGAACAACTAAATATTTCCAGCATATTTTCCTTAGCTCCTTAAGAATACCTCTTCTTTGGAACTCTCTGCCACATTGTCCTCAATTTCTTTTGTTTCCAAAGGAAGAAGTAGGTAAGAAGTTTACAAGCAACCATCTGCTGAGAACCAAATCTTTTTATACCTCTTGCTCAGAGATGGGAAACCAAGAACATTTGTCTTAATTTTCCCCCAAGTTTTATACTGACAAAATTAGGTAATATTTGTTAGCCACAAAGAAATCTGGTTATTTTTAATACAGAAACATAAACTGGTAAGAAAATGTTAACTAGATGGAGTCTGGTGAACTTCAGCCAACAATATGTGGAAATCTGTTTAACACAGTGATACTAATACAGCAGCCCTTCGCTTTAAGATGACAAAAATCTGATCTTTGGAAGTAAACATAAATATTATTACTCAAATCACTGAAATTCAGATTATGTGTCTAAATCCACAAGAGCAGTGCACAAATTTCAACACAGAAGGAGAAAAACTTTTCTATATAGAACTAAAGCTAAGAGATTTTTCCTGATAATGAAATTCTAGCTCCTACCAGCTTAGTATCTGTTTCAAATATACCTGTGCGAACTCATTTACATTCATTTAATTGTGCAGGTAAAAACGCAATTGTTTCCTGACTTTTGCAATTTTATTCTCCCTGTCATAGCACAGATTGATTCACTCCTGCAGATCAAGTTGCAGTGGTTGAAAAAAGTATTGAAGCCAGTAATTGCCTTCACCCATTAGCTACTGTCTTTCAGCAGTACCATTTTCAGGATAATTTAAAACATTAGACTTTGCGGTGAAACAGATTAGGAACACTTAATATTGCTATTCCACTTCAACTCTACAACCTGCTTTTGACTGGGAGTAAGCAGCAGATAAGGAACACGTGAACTAGATCTGTAAGGTGCATCTTTCCATGCCAGCATGATTTAACTGTAAAACATTTTCTGGCTTTATGATTTTACAAAAGGAGCAACACGAAATAAAAATCCAGTCCTGAAAGTTTTCACTTACGATAAAAGGCATTGCTCACTGGAGTAATTCAATTAACCTGAATGATATTGCTGACACAGATGAGAACTGGATATGCAGTTTATGGGGTACAGTTACTGCATTACCTGCAGTATTTTAGTAAATCACTGGCTTACTTACAGTATCTTAGTAATCCAGTATAAAGCACAATAAAAGACTAAACAGACCTTCAGGAGTGAAGAGACAGTGTACTATAAACAGCCGTCTCACACACCCATTATAATATGAAATTCTAAATACATAAATAAGGAAATCATCAGCAGATACTGATTATCATTAATGATAACACTATGGCAGCAGCATGAGTTTAATGACAGAAATGTGGTGATATTGTACAAATACATTAGCTTGACTATTATGAGTTTATTTATTAACTGTCTTGTATTTTTTTAAACATCTCCAGCAGTTGTCACCCCACTAAAATAACTGCCCATGTACATTCAACCTTCAGAAAGCTCTTATTCCAGAAAAGAACATTTTCATACCTACTATTATTAAAATAAATGTATTTATATTGTTTCCATGCAAAACACCAATAAAAGAGCATGGGTTACAATAAAGAGTTGATATTTAAGTGTTCCTCTCAAAACAAAAACAATATTTCAGAATGGTAGCATGTTCTGTGTATATTGGATAGCACTATTCTACCATTTTTCTCTACTAGAAATTTAACTGAAAAATAATAAAATGGGGTGGGGAACACAACACTACACATCCTGATGTCTACAGAGTAGTATTTTAAACTTACAGTTGATTTTTGAGGGGAAAAAATAATAAAAAGCCTACACACAAACCAAATTCCAGGCTCTATCCCAAATTCTTCCATGAAAACACTAATGTAAAGATTTCACATAAACTATAATGTTAAAATATTTTAAAACCATGGATAGAAAACTTCCAAGTAAATAATCTTATGCTATAAAAGTCTTTCTATTATTATCAAGATTATTAATGCTATACTGCTCCTCTCTCTCTCTCTAGTCTTGAAGATACAGGGAATTCTACTCACACTCAAAAGTTGGTGTTTTATCTATCAAGTTTTACAAAGCAATTTGAGGATGAGTACACAAATCAAATAGTCTAAAGAGTTCATGAAAAACTTTCCCAAATCAATTCTGAGAGTTGTGATAATGACAGCAGATAACTTATATTAAAAATAACTGATAAGAACTCCTATAACCACAGTGGAGTTTCTAGGTATTACAGAATAACAACAGCAGGACTCAGAGGTTTGTCAGGAAAACGGCAGAGTAGAACTTCTTAACATTATATTACTATGCATATTTTTATTTATTCTTCTACGATGAAACAAACTTTGAACTATTCTATTAAAACTATTTGTGTCAAAATAAAGAAAATACATTAAAACATGGAAATAATGTCTTTTACAGCCATAAATTTCCCTGAAGTATTACACTAAAGGGTACAGACACCTAAGAGGTAGCATTGAGTTTTAACAGAAAACCAATCTCAATGTAGAAAAAACAACCAACAATGACTTGTAATTCTTGAACTTCTGTAGAATACACTATTTTCAAATGGTCTTTACCTGCCTTTCTCAACAATTCTAAGAACAGTTTAAAACCTTAAAAAAACCCCACCAACATGACTCAAGGTTTCTGCTTAGATATACATTGGAACTTCTTAAGCCATGGGGAAACTGTTGTTCTTAAAGTAATCTATTTATATAGTCATAGCTGTATGTCACCTGTCATTCGTGCCACAGCACTGATAGGAATACTATGGCAACAGCAATGCGAAGAAAGTATGAGGTACTTTCTAGCAACCAAGCATCATTGTGAAAGATATTTACAAAAATCAGAGTATTTCTAAGCACATAAAATATTTAATATCTCTTATATTTGTCTACATATCATAGATATACATACCACAAAATGGGAAAACAACATAAATACACATCTAAAAGCAAAGGGAAAGTCTAAATAAACTGCAAATAGAAATGTCAGAGTCAGACAAACTGGTCAGTAAGAGAAATTGTCGAAAGAGCGTATGGGAATGGTGGGGAAAGTTAGAGATGAACTAATACAGATAGACAAGATAAAAATACAAAAAAGAAAAAAGAAAGGAAGTGGGCAGAAAGGCAGTCCCAGTACAGCACGTGGCAAGAGGCTTTCTTGATCAGTAAAGTATAGAGGAAAGAAAAAAAAGTACAGGAGGCTAAACAGAGTAGTCCAACTCTAAAAGACCCTTCATAAGTTTCAGCACTCACATTTCCAAGGTGGTAAAAAAATAATTATGAACAAATAAAATTTCTCAGCATAAAGTAACATCTAAGCTTTCCAAGCCATTTTCCCACCTTTCAAAAGAATGTACTGATGTCTGTACCATTGACTTCTGTAACTAGTCAGACAACCGGCCCAGATGGACAGGATAGAGGGTAGGAGGAGAAAAGGAAAAAAAAATAAAAATCTGAGATTTGCTCTCATTCATCTGAGTATCTATGCACTTAAACATAGTTGCTTTTTTGTCCAATATACTAAATATTAATGGCATAATTTAAATATTATTGTTCATAATTATCTTCATTTAGCAGCTGTCAAATCATACCTTGAAAAGTAGACAGAATATGAAAAGTTTAACTACCTAATGGAGTATGATGTGAGAATGGAATCTACACCTGTTTTGTTTACACACAAGGCTCTATCTACCTGGTCCCACCTGAGGCAGAATTCTGGTTGCTTATTAGAGGACTCAACTGCTATTTCTTACTTCAGAGGATCACAGAAAAATAGTAAATGCAGAAAAGAGTCCAGATGTCCACTTCAGATGAAAAAGCATCACTTTCTTGATACCCGAATTCAGATTTGACTTAGAGCAGGAATAAATAAGCTTTGGTAATGTCTCATAATTGCAATATCAAGTTTTCACCAAAAAAAGTATAGACTATTTTAAAAATTTAGGAATATTACACTGAAGTCCAAAGCTACATCAATATCCAAATATTGAAGTAATAATACAGAAGAAATACTGAAAATATCACTCCCATTCCTATCTTCGTATTCCTGAACCTATTTGAATTAAATGGAAAAATTTAGCTACTATACCACACTTTTTCAATACAATACCCCTTTCACTTGCTGCTAATCCACCATGTACTCCTTAAACAGGAGTATTTAAATCCCTGTGTTAAAACAGTGTTTCTCAGAGCCAAAGATTCCCATGGCATGGGTTCTGTTTGTCAGTCAATAGCATGATCATAATGTTATTTAACTGAAGAGTAAGCTATTTGTAATTATTCTAGTTCACAAAGGCTCCCTCTGAAAGGCCCACTAGTAATTAAGCAGTTCTATACTATATGCCAGGGAGTTTGAATTTCTGAATCATTTTGGTATGGATTTCAACTCTATCTTGTAGACCTCAGCTGCTGGACTGTTAGGTAGGATTTCTTCTGCTATTGCCAATTTTTAGTGTTGGGTTTGCATTTTTGTTTGGGTGTGTAGGGGTTTTGTGCACCTCTTTTGTGTGTTTCTGGTTTATTGGGGTCACTAACATAGCTGAACACAGGAACGTCTATCCTTTGCCACCACACATAACAGGTTTCACTGAAGAAACTGGTTTGTTTTGATGGTGGTTAACTTTTTTAAAAAGGTATAGACTTTAGTGATATTTATTACCATTTTTGATGGCAATTAGAAATGCTACAAACTTGTTGCCTGACAGGAATGCTCCTCAATTTTTTTAAGGCCAGGCACAAATTATAACAAACAACCTGAACTCACTTTCCAGAATGTTTCAAAGAGAAATTATTTTGCAGTCAATATCTATCCACAGGATCCACTCCCTACATAGTGTATTTCATGATCATGTTCAAAGAAAAAGACCTACCTCAAGGAGAAACAGACAATTTGTTACATTATCAAGCTTCCATATTCATTCCTTCATACAATTTTACTCTAAATCCACTAAAGGATTGATTTATTCTTTGATCTATTTTTTATTAGTGTGATGGTACTGACTTTAACGAGGCTTCTTTAATTTATTTTCTTTCCAGTGATGAAGAAAATCAAACTGGAAATTCTTATCACCAGGAGAAAACGTCACCCCACACCCATTTAAATCAACAAAAGAAGTGAGCAAGTGGGAGCCACAACTTGTTTATCTCACAATAAGAACTTAGGTGAAGCCACACGTGTGATTGTTGGATGTATTTCAACTTAAACCATATTTTTATTCATTTAAAAATGAATGTAAATCTGATTTTAGTCACCTGTGTCAAATCCTTTGAAATAGCAATTATCAGGATCACCTGTTTCATACATAATGCATTTTGCTTCACTGCCATCTAATAACTCTCATTGCTGAATAGTAGAAAAATACACTTCACAATGTGCAATTAAAGTATTTGTAAATAAGTGTAGGAGTATCGCTCACAGAATGCCGTATTGTCTATTACCTACTTACACTAAGTACAATTCTGCCTTGAATCCAGTCGTACATATAACAACATTCTAGAGCAGCTGAAATCAATTGCCTTCCTCCATCGTGCCCCCCCCCCTTTTTTTTTAATTGCATAAACTTCATATTTCCATCAGTTTCTCTCTGCCTCAACTTAATATACTCAGAGAAGGCTGAGTGTCCTGTGAAATTACTCTCACAGATTCTGTCACAAGTTCTTGTAGTGCTCCAAGCCTGAAAGGAAGAGTAGCTGAACTTTTGCCATAATTCCTGCTCAGCGAATTATCAGCCTGCCTACATAAAACAGGACCAGGACATTACAGCAACAAAGCATGCATAAGACATATTTTAGTATTGGTGTATTCCAACCTCCCATGAGGCTGTCTGGAAATATACCCCTATGTAGTCCTTAACTAATGCATTTCATTACTTATTATTGTAATTAATAACTAGCTAAGCATCAAATTTATTTTCGTCTTACTGGGTAAAACAGGAAGAAAATAGTTCATCCTTGTGATCACTTCACAGAAGAGAAATTGTTTCTTATTCAACCTATTTCCATCAAGCAAAAGTTTATACAGTACAGCAAAAAAAGAAAATTTCAGCAGTAGCATAGTCTCCATGGAAGCCTTTAGATAAGAAAGAGTATGTTTTTCATCCAGTGGCAGCATAGCTCCTCATTTTCAGATGGGTTTTTTGTTCTTCTTAAAGATAGCTTAAATGGAAATGAGACTCAAACTAGAAGGTATTGGTCAAGAATTTAAAATATAAAATAAATCATAAAAGAAGTTTTCTGCACCTTAGCACATATCATACCAATTAACAGCCTAATCACCATATTTGTCCAAGGTTGTTGCATGTAACATATGGATACAACACGTAAGAATATATATTTATGAACAATAAACTCAACTGGAATCTCTAGGAGTACCATGAACATGAGAACTAATTACACATGTTGGAAGGAATTTTCTCCAAATTTATGTATGTGTCTAAACAGTAGGGAAGCAGTCAACACATTTTTTAGCAAATTCACCCTATTTAAATACACTATATGAATAAAACATTGCAGTATGCAATGTAAGAGCCTCCTAAGAGAACATGATTTGAGAGCAAGGCTTTTCCAACAGCAGAACAAAAACACCTGAAGGTAAGTTATATCAGAGCATAAACCAAAACCTTAGTCCTTATACAGAAAAACAAAACAAAATATAACAAAAGAGTGAACAAAAAGGACCAAATGAAACAACAACAACAACAACAAAACACAAAAAACAACCAACCAAAAAAAACACAAACATGCATACAAACAAACAAACAAAAAAAAAAAAAACAACACCACACATATTGAGACAAAACAGAGAAATAATCCAATAAGTAAATGTGTCTCCAGTCTTCAGGCAATTTTTAGGAAAACCCTTCCTTTTTCATTACCTGCAAACAAAGACAAAGCCACCACCTTTAGCTGTGGAACATGTCGTGACAGAAATTGCGGGAAGACTGAGGCAGTCCCACAATTTCCCGGCTCTCTCCTCACGCCCTCGCAGCCTCGTGCGGGACCGAGCCCAGCACCACAACACACACCACACGAGCCGCCTTCTCCGCCCCGCCTCCTTCCAGAAGCTTCCCGGGAGTGGGCGGGGCCACCAGCCTCCCCTCAGCGCGCGGGGCCGCCCTCACCCGCTGGCCCCGCGCCTGAGCAGGTACCCATCGAGTAGCGTTGCCCAAGAAACGTGAATAAACGGTAATTAGTAAACCTGTTTGGTAGAAACTGGGGCACGGGTGCGTGCATTACCTTATATACTACGTATCCAAAGAGAGGCTGTAACTTTTTTTGCAAACTTTTGCGTGAATAAACACTTAACGAATTCTCTGCAAATTCTGGCCGGAGTTACCGCAGGCTGGCCGGTATAAAAGCCAATGTTTTCTAGGTACAGGTGGAAGGGCTGTTCCCTGCTCACTTTCCCAAAGCCACTTCAGTGCAACACTGTTGGTACAGACTGACTGGTGTGAAGAAATAAATCCCTCTATTTAGGGTCCGTAAAGCACTTGGGGAATCGCTCAAAGGGAAAGGTGCTATGGACATGAAAGGCATCAGCAATAGCAGCTGCGGCGTGCTGTGGCTTTAGAAATATTTTCTCTGAGGAAGAAGTGAACCACCCTTTTTCCTCTCCTATGCTGGGAAATAAGCGTATATAAAAGGAAATGAAAGGCAGTTTGATAAAAGATTTCTTGTGATTTATGAAGTGGGACGCCAAAAGCATCTCCATTTGATTCCAGCTATTGATATAGTTTAAAAGGATTAAGATCAAGCCTTATTAATTCATATTTTACATGATTAAGGGCATGAACTTATCTCTTATGACATTATAATATAGATATAGTAAATAAATATTTGAAAATCAAATTAAGTAATA
Organism: Streptopelia decaocto; assembly: GCF_964273445.1. Taxonomy (NCBI): domain Eukaryota; kingdom Metazoa; phylum Chordata; class Aves; order Columbiformes; family Columbidae; genus Streptopelia; species Streptopelia decaocto. The sequence continues at coordinate 8,895,700 of NC_138665.1, forward strand.
TCATTTAATTATTTCCTTGTGACACAACTCTGTGTTTAATTACCTGTTTTTCTTCCTCCTAAGGAGGAATTATCTCCTTACTACATTTGTAGCTTCAAATGACCTTTGCTTCAACGTGTTGATATAGTGCAAGTAATGGGAATAACGATAATAATTATTTTGTACTGTGCTTTCTGCATTTTTTTCACATTATTTGACGTTACCTTCAAACAAAAGATTTATAGTAAATTATGCAGGAATTGCAACAAAAATTAACTTAATCCTTTATGTATTAATGGAGTTGGACTGAGCTTTTAATAAATCAACATTAGCATATGCATGACTATTAAAGATATACCAACTTTTGAAAGGTGAAATCATGTAAATATTTAAGAAATTTCATTTGCTAGTAAAAGGTATAGTGCCTTAATAATGTATAAGAAAAATACTTCTTTAATTCTACAGCTTATATAGGCAAAAATGTACAGTTTTTTCTCTGTTATTTTAAAAACAAAACAAACAAACAAAAAAACCCCCGACACTGGAATCATCTAGCTGTTCTGGTAAAATACTTTCCAGTGCATAGCACCTCTCATCTTGACAGATCCCCAAAGTGCTGTACAGATTGCAAACACATGGATTGCTTCTCTAAGCACTGAAATTCTGTGCCAGGAGCACTACACTATAAAGTGATTCTGGAAAGGGGATTGAAAACTAAATTACCAGTGGAAATGATGGAGCGTAGCTATTTAGACCCGGGAGAAGGCAACTACCAAAATTCAGTTGGAGTACTTGTGCAAAAAATACTCTGTAACAAGAGTCACAAGTTGGATGAAACAGAGTTATAAGGATGTTTAAATATGTGTTACAGCATGGTGTGCAGGGCCTGATTCTGTACTTTAATTTATTATTTGCCTACATAGTAAATACGTTTTAAAAAGTGGAAGTTATGTTCAACAATTTTCTATTACATTGATTCAAAGTCCACTGAAATCAATGGCATCTTTAGTTTTTACAAAATTTGCTAGAACTATAGCTCTGAAAATGGAATGCCTTAACTTAAGCATAAAGTGAGATAGCCTACCTATCTGAGCAACAGAACTTCATCAAACATTTGTATAGAACATTATGTGTCAGCATTAGAAACTTAATTTGAGATGTTATTACAAATGTCAGGCCAGAACAAACAAGGTACGATCTTGACTCAAGTGTGCCATGGTAGAGCTGACGCTTATCAGAATCTCAGAAAACTTGATTTTTAATGTTTTGCCTACATCCATAAACTTCATAGAGATACTGTAGCTCCTTCATAGACTTCTACTCAAACAATGGAAAACATGGTATTTGCATTTCTTCACTGCCTCATCACTGAAACCTGTCAACAATTAGGATGAAATAAAAGGGTTTTTGTAATGTGAACAAAATATTTCTAGCTAGAAATCTGCATAAGCGTTGACCGAGTGCGGGCAGCCTACTGTCAAGGATGCCCAGACACAAGTGAGGTGGCACAGACTCAACCTTGTAATGTAGAACAGAATGTCTGGGATATTATTTCCCATCCATTCTCCTTCTTCTGACATAGTGCAAGAGGATGAGCAGCTTCAACAGGTTTTTCATGGGGAGAAGGGGAGAGTCATAACTACATTAATAATAAGAACAGTGTACATCTGTATATCAGGGTCCTGTAGGTCACTGATGTGCATGAAGAAGCTATTAAAAATCACACTGAAGTACATCTTCTCACACAATATCATGGGCCCATGATGCATTCTATCATTACTGGTACACTGCACAGAACATTTTTGAAGAAAACAGAATATTAGTTCTTGAAAGTAGGAATTAGATGAGGAAAAATCTTAAAAAAATAATATGAACAATGATTAGATTAAAGTTTCAAATAGATGTATATTCTGCTTCCTCTCTTTTGTATGAAAGTCATGTCCCTGCTCCACAAACCCAAGTGAAAACATGAATTTTGCATATAAATAGAGTGACTTCACCACTCGATAACAGCTTCTTATTTGAATGTAAGAAAGACAGAAAAGAGCACAAAAATGCCACAAAAACACATACCAGCCTGTTAGCTGAAGTAACCACAACACAGAGAATCTTTGAATAACATGGGCTTGTATTATATGCTGTATCATTTCTAATTTTTATTATGCTTCACCCTTTGGTGACTTTGCCTGTTTCAGTCAACTAGAAATGACCAAAGGCATTTTGGTTATTTCTGGAAATCAGACATTGGTATTATGGTTGTACTTGAAATGTCATGAAAACACATCAGACAGACTGTTCCTTTACATCAGTTAATTATGCCTCTAAATTTAAGACCTACCAAGAAAATTGATGCAAAAGTTGTTTTGAATGACTTAAGCAAGAGCAAAGCAAGTGACACAAGGACCTAACTATATGTATTCTATCAAAGTCAAAAGAACAACAGTGATAAGATTAACTGCTCCATCAATTACTGGTATAAAAAGTAGAAATATTGATTTGTGATTAAATTAATAGAGAAAATAATATTTCAAATCTTTAACCTCTGACGATGTAACTGTCAGTCAGATCTCCTAACAAGTTCCAGTATAACAGATGTTCAGAACTTACAAAATTCAACCCCTGAGTGTTTAGTAATGAAAACTTGGTGTTCTGTTACTAAAATCTATTGAAATTCCAGTGTTGCATTATATACGATATACATTAATTGCACTATTCCCAAAGCAAATGTTCTATTGTGGTATAGGAACTGGAAGTATTCAAATATTGTGGTATTGAAAAGTAGCCACAGTTTCTATCACAACATAATCATTAGGAACAAAATATCAGAAAGTTTAACAGGATTACTGGAATACTTTCCTGGAACTTAATGATGTTTGTCCAAATGTACACTTTAAAGTATTATGAGATAAAATGAATTTTTTCAAACTAGCCAGTATACTGAGTGTGAGATGTTGCTGTAAGTGTGCAGGTCTATTTGCCCAATGGAATCCCACTATGACACCAATTTTCTGTTATCCAGAGATGATTAATTCCTAGAGGCAGTTGAATGTCTCACAGTGATGTTTCTCCATGCGTCAGTAGGAGCGTGTACATCATCAGTCGTCCATTCCTGACTGCTACTACCAGCATTAGTGATGAGATTTTATTTTTTTCTTATAGTATGCCATGTATCACAGATTTTTTTTCTTTTGTTGACAGAGTTTGAGGAGGTATATTGTTCCTCAGTGCACAGTGTGGATGAATGCTGCATTGTTTTAAATGGAGAATCATTCTCTGTAACCTGAGGGATACTGGCAAGTCTGATTTCTTTAAAATCAATTCAAGAGATTCGTGCTCAGACTTGGCTGGAATATGGAGGCATATACTTTTTGATCAAATAAAAAAAAATACAAGTTCTTGTCGTTCCTCTTCTATTGGGACGTAATGTTTTCTTGTAGGAAAAAAAAAAAATTAATAAGACATTTTCATGGAACACACTATATTCTGCCATATATTTGCCAGTGTATTCTACTCTTACTCAGATTAAGGCACACAAAAGTCAGGTTGAAATATCTTTTCTGTCCTAGAAAAATATGATCAGTCATCTGAATCTGTTGTTAAAATTCATGTGATTTCAGGAGAAAACGAAACAAGTAATTACGCTAGCCACACAATGCCCTTTCTTATACAATCAGAAATAAGTGCAATGGGGCTTTCTGTTGTTTGTTCATTTATTTGTTTTATAACAGAGACATTAGGGGAATTCAGCTGAAAAATATCTGCAAGATGACTTTCCAAGCTGATGACCAAAAATAGTGTTGCCTGGAATGCAGATTATGTTCTGTTCCTTGGTTCAGATATACACTTCTCCCATGGTCTCTGCAGAACAGTAATAGTTTTGCACTCTCCTTGACTGCTAATATTTTAGAACTCTATCAATGATAGATAAAATAATCATTAGAATTTCAGCTATCTCATTAGTCTTGCATCTGACCTGAAATTAAGGTGAATAATCATATTGAAATAAATCTGTGTTTAATTATTTAGCCATTCAATTGAAGAGTAAAACTATTTTTAAAGGAGGCTTGTTATTGAAATGATTATTTCATTATATTTTAAATAAATAAAATCAATTTTTAAAAATCTATGTCCAAAAGTTCAAACTGAACACCACCTCAAGTCACCACGTATTTCCTTCTACTGACATGAACACGAGACACAGACCAACAAATGAAAACATCAAAATTGCTGAAAAATATAGTTTATCATGGTTTATTCCAGCACAGGACTCAGGCTGGAATACTCAAAAGACCACAGGTCACGTCTAGCCTTCAATTACTAGAAATCAAACCAAGGCAAACAACCAACCAACCCACCCAGCAAGGTGTGGTTTTGCTTATTATTCTTAATTATTGTTTTCTATAGATTGCTATCTGAGATCAGATTGAATGTATGTGTACAACTAACTCCTAAAAAGTTAGCTGTTACATTTGCTCTGTAGAAACAATAAGTAGTACTGACCCTTGTCATGTTTCTGAGGATACTAAAATAAACCATTAGTTGTCTAAAACAAATGCTACCAGTATCTTATACTTGTCAGTTTTTCACTTCCCTCAAAAGAACTCAGAGCTTACAAATTACAGAATATACAGGTTAGTATCCCATCTTTCAGTGGGAAACTTTGATCTTTTATTGTAGTGGGAAGGAAAAAAGATGCATGTGTAGCTAGGTATTTCAGTGATGCCAGCACTGGTAAGACATTGCGGGGCAGAGAAGAAAGTTTTCACTGTAAGTATGAATGAGTTACAGGTCTTCCTTAAGCAATCATACACAGAGGAACTAAATATTGTCTGCAAGACAAGAACAAAATAATTGTGTACTACACTGGTGTCAGGTAGGTTGTACTATCTGCAGATTTCCATGCGTATGTTACTTTGCATCAGATAGTCTGAATGCATCATCCTCTATTAGAAATCAAAGATGCATTTTTATTTACTTATTTTGCACTCAGTGCTTTTGCAAATTGTCTTTGTGTAAGGCTTCATTACTATGTTTTAGCAAGCAGGCCACCTAGTGCCTAACAATAACAAGTACTCCATAATGACCTTAAGTGTTCTGCAAGTAACAGTACACTTAGTCAACTGGATATCATAATCATGTTGTCGTGTTACAACTCAGCAAAAATTATAGAGAATTAAGTCGTGCCCCCCACCCCAAGTAGGATTGTGACAGTTTCCCGTAAAAAATTAATTATGGAATAGATATGCACCTTTTTCTTGTTAAGTAAGATCAAATTCTTTTATTTAAAAGCTAATTTTGTAAGTAATCAAGCTACTTGTAAGATTTCCATTATCTCAATCTGTTGCTGAAAAAATAAATGCCAGTCTTTTTCTACAAGTAAGATCTCCCATTATTCTTGGACACACACAATTTCTAACTTAATCTAATGAAATGAAGAATAATGTAGAATTTTACGAGTGTGAATGACACATCTGGTATTACCGTTGCGAGGGATATTTCCTCCTAATTTCATTTGTGTCAGTATTTTAGAGTCCAATTCAGCTTCTTTTAAGATTGTTGGCAAAGTTTCCATAAACATCAAGAGCTACAGTGCCTATTAAGCTTTCTGTTTCATCTTGGCGCTGTAGTGCTTTCCCGTATACTGGAATGAAAATTCAATAATCTCAAGAAGCAGCCAATACTCCCTCAAAGTAAAAAAGACTACTTCCTTTCTTTACTCAATTTTAAATTACTCTCACTGCTTTCCTTGGGATAGTGAGAGTTTAAGCCTGTGGAAAGGCTATATTCAAAGGTATCAGAAGATACTGAAAATATTTTCTTATTCAGATTCTATAGACTAATTTTCACATATTCTGATTTAACATGTCTCCATGAAAATAAATCACATCACAAATGGTTTATTCAGAGCCAATGCTTTAGGCCTCCTAAACTTCAGTGGAACTTACGTTCTCGCAGCACTGGGAAATGTATCCCCAGTGCTGGATATCTCATGCAGTGCTATTTAAGTCCAAGTTTTTTTCAAAAACCTATTTACTTTGGAAAGTATAATACCTGCATCAATTTATAAATTTTTTTAGGACTTATGTGGTTATATATATGTGCGTATATACACGTTCCTTATATGGAAAATAAATGATTAAAAGCATTCAGTGAAATAAACTTCTTTTGAGTATTAAAGCACAAGTTAAGAGGGCATGCCCACCACTTACAAATCTACCTCAAGGGAATAGTTAGAGATTTTCTTTCACCAAGATACTGAACATTCTGTAGATAACTGTATGACTGTGTACATAAAACTGTCCAGTACTATCCAACACCATTTATATTGCACCTCATTTACTACTGATGAGATTTACTTTGATGGGCATTTATATTTACAAAAACAAAAAACAAACAAAACCACACCAGGGTGTTAGATCTGCCTAGAACAGGAAGTACATTCTCAATATGTTTGAAAGAAAAGAGTCTTTCATTCTGTGGTAAGCGAAAGGTCCATTTCCCAGATTTCAAATCTAAAATTTAAATTCATAACAATAACATTCCTCTGTAGCATTTTGTGGGCTTTTTGGAGTTTCACAGGGAGAAGGAATTATCATTTCTCCAACACTATGGTCTTATTACCCATCTCTTGATATATACTAGTCACGTATTAGAAGGATAAAGGATGCTCATCCATACCTGCTTGATTAATTACTTTTGCTTTTGTGATTTGTGACTGTAGGATAGAGCCAGTGGTGTCTGGGATAATTAAAAGCTGAGTGCATGAACCAGGTCATGACATGACCATGAATCTCTCCCATGATGGATTTTTAGTTGGATATGAATGTTACAATATATGAAATAAAAATTTATCAAAATAATACAACCTAATACCAACATGCTGGGGTGAGATGGCATTCCTGGAACTAATGGGCTAATTTGGTCTCTAATGGGTTAAATTGGTCTCTAATGGGATTACAGTGGACAATATAATAATATAAAGATTAATTTTCAGGTTTGCTGGGGCTCCTGAAGCTGACAGAATTTTCGCTTCTTCCAGTCTTGAGGAACAAATCATGAAGCAGGATCCCAAAAGTGAAAACATCAATACTGGCTGCAAGAATGGCTGCACTACTGATGCTGCTTGTCCTGTGCTGCCTTGCAGTTTTCCTTCTTTCAGAGTGACAATGGTAAGTAAACTTCATCTAACTACATGTTAGAGGACCTGTGACTGGTCATTGTCATCAATGTGGCACAGCCCTTGGGTGACAAGTTCTCTCATTCATCTGAGGGCTCATGCATATTGACAAGGATGCTGCCTGCCAAAAATGACAATACTGTACAGTCTTTCTGTAGCTGTGTCTTGCCTTCTAGATTGCTGCATGCCACAGGACAGCCTGCTAACCCAGACTCTGTTTTACAAGTAGAACCTACACCAACAGCATTCTTTCAGGTCCTTAAGAACTCTTTTTTTTTTTTTTTCCCCAATACAAGTGAAGGGACTTCAAGACAATGAAGTCATGCATAACAAGGCTTGTCCTATTATAAGACTAATCTATAAGGCTCTGTCTTTATTCTTTCTATCCTCAGCATAAGACCAGATTAGAAATAGCAACAAAAGGTTTTGGTTTCCTGGTGGACTAAAGGAGGCTGGAGGGACAATGGAATCGGTTGTTGCAATTTCAACTTCAACATCTATTCTATGCACAAGTACCATACACTGCTGCAAGCAGAGTGTAAAAATGACAGCATCTCTGTGTATCAAATTTAGTCCAGCAGTAGAAATATCAGTATTATTTGCAAAGTGGTTAATCATTTATAATTCTTCTATTTGAGGAAATGGCCAATAGTATTAGCCGTGCAAGCCTCTGTGGGCTAATGTAATTAGTCTTAGGCATTTTAAGACCAGATAGAATGGTATTAGAGAGAATGGAGGACTATTTTAATTGGATGATGGCAAAATCCCTCTAAGCACTATGGCTGTCTCCTGTGTTCAAAATCCTTTAGAAAGTTCACAGATTCCGATTGTTTTCTGAGGTAACAGTATTTCTATCTAAATTATATTAAATGTGTCAGCTCATTTCCAGGGTAAAAATGATAAAAGCACATTCAACTTCTGCAAAGCTGATCACTTTAAAGAAAAATATAAGATAATTAAAAGCTGTTACAACTGACAATACGACACTGCAGCTTCAAAATTCTTCCCTAATTACAGCTGCTAACTTTTAATAGCAACTGTAACAGTGAGTCAGTTTTGACATCACAATAGCACCTCAACCTCTTCATTGGGAGATAGGCTCTTGGGAAAATACAATTACAAGGTGAGTATATCCACCTAAGACCACTGCAAGTTTTGAGAAGCTTTCTTTTGTTTTTGTTGAGAATTCTACATTAGTTCTCCCCCAGAATATAGCGTCTCCAGGGATTAAAGGAGGGATGAAAATGAAAATTAGAGTCAGGCAGGCTTTTTATTAGCTCTGCATCAGGAGGTGTTGACTCCAGGTCTCCCAGTCAGCCTGACTGAAGATCGGGCCAGCACGTCTCTCCCTTAAGCCTGTGCAATTGGCATTTCTTCCTATGAAAAGTTACAAAAGTGGAAAGCTCTGAATTGCTTATCAGCACAAACTGAGAAAATTCTCATGATGGACATGTTGTCTAGAATATGGGAAGGCTCTATAGGTTCTGTGTTTTATATGCTACCTGCAGGTTTAAAATCTGAAAGCTACACATCTCTGTCCTCTAAGGACACTCATCAACACTCATGTGAATTTAGGGGTATGTACTGTACCTAAAAACCTTTAAACCAAAGTGCTTTTTAAACCAAATAACTTCCAGTGATTTTTATCTATCACTGAGAATTCACTTATATGAAAAGGAAATTCCATCACATTATATCGGTGATTCAGTGCACGGAGAAATTGCAAAATATCTTACAAAAAAGAAAACACATAAAATTTAATCACTGGTCTACTGTACTGAAATGATGTTAAGATCATTCTAAGATCAATACAGTGTTAGAATCAAAACTGAATCAAATTCTTTCCTCAGATAGTCAGTGGTTTAGGTTTGTCAAATTAATGGGCAATTCTTTGTAGACTTCATGGCTTACCCTGTCAGTTTGTCACATTAAGCAAAATTACTATTAAATAATTCTTTCTGATGAAATCTTTCAGCTTAAAGCTAATGCCAACATTCAGGTATGGAAGATTTATTTCTGTCAAGTTTGATGTGCAACACATCCAAGTAGAAGGAAGACTAGAGGAACGTAATTCTGGAGTTTTCAGTCTCTAAACTACCTTCTGATTTCTGCTGTTGCATAATTCCCACAGAATGATACATAGTCTGTTTTGAGAAAGGGTGAAATAGAACAGTGAGAAAATATGAAGTGTTGACTTACCATTCCTTAACAAAAATCTTCCTTAAGACCCAGATGCTTATAAAATCCATCTCTCTGTCACTGAATAGCTACTAAAAGCTGCCCCCAGGACAGTTTCGAAAGAACCACCATCCTGTTCACATAGTAGGTCATCAAAACATCAGTTAAACATCCTGTACATTAGGGGTCTGATCCAAGGGTCTACAACAAGATAGTTTCTATGCAGCCATCTTGCAATGTTTCTGGTTACATTTTAATGTATGTTAAAATATGTGACCATCATGGAGAGAACTAGGGAGAGCAATTGACACAGACCTCATACATTGTTGCCATCTGCTATAAAGTTTTCAGAGGACTTAAATGTGAACTGTGTGAAACCCTTTCAAGGCTTCTCTTGGTCTGATTATACCCTGCACAGACAGTATTATCTCCCTGTCTCATTGGGTATTAATTAGGTAGATCGGACCTATGACATTCACTCCAAAGCGATCATGGGGAGGAAAACATTGTCATTGTTGTTTCAGGTCTCATCTGGTTTTAAAAATAACCTTGAAGAGGTTGAAGAGGAACATTTTTTTTTTCCATTTAAAGTATCCCAAGAGTAAAAGTTAGTGGAAAAGAACTTCTAAGAGCAAATGAAGAAGGTGCTAAAAGAAAAATACCCAAGGGATCATACCTCAGACACAAATATTTTTTTAAATTACAGGTGCTCATAATTACTTGTAAGGGAGAAAACTAATTATGGCAGTCTTTGGGGAGCTTAAACATGGTAAATACTGAAAGAAAACAGCCTGGGTTTTTGAAAGTTATTTGTAGACATCGCTTACACTTTTGGTCCTTGTTGGTATGTGGTTTTTTTTAATTTTTTTTTTCTTAATGCCGTTGCCACACATATTTTTATTTATGTTAAATAATGAGAAATAAACTTCATTTTTTTTTTTCTGAATTTCATACTTTAAAAAGTTTTAAAAGGTTTTTGTCTTATAAAGAGAAAGCATTCCTGTGCTCGCTAAATGAAAGCATGAAATCCTGTGTTCCTCAACAGAAAAAGCTGTCTGAATGTATTCTGTATTGCCAATATATATTTAAGCCATGGTGGGGAAATGTATTTTTTTTTTTAATATGAATGAATGTGTTCTTGTACTGAGACAAACAAGAAACATTGAAATATTTTTCAGATACTACTATGGAAAATTTCTGTTGTACTAGAACACACCGTATAATAACAGATACAGATGTGGCTTAAAAAAACACATTCAAACATTTAGCACAGCTAAATATGTTTTGAATAAGGCTTCTTTTGCATATGTCCTAGCTACTGGCATCTTTTATACAAAATATATTGAATCATTGTTCAGACTCAAATTACCACAACCCAAAGGAAAATACATATGATTTACAAGCTACAAGCTATGTGTCCCTTTCTACATGTCAACTATGTTGGCAAAATAAGAAGCAGAGAAAAAACCCCTCAGTTTTATTGTGTATTACTTAGCTAGTAGATTACTACAGCATGTCTGGATTCATCAGTAAGTTCTAGAGTTAAACACAATGAATTGGAATTATGTATGCTTTTGCACAATACACTGTGAGTGCTCAGCACTGTGGTTTATCCTATATGGTTTTCAGTTGCATGTCATTTAGACAGGATGCTATGAGCTTTAAAAATCTCCTCTTCCACTGACACTGGTAAAATAGAAAGGATGGAAAAACTGAATGAAAATAAACATTTTGTTCCATTAGAGACAAATAGGATCCCCCTTCTCCCAATCTTCTTCCTCGTTTTTATACAAAAATATTTCAATTAAACCAAACCAAAGCCTATCTCAGTATAATCCAAATAGAATCAATGGCATAGAGATAAAATTAATTTTTAAGAACAGTACAGCCATGTAGTGTATTATTTTGATTTGTATTGACCTTTCATTGACTTGGACAAGACTTCCATTGCCCTGCTTCAACTGGAGCCAATAGTAATTTTGACATTGTGAGAGATTCACTGTTACAGTATTTCTGATCTTCTATCAATCCAAAATATTTGCAAAAATTCTGTCTTATAAAAGGCATAAAGTGTCTTTAATATCATGGCATTAAAAATTTTATGCGCTGAATACTAAATTCAATGATAATGAGTAAATCTGCTTGCTGTAGTGACTAGTCATGGACTCAATATATGTGTTACGTGGCTTTGAAATACAGCACCCTGGAAGTGAAACTCTGTGAGTGAACAGTTAAGGATCTTTTTTGTTACGAGCTTTTTACTTGGTACAGCTAATTAAGTGATTAGTTAGGTTTAATTCCAATATTCTTTTTTTGTATGCTTCCCCCTTAGATCTAGATTGGTTTGCATTCGTAACAAGCAGTCTCATTATTTATTTCATCTAGGTCCAAGTGACAAAAACTTAAATGATCAATCAGGAATTAATTACCATAAAATAGCTACACCTCACTGAATTTGGTAAAATATGTCTACAGTTATACAAGTGTGTTAATTAAGAGATTCTTGTATATTATTTGATGCATTATAGCAGTCTAGAAGTGATATTCAATCAAAACGCTGAGGGAACAAAGGAGGGCAAGCAGAGTACAGAGCCTGGGCTTTAAGAGGACAGACTCCAGGTTAGGCAGGGATTTCTTTTGGGTGGGTGAGATCCTGTGTGAGGCAGCTCAGAAAGGAAAAGTAGCTCAGGAGAGCTGGCAGACCTTTAAGGGCAACTTTCTGCAAGCAGAACACTCCATTCTGATAACACAGGAAAATAAGCAGACATTCCAGGAGACCCACTTGGTATCACAGGGAACTCATGACTGAGCTCCAGTTCAAAAAGGACATACGCAGGACATGAAAGTGAAGACACACAATAGAAACTTTGCCTCTCTGCCTCTGTCTTTAGGGAAAAGTTGTTTGTGCCTAAAGACACAAGCTTCAAGAAGGAAAGGAATTACCAGCATGGAAAAAATCCCAGGAGGACAAAGCCAGGCCCTTTACTGAGGTGCAGCATGAGAGAAAAACAGACTAACTCATAAACTGAAGTGGGGAAGGCTCTGACTGGATATTATGGCCAAAAAACAATCACTCAGGATAATTAAGCACTAGAACAGGTTGCCTGAGAGGCTGGGGAATCTCCCTCTGTGCAGGTTAAGACCTGACTGGACAAAGCCTAAAGCAACCACATCTGAATTCAATGCTGACATTGCTCTGAGCAGGAGGAGATTGGGCTAGAAACTCCCAAGGTTCCTTCCTGTGTGAATTATTCTATGATTCTATAAAAATTTAATCGCAAGGATAAGATACAGGTATAAGTATGAGCTTGATTTGTGGAATACAGTACTTTCATTTCTTTAATCTTCTGCCAGAGTAGAGATATAAAAAAACCCAAAAAACCAAACCCTTCACAACTATTACATTTGTATCAGGTCAAGAAGTCTGTGTCAGTTTTTTAATATCAGCCAAAGATGAGCAAAGACAAAAACTTGATGAGCACTTTGCATAATTGAAAAGGCAAAAATTGCTCCTTAGAACTATTTTAAATAATTCTCCACAGTACTAGGCTTATTGGGCATGTTTTTCCTTTTTGCTAATGAAAATTATTTGAACCATGAAAAGACGTTCACCTTTAATCCCAAATACTTATTTGAGGGGGAAAAAAAGAAACTATTTTGTATGTATTGTAGATTCATTAAACTATTTAGCACTCCTGGAGAAGTGGAAAATTTCCTAGCAAATGGGAAAAAAATAAAATCTTTCTCCCATGAAGTAAATAGCACTTAATACCATAGTGAAGCACAGCATTTTATATTCAGGAACAATGCTTCAGTAATACAGTGGTATGTGGCTTCAGAAAGAGAAAGTATCATCCTAACGATCAAATAAGTTGAAATGACATCTGCATAAAGCAAATGCTTTCCACGTCTTCCAGATTTTAAAATGACCGATTCAAAGCCAAAATACACAGAACTGTTTTATATTAATTTCTGCTTTTTGTGATGCAAATATATATCAGTTCCCTAGCCTTGTTACTAGTGCTTTGAGAAATATTTATATGAACCCTCAAATGCAATGAAAATGTCCAGCTGTTAGGGCTGTGCAGCTCACATGCTGCAGTGCCTGTATACACACAGCTAGAGGATGCCCTTAGATCCACCTGGTTACTGCCACTGCTGTTCCATCATGATCATCTTAGGAAATTATATTCATGTTCTGTGTATCTGAAAAACTTGAAGTTTTTCCACCGAGGAATGACAAAATCATTGCACAAAGAACCTGGAACAAAGTGGAATAAGTGTATTGCCTTTAAAGATGGAATTAACTATGGACCAGGAACAAGTATCTGGGTTCCAAAAAACCCTCTCGAGTCATGAGCAACAGTCTAAGCAGTGATACATTCATATTTAATTTAAAAGTTATAATTGTGTAGTCATGAACATTTTATATAGTTTCCCTTGATAAATGGATTACCATCCCACAATTTCTCATAAACAAGTATGTTAGTTAATTTAGTTTGTTAATAGATTAAATGTGGCAGGTAACTGAAATAGATACAAGTTTTGTCTAACTTCCAAAGGAAATAAAACATTTTTTTTTTCTGCATTTCAACTTTGTGGCTACAAACTTTTGAAATGGATGGAATATATAAATGATGCCATATCTCTAGTCAGAAGTTAAAAGTACCTCAGAAAGTTTCCTTATTTTACAGAATGAAAAAAGGAGACAGAAAACACACTTTTCCCCCAAACTTATCAGAAATTATAGACAGTAGGCGGTCGTGCTTTAACTTTAAAAAACATGCCTGAACTTTATGACTTTCTGGCTTTACCTTCCAGCAAGGTTTATTTTTGGTTCCTTTCCAACTGAAAAATGGACTATGAGATTCTCTTCAGGTTTAAAATAATTAGTAAACCCTTAGAATACTCATTATAAATAGATCAAAGCTTCAACCGAACTTCAATACAAAGGCAAGCCTTTTAGATCAAACTTGAACTACCACCCATCCCACATACATCCTGCTGATATCTTACTTTGGGTTCTGTTAAATTATTAACAACAAAATACTGAATAATTCATTATTTAAAGAAAAATAATAAGAAACTTCATTTATACAACTTTTATACCAATTACTTTTTCTCTTCTTTTCTTTTAAATCTGGAATGCCTTTTTCACTGGAAATTTAATGGCTCGATCCCACACTTATAGGTGAAATAAAACTAAAGGTAGTTAGGAAGTCAAGACAGTGCAAGCAAGAACCATTGGGCATTAATTGAAAAGGTAAAAATAAAGATGTTTGCAATGATCAAACTCTTGTTACTCTGCCAACAAGTACCTAGAATTCTTGACAACACTCATGAATGTCCAATCTCCAGGGCAATTCAAAAAGAATGTAACCAGGTACACGAACGTGTCACCTAAGAGTCACCAAAGTGCCCCTAGATGTTACTGTCATTTACAAGATCCAGTTGGATCTGAACAAGAATCTGAAAGAAGCTACACTAGGAATCCAAATTCTGGAAAGCACTATCTAGCTTTTCATATCTCAGGAATTCTCTGTGTAGAGTCTGTAGTTTGAATAGAAAACAGTCAATAACAACGGTATATAAAATATTTTGCCAAACAATTTCAAAAATACATCAAGACTGAATATAGCGCCAAGAACACAAAAGTAGCCAAGTATTTGAATCTCTGTGCTTTTAAAATTTATGAACAATATGTGATATCAGGAGCATGATATTTAATGAAAACTAGCTTCAATTTATAAAAATGATAGGAAAAATGTAGTTTATCAGTCAGCTGGCAACTGAAGTTGATGGTACATTCCCTCATGCTCTCTTTACCATAAATTATTCACACAGGTACGCTCACCATTTCTTATGACTGGCTTGTGTGCTTAGCGCTAATAAATCAGAGCAACCCTTTTGATATCAAAGTAACAAATGCATTTATATGAAGAAAAATCTAACTCTACAGATTTGAGAGCATTGTCAGTATGGAACAGCATGTTTAGTTTAGGAAAATAGGAAACTCTTAAGGAAAACTCTTAAGATCTTTATTTTTCTCTTATTCCTCTAAGCTTCCACCATAACTTGGAAATGATTAAATAACTTATTTTTCAGGGCTATTGAAATAAAGAAAAACATTTAGCAATGGTTTGCGGCAGCAGCCTGTGCACTGATTCAGAACATACTCTGTAGGTAAATGACAAAAAGGTCTGCAGCATCACTAAAAAGCATTTATTAGTGAAAGTAGATAACAAGTTCATAAAAGAAAATGCCCTTTCACAATGCATTAGTTCAAATTATCAGTACATGTCCAAAAATAGGATCACTCTGCATAAAAATGAACACACTGCAAGCACCTCATCCTTTAGTGACAAAAATACATACTATGCTGAAACACTGGTACTACAAGGTAGAACTTAAATTCACACATTTTCTAAGAATTTATGTGATTTTATTGGGCAGGTTGCAGGCAATTTCTGTCCTGTGCGTGACCAATGTCCAAGTAGCCAATAAAATAAAAATTCCATTTTCCCAATATTTTCTTCAGACTTGGAGATACCTATAGGTAGAAAGGGCAAATTTTGCACTAAAATTCAATATTTTCTACATTGTTTTTCCATTAGTTTTTCTTTTTTTTTTTTCCCCCTTTAAATTGTTAAGGACGTAATAATATAGAATTATTAAACATATAGTAAATCTTCTCATGTCAGGACCAGAAAAAGCAAGAAAGCACATATCTATTTTCAGTTCATACCTATTATTCAGTAAATAAAGTTATTCATTGCACTCACTTTATATTCCTAGATTCTTCAGGACAGAATTGTGTATTTATATTTGTATGTCACCTTCAGCAATCAACCCTGATGAGAACTTTTCAATTCTCTATAAATTCTAAACATCAAATAACTTTGATTTCCAGAAGTCTTGTTTTACTCTAGTATTATTTATGTCAGAGAGACTATTTGTTATGCTGAGAGTCATTGCTATCAGAAATAAATAAAAATTATTAAAATAAGTTTAAAAATAAAATAATGGTCATAGAAATTGTCAAAACTAATACAAAAATCTTAGCAATATTTCTCTCTTCATCATTTTGGGTTTGTTTTGTTGTTGCTGTTGTTTGCACATAAATGTTTACAGTGACTCCACAGGTTTGAAAACTTAGAAATAATAAAAAGATAAGAAAATCCAGTGAACAATAAAGATGCTTCTAATTCTCCCATATAAAAAATGCAGCCATTCATTCTCCAGTACTGAAGTCTCAATCACTGTTTCTTCCAGTTTCATTCCTTCTACACTTGCTTGAATTCACCATATACATTTAAACAGCTGCCCCGTGTATAGTGCACAGTATATGACTGTATAGCAGCTCAGACTGAACATGAAGATCTTTCTTTGGGCTTTTCATCACCACCAGACTGACACCTCTGTTAATTCAAGTCCTGTGGTATAATGTATCTGGTAAAATGATGCACCAAATGTTTGCCGCAAGTTAGAGAGCAGTGATGAAACTTGAAATAAATCATTCTTTGCTGCTACCCTAGAAACAGAAAATGAAGCAAGGTTCTGGGACATTTTGCAGTTGGGTGGGTTGAAGTTGCAATGAATTTTAGTTTAAATAGGAATGGGAAATTTTGCTACATCACACTTATGCAACTGAGACCATATTCAGATCAACTGATAGTTCGAAACAGAAGGTATAACTCCCTAAATTGAAGAGCAGCCTTAAAAAACAAAGTCTTGTTATCTAAATAGTTACATTTTATTTAGGAAAGATGATACAAATCTTAGTAGGTACTCATGCAATTGATCTACTTCACACACATTCACCTGTATTCACATTCTTATCTAAGATGTTTTTTTCAGCAGAAAAATAAAATGTAAAAATTATTCAGCCACTGAAGCAGAAGTCAAACCAAAAAGTATTTCCTCTGAGACATGAATAACTCATGGATTCTTACCCAACTCCAGCTTTCAAAGCAGCTTCATACAAACCTTTCGGTCAATTTAAACAATACAAGAATGTAGTTGCACATGCCTCTCGTTAGCATTAAGTGACAACTGAAAAGCAAGATACAGTTTTCTTATTTCTCATAAAACTCTGGGAATTTAATTACTCTTCCAGGATGGAAGATGTGTAGGTAAATCTTCCAGTAATCTTAATGGGAATCCCATGCATAAAAATGTGCATGAATATCAAGGTCTAAGAATATAGAGTTTTGGTTTTAAAATTTCTCATTTCCTTTTCTATGTGCATGCAAATCAGCATGGTTAAGCATAAATTGAAAAGGAATTTAGAGAGATTACTTTGTTAGTGGCATATAAAAGGATATTCACATGGTAACACAGAATCAGGCAGCACTGTGGAAGTAAGAGCTTTCCAAGGTCTGTTAAACTAACAAATGTGATTTCTCTTCTCTTTGATTTGCTTTGTAAAGAATACAAGATCATAACTTAACTTATTGGCTTTTGTGCTTACTGAAACTGGATTGGACACTGGTTGCCAGTTCTACTACCCAGAAATGGTCCATCACGTATTCCACTTCTAGGATCTCAGTACTCAGTATTCCATGGTTTTCCTTATATAAATTTCATGATCATGTATTACAATTTACTGCAGCTTTACATTCAAGAAACAGTTCACTCTAAACAGGTAACGGGCTTGTGGAAGTTAACATTACAGTAATTAACATTAAAGACTGTTTAATTTCATATTTCATCTGGTGTAATTTTACTTAAGTCAGTGTAAGTGAGCTGGTATAAAAAGAGCATAAATTGAAGGACAAGCAGACTATGTGTGTTTATATCAAACCTTATTTTCAGAGAACCAAAATGTATGTAAAATGATGTTACTTCTCCAGAAAAGCCCTCTTTGGGGTGGCAGGCAAGTTGAGATACAAAGATTATTATGAAGCTTTATTTTTGTATTTGTTGTCCTTTGTTTGGCATTACCATTGCTGAATTCTTGTTGGCTTGATCCTTGTTCTGGTTGTTCAGTTACTGATGCCTGTAACTAGCATGTTTCTTCCTGGCAGCAGCAAAATCAGTACTTTATACAAACCCTTGTAGATAATTTTGCATAATTTCCTTCCTCATTTCTATTTTTGGAAATATATTTAGGTGATAGGAACCAACACTGAAAAAATGGATGAACAGCAAATGAGTGTTTGCTATGCAAAAAGAATCTATACCATTTTCTCCATCCATTTCAAGGTATAACAGCAATGAAGAGTTCATTGCAGGTATGCTGGGCAATTAATAGCCAGATGAGCTCTCTTGATTCCCACAAGCTAGCAGTTTCTTTTAGTCTGTCATTAATCCCCAAAATATTACACTTAATGCTCAATCACTATTGCTTAACATTCATTTTGATCGAATGCCATATTGTGCCATGTTGTTGAATGCTCACAGGTACCGGCGTGTGACTTAACACTCTGGCTTTTCACAGTTTTCCTTATCTCCCATTTAAATTTATCAATTGCTGATTTCTATTGTTGTCTTTCTTTTAAACAAACTTTTTTTTTTTTTTTTTTCAGTTTGAAGTGCCTAGAGAGGGAGATTTCACTCTCACAATTGAAAATAAAATTGATTTTCAAAAGAAATCTTTCTCATATATGTGTAGGTATGTATCTATAAACAAAAGACAATTGCAATCCATGAATATAGACATTTGCAACAATGTAGACTCAGTTTTAAGTAAAATGGCAATGATACAGATATTGAAACGAGTGAAGCTAGTGCAGGTGCACTTGCATATAGCATCACAACCAATACCAAATCTTGTTGTGAATAATTCATATTTTCACTGCCTATGAGAGCCTTCACCTCACAAGAAATGCATAGTGTAGGTAACCTCGAGTACCTCAGCACTAAATATTTGCATCTAAGAGTTTAAAGTCAAAAGAACCATATGATGTATCACTATGGGAATCTGCTGGAGTTTTGAAATCTTCAATACTTTATCAAGTCTTTGCTGGGAAAAGGAATTTTTATGTTTATCTGGTTGGGAAGGGGAAAATAAAAAATGGAAGTTCTGAGGTGTGTGAGAAAATTATTATTTGGAACAAAATCTTATCCCTTTCCCACACTCTTTGTAAGATTTAAATAGTCTGTAAGCACATCTATGAAAAGGACTATATAGTGAAGTGTTTGCAGTAGCAAGGTTCAAGATTGTTAAGACCTACAAGGTCTCTTCCAGTCTTCACATACTCATTTTCAGAGTGAGACTAGATGTGATAAATAATCCTTTTAGTAAGAATGTTAACAGTATCTAAGCATTTCAACAGTCATATTCAATCTACACATAATTTAGTGTACGTCCTGGTTTCTGCAGCCAGCAGAGCAGCACTTGGCCAGGCATGGAATGGAACTATTTGAACCTGATCAGCCGAATTTTAGCAAGATGGCTGTATGTTCGATTTTGCGCATTTTTATGTTTATTGTTAATATTAGCATTTTACTTTATGCTGTAAAGCTGTTTAGAGCTCAAGCTAAGACCTCTGCAACTTGTGAAAGATATACGCTACTATTTCCAAACTAGTAAATATTTATGCAACATAGATAAGAGTCTTGTTCTAGGATTTGGTATCCTAAATCCTGAGATATTTTTAACTTTGGTGGCAAATTCTTTTATTAAGATTCTCAAAGCTTTAATCATCAGATAGATACGTAGCAAACAGTATATTGCTACTCAAAGTTGCATCCTATGGTACCCTACACCTATGGTACAGTAAGAGCCAGCAAAGCAGCTCATTATCATAGCAGGGAAGCTGAAACTCATGTGTCAGTCATACAAAAAAAACAAAGCACTGCAGCAGTGTGGTAAAAATAACAATGTAGAATGCCAGAGTATTGCACAATTTGCTTCCTCCGGATTTGTTTGCTTTTTAATCACAGTCCAACATCGTATTCTACAACAAAATTAAGTTTAACAACCTTGCAAACATAACACATAACTAAGCAGAATGCTTTGTTTTTCCCATTGTGACTCCATAGAAAGTCACTGAATCATTCACATTGGAGGATCCTTAAAAGGGCTGGAGTCCCATCTCCTGTGCAGAGGTGTCAGTCCTGATCTCAGACCCGTCTGCTTCAGGCTTTGGCCAGTTGGATCTTGAAAACCGCTAAGGCCAGAGATTTTAGTGTTTCTGGGCAACTTGCTTCACTGTCTTTGTTACAACAGTGTTAAATATATGCTCCAGAAGGGAATAGAAATGAGTAATGAATGACTTAACATTAAAATTTGAGTACTGTTTTGAGCAATTTGTTGGGGTTCTTTCTCCTCTTAGGGGGTTGAAGACTCATTTACTATATTATACATACATGTTTCAGCATCACAGAGTCATGCTGGTAACCTGTAGTTGAGAACAATGATCACCAAAAAAACTGTTAGTGATTACACATGGGTGACATGCAATCATTAGACTGGTCGCCAGGTTGAACAACAATCTGTATGCATACTTAATATGCAGACACCTTATAAATAGCTAATAAATGATTAAGTGAAATTGCTGTTTTCATAATGAATTAGTACGAGATCTGTTGTACATAATATTTGGAATATTTAAATGGTTTAAAATACTCCTGCTATAAGTACTCTGCAGCTGGCTGTTATAACACAGATTCATCACTTAAGTATTTTTAAATTGTTTATATCTGTCACTACAATATGCCAGAACTTCTATATCTTTTAAAAAAATTATTTGTAATTACTGGGGTCAGACCACAGGCCAGTTCTCTGAAAACAACAACAACACATGGTTGCCTCTTTGGCCGGAGTGGAACAGAGCAGAAATGGGGGCTTGATTTGCATCACACTTGAATATAAACTGCAACAGCTGCTGCGTTTGATCAAGACAAAATTTCTTTACCCAGATCTCATTCTGGGAAGCAAAATGTCATTTTTTCTAAATCAGCTGTGAAGCTGAGCCTGGTTACATAATGTACACTCTTCCCAAGTTTCCAGCATGCCGTATTTGCCCAAGAGAGACTTGGATCATGTACAAATTTTGTTCTGAATCTCCAGTAATTCTCCCACCAATTTCCAGTGCCTTTAGAGTTACAATGTGTTCATTGCTACAGAACAACATTGCAAACACTTGAAGGGTAAAGGGAGAATTTTGGCTGCTCCAAGATTGTTATTTTCCAAGTTGAGGGATCCTTCCATACATGTCTGTGTGATTTAGCCTCTGAACATTTAAAAACCTTGTGCTAGACATCCCTTTTCTCATTACAGCAAGAGAACATTATGGAAGATGGCAATCAAAATTTATTTTCCATATTTCATATTGAATCTGTGAGCAAAGTGCATGCATCTATGTTCTGTTGCCATCAGTCTGTCGGAATCTGCACAGAACACTGTATGCTCTGGGAGTGTGTGTCATTTGCTATCCAAATAAACCGATGAAAAAAAGTGAAACAACACTGGTCTTATCAGGTGAGGTAGTATTTATGTCATTCTGATAATTGACAGACTAATCAGAACCGTAAAACCCCTTAAACTAAAGAAAAATAGAAGCATAATATGTCCCTTAACATCTTACTAAAAATCCTATCTTTACAGCAAAGCTCTGCAACTATGGAAAAAGTATGGCTGGCAGTTCAAGTCAGTCCCTACAATAAAGCAATTGTTTAAACAACTGCAAACAGAGCAATTTCTAATGACAATGAATGCACAGAATTAAATAGCTTTTTACCAACTCCATGGACAAAGACATGTATATAGCGTATACAGTATTCTCTTTCTAGGTGTACTGAGCCATGACAAATGTGCATTATTTTACATAGATACAATTTTGCACACAAATTGTCATCACTCTGGTTCTTCAGCGATTATTAGAGTGAAAGAAGTTTACTTAGGGTTGAGTTGAATCTCTGTGAATTTTATATCCATCTTTCCCTTCCTACAGATCCATCACATATTGCCTGAAAATAAGCTAGAAGGGCAGCGTCTTCTGTTCTGCTAAACTTGCATTTCATTTGCCTTCAGTAAAGTTCCACAGCAGTCATGGGCCACCATTTATCTGGTAGTCCCCTTGCTACTTTATAATAACGACATACTGATGAAAAATACAGGAATATTCAGTGAGCTGAATATTGAAGAAACTGGACACTTGTACTGTACTAAAACCAAGTCTCCTTTATTGAATTACCACATGCTCCCTTTACCTAAATGAGATTGAACGGGTGTAATTTAGGGCTACCTTTCCTAAAGATTTTTAACGGTAGGGTTGTATCCCATCAAACTGCAAACACATATAGCTATTAACAAAGCCTTTGATCTTAAGGCATGTTGGTGTCACTGGGCAGAATTTCATAGACTTTAAGCCTCCCAAGGAGAATTTTTACCAAAGTAAATTCCCCCTTTGAATTCTATACACAGCAAATACTGTGAGGAGTGTACCCGTCACATAACTTTTCTCTATAGTAAAAAAAAGCCAAGTAGTCTTCTGTGCTAGAATAACTACTGCTATCTTGTGCTTTGGTAAAAGTATCCCATTGGTCCCAAAACACCAATAAATCCTTTGATGTTGCCATAAGCAGTCCATCAGTCAAAACCAGACTGAATTGTAACATCAGCTTCCCCAAAGACGTAGTTTCAAAGAAAAGAACTAATTTGACTACTTCCATGGTTCCTCTGCTCAGTCATTCAGTTTGAAGCTACTCAACACTGCACTTTTACTTTTGCCTGTTAAGCATTCTGCATTAGAACCATCAATTTCATCTGAACATTTTAGCATTTTTCCTTCAGCACTTGAGTACTTCTCCATGAGAATTTAATGCTTCACCTTGGTTCTTGTTCTCTGCTAGCTTGGCAAATTGTCTCAGGCTTTTTGATATTTTTCTCAGTACTTCTGTGTCTTGCCTCAAAGCTTTTCTTCATTGCAAGGCTCCAGTGCTTAAGTTTCTTTGAACGCTTTCCCTTCATCTTGGCACTTTGCCTTGGTATTGCAGCATATTCATCTCAGTACTTTGGGGTTCCAGCCACGTACTTCTACAACCATGTCTTCATGTCTACGAAATTTTCCTCATGGAGTCTGCTCTAATTTCTTCCTACATAGGTGGTTCTTTTCAGCTCCATTGTAAATTCACCAGGCTTAAGACAGGGTTTGATATATCTTAGACAGCGGCATAACAGTGTTCCTACATAACACAATGCACTCTCCTCCATCTCTCTTCCCCGCCACAAATAAAATGAGCAAAAATTAATTAATGAATGATAATCAGCATCTGACATAAAAAGTTACTGCGGTGAGGTTTACCCAGTTTGTTTTCTTTTCGTATTCTGATACATCAGAAACTGGACTCAGGAGAATTCTCAGGAGAATTTTGTCACTTCTGGCTGGGTTATCTGTTCAAGTGGTACTGTAACCAATACTGGTGTAGTAATATTGTTACTACTAGTATTGTTTTATGTCTACTTGAAACATTTTCACTCTTCTTCAAATCAAATCATACAATGTTATTCTGCATTTTCAGTCAGAAAACACTAATAGGGAGAATGACAGCAAGCTTCAGTTCTTTCCCAGTATTTCTGAGTCTGATGTTTCTCACTGTTGGTGCTTTCTTTTAGAATTAAATGATCACGTAGAATTCCAAATTTCAATATACTAACTCCTCCTGGATCGGTGTCAAATTCATTCTGATTGTATCATGACTAAAATATACTAATAATGATTCATTTACCAACCTTTTTCCAAAATTGGCCACCTCACTGAGCAATACATGCAAAAATTTATACATTAAATACTCTCAAAGCAAAGCAAGCAGCTCTTAATCATGGGAAATATTTTGTTTCATTAAATACACTAAACTGAATTTTTATATATGTCTGAAAAACAGAGCTACTGTAACTTTGAGTGACATATGATAGATATAATCCGTGTTTTTTATAGTCAGCACAGCTCAACAGACATCAATCAAGATGTGTACATTTATATAGCTGTAAAATGTCATACATATATGAATGTTTACACTAGATACTGTAAATATATTCAGCTCTCTTAACACTGAATTTATTTTTGTAGAACAAAAAATCATCCAAAATTACAGATTCCTTCCTAGAAACAGTTGTTTAGTAAACAGTGGCAGGTCTGGGTTTGTTTTTTTCCCCTCATCTCAGTGATCTATCTGTCAGAGTTGTATCAGTAACACACTGGTCACTAAGATGAAAGAATTACATCAAGACCCCTTCACAAGCCATCCAGCTTTTAAATCTTACTCTTTAGTGAGTGCTGTGCATGAGAAGGGAAAAAACACAACCAAGTGATGAACAACATTCTTATTAGAGTCCTCATCATGTCCTGAAAGCAGCAGGGTTTTGAGATAATGGCAACATGCAGCTATTTACAACTTGTTAACCTTAACACTGGGCTGTGAGAGCCAAACTGTCTGTGCACTAGCTGGCATTTTTCCTAAAATCTTGCAAGCCTTCGTGAAGGAAATAGTCACAGGATTTCAAATCGTCTTTTGGAACCTATTGCTTTTGTAACATGAAATGTTCCTTTTAGGGCTCTTATCTGGGGAAAAGTAGGAGTTGGTAGGAGACAAATAAGCACAGAAAGGTAATAGTGGACAGTGGATACAAGAAAATTGACAAAATGCTTTCCAGACATCTAGAGAAGTGATAGTCCAAATGTAAATTCATGGAAAAGGAAATGTAAAGAACATAAGATCTAACAAGTTGCAACACTGATATTTAAGACATACTCAAACACAGTGCTACTAGAAAACATGTTACAAGACCCTTCCATTAATCTTCCACCAACAGGCTGCATCACAAAAATGATTCTACATGATCAAGTACATTCCTTTATGTTTTGTGATATTTCAGTCTTAATCCAGAGCAGACTTGATGTCCTTATTCTTGTCCTGATTTACCTTTCATTGTCAGTCACGCTGGTATGAACGCCATGACTGAAGTCTGCTCAAGAGGATGCTGTATGTGAGTGAAGATGAATTCAGACATGAATTTTACTGGCACTGCTTCACAAAGAAGCTTGCTCAGAACCTGTAAGCACAATGTTTAGTTCAGACCAAGGACATGTTACGACTTTTATGACCACAGCATGTCCATGCATATTTACAGGAAATACAAAATACCACACTTTTGATACAAAAAGAGAAAAGAAAAAAGGGGGTGCACTCACACATGTATTGAAGAAAATACTCAGTGGCAGGTAATGTCTACAAAATATTAAGAAAATTCAGCTGAAGTATCAATCCTCTTGGTATCACAGTGATTTTATTTTGGAGTCTTGAATATTTCCACTGTGACAATATGACAATACGACCAGATTCACAGTCATGTACTGAACTGGTAACACGATGTGAACAGCAGCGTCAGCTGCAATCCACACTATTTGTAATGATGAGACACTGTGAATACAGCAGTTGTTATGCATATTATTTGCAAAGGGTGTGACCTCTTGGAAAGCTGAATGAATGCGAAACTACTGTTGTTATGTTTGACAGATGCGGTTAGGACACAGTTCATGTTTTGTTGTTATCCAAGTTTTCAGTACATTTGTGCTTCATTGGAGAGTTACACCAACAAAAACAAAACTCCTGCCAAAATTCACCCCAACTACAAACCGTCTTCTTCATGGCAGATCTAAAGCTTCCTGAAGAAGCAGGATATATTAACTACAAGAAAATTTCTTAGATGACCAATTTAAAAGTTCGAAGCAACAATTCTTGGTGAATTAGTTTATCTGCATTTTATCTTTTAGCAGTATATTCCAAGCTGTTCCCTTCCCTGCATCTGTAATGCTTCAAACAAAACAAGGATTAAACAAACTGCTTCATCACAAATGATGCGTTTTTACTGGCAGGCTGCTGGTTCAGTCAAGCTTGAGTGAGCAACCCAGGGTATGAAGAGCCTTGTGGAAAGACGAGCCTTTTAGCGGTCCTGTGCTGTCACTTTTTGATTTACCAAAAAAGTAACTGGCCAGAGGATTGAGTTGGCTTTCTGGTATATATTTATTTAATCTGCAGACCTTTTATGAATTTAGTTTTACTTCGCTTAGAAAATCAGATTTTCAACATAGGGCCCTCCAAGTTGATTAAATATGCAGTGAGGATATTTTTTCTTACACTCTAATGCTTTTTCTAATATAGAACTGAAGGAAATATTAGTCTCAGGCTTCTTCCCTTCAAATTCAGATCAATGCCGTCTCACCTATAAAATTCTCCCAACAAGACAGTGAAACTGCTTCTCATCTTGCAAACACACTTACTTTTGCTTGCACTTTGTGTTTCATTACATAATGCAGCGGCACAGACCACTTAAAGAGAAACCGTCTTTTGGTTTGTAAACCATTTTCAGGGTTTCTGTTTCATAAGAAATGTACAGAAAACTCACATTCATCTTCTCTTTAATGACTGCTCCCAGTAGAATGTTTACAGCTTTTTTAACCTGTAAAGCTGATGAACCTCTCAAGAGATTCATTAAAAACTCAAACAGGATTTTCTTCTCTTACAATAAACAATACTCTGGTAATACTATCTAATAATGAACGCATTCCGAGGGAAATTGAAAATCTGTGATTTCCCTATGGTTACATAGCCCATACATATTACCTGTGACGGTAACTATACATTTAAGGTACACTATCTTGCCTAGCTATGATTGCAATGAAGTATCTTTTGAGAATTTTTTATGGTGATTCAAATAAAGGAAGGACCAGGTTTATAGATGCCATCTTATATTTGCATAACCTTATTTTCTTGTAGTTGCACCAATGGAAAACAAACAGAATCTGTTCATATGTATGTGCCTTATTCAGAACATTGAATGCGAAGCTTCTACAATGAACACTTGTGATATCTTAGTGGAGAGAGGCTGGATTAGCACTAGCATAGTGTCAGTAGCTCACTTTATAGCCAAAGCTGAGCATCTGTGCTTCTGTGTCCTATTCCTGATTGTCAGTCAAAGAATAGCTTTTGCTGAGTTATCACCAGTTCACACTGGTTCATCAGGGCATTTCTTTTATTTGTCTCATAAAATAGCCCATCCCTGAATACAAGATAGAAAAAAGTCATTGGGAAATGTTATCAGTCAATGGCAAAACCAGAAAACCTAAATGATAAAGAGTAACTGAAAACCTGTTCATCCTCTCCTCCACACACTGAAAAAAAAGTGGCAAAAATTATTTTCTGCTGGAGATGACTAATTATACTGACATTTTTATATTCAGCACCATCAGGGTTGATCATCTCAAAGCAAGTCTAAGCCCCATGTCTAAAATATGTGCTAACAAGCATAGAGTGAAGATTGCCAATCTCTTTCTCTGGCATACACTTTTTCTATAGCTTATTCTGCATATTTAGGAAGGTCTACAACATACTGTAGATCAGCACTTTCTTATTACATTTCCTAGTGATGGAAAAACAGTCCCTATACAGGGAACCTCCTGGAACTCAGGGTAACTTTGATTTAGCTTCTTGGCCTACCAAAGATTTTCCTGTATACCTTCTGCTCTTTTCATGTATTTAAAATCCACATCTGCAAGGTTCTGAAAATATCGGACTGAGAGCTTCTAATGGTACAAATGCCATGCAGCCTTTCACATGCATTCATTGAGATAAATAATTAGGATAAGAAGCTTTCTTTCCTTGATGTAATCTAAAGGAAACAGTCCATCATTGTAGAACCACTATGTTTAATGACCAAGCAGCTACAAATAAACTGCAAACAGCAGAGATTCATTGAAATATCTTAGTAACACCTAAGTATTTTTCAAGGGAAAGTGTTCTTGTTCAGACAGCAGAATAAAATGGATAATGAAGTGGTACAGCAAGAGTCAAGGATGGAAAATACTGTGATTTCCCTACATTGAGTATTGAGGGAATACATTGGGTATTCTGCTGAGCTTCCAGTTAAAATGGGCCCAAACAAACCAACACAAATCCATGGAAGTAATTTTTAACATAACTTCAGTTAAAGTTAGCATATGGGGGATTATGATCCTTTTAGACATTTAAAAAACAATGATATCATGTTATACAGACAGCATGGAAAATAAGTGAAAGCACCTGAACTGAAGACATAGTCTAATCTAGCTTAACAACAACAAATCACTAAGTGCTAGTTCAGACTCAGGAACCTCCATCACTACCTTCCAGTGCACAGTTGTTGTTTGCCTGCCTGCTTTGACAAATAATTCCATGACAAAACAAAGAATGAATTAGAGCTTCTGTAATAGTAAAAATCCTTTTTAGAGAATTTTTAATAACCTTGGTTTCATTTACAGTAGTCTTCTATCTAGTGAAAGTACTTAAGCTTCTGTCCAAAAAAATATTGTTAATTCTCAACCTTATTTTATTCTCTTATCCGTACAATCTGTACATTAAGTCCTGCTCTAGAAAGTGTATTTCTTACATTTTTGTAGTGAACCTATCAATCAACCTCCAGACACTCTTGTAGTCAAGAGCACTAAGCCATCAACATGAGCCATCAGCAGAACACTTTTCACAAACACAAACACAATTACGCTCCACCTAATGTGTCCACTCCAGAAAACCCCCAGGAAAAACTGAATTAGCAGGTTCGTCTTACAGCTCTGAATGTCAACTAAGATCTTACAGGTCTAAGGGAAAAGAATCACTCTCAGGTTTTCTTGCCCTCAGCTCAGGTTATAAAGCTGAGGCTTCTACTTTCCAGTTGATTTTTACAGAACAAAAACGTACAGCAGGTCTTCCTCAGAAACAGAAATGAAACTAGAAGTGTTCCACAGATCAAAAGCAGTGCCTTAAACTGTATTCAGAGCAGCATTGTAGACAGACAGCGAATAGATGACGCGTTGGAGTGGCAGCCTGTCTGTATAACCTCAGTTTGAGAAGGCCTCCAAAAATTACACCCAACAGCACACACTGAGACAGGATTAGCAAACAGTGTTGAGATCCAAATCCAAGAACACACAAAACACCAGATCTCTTCTGTTCACTAGTAGGTTCCTCTTCCATTTGTCACTTCTCCACTACTCCTTGAACAACCAGAACAGCGAGGACAGAGCAAGCTCCTGAATTTGGGCAAAAAGTCACAACTGAGACCAAACGATAATGCATGACCTTTACTGAGGGGTCAGTGTCTTTTTCATAGAATCGCGGAGAAGTTCAGGCTGGAAGACACATCTGGAGATGTGGTCTAGCCAAACCTGCTAATCAGCTTCTAAGTTACATTAGCTTGCTTTGGGCCTTAGGTCAAGCTTTGAAAATTTCCAAGGGTTCTTCTGACTATTAAGTGAATGTTTTTGTAGCATGCAAAAAGGAGAAACCGCTTTGAGTATCTCTCTTGGTTTACTTATGTGCTTGCAGCTTCAAATAATTCACACCGGCAAAACTCAGATGAATAAACTGTTTAGGTTTGGAAAAGTAGAAAACAGCAAAGGATCTAGTGCAAATTAGCATGCATAACCCAGCCCAAAACCACCCTGATGTCACAGACATTGGGCAACTCTTCACATTGACAGAAACAGGTAATGACAACCAGGGCTCCTGTTTACAGGCTCCTTCACAGAACTGAGTAGGATTTCCAAAATCTGAGAAGCTGGCTGTTGCCAGCCCACAAAGGGTTTGACATGTCTCTCCCTCCTAAACAGTTATGGTCAAGGTCACAAGAACTACATCAGTCGAAGCTGTATGTACGAAAAGGAAAGGAGGACAATCTCCTGTAACTGTAATGACGGATGGCATCCTTAATCAGTTCTTATGGATCACAAAACAGTCTATTAAAAATGATCATTCCTTCAGTGATCAGACTAAGAAATACCTGAGCATATCTAACTTTTGTGAGACTCATCAACAGGTATTTTACTACCATAGTAACTTACTGAAGCTGTTTCCAAGACTATTTTGACATTTCATCATTTCAACTTAATTGTCCCTTAGAGGTTCCCTACACTTTATTTGTCTTCCCCATCAGACCTATCTGTAATGTCACAGTGTTGCATATTTATAATATATACATATAACCACCTATGCAGCAGTTAAAGAGGTGCCATGACCAAGCTTGCACTTTCATCACTGAAGCATCCCAAACTTTTCAAAGTATTTTCTGTTGGTTGATTAATATTTCTACCAACCACTGTCCCCCAGTTGCAGATCTGCAAAGGGATGACTTTTGCTTCAGCAATGACTAAATCAAGACATAGATCCAATAGTCTGAAGTGACTGAATTTTCAGAAGGTAGTTAATCTTGCAATAGCCATACTACACCACCTGCCTGCCTCATCTAAGTCACTTACTTTAAACCTTTTTCCAATTATTTTCTTCCAAGCTTTTTTAGCATTTAATAATACAATAAAAAGCAAAAGTACCGTACCTGCCAAAGTAAATTACTTATAAGGAACTGAGACTGTACACATTTTTTTGCAGACTGATGTTGCACTATTTTTGATTCAGAGTGTATTTTTTAATTTCTAATTTCTGTAAAATGCAGTACAACCAAAATACAAATGTTGACATTCAGGGGACTCATAACAAATGGCACTTATATGAAGCCAGATTAAACATTCATCAAACTTAACAGGGAAATAATCTGGGTTTTTATATTTTCCCATTGATGTTAAACAACAACAAAGCAGCTACTGAACAAATTGTATAACACAGCATATGAAGCTAAGCAGTCTCAAATAGCAATAATATTTTGTTAATTAAGATTTTCTGGTAATTTAAGAATACCCTACACAGTGATTCCAAAAAGCCCTACCCTAACACAAAATTGGAGCCAAATTCCATTCATATTGTTAGAAACTTCTTACTGAATTTGAGCTCAGTTCTCTTCCTTTTCACTCTTCCTCCAGTGTTTTACCATCTGTTTATTGTCTCGATTTGTCTGACTGGATTATAAAGTTTAGATGAACAGAAAGTTCAAAGGATCTCTATTTCTGATGGGAATTCATGCTCAGTGTGATTGTCTTGAAATATAAACAAGACTTTTTCCAGTGCTGGTGGTTCAAGTCACCAACAGTTCGTTAACCATACAGGCCGGTTGATGCTTAACCATATTTGTTCAATGAGCCACAAAATACAGAATGTTAAATAAGTAACAGGCCCCACATCATGATACCGTACATTTCTTTGACACAGGCTGTTCACGTCTTTACTTTCAGACTCACAGGCACTTTTTCTAAAGTGGTCAAATGTCTTTTTCCCCTCTCTTTGTAGCCTGAAACACCTTGGGTGAATGTTCTATGAACTCCTCTCAAACACACTTTGTGTTAATGCTTTAGGGTGCTTGGAGAGCAGTTCTTGAAGATAGTTTTCTTTGTGTATGTAGATAAAGCTAAGCTGTGAAAGAGATAAACTAACTGATATTTGACTGAACGTATTGTCAAAAAATAAATAAATACGGCTGATGGCTTACAAGTCTGTAGCTTTTTCAAAAGGTATTTTAAAGAATTTTTTTGTTAAGAAAGCATGGTTTATGGTGCTCTTCTAGATGTATGGTCTTTTTAAGGAACTTTTTTATGAAAAAACAAGAGGGTGGGAGAAGAATATGTGAACGCTAAAAATGTTACAATAGTTCCATTTTGTAGTCATCATTATTTCAGACCAATTATATACAACTGAAATACATTTATTTTCCAGTATTGAAGGACCCTTCTATAACTTTCATAGTTCAGATTTAACTAATGCCATAAACAATTACACATGTACACTTACGTAATTTTCTCCTCAAGTTTATGGTGGAATCATAGAAAATAAAGTAGCGATACCTGTAACTCCAGCTGCTATTTGGCCAGAGGAAAAGGCCATTCTCAATTATGTTAGAAAACTATCACAAACTTACTAGGACAACAAACTCCTTCATTTACCTAATACCTACTCTTCTTTAAGAAATCATAAAATTACAGATATCCTGAGCATTAATTTTTAAAAGAATAATCTGGTAATTAGACATGAATATACACTTGTCTGACAAGCACTTAACTGATTTCCTGCAGTAGAGTCCCAATTACAGGAAACTATTCTGAAACTCTTAGCTGGAATCCATTCACTCTGGTAAAGTCTCACGTGCAGGCAAGGCAGGAGATTAAAAGAAAATGCATTTTTTGCATTTCATTCCCATTTTCACCCCCAAAATTAATACTTTGTTGCCTTGTATTGTAGATCTTAATTTACAACACATTGTCACATACATTTTCCAAGGGTCAATTAAATGACTGACAAAGTAAAGTTATTACTCTGTATAATGATAGCTTTTGTTTTGTGCCTTCTACCTTGCATGTATTGATAAATTACTGGCAGAAACTATCATCCGAACAGTGAGGTTCCAAATTATCTGAGTTCAGAATTAGACATGGACGTTACTATTCCTGTTAAGTCACCATTTATCGAAGTTTCAAAACTCTGGAATTCCTCTGCATCTTCCTTTAGGGAATGCTGTGGCACATTCTTCGGCTGTTCTAACGTGCACAAGTCAAGTCTAGGTCTTTCATTGTAAACATCATTCAAGTCCTAAGAAAATCTCTTTCCAAATTGTGAATCCATTTCAGAAAGAAAACTACCCTGTACAACCACTGATCCTGGTAACCAGGTGTCTATCGGGACACACCGTTTCATACCTGTTTGTCAAAAGACAAGAAGATATGTATTTTTATAACTACAAAAGCAATCATAGAACGCGCGTAAATGACTAAACATGGGTTTAAACTAACGCTTCCATTAGCAGAGAGAAAACTCAATTCCTCCCCAAAGTCATGAAATGTCCTTTCTCAGGAGGATTACCAACAAGTGTGACCCCCTAACGCAACCTGAGTTCCAGACTAAGAGCGGGCAGATGACTTTTTATTGCTGTTCCCTATGCTACATTTGAAAGGCACCTGCAGTTCAGTCACTCCCCAAATATTTTTTCACTTTTGATGTGCAGGTATGTGTCGTATGTGCCAGGCACTAAAGCTGGAATCAAGCCTGATGTGGCTTTAGTCTGCCCACATCATAGTCTGCCCACTGGATCACAGATCCAGTAGATCCAGTAGATCTATCTTTTCCATACATATAAATTTATTTATTTATCAAGATAGCAGTAACGATGATGGTGTAAGTAGTTGGTTAAATGAAATATGCTGTGCCTAAAGCATCCCAAACTTTTCCTTGGATATTTTTGCCTTTAGCATGTATTTCCTGCTACTTGAGTAGATAGCATAAAGCACACATAATCACTAATTAAATTCTAAAAAAAATAACGAAACTATGTCCTTAAGGATGTAGCAGATAAACGCTGATATACAAACAGACTACATCACCAGTGACATCTTATTTCTAGACCAGCTTGGAGGAAGAAAATCATCCCCAAAACAACCATATCAAATGGAAGTAGTACACAATGCAAGATGTTCCCCTGGCAGGAAAATGAAGCAGGCAAAGTTTCTGCGCACACTGAACTGCCGGATTAAACCCCACAGTGATGGGTTTTAAATACAGTGGGCCACCTCTGGTTATAATTTCACTATTGAATTTGGAAGTCTCCAGCAATTTCAATGTTCATCTCTCTCTCTGAGAACATATTTGGCTCTCTGCTGATCTGGTGATGTCTGTGCCTTTGAAATTATATAATCCTTGTGGAGTCTATCGCAATTGAAATGAAGAAAAACAACAGTCATTTCAAAAGAACTTCCCTGAAAAGTCAGTAAAGCACTTGCTGCTCACCAGGCTCAGTCCTGTCACCCTTGTGAGCAAAACTCCTCTGCAGCAACACCTTCTGTACCGCCACAGCGCGCTCAACTCCTCACCGAGAGACAGACTTTCAAGTTTGTACATTATGTCATGCAAGAAGCAACTCCCCAAGGCCCTGTTCCCACAGGAACATTTCACAGACTGCAGGAAGCCTTGGCGCAGGCCACGCTGGATCAAGAAGGCTAAGCCTTACGGAATCTAGAAGAAAACATTCCTAGGCACATCTATAATAAAGTAATTGTCAACAGGATATTTATGAAAAGCAATGACAAAAGACTTCAAATTAAAAGAATGTGTAATTATGACACTGTTACAGAAAGCCCTTTACAGCTTCTTATTTGCTGTCAAAAGTACCATGATTTGATTGTATCTACACCCTGACTTCCACAGTCTTTTTTATCTGTATTCTAAGTTTTACATGAACTTTCCCTGGACCTTCATGAAACCTCGTGTGCAAGTGGGGTGAGTTTGGTGGGGGGTTTTTTCACTGAAATATGAAATATTACTGCATGATTCTGTAAACATTATTTATTTTCCTTATTTGGAAACAGGATTTTTTTTCCTAAAAAGCTTTTGAAATCTAAAAAACAAAACAAAACGACAAAAAACCTATCATTCACTTATGCCGGTGGTAATAAATATTATCTCTTAAAATGTGTTTTCCACCAATCCCACTCTTATTCGCAATACAAGACCTTAAAGACAAATTTAAGGATCATTTAAACTCTTCTTTCAGTGGAGCTCTTAAATGTGCAAAAGCTATGGAAGCTTTTATGCTTCCTGGCAATTCACTCCGCTCATTCAGAGACCATAATTGAAAAAAGACTGTTTTAAACCTATTTTCCTTACTTTCCCATTGGATAATGAGAATGGGAGTCTTCCCACAGATCTTAAGGGATAATCAAATCCCCATTTCCACCCTAAATTTCCTGCTTCATATTACTTGCCTGGCTATTTGCAGGGAGCAGGAGTTTTCAGCAGAGCCAAGCAAGCTGCTCACCACTACTTCAGCACATGGAAGAAACACAGCAGTTCCCCATTTCCCTTTGGTGATCTTGTTGCAGAAGGAGGTAATTGGGACAGAAGACTATTAATCTCCCTTCTGATTTTTTTATTTAAATGACAAAACTTCCATTCAAGCAATACTGATTTATTTCTTCCAGTCCAAAATGCTTGGAATACAGCAAGCTGTACCTTGAACCTACTGCATGAACACAGGCACTATGTGGGCACATGCAACTGGAACGTGGAATCTACGTGTATTTTTCATTCCAGTCTTTTAACTTCTAACCTGAAATATGCACAAAGTTCTTATAATCATTCATATACTTTGTCTTCACAGATGAAGCACCTACTTCACCGTTAGAAGACGGCTATGTAACTGAGATAGGCAGTTGGGACAGACTTTGGGAAGCTTTAGAAGAGAGGCACCAATCACCACAATGGCCGTTCAGGTGTTGTACCTGGTGAGTGTGCTTCAGTAGCAGCATCCTCAAAATCCTTTCAACACCTCTGACAGACAGTCAACGTTATTCAAAAATGTATATAGCTCTTTCTAGCTTACAGAAAGAATAACTTCACTGGTTAAAGTAGGAGGTTTGGGAGTTTTGTTTTGTTGTTGTTTTAACTTGACCCTCAAAAGAACTGGAATAATGCTGGTGGCACTAGTTCTGATACAACCTGAAGCAGAACCATTAAACTGAAGTCTAATTCCTGTTTTGAGCCAGTGCTGTTCACCTTTAAAAAAAGCCCTACTGCCGGCTTACCAGTCACAGGCCCCTTTCAAATCCAGCTGTAAACGCTCACCTGGATCCACATCAGGCTTTCCAAATCTGAGAGGACTTTTTTTTTTCCTATTCATCTCTAAATTTTTCAGGCAGGCATGATTTTCTGCAAAGCTTTCTAGAAATTCAGTTTAGCAGTGCTCTATTAGCAAATACCAATACTTAAGCTCAGAGCCCATCTTTAAAACTAGCTGTTCAATTGCTAAGCAAATGGGTGTTTTAATGGGAAGACTGACATATTCTTAACTCTGGGAGTGTGAATGGCTCCAGTGTAAGATTACTCAAGTCCATGTAGAATACAAATGCAATACGGGACCACAGGTTCAGATCTTTGATCTCCTTTTTCGCAGAAGCTGTGATGTATAAAGCCAATTCCACTGAGCAGACAGTCCTACATCGAATATAAATTATCCTTTAACCATAGCAAGGCTCACATTTAAAGAAATGCTGCAAGGATGAACAATGCAGCCATGAAACAGAGTTCTTCTGGAGCAAAAATGCAGACCAGGACTGCACGGATAACCATGGTTTCCAAAGACAAATTTTTCTTCAGCTGTTATTTGATAAAAAAAACAGAGACAAATCTGGAACATTTGTACATACAGAAGTACAATTAAAGCACACTGCTTACTCTTTCTATAAAAAAAAGTGAGCTTTTTTCCTTGCTTCATTCTCCAGATTAAGCATCATTCCCCTAAGAAGCATAACAAATGATTTCAAAATGTGGAAACCAACAGTCTCAACTGAATATGGCTTGAAATTTAAGCACATCTTTTCCAGATATCTCTTCAGAGGAAGAACCTTCTGCCTACTGAGCTAACACTAAGCTCCCTGGAGTTTCGCCATGAATATTCTAAACCCATGTCTTACAATTCACTATAAGTCATCTTTTGCCAAAATAAAATGCTTAAGAGGAATTCAATATGCTTATGCTGCTTTTCTTCATTTTATTTAAAAATGTGAGTTTCCATCTCAACTTCATGCCAAATATCCAGCAAGAGACAGACAGGACTGTGGAGCAGTTGCCTCAGGTTTTGTACACAACTCAAATGGGAAAACAAATCACTTCTGAGAACATCCACTATTTTGTTTTGCTATATTCTGTATACTATTTTGTATTTAACCAGCTCTTTTGCAGTTATAGGTAAATCCTATTGAGCGTTCTTGCAGGAATTTCTCTGCTGCTCACATCAGTTACAACTTGGGTGGCTCTAAGCAACGGTGCTCTCCCACTCGGTGGTGTTTATTTGTGTGCCAACTTTGCGGGGGTGGATAAGGTTAGTAAACAGATAAATAACTAACTTTTTTCCTATCTTACCTCTTTTGACCTGGGTAATCTGACAGATCAATGCTACTTCCACTGCTGACAGGCAAAAAGTTAAAATTTATCTGTGGCTTAATCTTTTTGTTCTCTTTAGGTTTCCTTTCAGCAAGGCTTGAAGAAGATGCTCTTTGTGGCTCAGTTCTCTATGCCAGCACAAAATTCAGCACAAAAAGAATGCATGGGTGAGTTGATAATATCTACTGTCCTCAGCTCTGCTCTGGTTCAATAAACTTGAACATCTTCTCCCCTCCTTTGCCAAATGAGATAAGCAGCAACAATTACTCAAGATGTATTAGCAACTCAAGCTTAAAAAGACAGGATCAGATGAGTCGACTCCATCTCTTTCAAGCTCACAGCTTCTTTCAGTGTCCGAGAGGGGCACGTAAGTCCCTGTTTGCCTCTTGGCACACACCTCACAGCTACTTCTTACAGGCAACTACACCAAGGTTGCAAAAGGAAAATGAGAGAAATGCTCTGCTTTTCAGATCGCCTACAAGGTTTCTGCTTGTAAGCAGCAGGCTGTAAGCTTCATGCTGTTATGGCAAAAGTCACAACTGAACCATCCTCCTCTTTCCCAGCCATGAAATTTTCCCCTTGCCTTTCTCTGGTCTCCATAGCTGAAACCAAGAATTCCTTGGACATCACTGCAATGCCTCTAACCAATTCCAACTCCCTCCAGAGCTGGAGTAAATTAAAATATATTTCAGCCTGATCTGGTTTTTATCCCATTCCAGTACTCCACATATACAGCAACTTCAAGCTTACAGACATCCCTTCATGGTTGAAGAAAATCCTTCAATCACAGAACTTCATTTACAATCCAGCATAATTTTTGCTGTCTCGTCTCTCCACAGCAGCTAGGCATTTTGATGCAATCCTCATTTAATGCAATCTCCATTACAGGATTATGATCACATCAATAAAATGTTCCATATGTTTGGGGCTTTTCCCCCCCCCCATCCCTCTCCCTCTCTCATTAATACCAGGCGCTATATCTGCAAAAACCACCAAATCCAACGGGCTGACAGAATGCTCTAGGGAGGTAGTGGGGGTTACACATTCAACAAAATGCAGCAGCCAATGCAAACTGCCCATCAGAGATTGAGACTGTAGATCTCATCCCTGAGCGGTGTGAGTTAGCTCTGCGTCCGCGCTGCAAGCACGGATCACAAACGTGCTCTGCTATCAGACTGAAAATAAATACCTCTTTTGCAATCACTTGTGAGCTCTGAGTACTTTTCACAGGAGCAGACTTTCATTTTACTTGATCAGTTCCAACCTATCAATACTGTTCTGGATGAACTGCTGATGGTCTGCTGTAAGGGGGATGCTGGACAAAAGATATCATATAAAAGGATATAAAGCCCCCTTTTTCCCCCAAGCCCCCCCTTCTTACCTTCAGAGCCTTCTCTGCACAGGATGTCAATCTACATGGGCTCCACAGCACATCATCAAGGCGTTTAGAGTAGCGAAGGCTGCCCCACTGCATGGAAGTTAGACCGCTTTGCAACAGCAAATCCTCGATCCAAAACACAAGCAGCTTCTTGCCATGCAGTGTGCCGAGCACGATTCGTAAGCGACTTCCACATAGGGAATAAAATCGTAAAAGAAAGGGAAAAAAAAAAAAAAAAGGTATCCTAACTTTTAGGTAAGCCTGAGTTTGTTTTATTTCTGTTGGGTTTAGTTAATTATTTGCTTTGCAGCTGCAAAAGGATGGAAAGGCAATCGCGCCCTGGAAGCCCCGCACCAGTCCACAGAAGTCCTGCCGCGTAACCTAAGTTGCGCGGGGGGACTCTGAACTCCGCTCCGCAGCCCCGCAGCCCTCCCCTCGCCGGGCGGCTGAGGGGCGCGGGTGCCAGGTCCCCACCACGGGGAAGCCGCCGCCGCTGGGCGCTCGCCCGCCTCCCTGCGGGCCCGGCTGCTGGCCCGGCGCGGCCGCTGCGGCGGCCCTGGGGGCGCGGGCTGCGCTGCCGGCGGCGCCCCGGAGCCAGCGCTGTCCCGGCGGCGGCTCCGGCTCGGCTCTGCCGCGGCCGCCCGCGCCCCGCTCTGCCGCTGCCAGCCGGCCCTCCCCGCGGCTGACATCACCGCCAGGAGGAGGAGCGACAGCGGGGATGCGAATGGCCGGGCCGAGGGGGGTTCCCCCTCCCGGAGCCGCCCTGCCTTTTCCTCTCGGAGAATCCCCCGAAAGCGGCGGCGTGGTCGCTCCGTCGCCTCGGCGGGGGGCGGCCCCAGTCGCCGCCGGCGCCCCCCGCCCCGCGGCACAGGCCCAGAGGGGCCCGCGGTGCTGCCCGGCGGGCGGCTCCCCGCGTTCCCCCGCTCGGGGTCGGGGCGGACCGGCCTCAGGCCCAGGCAACGGGGTCGGAGCGGGGCGCAGCCCGGGGCTGTCGGGCAGCCCTGCTCCGGCGGGTCGCCCCTGCCCCTCAGCCTGGGCTCACCGCCTACACAAGCGCCGCGGCGGCGGTGGGGAAAGATGAGGCACCCTCCTCGGGCGCTTCGAGCCGGCCCCGGCTGCGAGAGCGCTCGCGGAGGCGGCCGCCGCCCCCGGCTCCCCGCGCCGCCCGCCGAGCCTCTGCGGGGCCGGGCAGGGGGCGCCGGGTAGCGGCGCCGCGGAGAGACGCGCTTCCCCGGCTGGGCGCCCGCGGAAGGGGCGAGGGCTCCGGTCCGGCGGCCAAACGGCGCCTTCGCGGGCGGCGAGTGTTGGACGCCCAGGGCGAGGGGAGGCAGCGCGGAGCCGCGGCGAGCGGGCGGACGCTCCGGGTGGCCGGGGTCTCACGGAGGCCAGGAGAGCCCAGCCGGGGGCGCCGGGACGGAGGCGCAGTGTCGCGCCGCAACCTCAGGCGAGGACCAGCTGCTGAGGGGGACGCGAGTGGGAGAGCAGCGCCGGCCGCGCACCGCCCCCGGGCGGCCTCCGCCGGGCTGTCCCGCCCGAGCCGGCCGGGCCCCGCGCACCGAGCAAGGGCCGGCGGGCGGCGGGGACCGCCCTCCGGGGACACGGCGGCGGGAGCCGGATTGGGGCCGCCCGGGAGGCGCATCCCCAGGGAGAGAGGCGGCCGTGTGACGGGGAGGGAGCCCAGCCTGTGCCGAGTCAGTTCATTTTACGTGCAGGGTCAGTGACTGCAAAGTGAGCTTGTGCTGGTGAGTTCAGCTGCTGGTGAATGCTTGCGTGAAAATACAGTTAATTTGTGGTGTTGATTTTAATAATCTGAGTATCTTGAATTATTTGCAGTATTTCTCCAGATGCCTGCAGTAGGCACTTCTCAGTGAAGACAATATTTATTAGTAAATAATGTAGCATTTTTTTCTGTACTTTGCTTTTGGATGTGGAGACAGTTTTAAACTCTTTTCTGATGAACAAGAAAAGAAATTGCACTTACCATAACATCACACATTTTTGCACGTGTCCTTCTTTAAAAATAGTATGACAATGTATGTGAAAGCCTTGTTTTACCTTCTTCACTGTAGCAAGATGTAGGTGATGTCTCACTTTTATCGTTAAATATAGCTTAAACACTGGAATTATCTGAAATAAAGGTATGTAAGAAAGAGCATGAGTTCTAAAAACAGCTTCTAAAAATCGCCAGTCATTCAGTGAATTGTATCCATTTTACCTGTTAACTCATATATTCAATGAGATTTTTTGAATATGGACTTGGAGTGAACAATTGCATGGCCATTAACCATGCTAAAATACTACAGAACTGATGTAATTCCGCTTTCTCCAGGTTATATTTCCATACCGTATTTCAGTTGCCTGACTTTGACCAAAAGCTCATTGTATTTTACTCTGCTGGGTACTAAATTCTATGAATTTAGTGAAGTTGTGACTTCATTATTTTTGTCCCATATACAGACAGCAGAGGTACCTGGTTATGTATAAACAGAACATTACCCACAAATTAGAGTTCGTGTCCCCACTGCAGTGCAGCATGATGCCGAGACTAATGCCTACCAGCCAGTTCTACTTATTTACCAACAGTTCTGAAGATCTCATAATAAAATGTGAAATAAAGCATATAAAAACAACAGAAGGACAGAAAAGAAAAGCAGTGTGCAGCTCTGCGTGTTGGGTTTCCATCACATTGATGGCATACAGATTAGGACTGGTTGTCAATCCCTGTAATACCTGTTTCACTGAGCTGTCATTACAATGGATTTCTAAAATAGCCAAGTTCATAAAAGGCATTCTCTAATAGCTCTATTTTACACCTAGGAAGAGGCAATTGATATAAGAATTTCTGTGTATTGTCTGGATGTGTTCTTGTCCTCCTGGTTTCAGATTAAATGAAAATAAATATTATTACTTGGGAAAAAAAAATACAAACTGAAAGAAGATGGAATATTACTGGGAGATGAAATGACCTACATGGTGGTTTGTCCTGTGCAAGAGCGATTGACTGTGACAGCATCAGCCATTCCAGAGAGAAAAGCCACCAGCATGTCTGGGGGGTGACCCATCCTGCTTTTCCATGTGGTCTCTAAGGAGAAACTGCAATGGGTCCAGCAGTTCAGCCTCAACTATGTTTGAAATACACACTCAGAAGTCAAATTTAGTGAATATTGTTATTTAATTAAAAAAAAAAAAGGGGGGGGGGGAGAGTGGTAGAAGGAGTCGATGGCTTATTTAACTGAGATTGGAGGCGAAGTGGTAGACTTGAAAAGGGAAAAACCCCTTTACAAACCAAAGTAGTTACATCATGAACACAAAGAGTCAAAGACAGGGTAAGATTAAATCTGTCCATGCAACAAATGCATCACTTTGCAACGAACCAAAATATTGCTGCGTATCAGCCAGTATTGCTGCTACCCCTGACCGAGATCAAGGTCTAAATCCTGAAATTGTTTGTTACTCCAAGCACATGAGGAGGCCCCACAGGAACTATTCACATGTGAAAAGAGCCAGGACCAGAGCCAAGGTTTTGCATACTGTGAAGGTCAAGCTTGAAACTCGCACTGAACAGGAAAACTCTCAGGACTCTGCTTTCCACACAGCACCTTCGGCTGATTCTTGGGGATGCTCTATGCACTGCAGCTGACCCAGAGCCGCTTGTGTCCTGGCAGGTCCCTGTGAGGGCTGTGGCCGCCCGGCAGGCTGCTGCCTGCAGAACCGGGGCTCTCCCTGCCTTTCCCCCACTGCAGTTATTGTGGTTCCTCTGCCCACAGATGCTGATTTTTTAATAAACTTCTCTCAAATATAAGGAGAAAAGTCTCATCAATGTTATACAACTCCTGGCTTTACAGTTGCTGTGGAACAGCCTGTTAATAAAAATGCCCTGCCTGTAGGACAAGTTCTCAGTGTTTTTGCAAAGGTCACACAAAATATACTGCTTGAGTAGCCTTGCTGTGCTCACCCAGAGAAGTCGTGGAGAGGCCGCTGGAGATGACAGTCTCCGAGAAAGATTGTAATTCACTTTTATGTCTCTGTGCAAGAAAATAGGAGACCCAAGTCTTCCCCTCACTGCTCGAAATGGGGTATGTATGGAGGCTGGTGCAGGGAACAAAAAGGAGCTCCTTTCCCCAGGCTGACAGAAGGCTGGAGGCTTTCACTGCTGAAGGCCTCGCACAGTTCCGCTTTTCTTTTTTCCTGTCAGAGCAACAGAAGAACTCAAAAAACAAATTGCAATTGCACTGTACCACATCTTTTACTTACCACATAAAAGTAAGACTTTTATTCTCCATATACTTATGTGAACAACAGTTTCTTTGTCTTCTTTTTCCCTCATCCCCATTTGCTGGAAACGTAAAATAAATCCCACTTGGGATCTTTGAGCTCCAGCACTCTTTTTAGTCCCATGTCTCAATAATGGAAATTCCCAAGTTTCAGCTTTTCTAGGAGCAATGTTTATCTAGTTGCACTGTGTTTCATAAATGCCAACTGATCCTGTATCTGGACTTCACAATGAACACACAGCAGATCTCTCCAAGTCCCACCTTTTGCGGTGAGCCATAATTTACAATGGCTGATCAGTTTTGCTATAGCATTTGTAGATTGATCTTTTTTTTCAAGAACTTGACATAACTTCAGGTCGAAACACTTTAGGTCAAATATGGTGTTAACAAGAAATGATGGATATATTAAAAAAAATCCCTATTGCTACAAATCAAGATGAACAATTGTCACATAACTATCTGGTACCTATTCCTTTCATTCCAGGATTGGAGACATTAAACATCTATTGATAGCAAGTGGAAAGTTTAGATTGTATTATCTTTGGAAGGGTTACAATGTCTAAATACACATTTTTGAGGGCGAGCCAAGCACCAGTGGTGTTTATTGTCTCGCAGGGCTCTTGCCAAAATGATTACAACATGGGCTCTTGGAAGTCCATACCTAACAGTGGGAGGTAGAACATACTAATTTTATAATCATCTCAGTTGTCAAGTGACCATGCTTTTTAAATGTCATGAATTATGTATAAAACACATTAAATTTTATACTGCACATTTTGTTTGTTCATGCACACGTACCAAAAGGCCCTGGCTTTGGCACAGGTGCATGAGATGAGACGTTGGGAAGACTCGAGTGGGACTTAGCGCAAAAGCAGGAGTTTGTGCACCAGTTCCCCACCTGACTGTGTGAGTCAGGAGCTGTGAAACCGAAGGTAAAGGTGAGATCTTAGTACGACTTATATAACATAAAAATCAAGATGAGTTTTTAACCTAGGAATTTACAAGATACTTTTTGTGTAATAAATATTTGTAATTTGTCCTTGATAACAGGAAATTATTTGAGTAATAAAAATCTGCAGAAACTGTTCATTTAAATTAACTTTGTAAACTTAACAAGTGTTACACTGTGCTGTTCTCTGCATCTTTAAGAGTGTTTGGGGATTTGTGTCTTGCAAAATAGAAACAAACTAAGAAAGCTGAAATACATTGTGTCTTTTGCTGTACTTTACAGCACAGCTTGTGTTTAAGAAGCAGTCTAGACATGCAAAAATGCTAGAATAAACAATATTTTTTTCATTATTTTAAATTAGCTTGTACTGGAAAGCTATAAATTTCAGAATGATATGCACTAACAGGATTGCGTATCTAATCAAATATTCAAAACAAAAGATACTAAAAGGTTATTCTGTTACGCCCTTATATTTCCACAAATCTTCAGGATATTTTACTTAGTATTGTGAAAAGTTACATATTTCGGTCCTTCCTTCCTTCCTTCCTTCCTTCCTTCCTTCCTTCCTTCCTTCCTTCCTTCCTTCCTTCCTTCCTTCCTTCCTTCCTTCCTTCCTTCCTTCCTTCCTTCCTTCCTTCCTTCCTTCCTTCCTTCCTTATTAAATACTACTTAATATTCATTATAGGGCTTAAAATATTAGTTGGTCTCAAACAAATAAGCATGTTTTTCTTTATTCTCCTTTCAGCTGAACTGTGTGTGCAGTTAAAGAATACCTTGGCGTCACCACTTCCATCACTGGTCTCCAGATAAAACAGTTCATTTCTGTACTCATGGTCATAAATTGAAAATCTCAATCATTAAGAAACAGATATACATCTATAGTTAGACATAGCTCACAATCTTCATGTTAAAAATTGTAATTGATTTAATGAGTGTTTTACATGCCTAGATTTATTTGTATTGTCTTGCTAACAGAGTAAAGACTTGTTAAAATAAAGTGCTTTTAAATCTTTATCAGACCAGGATTTCTTAAGCTATTAAGTATATTGTTATTTTGCAAAAGGGGAAAAAACATTGCTCTTTAGTAATAGGATATTTATAGGCACCTTTTTTGGTATGACTTTAATAC
Source organism: Streptopelia decaocto (assembly GCF_964273445.1). Classification (NCBI taxonomy): domain Eukaryota; kingdom Metazoa; phylum Chordata; class Aves; order Columbiformes; family Columbidae; genus Streptopelia; species Streptopelia decaocto. The sequence continues at coordinate 8,940,556 of NC_138665.1, forward strand.
TAATGGTATTGGTGGCCGTCTAATACTGAAGAGAGTTCCTTTCAAAAAATTAGATTTCTAAATTTTCCTTGAATTGTATGTATTCAGGAGACTCAGGACCTCATCTAAATGACACTGGAATCTGTAGTAAGCTCAGAGTGCATTGGCCTGTGTCATTGTTGGTTTGTTTTTTTAATTTGCTGACTGAAATCAGCATGTATGGAATACCCAGTATTGTGAGAGTGAACTGGAAGGGAAAGCAATATGGCTACAACACAATAGTATATCAGTAAACCTCACACTACTGTGTGTTTCTAGGTGAGTTTTTGCAAGAGTATTTCTTTCTACCCAATAGACTGTGAACTAGTCAACTAGTGCTGGACTCACTAGTTCTATTTTCCAGTAAGGGTAAAAGTGGGAAACAAAGTACACAGCTCTTTTGGGAATTGGAAACCATAGCAGCTGTCTTGTGTTGCAAAGGATACATTCTATGTTAGGTGACTCAGTTCCCAGTAGATCCAGTAAGGCATGTCCAGGCCATACCTAAGCAAAGTTATTATGTGGCAATATTTATCATAAAAGAAGTCCAGTAACACCAGGAATGTAAAATCATCATGACAGAATTGGCCTACTTTCAAATTAATATCCAGAGGAACTAAGAAAATGAGACTTCCCATAAGCAGATGTGCTTAGAATGTTTGAGTAGTTAGGAAAAGTCTGTTAATGAGACAGTGATTTGATGAAGCCTCATTGAAAAAAGATTCCCGAAGTTCGATTTCTCCAAGTAGGAGAGGTATGCAAACCAGGGTGCTTTGATTTCTGATGCATAATTTGCAGGGAATTATGATCCCTGGATTTCATGCTCTGTCATCTAAGTACCAAAAGTACTCATCAATATCAGTTTTTATTATAGGACCTGGGAAAGAAACTGAGGAAGTTTGGTCCATATCCTCAAAATACCTTGAACCTAACATTGAAGCATTTACTCCCTGATGTGCTAGAGAATAGAAAAATTGCTTTGCAAAATGGAGTTGCCAAGACAGAACACTAACCTGGACCCAATCAAAAACTGTATTCATTCAATATACATAATAATGAGATAGGACTTCCTGAATAAACATCTGCTGCAGGGTCAAAATAATAATACTGGAGACTGGGTATGAATGCTTCTAGCTGTGCAATACTCCCAAGTGCTCAGCAATTCCCATTCCAAAGATTGCTGTATTTCAGCGGTGAGTGAAGTTGTTCATTTTAAAATGCTTGGGATTATTCTGGAAGAGTTATGCAGGAACGCATGCCACTGGGGTACAGATTCCTTTCCTTCAACTTATATAACAAAATATCCATTATTAAGTTTTTCATGAGATGATGTAACACACTAGACTTTCCTTTCACAACAGGAACATGATGTGGTTTATTGAGAAGCAAACTGAGGCTTCAGGACAGACTAATGTGGCGGTCCTACCTGGGTTTGGGGCTGACATCATAGGACATCATATTCACTCCTTTCAGTTTTGGCGATTAGCTGTGCACTCTACATCTACTTGCTGAAAAAGTATTTTTGCCAGTCTAAATCTGGAATTGCATTTAGGTGGTATTTTCATCAAACATTAAACCATGAGATACCCACATGCCGAAAATACCAATCCAAATCCCAAATGATTATTGAATTATAGCAAATCACTTTTCAAAAGTAACCACTTCTCATTTCTAGGGCATTTTTATGATCAATGAACAAATGCATTATTTCTTTTTTTTAATACAGAGCAAATCAGAGTATCATATGCCATGGATAGATGTTCTGAGCTCTCCTTGAGAGCTTGTGGCAAACTGGATGTAGGCCCTTGTTTAGAAAGAACGGGCTGATGACATTTTCAAACCTGGTCACAAATACGATATACGATGATGGCAAGGAGAAATGTCTTTGTGGCAAAGGTAATCTGTATGTGGAACAAATCCAATATTTGCAGATAATCAAACTCATACTGTTCAAATGCTTGTGAAAATTGAACACCTGCTTGTAAAAGTGTCTTGAGATAGTGTAAGGACACCAGCAACTGCTGGTAATGGTTAGGGAGTGTCTGAACCGAAGAGAAGACTCTAAAGTATTAATGTTAGTCAGAATGAAAATTACAGTTTTACACAATGAAGTGGTTGTACATTGATCATTTTGTGACGTTCTGTCTTACTGCATCACAAACTGATGCAGTAAGTGCTTTAGAGTCATTTCATGTTGGACTTTCCCAATTATCTCGAGAAAAGTGCTTGGCATTTTTGGAAATTTAAGTGTCTTCATCAATATCAAGCTAACAATGCACAAGCACTATGCATTTTACCATATAAACTTTTATTTCTATTCACTTATCAGGGTTCTCCATTAAATAGAAGGAAGAAAGGCCCCTGGCATCAGAAAATATTTATTTGCTACAGAACATCAGTTTCCCAACAGAATGTATGTTCTACAGTACTTTATCCCACTGCTTATAAAACCTGATTAATTTATTGAGAATTCAATTACCATTATGAAAAACTTCTTTTTACATGTGAAGAATTTATCTAGCAAGGAATGGGAGGTGATTTCATGTGGCTCTAGCCACAGCTGGCTGCATTTCCCACAGCAGAATCACTAGAGGGAGTCAGAGGCAACGTTACTCCTTCACCAGCTCCAGTAGCTTTGCAACCAAAAAAATCAGAAAAGTTTTTTTGATAATATTTAGCAGGAAAAATTACAGGCTGATTTCACTGCTTAGTTACTGGCTGTTTATGAAACTGGTTCAACCTCACCTATCGCAAATCATGATCTCGCTTAACAATCACAACAAACCAGCAAGATAAACATCCCACATAAAGCTTTAAATTAACGTATTTCTCAATTAGTTATTAAAAAGCACAGATGCAATACTGATAATGTATTCACAGGAATTTTAGAGCAAACAGTAAAAGAAAAATAAGATATAACTAAAAATCAGTTAAAAATATATTGATCTTACACACCTTTGTCTAGTTCAGCTTAGCTTAGGCTTCCTATGCTTGTGGGTTTAAAATACAGATTTCAGTGCAGTAGGAAAAAAAGTGGCTTATTCAAGTTTTCTACAACATTGTTGTTGTTGCCCAAGGAAGAAAACTCATTTTGGGGGAAAAAAATGGAGTATTTGATGTCCCAGACCATTTCTAGCTTGAAACCAAGTTGTTAGCTCACATAATTTCTCAAAACTGAAGAGGGAGGAGAAACAAGACATTGAAAATTGTTCTTATCCTTACTCCTAGCAATCGTGAAATATAATGAAATAATATGCAGAATTATACAGTGAGAGTTTGCAGATAATGCATTTGATTTATGGTTAGACAATTGACAACAAACTATTGTTTTTCTTAACACATGATTATTCCTTTTCATAATGAGTCCTTACCAATATAGCCTAAAGGTCTTAAATTTCCATTTATCCATCGAAAGTACTGTGTACTCTGTTCCAGAGTGTCATAATAAATACAATTTAAAGAAAAAAGCAACTTTGTACTTACAGTACTTAACAATGAAGCACAGCTTGCTTTCAAAAGATGGCTACTTATGCCTATTATTGGAAAAGAACGTAAGACAAAAAAATATACAGGTGACATTTTCTTAAGTGGCTTAGATATACACTTTAAAAATAGGTGTAATTAGCTGCAGCACTATGGCAGTTATGGCTGTGATTTCTTTTTTACAGGTATAATTATGGCAATAAGAGCTCTAGCAGTTGATCTGGTGCAAAGAGGATTTATGTAGGCAGAGATTTCACCCTCCTGGACTCTTGTAACTATTTTTAAAGTGATACTAATCAATGAATTTCAGTTTTTGTCACTTGAAGTGTTATCAGTATATATGCAAAACTTGAGCATGGAAGCACCCTAAATTATATGAACTCTCTCTGAAAATTAACTAAACAATGATAACAGGACTACAGAGTATATGGATAAATCATCACTTATCTTCAGAATTGTTTGACAAATAATTTAGCTATCAAGTGTCTGGCAAAAAAGTATTAATCCCATATATGATACAAATCAAATCTTTATGCAGCATTTCGCTTGTAATGTGCATTACATGCTGCTAAGTTTTTGCTAATATTCTTAGCTGTGATCTTTGGAAACCTTTTAAAATCTTTCAATATTGTTGATGAAATGGATTTAGGAATAAATAAGTTTTCAAGACCACATTTTTCAGGTTATTATCACAAATTATTTCATTAACATTTCTGAATATATTTTTTCTTTTACAAAATAAACTCTAGAACCAAAATAAGCCTTAGTGCTATATTGTGAAGTTTGGTTGATATAAGTGCCCCAGAATATTTACAATTTTATTTATGTTTCTGTACAATATTGGCTATATACTAATGATGGAACATCATTTTTGTCAAATAATGTATGATAATATATATGCAATAATACATATACTATAATGGATCATAATTAGAGAAGAATAATAATTCAGTTGTCTGAAAAGGCATAAGCAGGGCTGTTTTCAGCCCAACAATAGATCTTGGACACAACCTTGAAAAATTGCCTCTGCTTCAGTTCCAAAGTTTATCTTTATGAATAAAATTTTAAAATAATCCATAACAAATTATTATCATCTTCATTGTTATAATTATCATCACCATTATCAATAACTTCAAATGTAGAACTCAACAGGACAACCTCTGTCTGCTCCAGGTAGCTGAGATTTGTGTTACCGTAGTTATTCAGAGTACCCATATTTAAGTTACTTAACTTTTGCTATCATGAACACATTTTGGATGCTTGGCAGGAATACATTTTGATATTTGTATTCTTTACATTGATTTTGTAGAGAAGACAGCTACTGAGAGAAGAAATCACTGTCATGGTTTGGATAGTTTTATTTGTATGCCTTGAATAAATGTAAAGGCAGGATAAGGCAAACTAGACAAAAGCTGCTCTTTCTTTATGACATTACCACAGAGTGAGTTAAACTGCTGTAACTATATAAAGAAGGAACTCAGACTGGCTCGCAAGTTATTGAAGCTTAACAAGGTAATCCATCATCTGACCTAAGCAGCTGACCAAGTCAGTGCCCCCTGCCCAGGGCAAGGGCTTGGGAAACTACATTCCCTGAAATGTTATAACGCTCTCCCATCCTGCATCGACAATGGTCCCGACCGCACAGGTAGTAGTTGCCACAGATAAGCTGATCCTGTGCTTTAATTCATTTCTGTGACTGGTGTGCCTGAACCCCTGCTTATAGCAATATATTTCTGCTCATAAAATTCCCTGCACAGACAAGACCGGCTTTTGCTTTTATCATTATTTCAATCGCTCTAGTGTAGTTCCAATTACACAGGTATAAAATGTTTCTACTGGCATACCCTGGCTTCAGTACAACAGCAGTTAAACAGATAACTCTAGAATCAGGATAGATGTGTGAATAACAACAGCTGATCAACAGCTACGCTGATAAAATTTAAATGAGATCAAGCCTAAATCTTATCCTACACTGATAACAGGAATGTCAGTTATATGTCAGACTTACCAGACGTGAGAGGAGAGTAAGACCAGTGGCTGATCTCAGTAAAACCTCCCTCAGGTCCTTGTGGGTTATCCTTTAACACAAGCCAGAGCTATCTCAGTTTCCAGCTACACTGTGGGCAGTTGTGTCCTAATCCAAACCCACACAGGCATGGCTGCAATAAATGCCAGACCGATGAGCATATACATTGCGGCATTGTCTAACTATACATTTAACTACACATCACCATGTTTTACAGTTCCCAATGACCTCTGTGGTGTTTCGGTATGTGAAACAGAGAAAGAGACTGTAGATCTCTTTAGAGAATACTGTTTTCCCATGGCTCAGCATATAAAAAGGCAAAGGCCAAGTATTGTCATCTTTCTCCACTTCTGCTCCTATTAATTTACCTGCAACAAGTTGTAAATGAAGAGCAGAGGCTGTGATCTGTGTTAGACCCGAACTAAAAATGTCTCATATTGCACTGTGAAGGAAAAAAACCTCAACCTGTAATCTGTACTGCTGTGCAATTCAGGGCATATTCTAGCCATAGTTAAACAAAATGGTTTATCTGAACTGAAAATAAAGTATCCGTTGCTGTTGATCTGTCTGCCAAATTTAAAGCATGATACAAACTAAAGTTGACAGCATAAGCCACTCAAACAAGACCTCAGGGATTCCAAAATGCACCTTAATATTTATTTTTCATATTTGATTGCAGGTTATGCACAGGTAAGTGTACTGCTACCCTGAGGGTTTTAAGTGTAATGTAGTCAACCATGATAATACCTTCCATATCTCAGAAGACAGTTCTCACAATGACTAATACGAAATGAAAGCAAAGCTGAGTGGTTTTTAGACTAGTGTTAAGTTTCCTCTAGAGTTATTTAGTAGATTTTTGAAATGTTTTCAGTATTTGCCTACTAATAAGATGAAAACAAGTTTTACCCCATTTGTGATGCTGTATGTTCCAGTACTCAAACCCCCCTAACATTAACTTCCTTCGATAACGCTGTAATACATGAGAAATTGCCATTCTCCTGCCTATCCACTACTTCCTACAGTAATGTGCACTGGTATTTACCAGTTATTTCCTCAATAGCAAATCACTAACCACTGACACACATACATGTAGTAGTGACAATAACAAATAAGCCAGAATTAGCCTTCTTCAGGTGCTCCCATCCATTTTAACCTGTCTCTTAGTGGTGAAATATGTAAGAGCTAGTCATACAAATAACGTGTGCTTACAGGTATTTTCCTTAGCCTTAATTATTTCAAAATAAAAATGCAATCTCATAATACATTTGAAGATGTTGGCACATATTACACAGATGTGCAAAACTAGAGTTGTGCCTCAGAAGAGTCTTTGGATTAGCCTTGCCAGCTCTAGCTGCTTTCTGTTGTTCAGCTGATACAAACAGATCTACGTCTGGCTTAACAGTGAGCAAATTTCAAGCAGCTTTATGTTGTTAGACTAGCACAGGACACCAAAAACTACTACTGAAAATAATTTTATCTCTGAAAAAGAGAAAAAAAAATGGTAAAGGGTAAAGTTAAGCCTAGGCTTCTTACACAGTCTTTTGCTGGCAGTTATACTTGCAGAAGGTGATCAACAAAAATTAACATGCTAAGTGAAAGAACACAGAACATAATGCTGTATCTTGAATTTCTGTCCATCTTTGATGCTTACTGTCATCATGAGTTTTTTCCTTGTTTTGGCACTTATAGCACAGAAACCTCTCTGGAAATACACAGTTTGAGAAGCAAGAAGGCATATACAAGAAAGAAGGGATGATGTCCTCTTGCCCTTTGGCTGAAAGCAGCACTGTTGTTAGAGCGTATTCACAGGAGACCAAGTTCTGTTCTTCCCTGCCTGCTGCTGGGGCAGACTAGTCCCTTTTTGTGTGGAGTCTGAGCTTAGAGGATGTTCTTTCATTGTCACTGTAACTTAAAATCTGGCTGCTACCAAAAAGGAGTTCCTTCTGTCACATTTGTTTTAGCAGCCATGTTTGTAGCGAAAGCCAAGTTCTACTTGAAAATATCAGATAATCATAATACTAACCATTGTGGTTATGATCTCTGCTTTGTGTTTGTCTTCTTGGCTGTAAGAAGATGCTTTATCACGATTCAGCATCAAATTTTGGAGGCGCTGTCTTGTGCCAATGGGGAGCAGCTCCTTTCCCCTTATCATCATCAATGGATTAATTATTTAAGCAAAACAAATGCAGATCTTAACCTATTGTAGTGTTTTAAGACTACTGTTGGATTCAATAGTTATGAAAAATCCCAAATTGTACTCCGTTTTCTTGTTTGCTAAAAGCAGAATGCATGCATTTGTGGATTATAAAGTTATTCACTTCAAGGGACTTTGGTGATGTTGTATTAAACAGAAAAAAAATGGAGCTAAAGTGGTTTGTTCTGTCACCAGGGCCTCCGAAATGTACTTACAATCTTTTTCATAGTACAGTACTCACATTTTTAATTTATATTGCACAAGAAGAAAGTTAAAATCTTCTTCCCTTCACTTTTTCCTCCAGCCCTTGCTGCTTTGTCATCTTGGAGACCAACTATCCATGATATTTCTTTCTGTTTCCATAAAACTATTTGCAATAAGATTTGTATAAGCTTTGTCTTCATTTTGAGCCTATGTTGTTTTGTAAAGTGGTAGGGGAGTTTGAACAACATCCCTCTGTAACTGAGGGTATTGAAGTGGTTATTCAGAGTTTACGACTTCATTCTTCTCTTTGAATGTTCCTAATGAGAACTTTGGTTCTCATTGTTCTTTGTCCATTATCTTAAAGAGCCATATAGTATTCGTTAGGCTCTCACAGAAGGGAAATGAGCTTCTTGTATTTCTTGTTTTACACTTTTTTCAAACCTCAAATTGTTCTGGTTTATCCTTTAATAATCTCCAACTTTAAAAATGCCCTGTTTTCCTGTTTTAGCCTGTAATTTTGCTACTAATGAGGGAGAAGCCATTATCCTAACCTTCACCTTCATCTGGCAGATCATAGACTTATCTACACAGACCAGTGCAGTAGAGTGCAGAGATCCCTGAAGCAGTGTGGCCTCATCAAAACAATTTGCAGCTGGGCAGATTAGCTCTGCCTTTCATACCAGGCTAATACGATTATATTCAGCCACACTAACATGATTATATTGCTTCTAGGCTTTATACCTGCACTGCTGCACACTGCTGCATTATGGCATGTAGACCTACCTACTTACTTGGTGACCACTGCATTGTCTTATGTTTCCAGGCTGGGAGAACTCCTTTACCACATTGCAGTGCTAAATTTACACGGGCAGTGAGAATACTCTGCTACAGCACAAATCATTTCCTGTTCTCCCTCCCTGCCATCATGGCTGAATACAGCCTTGCTGTATTTCCCCTTTATGTTTTATTAGAGTTACTAAAGGTGTTCTTTTGCACTATGAGAAAGACAATGAAAGCTAGCCTGCTAGGGAGTAGTGCATCCAAATATTTCACAGAATTAAAAAGGATAATTGCTAGTGAGTTGCAAACCTCGGTTTGAAGTAGCAAGTAAGTAGCAAGATTCTTATTTCATGTCCTAAGCAGTCAATCCCTATCATATACTGACTGTATGCAACAGTGACACATTTCTGCAAATCTCTTCATAGGGCCCCCTTTACTCTGTACCAATCACAAAATGCATTACTGCACTGGCTATTTAAACACAGCAAAAGTAAAAAGTATTCAATATAATTAATTTCCTCTCTTTCACGGGAGAGGTATAATGCATTAACTGATTTGAAAACAGAGTAAGCTTCTTTTATAGCATGGTCACTCACTAGGTAGGCTTTCCATAGGCCACAGGATCTAAAGTAAACAATCACTTAAAGAGAAGGAAAATCTCTAGTGCTCTACCACACTGATGTTTCTAGAAAGAGAAGGAAACAACAACTAACATTTCATTGCACGTTGAAAAGAAAGTGTAAGCACTCCACTTAGAAAGCTTTAAAGCATAATTGAAATTCAACATGCAGATTTCTGTGTTATTACAATGCTGTGTGCACCAGATCATTTGCTGAGCAGCCAGCATTTTAAACAACACATTGCAAGAACTTTGTGCTTGTACAATAAGAATGTAGAAAAATTAGGATGACAGCACAAGTATGCTCATCCCCATGAACATTCTTCAGCTGAAATGAGAACTACAGTGCAGTGCTAGCCTCTGTATTATGAGAATGGAACGTTTCTGCTTCCATGTACAGGTGGAGCACAGGTCACTAGTACGCTGACAAGCTGCACTCACAGCAACGAGGTAAGCTACATATGTACTGGCAGGTAAGCTCACTGATCTTTTTAACCCAATGAACATGTGATGTGATGTGAGATTCACTAAATTGTATATTGCAAATCAAGGTCAGAATGAAGGGTGACTTAGTATTTTGTAACATTCTCCCTGCTTCACTGACTGAAAGCCGCTGTGAATTCCAGGGTACTTTTTTCCCCTATTTTAATCTGATTGCAATTTGAACATGTACTTGGCTATAGAACTAAGTGTATCTAAACTCTAATCTGCAAGAAATGGTAGGAAAAATAATTGAAACAAGTAATTTTATACTTGTTCTTATACCACCACGATGCTGATGCTGCTGTGCACAAAGGCCAGTGTCTCTGCATGGAATTAAGGCATCATGTTCACTGCTAGGAGGGCCAGGGGGTTAAACTGGCACTGTAATATTCCAGGCTAACCCTTTGTTTTGCTGCCTACAGTCACAGCACAGAGTGGCATTGGTATGGGAATGTGTGTGACTGGCGTCTCCTCTTTGCTTTGGGAGACGGATGATGCTGGCAGAGCAGCCCAAAGCCACAGTGTACAGGAGAATCTGGTTCATTGTGCTAAGTGTTAGCTGTGCCAAGTCATAATATTAGCAAAACAATCAAACCACTAACCTAAAAATTAGTTTCTGTTTGTTAAATGCCTGTCTTAAATATACAATGCAGAGCAACATCTATGGAGATTGTAAGGTAGTTTTATTTTTGTTCTCAGAATAAGTCACATTAAAGAAAAGTATGCACAGAGGAACAGTGTGTGAAAAAGAGTATTTCCACACACGGATGTGTAGTTACACTCATTGAGGTTTTTACCATTCATGGCATACTGCGGGATTCACTGTCACTAGTAGGACTCAATGAAATGCCTGTTCTCTGAATCAGTCTCCCATTTATCTACTAAATCTTTCTATTTCATCCAATCTAAAGAAGTATTTGTAAGTGGAAAATATAATCTATACATTGAGAAGAGGAATACATTGGCTCTTTAATAAGGACGTGAAAGAAAATGTGGCCTTGGATTATAGCTGTATTTGCCTGTAACTGTAGATCATTAGCAAGGCAGCCGGAGCGAAAAGAAAAGATTCCCTGGCAACCCTCCCCTCCTCTGGAAGTGCCTGCTCGGGCAGGAGCCCAACCGCGCCTGCACAGCGCAGCGAGCCGCCCTGGGGCAGCAACAACGCCACTGCCCGGCTAAATAAGGGAGTCTGAGCAGCCCGTTTGCCTTTTCGGAGCAAAGGATACAAGGAAACAGTTCTGCCAAGAAAATCTGAACATTAGGACTTCCGTTCTTATATTATAAAATGTTATTAGGCTTTTTGGGAAACATTTTACAGATACACTTCGCTCCGACTCCTTCCACAGAGATGCTTGCATGTACCTGTTTCGAAGCTGTTACTCATTTTTAGACCAGTAAACGGAGGTTTCATGTGAGATACACAAGACTTTAAGACTCTATCTGGATTTTCTGTGTGTGTGCCTAAACCCTTCTACCTGAGGGCCAAGTAAATAAGTTCTTTTCAAGTGATTATTCTCTGTGCAGGAATTTTTCCTTGTAAAGTATAGAAACCTCTGAAGATTAGATATTTTTGTGCAGTCTTTGTTCCTCTCAGGGCAAAATCTTGAGTGAAGAGAAGTTATTACAGAAAATTATTCTGTATCTTAAGGGTAAAATAATACACTTTGTTCAGTTTTGGATGTAACTTGGAACTAGAATTACTGAGCTGCTTTGGATCCAACAATTCAGATCTACAGGTTCAAAATTAGATTAATAGCTTTGTCTTCCTTCTTTTATCCTAACAATTCTGTAGTTTTAATATCAATGAAATATGAAGAAATCAACTGTTGTTTCTTTTCACATTGTACAAAAAGAGGAAAAAAAAAGCCTGTTTAAAGATCTCTAATTACAATCTGAATTTTGTATAAATACAAAACTTCCTGTAACATTCATTCCAAATAGATATTGCCCTTCAGTGCTGCAGAAATTTTTACCGGATGAGCAGTGTATGCTGAAATATAGAATCTGTAAAACTGGAAGTATCAGGCTTCAATTGAAGTGTTAGAAAAAGAGGATCAAGACATACAGAGAGCTGAATTACAGCCATGGCTCTTCAGTTACTCTTTGAAGATAATTTTCATTTCCATTTTGATCTTAAATCTTTCTCATAAGTAATTAACATTTGGGGATGCTTGACAGATGGTATGTACCACCTTGTCTTTTTGGGCAGCGTTTTCCTGTCTTGGCTTTTCCAGATATATCCCAGGACTAAAATAATTTTTTCGGGAGGAAAAAAAAAAAAAAAAAAAAGGAGAGAGAGATAAATGAACTTACTTTGGCTTGCAGACAGCAATGTGAAAAAGCTGAAAGTTTCTTCTGATATTTAAACATTATTCCAGCTTCATTTTTACAATTTCAGTTATTTATATTTAAATATATTTAAAATATTTGTTGGATCTGTTGTTTTCCAGATCTAGAATACCACTCCATTTTCACAAAGTTGAGGCTATAAATTTAATGCAAGTAGCACCAGGAGCATTATTCCATGTACTTCTGTTCAAATATCTCAGCTAATGAATCTTACAGCTGATCCTACTGATACTCCAGGATATGAAAGATGATGTTGTCATTTCATCTGCAAACTGGAGATCTCTTGCTGATGTTCCCTGGGTTTTACAGCATTCACAATACTCAGGTTTAACTTTATCTCCACAGTTTTCTTTGTTTTGCTTTACTTTTTCATTAAATAGAAACATCATGAAAAATTATGAAAAAAAGTATCTGGAAGTTTTATTAATTTGAAGATATCTCAGGGACTAGGCAGCCAGCTGAATTTACAATGAAAAGACCATAAGTGTTTATTACTAAGCCTGTAAGGTGGCATCAAGCATCACCTTCAAATTTTAGAGTTTCCCATCAGTTCTTTAAGACAATTGCAGTGAGATTCTTGTGTTTATTCCTAAAGTGGAAAATGTTCTGAACAAGATTAGATCCAACAATTTTGCCTCACAGGAGAAAGAAAATAAATGACAAAAAAGTTATGAGGTTGATAAAACCTATTCATTCTTATTCACTGTGCAGAATCAAGAGTCTCATGAGAAGACACTGTATTTAACCAGTATGTTAACAGAAGAATTAGGTGAGTTGCAGTAGCAGAATATTCATTTTGAGGTATGTGGAAATAGTAACTATAGTAATATTTTTAACTATGCTTCATAAGGCATCTCAGCTGTGCTAGTATTAGAGACAACAGAGCACAAGGCATACCAAAAAAAGGAAAAAAAGGTTTCCATTTTACCAGACTTTTCAAAATCAAGCAACTATTTATTTTACTGATTGGAAGTAGAACCATGCTAAACTCTTTCTTTTTTTTTTTCCCCCCAAATGGAAGCTCAAGAGAAAGATCACATTTGAGTTTATCCCCTCCCAGCTCTGTTCCCAAATGAAGTTCACTCACAGTGATTGGATCAGACAGGGAGAAAGGGAGGCCCCTGTGATGGAGATCAGCACCATATTGTGTTTCTGAGGCTCAGTTGTGGACCCCACTGGGGCCAACTGCTCATCATGCTCATCAGAATTTTCACTATTCAAGATCAGTTTAAAGAGCTTATTTGTAGTGAGGACTTTGGGTAAATCACCTCAGTGACAGTATTTTTTCAATAACTTTTACAATTGTCCCCTAATGATACTGGTGATGTTTTGCAGTTTTAGTATAAATTAATTAGTTAACCAGAACTAACTAGGAAAGCGATTTTAAACAGGACCGGGGGAGTTTTAAAATAACCCAGCTATTTCTGGTATAAATTCAGTGTTTGTACACAAGCTGTATGTTTGCCACCATGGAATTTGCTGTAAATTGTGGTTGGAGCTGATGGAAGTGGGGAGGAGACAGTGGGGGTTAGGCTGGTACTAGAATTCTCCTAAACCTCCATTTTAATCCATTTGATTATCTTCCACTAACTACCTTGTACCAGAAAATAGGGGAAACAAATAAACTGGGTAAAAGACTGTCAAACTTCAGAATCTTAGTTGCTAGATGTTAGTTTTCCTTCTTTCATGATCTGTTTCTTCTAAACACTATGTTTATAACTAGGGACAAGTAGTCCAAACGTACATTTTAGTGGAAAAATTAAAGGACCACTGTAAAAATTACAGGAAATGCTGGAAAATGCAATATTCTCTGAACTGTCTGACACACACTCTGGAAACAAATCTGTGCTGGAAACAGTGATTATATATACCAGGTATAAAAGCATATCTGGCAGTTAAAACCTTGTTGAACAATGCAATGATACTGTATTTCTTAACTTGGAAGGTTGTTCATTCAGCCTGCTCAGCCAGGATGTTCATCTGGCCCGTTTACCATCTACAAGACATTGTGTTAGCATTGAATTAGCTTATAGATTGTTTTAATATGACTTGAAGCAGTAGGGTGTATAATTGTTCGAATGTTTCTTTCCACTGACTGCACAGCATTACTTCTTTCTGCACCTGAGAAGGCTTTTTCCTCCACCTGAACACTTAACAAGCAAATTTCCAGATATTCAGAAGCAAATGCAAACAATTTAGAACAGATCTCGTTCCTGTGATTACGGCCTAAAATGAAACTCTACTAGTGCCAGTACAGCTAAGTTTTGTAACATTTTATCTTCTTTTCAGTGGTTCTTGTTATTATTTTCTTCAGCAAGGCATTGCAGGCACAAGACATTCTTTCTTATCCTAATTCCTGTTTTCTGGAGAGAAAAGTAGTTTTAAACTCTCTATACAGTGAAGTATGTGCATACAAAGGGTATGAAGACTCAACGAGATGAGGAACTTTCGGTATCATTTAAAATTTGTCAGACTGCCATTTAGTTTCTGCCACAATTTTCTCAGTACTGTGTCATATTGTTGATGTTACGAGTTAAATTTCCTAATAATTGCTAAGTGGTCTTTACCAATGAAACTCTGGCTTGGGAATCCCTATGAGACTGTGCTTTGGATTGCCTATACACATACAAAGTAATTGCATCAATCATAGTAGTATGTGATAAACACCACTATGTGACTTAATGTCTGCTTAGCATTTTCAGATTCATAAGCAGTCAAAAACATTACCATGATGGTTTTTACATCTGCTAATCTTTTTTTTTATAAGCCAGAAACAAAACACTGAGCAAAGGTGGTCAGATGGGTTGGCAATTAATTGGAAAATCACCAAAGACTACATAGTGAGGAAAGCAATTACTGCAAAGTGTAGAACTGAGAAAATGCAGCCATTAGGGATATCCAGTCTTAAACCTTCAAAGGAGTGTAAATATTTAATTTTTAAAAACTATTTTTGTATAATGCATTAGCTTGCAATGAATGGGGCAATGTAATGCATGCAAAAGCACTCCTTGGTCAGCATGGGAGGCAGCAAAATGCCTAACATATTAAAGCTTATGTGTTAAAAGTGTTTTTATGCCTAGTTGACTGGTGAGAAGACAGGACATTTATGTTATTCTAAATATAAAATGCTGTATACTTTTAATTACATACTCTTCTTAAGAAAGTAATGTAATTTACTAAGTCATGAGTTCAGGTCAATTATGTTTAAGCTAAACAGAAGTTCCAAGAATGGACTGTATGAATGGCATTATGAGACCAAGTAAAGTAATTAGCAATAATGACAACTGTAGATATTTTTTATTTTAAGTTTATGTTATGCTAAGGCTTGCAATGCTCTTGGATGAGGCATAATATGATAGGTTTTTTACATACAGATAATAAAGAAAGTTGAAGTAACCCGATCAAGGGCTCTATCTATGACCCTTACTCTTGGGTAACACTTCTACATGCAACACCAGACATGATAAAATTGTACAAACAAAGCGAATCTATTACAAATTAAAGAATCTGTCACTATAACCTTCTCACTCCAAAGGTAGTCAGAAAAACTGTATCACATTCAGAAGCACATCAGGTACATGTCCATCATGCCTGAGTTCTATGATCATGGATAGAATATGATGATGAAATGTTTGCATTAGTGACAAAGGTCACAAAAGCCCCTACAGTTACTACCCTTTGGGCAGATGGTAAACTTTGTAACGAAGAAGTCAGGGAACTGTACATTAAAAGTTGGTGGCTGGCCAATTGTAAGTTTTATTTTGTACTATTTGCTAAGTAAGAAACCCAGGTTGCAAATGAAGCACGGAATTATCTATTTTTATCCACTTAGTAACACTGCAGCACATAATTCTCCAATAACAATGATGCCTTACTTTGGTAAGTTCTGAAGAACTTTCAAGAAAAGCAGCTGAAGAACAGGACAGGAACGATGCACAGAGTGACCTGCTTGGGTCACACATGAGAGAAGAATAACAAAAACTCAAAAAACAACTCAAGTCTCCATGTTCTAGCAAGTACCTCAAATACTACATCATGTTTCTTAGCTAAGACAGCACTGGGAGTTTCGTTACTATAAGCACACTACGTGGTTATGAGTGCGTATAAGTGCATGACAGCATTTGGTATCCATTGTGTCTAGTATCTAGCACTGAAAAACAGCCTAGGAGAGTTTTTTGCTTTCGTGTTTTCAGAAACCTACCATTGACACAAGGGAATAGACATCAAGGGGTTTAAAAATGATTTATTGAAAAATGTAGTTCTTGCCAACTGAACTAGACAGCTGAATGTAGAAGCAGCTCCACTTTTATTAGACTAATATAAAATAAGAGGTGTGCATAGTTCTGGAATCCCTCAAAGGTCCCTTCATCAGTTAGCACCTTCCATTCTTGTGAAAGGAGCACTGAGATCTCCAAATCAAGTGTATCAGCCAAATTTTATCCTTCCCCCAAACTAATAAAGATCTCTTTATAGCAAAAATGCTACTGTCTCTGTCCCACTGTGAAAAAAATTCTGCTACACCTCGACTATGTGGAAGGATCTTAGAAGATAAATAGAGCTAAGGAGAGCTGTTTGTTTTTACCAGTTGCTTTTGTGAAGGAGAGGTTGACTGGTGTGTATCTCTGTAGGTACACACTAAAAAAAAACAGTGGGTGACTCACCATCACATCCAAAGCTGTATTTCTATTTGATTCCTTACAATGTGATACTTATTAAAAATAATTATGAAAAAAAAAAAAAGTAAATGGCAGGACAGCAAAGAAGGACTTTTCTAAATAAACATGCCTCATTTCAGAGGAAAAAGAGTGATGCTCAAGAATTATTTAAACACACTTGAGGTCTTACTCTCTTGCTAAGAAGAGAAGGTAGTGCTGACTTGAAGCAAAATGCGTGTAAACAGCATGACAAAAATGAAGATACAGAGTAAGGGTAAATGGGACCAGTAGGATGGATGGATGGATAGATAGATAGATAGATAGATAGATAGATAGATAGTAAGTAAGTAAATGGAATTGAGTAGGAACTAGGATACAAGACAGATGTTGAACTTCAGGAAAGACGCTGATACAAAGAGCAAGACAAAACAAATACAGACAGGAGAAAAAAAAAAAATAATTTGATCATAGTATCTTCCAGTAAAGAAAAAGCTAAGGTCACACTGCCAAGGTACAATTCTAACAAAGAATTATACTTACAGTTCTGATCACACAGTCTTGTTTCTGCTGTAAGGCTGCATGTGCTAATACTTTAAAAAAAAACATTGCTACACTAAATACTACTGCATCTAAAGCATGATACGTAATGTAAAAATCAGTAAAGAACTCACAGCTTGTTCCTACTTTGAAATGACAGTAATATCTTGTGGTAAACTGCTAACTTCCTCTTTGGCTTTCTGCACAAAAGTAGGTCTGAAATACTGTGCTTTGTATGAAATTGGAACAGGAATGCTTCACTTTTTTGTACCATTTGAGGCCCGAATCTCAGTCTACGTGGGAAATGAGAAAGCTGCAGTAGGCTGTGCAGCAGAATGACAGGTTGTATGCTGTAAAACAAAGCGAGAATTTTGGCGCATTACATTGGTGTGAAGAAGCACTGCCGTGGGGCTGTGTGAAAGGTGTGCAGGGACCGGGAAAACAAAGAAAACAGAACCAGGGAGAGAAGCCAGCTGTGAGCAGCACTGAGATTTTTACTCAACAACCTGGTTTAGAAAATGTGAAAGAACACCATCATATTTTAAAACCATTTAAAAATTATTACTAATATGACCTTAATCATGTTTTCTTTGCCTGTAACCACGTGTTTACAATCTGAAAGAAAATGGTGAGAATGACTGCTAAAGATGCCTGATAGTGCGTATTTTCTTGGAAGTGTATTTTCACATTAAGCAAATGTCAGTACAAGCACCTGCAATTTGTATTGCTTGTAACAGTAAGAAATAAATGTAAGGTGGATCATCACCACTCTCTTTGAATGAGGTTATTGTTACTTTGTAGCTGTTATTGTGTATTGTTGCACTTTGAAATGTAAAGAAAAACATGATGATTACTAAAAACATTGCTCCTTGTTTACAAAAAAATGAAGTAAATACTAATATGCAGTCTTCAGTGAAGAACAGACTGGAAATTACAATGGATATCAAAGGGAATACTCCACCAAAATTCACTGTTTCTTTAAACTTAACTTGGTTTACACTTAATTTCAAGATAAGTGCAGAAACAAACTGAAAAAAAAAGATGCTGTGAGAAAGACATTGAAAATAATTGAAATTTAAATTAAACTATTGCAGGTATCATGACAAAGAAAAAAAAAAGCTGTAAGACTTTCTACTATTAATTTCTTCTTTTTTCTATTTTACACAGCTGAATACCCTAAGATCAGTGTATATTAGTCAGCAGAAGAGAACAAGATTCTGTGCTGAACTTTGACCAGCAGCATACTAAATTTGTATTCATTCTCTGTTGGCTGACACATTTGAGTAGGAAACAAAATCTTCACATCTCTCTGCCTGAGAAATGTGGAAAAGACAGCAGTTACCCAACCTTTGCTCCATCCTTTGTGCCTGCAGTGAACAACTGAAGGGACTGCATAGAGGTATGTGTTTGTCTCCTCGTATTTTCATGTCACAGTTTGTGTCAGTAAATGAAAAACCAAATGGCATTTTTGAGCAGATAACAGGTCTGATCTTTCAGGTTTTCTGGGCCTGAAAAAAAAAAAATCTACTCATGCCAATGAAAATCTGCAAAGTGATTTCTGTAGGGAGATGGTTGAGAAAATAGCCTGTGGGGCACTTGCAGATGCTGTGCTCAACATTTGTATACAAGGTAGAATATCAATATCACTTTCTACAGCAGTAAGTAAACACAATCAATTTTTACAAAATCCACGAGAAGCTATATGAGCAGCTGTAAACCTTATTTAATTCCCCATTATTCTGACACAAAGCTATTTGGTAGGCTCATGATCATCCCTTTTTCCTGTTCGGGATTTCCTATGTGTTCTTTTCTGCATCTCTGGCTCTTTTTATAACATCTTGGGTTAATCACAGCCTTTTCTATAGAAGACACTGGTAGACTCTTTCACAGGAGGTAAAACTGCAACTTCCTTCCAAATTCCTAAAAGCAAATTATTTTTCTAGCAGTCCATGTGTAAAAGTTAAGGTTTTTTAATTAAGAGAAAAATATTCTAATAAGGAATCCTGATATTTTAGGTGGTGATGTATTAAGAAATTAAAACAATACATTTAAGGGATTAATAACTGAGAAGTCAGAGGAAAGTTGTCATCCAGCTGAAGTCTTTTTGATAGTATCCTAATGTAATTGGTTCTTTGTCCTTCACTGCTTGACATTTTATCAATGAGCTAGAAGAAAACATCAAATCATCCAAGATAATTATTGTGGATTACATAAAGGCAGATAATGAAGAGGCCAGGTCATTGATCCAGATCACTGAGGTGAATTCAGACAAATACCATGTATTACAGTACAGCCAGATAAATAAATCCCATACATCTAGGTCCAAAATTAAAGGTAGCATTTGTTTGGATAAATAAAACATGTGATTGTTGGGATCATGGTGGATACCCTGTTTCCCTGAAAATAAGACAGCGTCTTATACAATTTTTGCTCCAAAAGATGCTTACTTTTTTACATGTATAGCTGCCTGGACACTATCTAAATTGACTTTCTTTTATTAAGTGTAACTAGGGCTTATTTTTGGAATAGGGCTTACGTTTTGAGCATCCTCAAAAATCCTGAGAAATCGTGCTAGCAGGTAGGTCTTGTTTTTGGGGAAACAGGGTAGATGGCTGAACTTGAGCTGGCCAATGGAGGAAGGTGAAGTTTTGCCCTGAAGCTTTCCTGTCACTGGGGTAGAATCATAGAATCATTTCAGCTGGAAGAGACCCTCGGGCTCACTGCGTCAAACCATAACCTAACTCTAGCACTAAACCATGTCGCTAAGAACCTAATCTAAACACCTTTTAAACACCTCCAGGGATGGTGACTCCATCACTTCCCTGGGCAGCCTGTTCCAATGCCCGACAACCCTTTCTGTGAAAATTTTTTTCCTAATATCCAATCTAAGCCTCCCCCGGAGCAACCTGAGGCCATTTCCTCTTGTCCTATAACTTGCTACTTGGGAGAAGAAACCAACACCCTCCATGTTACCAAGGTCTGGGCAATGCAGGGAGCTGCGCTGTACAGGGAGGCAGCCGCAGGTGAGGGGCAGCCCGACGGGCCTCAGCAGGAGCTGCAGCCCCAGAGGAGCCAGGCTCTGGGACAGCAACCCCAGCTCCCACAGGCCCGGTCAGTCCCTGAGGAGGCGGCTGCTCCGTGGTGCAGCCAGACAGGTTCTGCCAGGCAAGGCCAGGGTCAGCGCGGCACAAACCCAAACGCGTTCATCGCTTTCACTTTTCCGTGGATATATTAAAGTGTGGTTTGTATTCATAACCTGGCAGTTCAAAAGCCCTGAATCTCATTAAATAGCTGGGTTACCTAGCTCATCTCTACTTGATAAATAACTAAAAGACGTAAAGCATACCACTAGAAAAAGCTTACAATGGTCACATATAATTGGCAGGAAACTTACCCATCCTTAACACACACATTTAATCATTCTCTGTCATCCTATGAAGGGAAGAGGTTTTTTCTGAGTAATCACTAAAAGCAGCTCAAAAGGAAGAACACAGCAGCTGTGTGGGGCGTCAGGAGAACAAGGAAGCTCAATGAATTGATATATAAAGGTGTGACCAAGCGTTTTACTGGTCTAAGGCCGCTCCTCACCTATGCTGTTGCAGAGTCCTCAGAGAGCCCACACCACTCTTGTGTGGGCGCTGTTGAAAACAGCGCCCCAGAGCGGCCATAGCTGTGTCTTTCCCGCCCGGGGAGGCCCCTGTGGCGCCCGCGGACGCTGCCGTGGGGCGGAGCCGCCGCCTCAGCGCTGTGAGGCGGCCGGTGCCGCCCCGACTCGTGCCGCCTTCCAGAACCTTCCACCACCTGAGCGGGGGGTGGAGCGTGCGCCCGGCTCGCGGCCGCCCCCGGGGCGCGCTTCCAGCTGAGGCGCTGTGGCCGCGCTCCCTGCTGCGCGCTGCCCGGGACGGTGAGGGAGCTGAAGGAAACGGGACCCGCTCATCGGCTGCCCTTGTCTTTCGAGGCGAACTCTCAACGCGCAGAGTGGTGTCTGGATCTCCGGTGGCTCCTCGCTGCGGGTGAAGGTAAGGGGGGCGCGGTGGCATCAGCCCGGCACGACAAGACCAAAGAGTGGTCGTGGGGGCTGCTCCTGGGGGGCCGCTCCTGCTGGCTTTGTCCTGGCGACGGTGGTACAGTCTGTGCCTTCGTCCCTCAGGTCACTTGAGGTGTATTCGCTCAGTCGGCAATTTTTTGTGGGTCTGACCCAAGTCTCAGTCAGCTTTTCACCTACAGGGACTCGTTTGCTGCCCTCCTTCCAGGACCGTGCTCTTAGGTGTGTCTGTCTGTGTGAGGGATGTCCTCACCATCCACCCAGTCTGCTTTTTTTCCTTATTAATGAGCATGCCAATGTCTACATGCTATTGCTCCTCCAGCTGCTCACAGGTGAAACCTGTGTGGGTTGCTGTGTTCAGCTTCTGGCCACCTGCATCCTCTTTACTTTTGGTGATGCCTCCTCTTGCTTAATGAAACAGTAAAGAGTCTTGAGTAGGAGGTCCTGGTAATAAGCTTTTATGTTAATTTCAGAAGACAGTAAGGTAGTTCTCACGTACTTTAATAATCCCCTGTCCAGAATGACGAGATACTTATCTCTTATTTAGTGGGATCACTTCCCTGCTACAGGTAAATTGCACCTTTGTTCCAACAGGAGCTGATGTAGAGGGGGTGGGGCCTCTCACTGAAATTCATCACCTCTAGTACACTGATTGGAAACGTGACACTTTGTAAGAGGGACAAGAAAAACAAACTGAAGATGTGGTTTTTGTGATCACCAGTGTGTTGTGGAATTCTTGCCATTTTTCTTGACTTCTAATTGAAAGCTGAAATACTTGCAATTTGTAGCTCCCTTACAAAATCGCTACTGTAATTACAGCTTTCTGAGACTTAGGTGTCATTTGTGGCAGATAGCAGCATTTGAAAGGTTGACAAATAGAGGGATTAGATTGGTTGTAATGAGATTTGGTAATATTTAATTAGAATTTGTATTCTTTTCTGGAACACTGCTTACGTAATAATTTGGTGTGGTTGTGTGTGTGTTTTTGGGTTTTTTTTTTTTCTTCTTTACATGTTCCCCACAATCAAAATGTATAAACTAATGTCTTTTTCCATTTGTGCTGTGTATCAAACACCTAAATGGTTCCTTTAGTTTTTAAGTTGTCACTGAAATGCTATTCTATTTCTAAATATATGCGAAATTTAATTTTATTTTTGCATGCCTATATATTTGTGGTTTTATTTATTGCGTGTTTCAATACTGTTGAATTTAATGGACTTAAAACAGGTCCCTGAAGGTAATTGTGCATGCTGGGCTTGTCCAGATGAGGACCAGCAGCTCAGTGAAACTGAAGGATAATGCCAAGTATCATAGATACTGAAGTTCTAGTCAGAAGAAAGAGAAGCTAAAAAGAGCTTACTGATGAGTAAATAGGGCTTAAAAGTTGAGGTTTTTCTGCTTACTGGTGAATTTTACAGATCTCTGTCTTTCTGATGGAGCTGGTAATTAGCATTGTCTTATGCTGAACAAGTGAGATTATTTAACATTGAGAGCAATAACTAGTGAGGGTGAAAGAAAATGTGTGATGGTGGAAAAGGAGGTGGGAGAGCTCGGGTAACTGTAGAACAGTACTCATTCCAAAAGGTGAAGATTTCATTTATTCACTCTATGTATCAAAAATTGTATGTTAAATATCTAATTAAGACAGTCATTCAGAAATCTTTTTTTTTTTTTTTTTTTTTTTGTACTGTACAGGGTAACATGGCTATGAATTCATGGTTTTCAGAAGCTGTGGATATGAACCAAAATTCTGTCCAGGATGATGATGAATATCAAACTCTGTTAAACCCTGTTAAACTCTGTATAATATTCAGGCAGGTCATGTGGTATTGTCCATATGTTCTATTTTCCCAACATGATTAACGAATAAGCCACATTCTCATTAAGAATAGTCATTTACTACTTTTCATTAGGGATCTTCCATACTCTCTTACAAAATTGATCTACTTCCTGTTATTCTTGTATTATGCTCTTCTGACTTCTTATCTATTTATTTTAAACAAAGAAACTAGTTATATAAATTCAGCTTCAGAGATGTATCACAAAATGCTCTTTCCCTTTGGTAATAATTGTACCAAATATCCAAGTTGAAAGAAAAATACAATTGTTTCTGACAATAGAGCTTTCCCTTGCACATCTCTGTAGGATATAACTCATTAAAGTGTTATGTTCCTTTTTGTTTTTCATCACTGTCCCCTTCATAGTAGCATGAACCCTCTATGCATGTGAATTGTGTAACCTTCTTGCTTAACACTGACTGGCCCTGCTTTGTACTTTAAGTGAATATTGTTGCTGCGGTACATGTGGCATTGTATAAATCTTAAGAGATAGTGTAAAGAACCGTATTCATCTTAATATCGATTCTTGTGCCACTCCTGTACTTGCTGCAGTCCTTCAAAACTATTCCCACTTGCAAGTCTCCTTTGAGTTGAAACCTGCTTTTATTAACATACTGCAGTAACTCAAATATTTTAAGGTAACTTTGTAAATTTGATCTTCATATTGGGCTGCCTCTAAAGCTTTGCAAAAGTGTAGATAAAATATAGTGCTTCTCTTGCATCTTTTTTTTTTAAGAAAGTGTATTTTTCCCTTAAGTCTCCAGAATGTCTTTGTTAATAGCCAGTATTAATGACTGAAACAACTGAATGATTTTTGAAGAAAGGCTCTTGTATTCTAATGTCCTTCCAATGTGCTGTAAAGGTAGGAAAACCAAGGGCAGTGTGGGGAAGAGCTTTGGTCAGGGAGTTAGACTTCAGCGAGGAAGCGTCTTCTGCTTCAGCAAGCTCAGAGGTTGGTGCACGTGAAGACAGATTACCCTGTTAACTAAACATCAAGTGTCTGGTTGGGAATCACTGAATTAAAGTGCTCTTCTGTTTCTTGTTTGATACTTGTTCTGTGACCAGGGGTCTGTTAGTCACTGCCACCTCTACTGAGAAGACACAAAAGTCAGCTACAGTCATAATGAATGCTGTGTGCTTGCCTTATATTAGCCGTGTTGGTTATCTGTACCCAGATATGCTCTTGACACCCTTTCTTTTACAACCACCCTGTTCTTGTCTTAGTACAATAACTATGTTTTAAAATAGTTATCATAGATTCATGTACCTTTTCTGCCTGAGGAGAAATTAATTGATTTGTGTATCAAATGAATATTTTAACAGGATATTCACCTGTGCTACTTCATCTCATTCCTTGTTACATATAATTATTTAACAGAAAATACTGTAGAAAAGCCAAGATTGGATATGCACAAGCAATATAATGGCTAGTCAACTGCAGTTTATACTTTATTGTTTTAAAATATCGTGTCTAAGATTTCAGACTGATGCTGCATCCTCAGTGATTCTTTGGGCTAAACACTAGCTCCAGATATTATCAGTGGAGAGTGAATCATGCTTTTTTTCTCTTTGTTTTCCTGTCTAGTTCTGTAATTTATTTTAATTTTCTGATTGATCATGTCTGTTCGTAGAAGTATGCTAAGAGTTTCCTTATGCTACTTTTGAGCCCCTATCAAAAGACTTGAAGTTAAAATCCTCATAATAGAAACTGATACAGACTTAAACTGAAATGGGTGTTAGCGTGCGAGCCAGAGAAACAGGCGGCAGTCCTTGCTACGTGTCCACTTTTTATTAAATTAGTGCCCCAGAGGCTAGATAGTTGACTGGTGTGTGTCAGGCACTACTGGGTGCTAATTGCCCTGAGCAGGCTTACTTGTGGCCTTCTCTCACTCAGATCCCCTGCACAGTCTGCCCAGCACCCTTGTCTGTGCTATTATCACAGACGTACCTGTGCCCAGCCTACAGGTCTCTCCGGCTGTCAAGGCTTAGCAGATGTTTGTCCTGGATGGACCTCGGAGCTGTTACTGTGGGTAACTCCTCTCCAGTCTCTCTGGCTCTTTCTCCAGGAGGAAGGTTTATTTTGTGTCATAGCCTGCATTCCGATCCTGTCTCTGGCCCTGTCTTCTGCTGCTTCTGACAAGCCTCCCTGGGTACAGCCTGGACCTTGTGAAAGCTGTCCCTCTCCTAGTCTGGCTCTGTTTGATCCTGTGCGACTGTGTCCCCTGTCTGGTGAGGCTGCCCTTGCCTGTGCTATGATCACCCTCAGTTCCTGGCTTATCTCTGCTCTAGGAGCAGCCCATCTTCTTCTTCTTTCCTGACAATTTATTTCTAACATGTTTGCAACCTCTTGCAAAGTCGTTAAATAGCATTATTTGTCATCAAGAAAAAGCTCATATTGTACAGGTTACATGAGGTATCTTGAGTAAAAAGAAATGCACTTTCAATTTGAAGGAGAGACTTCTGCCAGCAGAGTTCCCTGGTGACATCCAGATCAGCAGTATTGCAGAGACCTAGTGGTCAAAGCAATAGGGATTTGATTAAGGAATGTTTCTTTTAAAGGTAGTATTACAAGCATAAGCAAAATTGACAGTTGCCATCTGTAGTCTGGAACTTCTCTAGATTTCATTTGATTTCTCAAGACTTGTGAATTTAGTATAAAGAGAAAAATCTCTGTGGTTGACATAACTTAATATATTTAGAGACGTGAAATGCCTCGGTGGAAAAAAAAAAAAAAAAAGAGAAGGGGAAAGAAAAAAAAACCCCAACATTCGTAATGACATTTCTGCATGCAAGACTACTAAGACCTGGTGGACCGTAGCATCATGGGAACAGTATAGTATGTTTTGTATACCCCTTTTGGACTGTATTTAGGATCCAGAATTTCTTTTTGAAGTAAGAAGGGTGCAATGAGTGAGAATATTTCTTCTTAAACTCAGTAAAAACAAATAAGGATTAAACTGTAAAATCTGAATTTATTTTTAGTGAAGGAGCTATAATTATTTGACTGTTTTTTGAGTCCTTGACATGGATTTAAATCAGTCTTAAGTTGTCTGAGAAACATGAGTCATTTCATAGAGTGAGGCACACAGAACTGTTTGATATCTTAAGCATTCTGCAGCATTTTTTTGTATTAGTGCTCTTGTATTTGTGTCCAGTGCAACATGCTCATCCCTGGGCCTGGGGGAAGCAGAGGTATCAGTCTGGTAGTGCTGATGTGTCAAAAGAGGGGCAGGGGGAAAGGGATGTTTCTTGTGCTGTTTCTGAGGAGGTACAAAATAGCTCAAAATAGTGTGACATGAGAAAACAAACCACATGCTTTTGAAAGCCCTGAAGGGGCTGAATGTTTTGTAACAGTAAGCTGGTTTGTGAAACTCTCCTGTTATGTGGAGGATGTGTAAGATGATAATGCTTTTCTATAAAAGTATATGTTTTCCTTCTGCTTTTATGGTGGAATACTGGTATACCTTTAGTTGAGTCTCTACATAGGATGAAACAGTGTCCAGTATGAGAAAGATAACAGAGTTAAAACCTGAAAAAAATGTGATACAATGGGAGTTAAGTTTGCAATGAGTGAATTAGCATTGTTTTGCTTTCTTGCCTATATTTCAGCTGCTAATAAAGTGATGTTCGTAATGTCAGTAATGGAGACATGATTCTTATTCACTCAACATTTAATAAAACAAAAATTCAGTGCTATACTGTGACTTTACTTGCACAGCAGATGAGCTTGACAGGAAGAATCCAATGGTAAATGGGCAGCTTGGCAATCTTTGAGGTTTTTGTCATGTATACATAGTTTCTGCGATGCACACCATGTTTCATCTTTTATGTTTCTGTATCACAAAGATAACTATGGGAGCTCTCTGCAGGTGTTCAGCAGTTAGGAAAAAGTTGGAAAAGATTAGGACTTAAACAAAGGGTGTTTAGCTGATTAGGCTACAGTAGAATATTTTAGACAGTACGCACAACAGGGTGCTACTACAAAGATTGTTACAATATTAAACTA
The DNA here is from genome assembly GCF_964273445.1 of Streptopelia decaocto. Lineage (NCBI taxonomy): Eukaryota > Metazoa > Chordata > Aves > Columbiformes > Columbidae > Streptopelia > Streptopelia decaocto. Next base: position 8,967,793 of record NC_138665.1, read on the forward strand.
AGTAACATTAAAAGGAACGACATTATTTGAATAGGGATTTTTTTTTTTTTTTTTTTTAGCTCTCCGCTAAGCTTTTTTACAGTGTGTGGCTGTTGTACCTCAGAGTATCAAGTAAATTGGCATAGCAGAATTTCTAGTGAATCTTACGATATTTTTGGCTGTTTCCTTTTCAAACTTCTTTTGCAATTATGCAGAAAGTAGTATCTTATTGTACATTTCCAGCCTATTTATAGTGGTGTTGCTTTTTTTTTTTTTTTTAAAGGCAGGCAAGTTGGTTATAAACTGACAGTAATGAAGTTTATACACTATTAAAAATTGATGACAGAATATTGTCCTCATAAGAATTTTTTTGTGTTATTCCTGTGAGATGAGAAGACCAAGTAAGTGCTAAATACTTTTAATTGTGTTATGTAGCCTGAAATCCATTTGATTTCATTTATAGTACCAAGTTTACCCCAGGATCTAAAAAGAAAGATGGCAAGAAAACATTAGATTAGTGTACATAAACATGGAGCTGTTATAGGTTTGGGGCCACTGTTGTGGTGATAATTTCTACTGGTTTACCAAAATGATTAAGTTTAGGACTTGGTATGTTTTTAAGGCTTTGAATCAGATGAATTTTATTTTTGTAAGTGTTCTGCTTTACAACTTCCAATGTGGTTCAAAATCAATCCATTTTCTTTGTTAAGAGAGCATCAGACAAATAAAACACCTGGACCGAACTTGTACTAGTTATCAGCTACTTCCTATTCATCTGTTGAAATTTCACTTAAAGACATGTGGAATAGTAGTCTTAAATATCATTTTGTAGTTGGTACTGGGTGAAGCTGCCGTGAGACAAAATGGCAGATTTTTGCAAAAAGGAATAGAGTTTGGTTTGGATTATTCTGAGAACTTGCAAGTTCATATGGCTGCAGCACTTGCTGCCCATCCTGTTATTTCCTTTGTATGCAGGCAGCTCTAATGATAGAGATAGAAATGAGTTTGTCGTCTTTACCTGTTGTACTGATTTTTTTTTTTTTTTTAAGTCTTCTGCATGCCAAGGCTTAGTGATCCTCCTTACCTCCAAAGGCTTGTTACTGTACCTGTTTCTTGTGTGACACCATAAAAATTATTAAAGGATGGTCTCTTTACCACCTTTGGAGTCATGTTGAAGATTTTTGGGAATCATTATAAAACTTATCATACTTGGAACCACTAGCTTTGTAGTAACACCGATGGTGTTCTTATCAGTGATCCTGCTGACCTCCTGTGTTTTCTTACAGAGTCAAATTTCTCATTAACAAATCCTGTGCCTTGTTATCTGACTCTTTGATGTCTAGGTCTATATTGCATATGTCATTTTGTTGTAGATTTCTGTCTGACTTGAGCGGAGTTTTCTATGCAGAGTTTTCAGCTAGTTCAGTAAGTTGAGCTGAAAATAATGTTTTCTTCAATACTGGCTGATTACTTAAGATACATTATGAAAAAAATATTTATGGGAATGCAGATTGGATGTGTCACTGTGATTTCTTTAAATTAGTTTGTGTACTTAGAGGGCTCATTGAAAATCTGACTAGATGACTTTGTCACTTCTGGACTGAAGAGCTTGTGAAATTTTTACCTTTTGACTTCAAAAATATCTCTTCAGTGATTAGATCCACAGCACAATTCTGACTCTTAATGAGTTGGATACAGAAAATTGTGGCTCAAGTGCTAAATAAACTGTGTTAGGTATTACATATCAAACTAGAAGGAGGTCAGACTTTGGCAGACTAATTCCTTCTAGATCAAATGGCTATACTATGTAATTCAATAGATCATTTGGGTTTTGTAGCATTTGTATTGTGAGTAGCATATCTCTCTGGGCTATCATCCTAGATTGATAAGAACCAGAGGCAAGTAATACAAACTACTCTTGCATTCTAGATAAAAATTTATACCCATCTGTTCTTGTAATATAGTGAAGTGATGGTGTAAACATACTTAGCTTTTACTTGGCTTATACTGCTTTCTTTCAAATGAAATAAATTAATATATACACTTGTGAAGAAAATAAAATTAACATTGAATGCATGGTTTTATCCAAAAGTCTGTATGTAGAGAATGGCAAATGGAACTAGTCAGGAACTGCAAAAATAACTAAAGAACTATTAATAATAATGACATAAAAAGCTGTAGTTAGTTGCATTAATTTATTAATGATAGTGTCACTCTGCTTAAAATCAGTACCTGAAAAAGTTGCTTGAAACTAATACCTCACTGAAATGCTGGAGTGTGTCCTTGTAAACATTATACATTCATAACTCAGTTATCCTAATGCTCTGTTGTGCATTTTTGCTTAATGACCATTGCCTGGGTCATTTAGTGACATCAGAGATAAGAGCTTCACGTCTTCAACACCTGGTAGAACTCAGTCTGATATTTTGGTTAGCTTAAATATCATTTTCTTGAGCTTCTTTCTTCCACCTTGCCCTGATGCATAAATCTACATCCTCCAGTTTTTGTGTCCAAAGGTATCAGCATAGCATATCATGGCAGCTGCAGATTGGACTTAATTAGTAAAAGTTTCCATCCTTTGTCTGTGGTGGCTGTATAATATTTCCATCATGACAGTGAAACCTGAAAGAAATCTAAAGTTATGGCTTTTGTAGCTGAATTTTCTAACTCAACAATGTGTTACTGGGATATGTAGTATAATGATGAGCATGATATTTTGGTTAGGGCCTTTTCATTGATGTGAACTGTTTCTACTTGGCATCTGGTAAAGATAACTAAACTAGTTTTGTCTGAAAACAATGGATTAGTTCAGTAAGTAAAGGGACAGCAACAGTTGAAGCATTCTCCAGAACTTTCCTTAATGCCATACTACGAAAGAAGTTTGTGTCTATGGTAGTATTTAGCTTGTTGCTGTAATTTAAACAGCTTTCTGTTGGGTGAGATGAATGTAGATTTGTCTGTCTCATTGCCCACTTCAGGAGGTCTTTTATTATTTCTGGCACTGCAGGTGCCCGAACCCAGAGTTTTACATTTTTTGAATTTCAGAGGAGGAGAAACAGCCCTTTGGTGTGGGGGAAAGTAATGCTGAGCAGGGATCTGTGTGTCAAAACTGGTCCAGCACTGGTGGTTCTACTCTGTTTGGCAGAAGATTAGTGTTATGCCTATACAGGGATGCTATGAGGAAATTTCGGTGTTATCTGGGCATGGGTGAAGAGAGTTCAGTCCAATGACACAAGTATGTTGGTGTTGCCAAAACATAAGGAAAAGCAAAAATCCTTCAGATATATCTCGGGGGACAGTTTGTCCTGTAAGTGCTTGAATGCTGTTTGGGCACTTATCCCTTTTGTCTATTTGTCATTACTCTGCTTGATTCAATGAGAAGATGATTCAGAGCACAGCATCATCTGCCCCTTTTTCTCTCAAAGTGAGGCATTTATCATTTCTAAGTGAAACTTCTGTGATTTTCAACATCTGTATTTTAACTGTCTTATTAATGTCTTCAAGCAGAAGTGTGTCACTTATTAACTTCTCTTTTGTATGGTGGATATGCTTGAGAAGTGCTGTGCTTCCATTTCTACTGATACTGCTGTTAAAACTACTACAAGCTTGACTAGGTGCTGAATCTGACCTTTGGAGGTTTTTTTATGAGGTATTGAGAACATCAGACACCTGCATTTCAAGTCTGTTGAATGTGTAATAAAGCAGAATAATATATTGCTTTTCTTTCTCTGGATACTTACTTTTGTTTGTTTGTTTGTTTTGTTTTTTGTTTTTGTTTTTTTTTCCTCCTGAGTCAGGCCATCTTCTGCATAGCGTTGGGTTCATGAGCAGTATATTCCTGTGCTCTGAAGTAGCTAAAATACCCAAATGTAGTATTTTTCCACAACATATATTTGATTCAAAGATCTTACCTGGAGAGCAGCATGCTTTAGCTGGATGTGAAAGACCATCAGTTAGACTTTGTGCATCAGTAACATGTAAAGAATGAAAGAAAAAGCAACATTAAATTTCTGATTATATAAGTCAAGAAAGAAAACACTTAACTTTGCAGACTGATTTCCAACACACTTGAAGGACTGAAGTGTTTGATGCTCCAGCTTTGGTCAGCTTTTGTTTTGACATTGCTACTTATTTACCCTCACTTCTGTACTGTCAACAAACTTTTAGTCAAGACTGAGCTCAGAACAAAAATGACTCTGGTCATTAGGAGCATGTCTGGGTTCCTATAGCAAAGCAGCAGACAGAAGCTGTATTAGTTGCGCAAGTTGTGTATCCATGGAATGAACGTTCATTTGAAAAGTGTCATATTGTGTTTGACTTCCCCAGAGGATCTCTTGGCTTTGTTCACCTTGCTGCTCTACACAGATGTGCAGGACATTTTCCATATAAATTATCTGTTATGTTTGTGATACTGCACATAATGCCATATCTACTTCTAAATATTGTCTCACTGGCCTACCTATTATACTATAGCTTAAAATCACCTGTGGAAAACATAGTCTCCTTTTGTCTGTTCCTGCCACCTGTTGGTTTGTTTTGCACTCAAGATCTTACTTGAGAAGGATTTATGCATGGTCATTGCAGGTTTATGTCCTCTGGGTTTTTTTAGGTATTAAATCTGTCTTAGCCTCTTGAATTCCCTTTCTGAGTCCAAAGGATTCTAGTGTATCAGTCATGTTTAACAGTAAATTCAAGCATTTCTTAGTATATTTTAACATTCTTTGAAGTATGTGCTTCAGTACTAGTTCACAGAAGTAACAAGGTGTTTTCATTTGGCAGTATTGCATCCTTTTTGAATTAATTATGATTTAAAGTAAACTCTGGCTGATATTGCAGATGGGATTCCTTGATGAGTCATTTGCGTGTCTGTCTGAAAACAATTTGCAGTACCAGTTGGCCAAATCCGAGACAGAGAGCTCGGCTGTGTGCTGCTTCATCAGTGCAGGAGCTAAGAAGGTCAGGTCTAGGGAGATCAGGAGCTGGGAAGGTCAGTTCCAGGGAAGTCATGGAACATAGGAAAGGTCTCAGTGAGGAAAAATGATGCTGGGTGCTTTAGTGACTCTATCCAAGCAGAGTGATCTATTGAGAGATTAGAGCAAGATCCAGGTGTCTGGAGTGCACTGAAGACAAGATTTGAGGTATATGGCCTTTAATTTGGCCTTTAACCTGGCCTTTAATCTTCTAATGAAAAGAGAAACTGGATTCAGAGCATCTGTATCTGTGGTTGAAATTCTAGAACAAAGTATGTTTAAGCACTTGTGAAGCCCAAGGAGTGTTATTGTGAGATCTTGTGTATTTATTGCATTTTCACAGTGGTTTAAAATGTAGTCAGTGTCCTGAAAATGTGCCAAGAATGTTCCTTGTTCATCAGTGGGACAGGGTAAGCTTCCCTTGAGTATGAAGGAATCCTAAAACAGGTACGTATGCAAAGTTTTAATAAAATTGGCTGGGATAAAGTTTCCTTCTTTTAATTTCCAGCCGAAGTATTTCCAGCATAAGGTTTTTCATTTTTGCATGGCTTAACTTTCTCAGTTGGTTGCTTACCCTTTTTCTTTCAGTTCTTAGTTTATATTAATTGGATGGATTGAGCTTTTAATCAAGAGAGAAAGGACCTGAGTGCTTTAGGTTATTTCTCATTTTTCCATGCCCTTCTCAAAAAAAGATTTCATTTCTTAAATGGAACAAAAAGCATCTTTATGCTGTAGTGGCAAAAGGAAAATTCTTTTCTGTTTCAGTAGGATAAGAGACCTTTATCATATCTTTTAAAATGGTTTAAAGTGGAGTATTTTTTGTCATCTGTCAGCTTGAAAGGTCATGGTTTAGGCGGTCATTCCTGAGCCCCTTGGATAATGTTTACAGTGCTCTCAAATGACTTAAAATGGACTAAATTGTTTTCAGCCGACAGTAGTAAAGGTCATGGAGGAAATCTGTTTAGTCAGCCTTACTTTCTTCCTAAGTACACATAGTAAAAAATGTGCCGTAAACTGCAGGAAGGAAGAAGTTTTAACTTGAAAAGACACTGGAGGCTGAGGGAATGAAATGCACTTCTTGTGGATATAAATTGCTTGGCAGAGAATTTGCTAAGCAGGGGTTGTTATGGCAAACTTTTCTCCAGTTGCTGATAGTTTCTACCTTTTCCTTTTGTTGTCCTCTTTTACTTTACAGTTCATTACTTAGAGAATTTGTGGATTTCGAAGCATATTCTAATCTCAGTGTGGGTCCTTATAACTCCTAGATGCTCTAATGAGAGGCAGGCACGCTCTTAAGGACGCCGTGGGGGGACAGACAACAAAGACTGCACCTCAGCGTCAAATTTCTTGAAAGTCTTTTTCAGCCCTCACTTGCAACCAGAATCTGGTGCTGTTGCTCTCATTGTCTTAGCCTCTCTGAGAATGTCATCATGGTGATTACAGTGACAGTTGTTGCTGAGTAAGGTATTGCCAAATACAATGATCAAATAGCACTACCATTAGAGCAAAAACAAAATAAATTACTGTCTCCTGTTTGGCATGATACCATGTAGCAAGGGGTAAGTTTAGAAACTCCAGCTACAAACTGATGCTACTGAGCTGATGCTAGGCAGCTTCTGCTGCATTTGCCAAGTCTTTGAAAATGGCACCCTTCAATAGTGTTTATGGCCTGTTTGTTAGTCAGTACCTAGTGGTGATGGTATATATTTTATCTAAAGCATCTCAAATCCACCCAGTTGAAACTTATCCTCTCTATATACACTTAAATAAACAGAATCTGCTTCTAACTGTTCAAGTAGATTCTCATCATACTCTTGTTTTGATTTAGGCACAAGGACAGGTTCTTAAGAATCAAGTTCATTAAGCGTAGGACCAGTGAAAGAAAAAGAGGAAATGGCAGGTTTCCATTTTCATGAGTCATCTGATCCTAGGGCTGGTTAAGAGCTGCTAGAACTTCAGTTCCAGGGGTTGTCTACTGAGCTTTTGTTAGGTGGTATGTGTGGTTTTTTTCATCCCCATCCTGTCCCAGACCCCGCCCCCTGTCCTTCCCAGCCTACTGTCTGTGTTACATAAAGGGAATGAAGTAATATTGAATTGCAGTGTTTGCCTGATCTGATGCCTTCCAAAGACTGCAGTATGGTGCAAAAGCACTCATAAGTAACTTGCCTATTATTCACAGTTGAAGAGAAAATAAAATCTCTAATAGGTTAACATTTTTTTTGCCATTCTGTGTAATCTTTTTTTTTTTTTTAAATAGGCATGATTAACTCATACTGTACAAATCATTTTATTTCATAAATACAAGCAAACCTGTTTCATGGAATTTAACTGGTTTGTCTTGCTATGCAAAGGGAAACTGAAAAGACTACCTTGCCCAGTATAGTCAGCATTTATTTATTTTTATTGCATTTAAAAAAGGATTTTATCCAAGGTAGAATAGTCTTTGGATCATTTGAAACCTTGATATAGATCAGGAGTGTTAGCTGCTTGTTTGTACTTGGAAAAACTTTACCTGTGAACCTACATTTAAAATCTATGAATTGTAGGAATAAAACAAGAAAAGACGGAACAAATCCCATCATTATTTCAGGTATAGTAGTATACAAGTAGCAGGCTGGCTCTCTTGAAAAGTTGAAACTATTCTGAGAAGGTATCTAACTGTGGTCTTAATATTACTTTAAGGAAATTCATTGGTCCTAAAGTTGATATTGCCACAAGCCTCTTTGCAAACTTTGGGGTGGATATTGCACACCACTTCTAGCTCAAATTCCAATCAGACATGGGATATCTGTATTTTTTCATCCCCCCAGCTCCCACCTCCATTGCATATATCTTGCAAAACTGCATTCTGTTGTTGCATAGTGCCAAGTCACATAAAGAAATGCAGATTTAAGATGAAGTGCAAGAAAGACTTTGCACAGATTGAAAGATTAATTGGCTGACTGCTGGAAAGTATTGCTGGATTTGTTTTTAGGCTGATTCTGCTGTAATCCAGATGATGATTATAGGCTCATGTGTTATGGAAAAAGAAAATGTTTGGCTGTAATTGACACTGACTTTCATTTTGAAAAGGGTAATGTCTTTATCCAGACATGGATCCAGAGATGTTGCAGGCAACTTCACTGGGGCTCTGGACAAAGTCAGTGATGACTCAAAGGAACCTCTCTCCCTTCTGTACTCTCTGCAGGTGCAAAGCATGCCAGGGCCTGATGGAAAGAAGCACCAGGAACAATATGCAAAGGCAAGGGTCTGCCCAGGACATTCCACAGAAATCATACAAATGGTTAGGTTGGAGGAGATACTCAAGATTGAGTCCAACTGTTAACCTAACACTGTCAGTAAACCATGTCCCTAAGAACCTCATCTCTGTGTCTTTAAAACCCCTCCAGGTATGGTGACTCCACCACTTCTCTGGGCAGCCTGTTCCAGTGCTTGGGAGAAGAGACCAAGAATATAGCCAGCCTGTTTCTTCTTTTTTTTTTTTTTTTTTTTAAACACCTGTTAAGTGACCCAGGTAGTCTTAATTTGTCATAAGGTTTTTATCAAGAGTAGACATGATCTAATCTGAGGAAACTAAGTGAAAGGATTGTATTCTTTTCTCAGATGGCATCAGCAATTGTGCTGTATTCTTCGAAGTGATGAAGAGTAAGCAGCAAAGAATGTGGTTGCTTAATGTTTTTCCACAAAGATACAGTAGCAGAATGGAAGAGCTAAAATCTGTGCTTAAAACGTGCAAAGTGCTTGCACAATATAGAGTTACAGAAAACACTATGTTTTATTATGCTAATTCTGTTATTTCCCAACTAAGTGGTTAATGCAAGGAATGGAAGTGGTACAGCACTATGAAAAAGGCTGTCTGGGTTTCATCTTGTGCTTTTGAACCATGTGGAGTCTTTCTGCGGAATCAGGTGGACACTGAGTAAGGTCTTGTGATAAAGATTCTGTGGAAATATGTATTAAACATGTGGCTCTTTCAGTGTTGAATAAATGCTCATTTGTATGTGTAAAGTGTGTTAGTGCATAGTGATGTGATTTTTCATTACATCCTATTGTAGACAAATTTGTGTATGTTTACAGTTGAGATGAAACTGAAAAATACTGCTTCAAATACCAATAGGCCATATGTAAATGGTGAAATAGAGAAGAAACGTTGTTATCAAAAAATAATCTTCCTTTAATACCTATTCTCCTCTTCTACTCTTCATTTTTTTTCATCTAATTGATACTGTCCTGAAAGCTCAACAATTTAATAGTTTGTCCCTGGGCACATAACCTTCCTATTTATTTTGAATTTCTCTGTGGTTCTAAGCATGGTAGTTTTCAAAAGAAATAATTCATAGCCATCACTTCCACATTCATGAGTAATCTGAAGTTAAACAGGTGTATGTGGACACTAGAGGAAAAGGTTTGAAGAAAACACATTTAATATAGACTTGAAATCCTAACCCTCCCAAATGAGAAAGCTAATGAGGAAATCCTGTCAGAAAGTGCCTGTCTGCTGCCAAAGGTCAGAGCCATAAAACAATCAAAGATTGCTAAGTCCATTGAGGTCTGTTGCTCTATAAATGCCAAGTGATATTAATTCCACATAACTATGGGAAATGCCCATCTTACATGCATGAACTTAATTAGGAATTTTTATTTTTTCACGTAATACTTAAGCGTAGCCTTAGAATATCCACGCTATTTGTAAATGTACATTTAAATGTATATGTGGTCACTTTATTGCACTTCACAGACCTCATTTTTAAGTCACGTAACATGTGACTTAACACGTAATGTAACAATATATTTTTGTTCTTTTTAAAACAAATCAACTTCCCTTGGCTTTGATATAAAAGGCTTTACTATTGAGTGTAGCTTTGCCATGTACATAACACAAACAGGAGGATTAGAAAATCAGTCTGTCTTTTCCTGGAAAATTTTGATTATAACCTGTTATTACTGTTTACATTAGCTTTACTTAGTAATTTCAGTTTTATGTTATTTACATAGTCTTTTCAATTCATGTTTACTTTGCATATGTATTGAGAATTATCACACCGTGTGTGAAGTTCAGAGGAAGCGGTGGGTTTCCCTGCCCTGCCACCGTCACCTTGTGCGTCACGTGTGAGGCTGGCAGGGCAGGTGTCCCCCAGGTAGTGCCACTGCAGCTCCTTGCCTTGGCTTTCAGTACTTCATGAAGAACAGTAACTGAAACCTGCTGGTAACTTTTAACTGTGACTGTGATAAAGTTTACTTTGTATCAAGTATTGTTTTTATATGCACATCTGTGGTGACCGTTTTATAGTACCATAGGCTTTTTTAATGCCATCTGAATTTCTGCTCTGCCCAACTAAGAAGTATTTTAATGAAGAATTATTAACACATAATTAATTTGATTTATTGATGGTCTAATTGGTCTGGATGGATCAAGGGTTGTAGAAGTGCAAAGGCTGCTTTGGCCTTTTATACTTGAGAGGTAATTCAACACGGTAGCTATTAAATGCTGAGGTAAAAGGCAAGCTCTGCTGGCAAATTGGAAAGATAGATATTGACCTAGTGTAGTGTCACTAGAACCAGACATTCAGGCTCCCTGAAATTTTAATTTTTGATTTAACTTTCTGATAGTACAGCACAGTTACAACTATGTATCTGAGGCAATGGAAGACTGACAAGCTGAGCCATTAGTGACTCTGCAGCTACTTACACTTCTCCCCAACCCCTCCTGAATCTTTGTTTTCCACAAGTAATAAAAGGACATGATAGAACCATTATCTGACAGTAGGGCAGGGATTAAGATGAAATTAAACAGAAGAACGCTTTAAAGATTTGGTTGTACAATACTAAGAGGCACTCATGTTTTAATTCATAGGAAAATATTTGCATTTGGGGTTTACTTATATATAGTTCATGCTTTGGAAATGGGTGCAGACCTATTTATTTCCATGTGAAAAACTTGTATGAACATCTTTAAATGACAAACTAAAGCAAAACTGTTGTTGGCAGGAGTTGAGGTCTCAGGGTCAAGATAAGTCACCTGCAGGATCTTTGAGTTTTTGATCAAAATCTTGTGACTACCCGGAAGTCAGTGAACACAACTACGTAAAGGCAAGGATATGTTAGTAAGTTCTGAAGTATATTTACAAGCTTCTCAAATCCAGACTGTGACACTACCTTTTAGAAGCTGATGAATTTATATGGTAATGTACAACAGCTTCCAACCTAAACAGTGTAAGTTCGGGATGCAGTTTAGCCGCAGTTAATTGAGCTTCAGGCAGCAGGATGTTGTAAGGAGCCCCTCCTCTCCCAGCATAGCCTCAGCATTTCAGATTCTGTTATTACCTTCCCAGCACTGATAAACTAGTTGTTTCTGCAGAATGAAGAATATCTTTTAGATAAGTATATGCCACATATGTTATTGTATATTTTTTCTGTAGGCTTATTACAGAACTCATGTATTCAAAAAACAGGTCTTGTGGTGCTCTGATAAATGGAGTTTTGGTGTTGGCAATGCAGTTCCAGTGAGGTGCTTCATCTTTGAGTAGGAAGTGAGCTGACCATCCTATACCAGTATGTGACAGTTCGGGCAGTAGAGGATGTTGTTGTATTGATGAGGTGTTCTTAGAATAGACATAAGGAACCATAATCTTAATGGCTTTCAGTAGCGCTTGGTTTGCTTTAAGTATAAAACACCTTTGAAAACAAGATTTACATTAAGCCATTTTGGACACCTCATTGTTATTTCATTTTGTCTTTGCATATCCATAGTGGGGTTTTTTTGGTTCCTTGTTTGTTTGTTTGGTTGGGTTTTTTGTTTGTTTTTTTTTTGGTTGGTTGGTTTTTTAGTCTTAGAAGTGCTGGACTGTTTTACCTAGCTGAAAAGAAGGAGAAATTTTAGGAAGAAAACAATCATGTAACTTCTGAAAAAATCTTACTTACCTGTATTACATTGTATTTTTTTTTTTTTTGGTAAAAACTTAAGATGATAAAAAAACCTTGCTTTACTTAAACACTGCAAACCTGAAAAGTGAAATTAATTACTTTCAAGAGCGATTTTGTCTTCTGTAATATTTTATAAAAGTTTTGGTAATTCTCCTCATGAACACCTGATTTCAGGTTCTCTTATGGTATATTATCAACACAGTAAAGCAGCCTAACCAGTCAGTATAATTCTGATCTGGTTTTCTTTTATCTACCCAATTGGAAAACAACTCTTATAACTGAAGTCAGACAATTATTTCCTGTATTTTTTTCCTTCCAGTGGCTGACAGATTTGTACACATATGAAATAATTAACAGTGGGTACTACAGTATTTTAGAGATAATGGCAAGAATACCTCTGTTTTCTGTAAAGCACATAATACCATTTGCTGTGTTTCTGGCATTGCAGATTTGTGTCTACTTGCATTCACAGGCTTCAGCCTTAGAAAGACATACAGAGGCAATACAGGATACACCCTACTGATAGTCTCATTAATTTAATCTTATCCACTACTATTCAGTCCCTTGTTAAATTTTCAGATGACTAGAATACTGCAGTTTCCAGGTGTTTATTTACTTGGTGATGTTTTGTATCTTTATTAGTTAATTTAGTTGGAAAAGTGATCAAAAACAAAGCAGAAGAGACATGCTGGGTGTTGATGCTGGGTGCAGCTTATTAATAAATAAGCCAATATGAGTTGGCAGATCTGTAAGCAAACAAATGAGAGAAAGCAAGCCTGGGAGCAAGAGAGGCTGAATTATAGAGTACACTCTCAGTTGTCAGGGAGAAAACTTGTTCCTTGTGAATCTTCTCATCATGGCTATGGTGGTGAATTTTGTTCTTAAAATTCTTGGTCTGCTTACTCACCTGTGTTGCCAACTTCAAAGATATCTTTAAATAAGCTTGTTTGTTTGTTTGTTTGTTTGTTTTTTAATTGGTTCATGTTAAATACAGAGACTATTTTTTTTTTAGAGGTCCAGTGGAAAGCTAGTCTGGGTCAGTGTTAGTTTCTCTCAGATGACTTGCCCGTGAAGTGGAATACATCTTTTTGTGGGACACAATCTGATACTGAGTTTTTTATGTTCCTTTGGGTACTGATGAAGAGCCTAGGTAACTTTTGTCATACAACGCACTAATCTGTAGATTCAGATTATTTGCACCTAAAGCATGTGCGTCAGTAAAAAAAAAAAACAGTAGTGTGTTTGCATCTCCCTTGGGAATAGTAACTGAGAGGTCACAGTTATTAAGAAGTAACAAACATTGGGGTTTGTATCTTCAGATAATAATTTATGGCAATGGTGGTATTTTCATACTGTCATAGCAACAGAAGAATGTAGGAAGATAAACACATGGAAGATAAAAGACTGTAAGGCAAGGATGGTGGAAGAAAAGGCTGGAAATAGTGGTATAGATAGTCAGATCTGGGGTCAGCTTGACAGAAACTGAATAAATGTGCAGATATTTGTGGTATAAAGAGAGCAGTCAGCAAATGGTTCAGCTGTGTTGATAGAGTTTGTTTATTTAAGCTATACTGTCTCCTTGTGATCCCATGAGAGCCATTTGAGGCTATTTCTACAAGTGAATCAGTATTTCGAGGGTTTTTACTACTTTTTTTTTTTTTTTTCTCCCCCTTATAAGGATCCATAAAGAAATACTAAGCTATTCCTAGTGGAATTAGGGTAATGAAGAAAATGGAAACCTCCATTTTTGGAGATCTAGTCAGTGCTTTTTGAAGTAAAACTGCTTATTTTTTCCTGATCTGGAGTGGGGGAGAGGGAGGAAGTGATTTGGCTTCTCTAAAGTTCTGAGAGTGAAGCCATCTTAGAGTTTGAGAGCAGAAGGGAAATTGATATTTGAAGATTTAATATTACTTATGTATGTTTTAGAGCTGATGCATTTCACCTCTACTTTTTTCCAGAGTGACATGCTACTCGGGGAATGACTCTGTAAGATCCTCAGAATCAGTCTGCAGCGGCATCTGTAGGAGCTAGGTGTATAAGGGTAATACAAATTAGACCACCCAAAAGACAGTTTGGGGCAAACAGATGTACAGAAAATGTGTTTCAGATACCTTAAGATTTCTGTCACTTTGCCCTAATGGCTCAAAACTTCAGTCTTCTGCTATCAGTAGTGTATGCAGTATACTTATGCTACTGTCTGCCTGGGGTATTTTGCCCTCACTATGATTGTTATTTCACATTTTAATATACTTGAGCATAATTGTTTAGTTACTCATTAGCGGAAATAAACTAGGCATTTGTTGACCTAACTTGAATTGAAAGGGACTAGACAAGCATTTTAACAAGCATTCTGAAATATATTTTCTAGTCTCTCTGACTCAATGAATCTTTATGTATTTTGTATCAAGTAGCTGAGTTCTTCTGAGAAGAACTGAAGATAACCTACCTCAGAAAGCTTTAAGCTGGGTGTCTGCTTTGAAAGATAGCAGATCGCAGTTAATTAATTTTTGACACTAATTCGGTAGAATGGACTGGTAATCTTTAGACTGTGTAACAGACAAGTAATCAAATAGGAACAGCACCTCAGACTGCCTTTGAAGACCCTTAACTAGAAGGTTGTCTGGTATTTATTCTATATTATCAAAGTGGTGTGTTTGTTTGTTTCTTTTTTGTTGTTGTTGTTGTACAAAGCACAACAGTTCCAATAGGAGAGACTTAACGAGACTTTTCTGGGGTAAAACAAAGAATTTCCGGAAAAATTTAATGGAAGCTTTGACTTCTAAAAGTGTTCTGTGATCTGATGCATAAAATATTATAGGAGAATTTCTTCCCCTTTTTAAAAATCTTAAACTATTACTTTTCCTTTTTCATATATATATATATATATATATATGTATTTTCCTTTCATTCTATGACTTTAAGTCATGAAAAAGTTATGTTGGATGTGTAATTACAAAGTACATAATAAAGGCATGGAGGGATGTTTGCTCTGAAGTTATTTTTTTTTCTCTGTATGTTTACTTCTGGGGAACTGTGAAGAGTCTGTTTTGTGGGGTTTTGTTTGTTTTTCTTCCTCAACCCCTTGGTAGGTACTTCATACCTTGAGCCTAAGAGGGGAATTTAGGGCCTTAGTACTTCAATTGATTTTCAATTTGATATTAATTCATTTTCAGCAGACCTACAGAAGTTTTGTACCTTGCAGCTGAGACTGTATGTAGGATTCATGATAAAAGATGTATCAATTCAGTGAAATTTAATTAAATATATATTATTTTGAATATGACATAGCTATATAGCAAAAGAGTACTACTAAGAGTAGGTCTAATTTCTACAGTAACAATGATGCAAGATCTTTCAGTATGGTTTTTGTTATCTTTTGGCAGCTTCCATACAAAAGTAAAAGTGGGAGTTCGGTATTAAATGCACTGATTCCTATCAGGCCTAGGTCTGTCACTTATCTACTCTGTGTATATGTTGCAAGTAAAGTAACTTAGTGTGGTAACAGTGGTGTTGTAAATGTTTCTTTGAAAATAAGACAACTTGGAAGTAAAGTAAAATATTGAAAAGTAGAAAAAACAATCCTGAGCACAAATCAAAAAGGAAGAGTTAGATTCACAAAATTGCTTCTGATGTAGTGGCTGTGGTTCAACAGTTGTATGTTTATGGTGTTCTTCTAAAAATATGAGAAACCATTGGATTCTCTGCTTTGTAATCTTCCAGGGTAGTGATATGAAGTCCCTTGGTTTTAGATGCTCTAGCCTATCTTCCCCAACCTGGTAGTATTGTTCCAGTTTGAAAATGCGTGGTCACTGAAGTAGAAATAGTGCATCTTATGCTAACAAGCAAATAATTTTGTACGTGAGAAACCTTTTATTTATAGGAATTGATTAGAGCTCCTCAGCCCAGTCTCGCTACAGACAGCAGTCCCTGCAATGGCTGGGAAATGCCTGACCAGTGGAGAGATGAATTAAAATGAGAATGAGCAAGTTTCCTTTATATCTTGCTTATCCTTTGGTGGGATTTAATAGTAGTAGTATATATATATATATATATATAGTTATAAAGTATGCATACTTCATAACTGTGTATTGTGACTGCTGGCTTTAAAAATTCATTTTAAGGGCATAAAAATGTATTGATTAAATTAAGTGGTTCTTGTGTGAAAAACTGTAGTAAAAGTTTACAATAAAATACTGCTAAATTAAATGTTAATTATTTTAATTTAAAACGGTTAATTTTTTAATCTTGTGTTTTAATTACATTCATCTTTTTACTTTCTACCTTTCTTGTGGTGTTTTTGTGGCTTTTTATTGTGCAGGAATATAAAAATACATGGTTTGTGGTTTTTTTTCCCACCTAAAAATGTATCTATTCTTCAACACAGAAAAAAACAGTAACAAGGAACAGCATAAAGGAAAGCAGGAGCAGGGTGTTTGGTTGTACCACCATCTTATGAGCTTCAGCGAACACAGATGTGTTCCAGTGAAAGAAATCTTCTCTTGTTCTCTCCATTTTGACTACCTTTTCCAGTTTTCTGTATTGAACTTTAAAGAGGGAAAATAATCTACAATGGGCCTTTTTTTTTAAGGCAATGAAAGTTCTTTGAGCTTATCTTTGTAAGAGGCAGTTTTATTGTTGTAGAAGTTAAAGAACGGGGGTTGTTTCCATCAACTTTTGTGGGAAAGAAAATGGATTCACATTCCAAGATCAGTTGGGTGCTTTAGAAGATCTCACTGGGTGGGCTGTTACTTCCTCCTGTTTTTTAATCTCTTATCTCTTTCTCCAGAAGTCTACCTTCCCCTGAGCGGTCTGTCTGACCTTTATGCTCTGCCTGTCATAACTAATTACAATATCATCCATCTGCAGTTTTCAAAAAAAATTCCTAGAGCTAGTAAACTCTGGAAAAAACAATTGTTTTTATGATAGGTACAGCCAACTTGATCCTTTTATAGCTGTGCAGAAAAACATGCATTTATACCTTTCCTTTTCAAAAAGACGTGTCCATGAGCATGGTGGGAAGAACGGTCTGTGCTCTGTCTACACTGATTGTTCCAGGATCTTGTGCAGTCCAGCATAAGTTGCTTAACTTGTACAGCTGTGATGCTTTATTTGGGATTGGAGGAAGAGTGTTACAGTAGATTTTGGAATATTAAATTAAGGTGTTTTATTTTTTTCTTTAACCTTTCATGTCCAGCTTCTGTTAAGCTGCAATGCATTTTGTTTTAAAGTTATTCTAGGAGATGGAAGTGTCCAAGGAAGAGCTATTGAGTTTTATATATAGAAAACCTTTGGAAAGAAAGAATCTGGAGCTCATGTTGACATATCCAAGCTAGTTTTGAACAAGAACTGTAATAAAACTATAATAATGGATAATGCTTCCATCGCACAAGAAGTGCCCTTCTAGCCTGTGTTCTCTTCATAAGCAAAAATGCTTATAGTTGCTGCTCTTTTATTGGAGGGGATTTTAATAGAATATTGAGATATATGTCAGTAAAAGAATAATAACAGTTGTTTAAAAGTTCTGTTTCTGTAATTATTGCACGCCTAAAATATGAGATTTGTATTCAGACTTAGTGTACCCAACAGTTGCTTTCTTAGCAGAAAGATCGTGTAGAGGATGACAACTGTGGCACATATTGAATGTGTAACTGATAATTAACAAAGTCTTAGACTTGGTCATAGCTGAATGAATGACTGAAACCAGGTCTAAACTTTATTAACTTTGGCTAGCTTGGCTCTTAATTTGTAAACTGTTGGTGAAAACATATTAACAGTTGTTACATGTTAAACAGTCCTTGCTTCTGCCTTTCTCAAAGTCCTAGATTGTTACTCTTGTCATTAGTTAGTAACTTTTGATTAGAGTTTCCACCACAGGCTGCTATGCTTACATCCCTTCAGAGGGTGAGTTTGACTCCTACTATGAGGATGCTGGTGCAGGTGCGAATTATAAATTTTCTTTTCAGGAACATTTGCTAGTAATCCAAGACTTCATTGAACATTCTTGCCAATAAGCTAAGTGTTAGAAAGTCAGCAAAGCGTATGTAATGCTGTGAACACACTTGAAGTCCTGAAAAACCCAATTGCGTGATAGAGTATGTATGGTTAATATAACTTCAAGGAAGGAATTCAGTCTGTCAAACTTTGCTGCCAGTTGCATTGCTGACAACCTGGTGCCTTTTTGCAGAACAGTTTCCCTTACATAACACTGCAGGCATTTGCTGTCTGTGAAGCAGAAAAACCTGATAACAAAACAGCTTTTAAACAAAACACAACAAACCCTGAGGGTTTGTTTTTCTTTGCTAATAGTTTGACTAATATGGTATATATATACATATATATATATATTTTTTTTTTTAAATTACCTATTTTTGCCAAAGTAAATCTATTAGATGTTTCACTCAAGTTTGAAACCTCATCTTTGCTCTGGAGGATTCCTGACATCCTTTGCCTGTAGAAAATGACCTTAGGAAACTCAGCAGTAGTCCACTGTTTCTGTATTGTTTTGTCCTAATATTAGATATTCTTCAGAAGTGAAGACAGCGGTGAAAGATCTTTTTGATGTGTGAGAGCACAGGCTGTATTTCAGAATAGTAAACAGTTTTCTCATGCCACTCAAGCATAAAGCATTTAAACATTTTTCCTAAAAGTATATGTGTTCTTAGGTATTTCTGTACACTAGTTATGAAACTATCACTGACTTGTGACTCCCTGACTAACAATTATTGTTTCAAGGAGAGTCACTACTGGATGTGATCAGCTCAAAATTCTGGGTAGTGTCTCAGCAGGAACAGATTTCTGCTTTTGGGGTTATGTTATTGATCATTCTTTTGAAAAGTACATATTTAAACTACACAAAGATGAGCACCTGAAGTGTAGTTTGAGTCAATCAAAAAGGAAGTTATGTTTTTCCAGCAGTGTTCACTTCATGGAAATATTCACTGTATGTCAAGTAAAAGACAAAGCTTTATTTAATGTGTGGAATCCAGTAACTTCATGAATTTTGACAGTAAAAAGCTTCCATGTTTTCAAGTGCCATCAGCAGAAATGCAAGCAGGGATTTCTGGTGTAATTTTGAATTCATAATAAGTCACAGAAAGTTACAAACACTGTCAGTATGCATGAAAAGGAGGAAATAATTATTGTAGGCTGTGAATAGCATCCTTAAGTAGAGTGGCTACATGAAGCAACAAATTAAGGGCATAATCCCATGCATGATGAATCATTCTATATACATTAGATAGAAATTTTCATTTGTAATAACCACAGTAAGTAGAAGGAAGTCCAACATAGAGGCAGGTTCTCAGGCAATAAGAAATATTTTGGTCTAATAGTATATTGTGGCTTGCAAAAGACTGTGACTAATACCACTGTTGTTAGCAGCATGACTACAAACAGGATCAGGTTTTTTTATTCTGGCCAAACTGCAAACTGAAGTACAAAGAAATAATGTCATGGTAAACATTCTAAAAACAATATTAAACCCCAACCAAACAAAAAAACATTCCCAAGTGTTGCATCTTTGATATTTTATCATCTTTGCTTCTGAGCTGGTGATGTTTTTGTGTTAATATTTGTGAACTAATCAATTTTTGTTGAAATTGTGGCTTCCTTGCAGATATCTGGAGGTGTGATGTGTTCTTTAGGCAAAGAACAAATTTTTCCCAGATTTAATAGTAGCTTCTGTGTTGCCTTTTTCCTCCCAGGAGGAGTTTAACATTGGTGGCTATTATGTTGCTTTTGTTTAGCTTTATATCCATAAGTGATCAAATATAATGAAAGAAATCCCAAAACACCAGTAGAAGTTAGTCTCTAATGTTAATTGCTTTGTATTCCTCAAGTAATTTAAAGACGCAACCCTAAGTAGTAGAAGTAAAAATGCATTTTACGTACCAACACTTTTAGCAGGCTGGTGGTACTTGTAAAAATAGCAACAGCAGTCCATTCAAAACTACTAAAAATATCACATGGCTATTAAAGCTTAATTGTGCAGCACAAGGGGAGTAAAATAGCCAAGTAAAGGTCTGGCCTTGCTCTTGCCCTTCTGTATGTGTGAACTGTAAGTTTTACAAAATTTCTCATTTCTATGGCTGCATCTTGTATCAACCACTATTTATCATTCTCTGCTAATGTTACTAATTCTGTAACATGTGGCATATTTTTCTGAGAGTTGAGTACTTGCACAGCTTTTGCGTTCAGAATAGTTCAGAATATTCCTATTGACTTTAGGCTTTTTATCAG
The DNA here is from genome assembly GCF_964273445.1 of Streptopelia decaocto. Lineage (NCBI taxonomy): Eukaryota > Metazoa > Chordata > Aves > Columbiformes > Columbidae > Streptopelia > Streptopelia decaocto. The sequence goes on from NC_138665.1 coordinate 8,987,904, forward strand.
TTTCTCTAAGTCACATATTTTAATAATTCTCTAGGCAGCTGCATGCTAGAAGTTTTATTGTCAGCCAACAGCACAGCTTCCTGCAGGTGCAATTTGTAGGATGAGGCAAATAGAGAAAGCTAACAGAGCTGGAATTTTATGTTGGGTGTCCTCAGGCATTACATGTGTACAAACTTCCACTGTTGTTCTGGACCACAAGATTGGTAATGTCTTGAGAACAAATGTTTGACTGTATTTACCATGCTGGTGATGTTCACAAGCCTTTGATGTATTAGAATGCCTTCTAGGTTTTATTGATGTTTTTAGAAGAAATCAAATGGAAAAGCACTAAGTTGAACTACTTGGGCTGTCCTGATAGGCATAGTTGCAAATAGTCTGACTGTATATCAACTTATATCTAGTTGTGTCCTGATTTCTGGATGTTTTCTTATTCAATGATAATATTTTTTTTAAACAAGTTCTTTCAGTGCAGCTTGGTATCCCTTGAAGAGATGAGAAAGAATACTTTTTATTTGTTTCCTTTCCCAGTAACCTCAGTGCAGTAGTTGTTGATATCTATAGAAGTAATTTAACCTTTAATTACACAGGGAAAGCAATATATATACACTTTCATATGTAAAGTTTTTATATCTCATGCAAAATCTCTTGAAGAAAAGAAAAACTGTGCAATTATTTTATTTACTTGATTGACACCACTGTCAAAAGCGTAAGGGGAACAAAGTAGTGTGATTGCAGCAGAGCACCACAGAGTAAAGCAGTGAATAGTCACTTCTCAATAAGCTTATTTAGGGAATATAGAATTCTGCCTGTCTAAAGTGATGACAATTGCATTTTGTTTTAAAATAATGTATTATTTTGAAAGTGTTATTTAAAATCATCTTAAAATGAAATGCTTTTTTGAAATTACACACACAATGAAACATATTTCTTTGTTTCTGAATTCCAAGTAGGCTAATTTTTCCAAGTCTTCAGTCAGAAACAAAGCTAGGAAGATTTCAGTACAAAAGGTGAAGACTGCTTAATGTGATGATAAACTGAAAGCAATTAAATTAGACTGGAAATATTTCTGCAGCCCTAAATGTAGTAGAAGTTGCCTGTTGAAGTGTTATAAATAACTCATACTCCCCCACTCCTCCTATTTGGCAGAGTTGTTTTGCCACTTAGTTCTTTAATTTTATGAAAGTTACCTGATTTTCAGGTTGCCAAAATACATGTTAATTCATCTTGTTCATCTGGAGGTGGTTAAAAGATGGCAAATTAAACATGAATTCATTCCTAGCCTTTGCCTAGTGGTAGTTCAGAGTTCAGTTCCAAAGCCTGTACTAGTTTTTTGACACAAGTGTGCCAAATGCCACTGTCCTCTCCTCAGAGGGGAATTGTGGAGCAAGTCAAGGATGACTTTTATTGAGCAGTTGACCAAACAAGCAGAAATGAGAGCACTTGCATCTTTAATAAAAGAACAGTGCACATCTTTCCCCCTTGACTAAACAATCACACAACCACAGTAAATGCAAGCACTTCCATTTTAATTATCAAGCACCTGCCTGTCTTTAAGTGATTGTTGTGAGTCAGAGAGGAAGAATCTGTCTTAAACAAAATGAGTGTTATTCCAGTGGCATGCAAGCCTCTGGGCAGCTGACTCAGCAGTTAGTGCTGAACTCAGTTCCCAAGGTTGGAAAAGCAGTAAGCAAAAACTTACTTAAAAAAAACATACACGCACCAAAAAAAACCCCAAACAAACCCACCAAACCTGAAAAGCAAAAAAGAAAACCCAAACCAACACTAAAAAGCACCCCCTGACCCTATGTTTATTAACATCTGATTTATATAAATTCATTTCACTGTGGAAATATAAAGTTACAAAACACTGGATTAAAAACACTGGTAAATTGGTGAGGATGGCATGCACTTAACTCCCATGTAAAGTTAAATGGCAAAAGGAATTAGTTTCCCAACTTCCATACTTCTGAGTTAGACCGAAGGCAACAGACCAATATTTTGGCACTCGGTTCTGCTCTTGATTCCTTGAATGTGCTGAAGGGTCAGAAGCTTTCCTGATGCCCACAGCCAGTGCTTCACTGGAAGCTGGGACCTTCCGTTGCAAGCCGAGGCAAAGCAGATGCCATGGCAAACATGTGCTGCTTAACTCTGGGCAGGCATGGAGGAGCAATGTTCTGTAGACAGCATCAAGCAGGTGATAATTGCAAATTATTGAATGGAGCTGCGCACTAGGAATATAAAGAAAATAGATGAAAGTAGCTGAAGGGAAAATAGCTGTGCATGCTTTGTCAACAGTAGTTAGGTCAGAGCAGCCTGAAAGAGAAAGGTAATGTTATAGAGGACTTGAGAATAGCCTGACTTATAAATATCCCACTTTAGATATGCTTTTGCAGTGATTGTTTCCAGATAAAAAAGCTTGGTGGGCTGTTACTGTCTTGACTTTTATGCCCAGGGCTGTAATACTTAATTCTCATCCCACCATTAGACTTTCAGTCCATTTGCTTTTATTGCAGTTTTCTATTAAAAAAAAAAAAAAAACAACCCAAGTTTCCTAATTCTCTTTATTGTCACACTTATTCCTGAAGTTATGTTCTGGTGCTCTGCAAGTCACATGCTTTTTGGCTGCAGATACGTTCATACTGTGCGTTCTCAAGTTGAGTTTTAGAGGCACTGATTTCGGTGATGATCAAAAAAGAAAAATGAAGTGTTTTAAGCATGAGTGCCTCTTTGCAGGAAAGAAATAGATTTGCTGTTTCTGAATATAATATGATTACAGGAAATATGCTTAATAAGTTTGAGGATAGCTGTCTCTTTCTGAGGGGAAAAACTTACACTTCATTTTCTTGTCCCGTCCGAAAGGACCAGGCTTCCAGAGGGACTAGAAGAGAAGTATTGCAACTGCACTCCTAATAAACCTGGAACTGCAGAATGTCGCAGTGAATGCTGTTTTTCCAGAATTTGTGGCACTCTGAGAGCCTCAGCCACTGTCCCTATTGCTGCATGCCAGGGACGCAAATTTACCGTAGACGCTCTCTGGCTACAGCCACTGGCACAGTATAAATTAGAGGCTGTCCATAGGGGCAGGTTTAAGAGTAGTTTTTCCTTCTTGGTAGGTCTCACAAAGCATCTGTTACTGACGAGTATGGGAAAGAGAAAAATAGGGGATACTTAAGGACGTTATTTTCTGTGTTAGTGTCTACATCCAAGTGAGGCAGTGTCAAAACAATCCTGAATGTCACTTGTGTACATTAAAATGGTCAGAGGTGGTTTAATGCTGGATGCTTTTATAACTCTGTATGTACCTCCCCTGACTAGATTTGTCATAGGGTTAATCCTTGTATGTAAAAGATTGTTCCTCTTATTAAACAATACCCATATTAAAGCCAAGACCATATTAAAGGACACTCAGACTTTGCAAGGGTTTGGGTTGGGTCACTGCTAAGATAGTTGCTGAGATGGTATTGCTTCCTACAATGCTGAGTCAACAATTAAGTGTTAATTGCAAAGTTGGTAGCAGGTGTTTTATAAATATCTTTTTATGATAATGACTTCCCAAAATGATAAGTTTTTCAGGTTCAGTGAAGCTGTTAAGGGTTATGAGAGTGGCAGATCGCCACAGAGATGAGACTTTATTCATAGTTAGCAAAGATTAGAACAGCTATTTTAACCATTTGTTTGATTTCAGAATGATGAAAGGACAGTTTCTTTAGCTGAGTTGAGGAAAAGAAGCAATTAAAGAGAAGGCATAGAGAGAATACAAATTGAGGAAGAAGAAATAGTGTGGGGCATGCTTTATTTTTTTTTTTTTTTTTTTGTGGTTTAAAATGGGTACCATTGCTGTGACCATTTCTTTCCACTGCTGGTAATTCATAAAACCTGTCACTTTCTTCCTGCTTTTTCCCTTCCCTCTTTTTTTTTTTTTTTTTTTTTTTTGGTTAATTATTCTCAAAATAGTTAAAGTTTTACTTTTATAACTGTGATTATACGTATCTGAAGAGAATAAAACACAGTAACCATACCACCTCCAAACCATAACCCATTTTTTTCACATAGTAGACCTTCTCTTTGATTACTCGTATTCACTGACATAGCATCATCTCTTGAACAGTGACCCCTATGGTTTAAAATGTCTTGATTGACATTATATATAGTGATTGTTAGCTGTACTATTTCAGTAGCTAAAACATAGAAAAGATGCTTACATAACTTGGAAAAGGAGGTTTTATTGGCAATTTTCCACTAGAAGGTGAACTCTGGCAGTTGACTTTCACAGTACTTTCAGGAACTCTTAATATATATATTAGCAAACTTAGTAAGTATTCATAGTTTGTAAGCTAATCTTTACTCTTTAAATATCTCTTGATAGGGCAGGTACACAGCCATCTTCTCAAAGTAGTAATGGAACATATTGTTTATTGACTGCCTGCTTTGGCTTTCATGTAATTTGAGCTTTGCAAGGAGATCCTATACCTGACGCCTTCATAGTTTTGATAGGAATGGGAGCAGGCTGGGATTTTTTTTTTTTTTTTTAATTCTCTAGAAAATCTAATGTGAAGTCGTATAGGAAATACCTTGTCTCACTACAGGCAGTTGGAAAGCGTCACTGCTTTCAAGAAGGAACAGTGATAATTAGTTTTAACCATAACAAGAGAATTATGAAAGGCCAAGAACAGGAAAGTCTGAATACGCTACATTTAGATAAATAGTTATTTAATATAGATAGGTTTAGGCTGTTCTGTAAAGGCAGAATTGAACAGATTTTGCAGGTTAAGCCAACAAAACTAATTTAAAAGTTAAAATTATTAAAATATCTCCTAGGAAATTTCAATTATAAAATTACTTTTGTAAGTAATTTCCTGTACAAGACTACTAATGTACCACATATGTTTACTCTAGCACTAAAACCAAGGGAATGTTTAAGTTTTCTCAGACTGCTTTTTAAAAAGAAAATGGTTTAGTGTGGTGTGACTTTTTTGACTTTTCATACTCTTTTAAAACATCTGGAAAAAAATTGAATTGCTGGAAGATTAATTAACACTGCTATGGCTATGGTATGCCTGTGTTTCTTTGAGTTGATTGTAATTTTATGCTAACAGTTCTATTGCCATCTGAGTACTGGTGTAATGTAAACTGTCACCAGTGACATTTTTATGCCCTGACAGCTTTGTTTCTAGTATGCGGGTAATTGTAAATTAGACTAATAGACTTTTTAGCTGGAAGAAAGAGACCTCTTGTTCACCTTGTTCTTGAATGTGTGTTAAATAGATGTGTACAGCAATTACTCATTTTGTTTAAATATGTAATATTTTACCCTTAATGTGGCACTTGTCACTGTCAATAAGTAATGCTGTAACTTCATCTAGATTGCTGGGAGTCATGTTGCCTAACTGGCTTTTTTTTTCTTGTTATTCTTGTAAGTGAAAGCTTTGTTTATATGGCAAAGTACTATGTACCCATATTTGCAAGCCTACTCAGTAGTGACTTCTACAACCTTTTTGAAAGTGTGTTTCATCTATAATTAATCAGAAAACATAATCCACTATTCTAAATCTTTAACTACTCTATACTTTATAAAAGCAAGTAATCTTCAGTTGGAATATCACAGTAGATGTTCCTAAACTAATAATTATTTAACAGTAATTTTATAACCAGGATTTCCTTGCTTTGTCCTGTGTGATCTTTGAGTATTATTTACAATTTTCCCTATTGAAGCTTCATAATAGACTTTGAATTAAGGGTTTTTTCCTCAGTATATAAATCAAAAATTTATTGAAAGTGACTCAGCACTTTATTAGATACCTCCTTGGAATTTGTGCTTACATGAAATAGATAAGACTATTTTGAGGAAAGCCAATTGTTTCAACTAAGAAGTTTTAGGAATTAAATTGCTGGATAGTTTCTTGATGTAGTGTGTAAAATTGAGTGTTTTCCTCTCCCTCCATTCAGTTAATCCAAGAGAGAAACTATTTTTCTTTCTATTAACATCACCCATAATAGGTTTCCCGTTAATGTACTTGGTTAAGGTAAGACATATTTTACTAAAAAAAATAATAAAACTGCAGAAATTGAATGAGCTAGGGATTGTCCTAAACTGGTTTTCAAACAGCTGTCCCACTGTTACAAATACAGAGACTGGTTGTGTAATAGAGTCTTAAATATCTCATAACTCTCATGTTTCTATCATGTTTGAGAATTACTTGCTTTTAATCTCCTTTCAGAAGTTTAGAATATCTGAAGAGTAAAATACAACATTACTCAATAAAGTATAATTACCATTTAAAGATTTTAATTATCCTGTGGAATAAAAAGGAAATGCATCCTTGGACTGTGTAGTAAAAGTAAAGTTGAAATGTATTTAGGAAGAGTTAGTACTGAAAGATGACTCGGATTGTGACTATGATTATTGTAATAGTTTTCTCTAATTATTGGAATTCAGCTTTCATAGATAAGAATCCACTGAATAATTTCATAGTAAGAACGGATCAGTTATGTGAACTAACCAATTGTGTTCTCTGTACGTAGGACTGGGAAAACTTTAGTCTTACCCGGCTTAGGGGTTTTTGTATAAATAATACATACCTGTTAATAGACTCTTAAGAATCTTTCTTTATTCTTGTTTAGGAGGATAACAATACCATGGTTAATAAAATAGAGTAGTAAAGCAAGTGAAGGTTAGGACTTCTTGCTGGGGTTTTCTTTTGTAGGCATTTTCAGATATGCGGGCTTACAGCAGGGGTCCCACCTGAAACAATTTCCTGTAAGGCCCGGTTGAGCTATTACTGTGAAATTGTCCTTTAATACTAGGTGAAGTGCAGCAAATGTGAATATCTTTCTGGCTTTACTATTTAGGTTTCACTGTTTGTAGAGATGAAACATCTTCCAAATGTCTGATAAATTCTTGTAATAGAGTTGTAGAAAGAAGACAAAATCTGTGCCAAGCAGTCTTGAACAGCATACTACTAATACAATTAATACATTTCTCCTAGGAAATTGGAGCTCTGTAATAGAAAGCATGTTTTCAGATTAATCTAAATGACTGTATTATTAGAGTGCAAAGGGATACTCTCAGCCAATCAAGAATACCTTTTTCCCCAATCAGTCCGTGGGGTGAAAAGCAGATGCATTATCTGGTTTCTGTTGATGGGAACCAGGAGGAGGGTAATCAGCCAAGAGTTACCCAGTAAGCACATGGATGATACGCAGATAAGGGTGGAAAACACTGCCATGTTTTCCCCTCTCGTTTATACTCATTGCAGTCTGAGTTGCGTAGAAGAGTCCTGATGAGTATCAGTGCTATATGATATACAAACTAGTCTGGGAATGGAATAGCATTATGAAAAAACATTTCAGTACAATTGTGCTCATGTTTAAACTTAATCTGAATTAATTAAGCGAATATGTCATTTGTCCATGGGACAAGTATTAGGTAATGATATTGAGTAGAGAAATATCTCAAGTGCTGCATTTTTAAGTAAAAGTAATGTAGAGGCTCAGTTCTAGTTTTTACTCAAGTCCTTTCTTCCTACCCCTGTATTTTGGAAAGAAAGAGGTATTTTAGAAGGAGAAAATAAGATTTTCTTTCCCCTAACTTGTTTTACAAAGAGAGGTCATTTGGCCAGTTGGGAGCTACATAGATGTTTGTACAGAGACATATGTGACTGTTGGGAACAACCATGAGTTTAAAGAAAAGTGTTGCTCTGCTGTGTTGTAAACTGCATTTACTGTCCTGCCAATGCAGAGATGGTAAACTGGCATCTTGGTGCAGGTGATCTTGCTGTTCTGGGAGAGGTCATTGCAAAAGCACTGTTACTGTAGGTGAACATGCTACTTGTTCCTACAGTATCTCTTGGTACTTTTACCTGATTTTTAGACAGCTTGTGTCTGCCTTGCATAACTTTGCAGTAGGCTTGATGGAGTCAGGGGAAAAAGTCTTCTAGAACAGACATAATACACAAGACGAAGACTTCTTGAAAAACGTTTAGTGTTCATAGGACACAGCAGGTATTTTTTTTCTGCATAACTGTTTGACATGCACCAGTCCTTCTACTGTACTTATGGATCATGCAGCTGTAAAGTTAAATACGGTCCTTTTGTGCAGGGAGGAAGAATAGTCTAGAGAGGGAGTAGAATATTTATATAATGAATAAAGGCTCAAACATGCTGTAGGCTTTAATTAACCCCCCAGAAACATAGTATCAGAGAAGGTAGATACCGACATGAACTGAGTGCTGATCTGCTATCCAGAGATCATAACCTTGGTCTAATTACATTATTAGTATATAAATTATTTCATGAATTATTTATTTGAAATTAATGTTGCACATATTAGTTGTCATTAATAACTTAGAGGTGCCTTTTTGTCACAGAAGAACAGATTAACATTATAATTGCTGCATGAAAAGTAGATATTGATGAAAAATTGCTGTTTGAGACATATAATTGTCATTACATCATTTTTTTCTGTTCACTTTTCTCATTATTCTGCATTCCTAATTGTTGTCATTTAGAAGACCTGTTAACTTTGTGATACATTAGTAGATATATTGATATGGGATATCCTAGTACCTAAAAGAATACAGATACTTGGTTATTTGTGAAGGTAGACCAGAGACAGAAGAAACTCTGCAACAGCTTAATGAACTAAATTGCGAGTATTGTGGCTATAGTTTTGTGAATCTGTGCCGACTGTGAAATCCTCGTCTCAAATGACTTGCTGTTTGTTTTTTTGTTTGAATATTTTTTCCTCTTCATCTTCTCAAAAAAAAAAAAAAAAGTGAGAAGAATCAGCAGCATAGTTAAAGCCATGATACACAGTGCAAGAAATTATAGGTGTTGACATTTTACTTTAATTGTTTGGTGCCAACTGTTGGGGAATACTAGCTAGACAACAATTTAACACAGAAAAAGCTTCTCAGTTTGAGATCTTCAAAACAAATGTTGTGCTTGTGTTGTAATATTTGTGCAGAAATGTTAAAACCCCCTATTTGCTGGTGACCTCATGAAACTGCTCAGAGATGAATAATAGCTATAGTTAAAGGCTCACTGAGGAGTGCCCCTGCAGACTGACGGCTGGAGTGGGAAGGTCTTTTGTGCTTGAATCAAACACTCCTGATTTATCTTTGGTTGCATAAACATTTGCTATCTAATAGCAAATATATAATAATCTTCTATAAAATTATTTTAGTGAAAGAAACTGAGATGTCTTTCTGTGAGTAGCTTATCCACAGTTTTGACTTTCTTCTTGTTTACTGCCTGCTACTTTACTGCATTCTGTGTGTGAATGCCTTTTCAGATGTCCTCTGGTCAAGAGAACCTCAGAGTTAGGCTAAATTTCCTGCTGTGTAATTGTATGCTTTTCTTATCCTTCATGTGTTATGTACATCAGCCTTAGCTTTATGGGTATGGGTTTCTTCTACTGCCACCAAGCAGTCATGTTTCTGTTGTTTCTGGGTCATATGTGAATGGTCCCAATTCACTATTTTCCAGCTTTGTCACCAGAGGAATGAGAAGGTAACAAGAAAGCTCTTGTGCCTTTTGTGGGAGGCTGTTGTTATGAGCACAACTGTTTTATGATTCTAATAAAGTGTTGCTTACTGTTAAGCAGTTGCATCACTCATTAAAGAGGCTTTTGTGGCTGATTCCTGAGAAAAGGAGGATTGTACTTGTCCTAAATTCTTTAGATTAACTGAGGTTTGAGAGTTTTAACAATTCTTGGCAGGTTTCATCTTGCACTGCAAGTCTGATGATGATAATGACATTTATAAGTACCTAACAAGTAGCAAGTATGCTGTTTCCCTGAAAATAAGGCAGGGTCTTATATTAATTTTTGCTCCAAAACTTATTACTCTTTTGCATGTATAGCTGCCTGGACACTATTTAAATTGACTTTTTTAATGAACTGTAACTAGGGTTTATTTTTGGAGTAGGGCTTATTTTCAGGGAAACAGAGTAGATACAAAGTGCTTTTTTCAGCAGTTCAAACATCTAATATATTAAGTGCTCGAGAAGGGACGTTGTGCTTTTCTGGTACAATGATTCGTTGTTTTATGAAGGTCTATGCAAAGTTACTTTCCTGTCTGGCAAAACGTCTGTTAAATTTATGCTTAATATGATAAATGACTTATACAATGAATAAGTGTCACTGAAATTAGTACACTGTTTAACTTTAAAAAATAGATGAGCAAATCCTGTAATACTTATTCTGCAATATTTATTTTTTTGACTTGTAAAGGAAAACTATAATTGAAGAACTCCGAACAAAGAGGATGAAATCTACAGTAGCAGATGAATTCTTGTTGAATTGCAATGTGTTTGTTGTGTAATGAGCATTTTTCTTTAAGGCTGCAGGATGGTTTTCTTACAACAAGGTTTGCAAGCATTTTGCTTATTTCTGCAAAACACGAAAAGCAGGAACTGTCTTGTGGCGATCATCAGGAATTGTGTTGCTCAGTCACTTGATCAGCTATTGATCACAATCATGTTGTGATTAGGACTTAATGTGGATCAAAAGTAAGAGTATGAATTGTCTTAATCTGAAGATGTAATCAGAGTCTTTGATAATTTGGCTAAGTTACCTGGAAAAGGATAAGTGCTCATTTTCAGTAGGAGCAGTCGCTGCTATGTTATCTGCTGAGCCTGTTATGATAGGTGTGTGTGTCACAGATCAAGAAGGAGGATTACCTTGTTTATCGATCCCAGCAGGGGACACATGTCAACAGTGTTATAAACACTGACAAGAACCACTTCCTTCTGAGTGTGTGTGAACGGATTAACACAGCTACTTCAGATACTTAGTGATGAAAGTAATCTTGAGGCACCATACCTAGTTGACTTAAAATCAGGTGTTGTGAGCTACCCTATTAATGGTTTCAAGACTCCCTAGAAACTGTTCTTAATGATAGCTTCTGGTGCCTGTGTGCCACTGTGGTTCCAAGTTTTAGTATTTCCTAAGTGCTTCAGTTCTTTGCCTATAGAATAAGAATAAAGTGACTTTTCTAAATTACAGTAATTGTGCCAGGTCCTGGGACACTACTGTATCAAATTTTGGGAAAGTGCTATTCTGATACTTGCGAAGGTGAGTCAGACAACCTGGCTTCTGTTCTTGCCTTAGCTACTTGTCTGTTGCATGACCCAAAGCTGTTTGTGTCAGTTTTCTATGCCTTTCTGGGCAGGTGTGTAGGCTTTTTCTTAAAACACAAACACATGCACCCCATAACATACAGAGGAAAAAAAATAAAATTAAAAAAATGTATTCAGTCCTGGTTAACAATTTCCAGATCTCTCAATGAAAAATACTCTAGAAGGCAGAATGCATGGAAGGGGGTGGTGGTGTCTGGAAATAGGAAAGAAAATAATTTTTTTTTTCTTTCACCAAATACATTGTTTTGATAGATCATCCACAAGTAAGTTGTCGGTACTCAAGTTGCTTTATGGACTGAACCCTGTTTCTGGTTAAGTCTAATTCTGTTTCAGTAGAAATATTTTTATGTACATCAGTACAAGCACTTCAGGAGCACAGTCTTTCACTGGGCAGACATTTCTTTATTGAACTTAGCAGCAGAATATCTCTGAATGCAATTGAATAAGAATGTATTTTGAGAAAAACACCATGAAGTATAAACAGTTGCAGGCAGGAGTGGAGGCAGTCATTATTTTGCTGGGAATCCATTTCTGCTCAGTGTTTGACTAGACCAGCTGATTCACTGATTTTGGGGATTTCACTTAGGTTGCAGCAGGTTAGTGGCAAGCCACAAAATGTATCTACAAACTGAAATACTTGAGAATAAATCCTTAGAAATTAACAGCAGAAGGCAATTATCTGTATTGTTCTTTTGAGAAAGTGAAGACTCAGTTCACTGAAGAGCAGTTTGATACCAAGGTGCAGCAGAAGTGTTTGGGTTTTTTAAGAACATATTTTTATCCAAACAACCTAAACCAATAGATTGTGTGCTACGATGTACTCTGTGCATGTACTTGCTTAATACCAGTATACTCTTCTCTGTATTTGAGATTTAGTGTTACAGTTAATAGTACTCTAGCATTTAGACATTTAACTCTGTCAAAAGGAATCACACACAAAGTCTCTGTCAAGACAAGCTTTTTTGCCCTCATCTTAGACACACGTGCCTTTATATTTTTTGTTTATCTACACATCTCTGTTTCCCATAATGACATAGATGTTAAAATCAGGCTTTATTCTCAAACTAAACTATAATGCATGGTTCTTCTATGAGGAGCAGAATTTGTTCTAGCTCTAGGAGAAGTTACTCCTTTGCCATTTACTAGATTTGCAGGTCAGATCCTAGACTGGAGGAAAAAAGAGGGGAATTCATTTTCTGAGTACATTTCCATTTCTGGTTATACTTCTGTGCTCATTTCCAGAACTTTAAAAATGAGCCTGCTCTGAAAACGTGAATATAGAAAGTCATCTAGGAGCACAGTGTATCATGGATGTATAGTCGTGTGTACATTGTATATGCACATAGTCAAACTGTGCAACTCCTCTGTGTAGTTGTGTATAAAATGTGGAAAAACTTACTTCATCATTGAAGAATAGATAGAAATTAAATCTATAAACAAAAATATAGTGATAATTTGTTTACATCAACTACATACCTGATGAGTTTATCTCCACAAAATATTCTTAAGTTATTGGATTCATGTGGACATTTGTATGTTTGTAATTTTTATTAGGAAAGTCTTCAATACATTTAGAATACAAGTGAGAGCATTTTCCTGCTCTATGCCCTATACATTGTCATATTCTGTCTGATTTCTTCTAGAGAGATGTTTACTCAAACAAACTTGGCTTCCTTAATGATGAATGAAGACTTGCAAGTTGTGGCCTTCACCTAAAAATTAAAACCAGGTAGTATTTTCTACTTCAAGAACAATGGCTTCCACTAATTTTGGAATAATTGGCAAAAGAGTTGAGTTCTTTCTCACTTTTTTGATAAGTGCCTCTGAATTATTTAGCTGTATCTGGGAAGTCAATAGATGTGCCAAAGCAGGAACATTCTAGTGGAGGTGCTCAATCACAGCGTGGAGGACTTAGTCCCTGCCTTCCTGTTGTTTTTTTTCTCTCAGCAGTTTGCAAATTCACCCGTTCTGTAGGAAAATAACTACAATCACTGGTGTTGGACTGTGGGGATTACTTCTCTTATCGCTCATGGGTTCGGGCAATCCTTTAAAACGTGAGAGCAGTGTGCTTCATTTCTTTTTCTTCCTGAACCATTTTGAGCTGTTAATCTCACACTTTTGTGACCTCCATGCTAGATGATGTTCTGTCTCATTCTTGCCTGTTAATTCTTTTCTGCTTGGCATAAACAAACACTTACTGACGATCACAATCTCCTGCTTCCCAGGCAAGTGTCCAAATCATCAGAAAATCATACCTGTTTTTTGGTGTGTTTTTTTTTAATTATTATTCCATCAATATGTACCTGTTGTAGTACAAAGTGGGCAGTGATTTTCTGTTACAGATGGGAGTTCCCCATCAGCACACCTCAGAGCCTGACATGTTGAGGTCAGTTCAGCATATTTCAGAGCTTGATTGCTTGTGTGAGAAATGTTGATTGAAATCTTTGCAATTATGTATGCAAAAGAAGAAAAGCCAGATTTAGCTCATAGTTGCTAAGAGTGTTCAAACTCTGGAGTTTGATCTCCTGGAAGGAAATAGAGCTATTCCACCCATTCTCAGTTCCAGCATTTATCTGCATTCTCTGCTTTTAAGTCCTGAAAGTGAGTTATTCCATTTCGAATGGAGTAATTTGATTTTCATAACTATTGTTTGTTTTGGCCAAATGAGTCAGAATAAGTTTTCTGTTAAATGTTATGATTTTTATACACTGTTTGCAGCAGGAAATCAGTTGTTGGATGTAATTTGCTATCAGCCTAAAGGAGCTGCCTTCAATTTCTGGCTTTGTGTGGTGCTGGGAGGGGGAGAAAGGAAAATGCCAGATAGATTATTGGAGGATTTTATTTTTGCATACTGTGAGCATTGGATATAAAAAATTTTGGGGTTTGCTGTGTTGTTTTGTTGGTTGCCTCTCTGTTTATTTGTTTTGAAAATGGCAAGTTCTCTAGAAAACACTATTATACGATTTATAGTATTGCTATGCAGTTTGCAGAGTTGAGTAAAACTTACCTTTAGAGCTAGCAAAATATGAACAAAAATTTTCACCTATAGCTTTTTCTACAGTTAACAAAATAATTGTGTGCAATTTACTTAGCAGTTGTGTGTCAGTCACTGTTATGGTCTTTGCTGTAATCCTTCTCCACTGAGACTGTATTTGCGCTGCTAATGGAATGTTTTCTATATAAAGATCTACAGAAGGCAGAAACCCTGTTGGGATGAACTTAGTTGACACTTCAACATCTTCAGCCATAGAGCACTGCATCGCACCAAAATCAATCATGGTTTGCTACAGCTGAGTCTTTACAATTTGCCAGAGGGCAAATAAACACTCCTAGTGCTAATGTACAGCTGTTAGGAGCTGTAAGAACAGTAGTGACTGTGAAGCTCAGTGGCTGAAATACTAAATGATGACTCCTGTAGTGTGTTTTGTGACTCTTTGGAAGCTGTCAGAAAAACATGAATGATGCAACATGTTCATCTCTTCAAAAATGTAGGAAAAGGCAGCTCTCTTTTTGTTGTGTGCAACCTTGTGTGAGTGTTGGGCAAAGATAAGTGAGAAAATGAGCATAAATGTTTAAGAGGGAAGAGAGCCCACAGAAAGATGTAAAGAATAACTGAGAGGAAGGTATGTGGGAGCATAATTGGGGGCCAGAAAGTGAATGAACAGATAGCAGGTCATAACTAATCCAAGAAGTGAAGAGGTACAAATGGAAGAGAATAAAAGGAAAAACTTTGGGATAAACTCTCCTAAGAAATTGTAGTTATTTACTGAAAGCCTATTTTTGCTGTTTTAAATGCATAGACAAGATGGTTCTACCACTTTATCTAAAATAAGATATCCTAAGAAGGAAGTTTACAACCCCAAACTTCTTGTGTTCCCACTGAATGTGAAATGTCACACTTGAGCTTGTGCTGCCAATCCGGATTTCCCCTTCGTGCAATTTTGTTAACATATTAGCAGTACTTGAGATACATCTAATCTTAACTGTCCAATTCTAGCAACCCAAATACAGAATGAGCATGGCTTCAGGAATTTTCTGCGCATTCAAAAGGTGCTGATGCTTTTCTGGAAGAATGTCCTAAGTTAATAGAAAACAGTTAATTATAAAAATGGCTGGAGAGCTTTGTAATGTTTCTGTGGGGATTTCTTATGTGTGAGCGAAACATTGGCAAGGAATAAAACTTTGTCAAGGGCATTTCTAGCACCAGATGCTTCAAAAAGCAGGCACTGATATTTTATTTTTACACTTTGGCCTGCTTCTTTGTGGGTTTCCATTTTCAATATGGAGATTTTTTTTTTCCCCTTGGATTAAGTCACAGAAGTGACATGCACACATCCCTGTGATAACTGGAGTATTTTAGGGGGTGAAAGACCTCCAGGATTAAAAGCCATAATTACTGAAAAATTTTCTTGTTCTGTGATCTATTCTGCCAGTTTTTCTGGAAGTTAATTTCTTCTGTAGGCAATCAAGAGTGTTTAATTTTAAGAAAATATATTACTCCAGCTCTAGAATGCATTGTGTTCTCACTGTACATCATAGTTCAAGAGAAAATTGTTCCATTTGGTTCATTCTTTTTATCACTATAGTCTTTGATGTGCACAAGTGTAGAATACTTGATAGCTGGGCAGCCATAAAATATTGCATCCATCCAGATCAATCACTAATGCTTTTCAGTCTGTTAATCCAGGAACTGTAAATGTTCCTGTAGAAATGAAGTTTCTTCCACTGTATGTGAAGTTAAGTAACATTTCAGTTTTTACTTGGCACAGCTTCTGAGTTGATGAGGATTCCTTACACATTCCAGCTTTACTGTACTTTGCTCCAATTATAAAACTAGTATCTGTATTGAAAGTGTCTGCAGATTTTTTGACTTCCTGGAATTACAGCAAATGCATATGCAGCTAAAATGAGCTCAGGATGAGCAGACAGTGTGGAGAAGCATACAGTACTTGTGAAGATTAGTGCAAGATATGCAGGCTAAATTTGTACTTCTTGTGTTTGACCAGTATGAACTTTTCAGTGGTGGCTTAAAGATTTTTATGAGTCCATTTTGGCTTTGAATCTGAGGAAAGGACAGCTTTGTTAAGAAGGAGAAGAAGGACACAGAATTAAAGCCTCTGCAGATGCAGTAGCTTACTCTTAGATACTGCTGGCTGGGCTGCTCGCTCTGCTGGCTTCTCCCTGGCTTCTTGGATTTCTGTTCCCCATTGAGTTACATAATGGATGTTCTCTGAACTCCCACACTTTACACATGCCTGCCCACACAGCCTCTTTCTTTTGCTAAAAAGGGATGTAAGAATTCGAACTCACTTGTTGAAAAGCTTCACGCAATGCTGCTGAATCACATCTCAAAATAGGAACAGATTTTCAAATTCTCTTTAAAAAACACCAAAACCACCATAAAAACCAGTGAAACAAAACAGAGCAATTAAAAAATAAAAAGCCCACAAAAAATGTAATGCACTCTCCAATGAAATTGACAAGATATTGTAGAAGGGCAAAACAACAGTGAATCAACTCTTAATTCTTGCAGCATCAATCTAAAATAGAGCTTGTAAGTTAGCTGTCATTTTAGGAGTAAGAATCTGTGATGTAGTTCACATAGCTACCAGATGGCAGCAGCTAACAGTGGACAAGTAGCACAAATACTTGCTAGTCAGAAGAGAACCATATAAAAACTCACTTTACAGTAAATATAATAGTGAAAGCTGGAAAATTTCCAATTGACTCTTGCATATTTGTCTGCGTGGCTTACAGCTAGACCTGAATGGAAGGAGGTAAAGCCGATTAGCAAGACCTTATACTTGCCAAATTCCAGTAGCTGTTAATTTGAAGATTGTCTTGATATTTTGGGAACATCAGAATCTTTACATTGTCTGACAATCTGACAAAAATGTACTTTATAGCTAGTTTTAAATATACTTAGAAAACCAATGCAAATTCACATTCTCAAAGTGTGAAAGCTTATTAAAGCACATTTAAAGTGCAACAGGACCTTGCCAGACTGAAGTTGGAAACTGTAAGCTTTATTTGGTTGATACTAATTTGCCAGGTGATAGCAAAGTCTTCCAGTGTCTTAAACATCATCACTTTTTAACCTGGAACTTTCACTGGTTTCTTCTTGTGAAATAAACTACACATAGTCTCATCTCTTCATTTTTTGCTTCATTTTCTCACTGTGATGACTAAGACTTCTGATTTACTCCTTGTGCCTTCAAGGTCCCCATCCTTGGGTCTCTCTATCAGAACTTTAATGCGTAATGGCTCTTTCCCTGCCCTGTATTTTGCTTTCGGGGGAGTTTCATAGGTGGGTGTACTTGTTTGTGGTTTTTTTTCTCTAGGAGAGACCATTTCTTCCCTCTCAAGAATATATCAGCTATAGCAGGCAAACCGTAGGCATAAGTCTTTGTGTTACAGAATAATTAAGATATACTGAGGAGACTGGGGGAAGAAAAGAAATGTCATCCTACTGTACCCTTACAATGCTGAAAAGCATTTTTTTTTTCCTCAGTAAATGTTTTCAGATGGCACATACCAGATTAATTTGGGAGGAGGGACTCAGTGCCTTTGGAATCTCTCTGGAGTTCAGTTATTGTTCCTTTTTGTTTTCTGGGAAGACTTGTTGTAGAAACCTGTTTGTTCTCTCCTGAGAAGCAATGTTCACAGAATAGTTGCATAGTTCTTAACGTTAGTATGAAGTCTCTTGATATTTTTTTCAAGAATTTTCCATGACGTATCCAGGGAAGTAGCTTATTTTTTGTCTTCTCTAAACATACATTGTACCAGCAAAAGACAAGGCTTTCTGCGTACCGTTGTTCTTCAGAATTGACAGTATTCTTCAGTGTATATTTATACATCTAGCACTGTACATGAATAATGAACTATACATGTGCTTCCCTGCAGTAATTTTCCAAAAGGATTTGGGGAGTTAGGATCACAGTTTTTCAAATGTAACTCCTTCTGTTTTTTCCTTCCTAGCTCTGAAACTCATTCTGAAGTTCTTTATTTTTGACCTGTGTTCTTGTGGTATTTTGAAGGGTTTCATGCAGATACGTTCTACTGCTTGTAAGTCCAAATGCGTAACCCACCCTGCCTGAGATTTTTTTATTAAAGTTTTCATTAGGTCTCTGTTGCATTTGTCACCTGAGTGTATGTGGAGAAAATGGGACCTTAAGTCACCCAGGACATGGCTTTTTACAAACTTTTTCTAGCTGGCATACCATATGCAAACAATAGTTGTAACATCTTAATCCACACTGGTTGCATGGGCAGACAAGGATTTATTCTCTACGATCTTACTGGGAGTGATTAATGTACAAGAGGAATTGTTTGTGATGAGACTTTAACTATTTTCTTGGTCATCCTTAAATTCTAGTTGGTTACTAGTGTTTCCTTTTCAGTACCTGAAGAGTTTTGCTTATTTTCCCCAGTATGGCCTATTATTTTCATTGATAGTTGAGAAGAAGCTTTTCATGGTTTGAAACAGTGCAAGGAGTTAAAAGCACTGCGACTCACCCACTGGCTACATCTTAACGAGTTTACACAAAATCAGAGTCCAATTATACACTGTTTGTTATCAACTGCAATGAGAAGATAAGGAAAGAATGGCCCAGAGGGTAGGGACTGCATATGCTATCATGGTTGGTGGTAAAAACACTGATAACATTTGAGTTTTGTTTTGAAGTTTAAAGGGAAACTTGTAGTTTTGGGGTGGGTTTTTCTGTGTACAAATAAAAATGCCTACTGTTGTGTAAGACTCTGTCAGACATTTTTACTGATTAACTACAGCAATCTCTATGTAAGGACTACCCAGTATGCCATTCATCAGATGAGCTGTCTGATTATTTTGTGGGTCATAGCGAAGCATTGACCTGTGAATTCCAAACTCATGTTAATGCATGTTTTGCTGTTCTGGAGTATCATATCTACATGTTCCTTGTAGAAAATCTACACTGACCTTGAATATTTATATTTGTAGCTTCTCAGTTAATTTTGGAATGCAGGAATATTTGGCAGTGTTTGAAACTTCATATTGAGGGCATAAAACGTGATTTCATTCTTGAATTCTGGTTCCTTGTAACTTACTGTTTAAGACCTCTCACTGTTGGTACAGTTAGCTGCTTAATGCAGGATGCAAATGAAGATCTTTCATACTGCTATCTAGGAAACAAAACCAGTAAAATAAATGTGTTTTTCTCATATTTGGTATTGATTGGTAAGTCTGATTGAATCTGGCAGTAACTTTTGCCTCCCATGTAGGCCTGATCAGAGCAGTCACTTTGCCATTGGCAGGGTGTTGAGGAGCCTCGTGTGACTTGTTTGTCAGATGCAGATGTCTACCAGTTTAGGTCCATAAAGGGAAAAAAGCTGCTACCATTATCACTGAAGTACTGTATCTGTATTAGAGAGACAAAAAAACCCTTTAATTTTGAGGCTTGAATATAAGAATAGCAGGAAGACAATGGGAGATGGCTGCAAATCCTTGTCTACTTTGTGTGTTGCTGGCCTACAGCATTCTGGACACGCTTCTCATCTACCTGCCATCTGTTTATTGGGAATCTCAAATGCACATTTGCACAGCAGCAGGTATGTATTGGTCTCAGCTGGCTTCCTCTGCCAATAGATTTTCCTCCCGCAAGAATCTGTCATGTTAAAATAATTATTTTTTCTACCATACCTGAATGTCTTTGCACAAACTTAACTAAACTATGACTCGTGTCTCTGCCTCATAGTCTGTCTTTAGTACTGGCTTCTCATAGCATTGATAAAACACTTGATCTCATGGCAATGTTTGCGTCTTCTCTGCACACTCCCCTGCTTCAATTTTACTTCCATGCTATTAGTTCCTCTTTAAGTCTAATGGTAAGATTTGATTAGCTGAAGCAAAACCGCCATGTACATATTAAATGGAGCTCAGGACCAACTCCAGCCTGACACATCACAGCTGTTGGAGATTCCTGCTCCAGAGGGTTCATGCCCTGCTGTCCTACAGGGAAGGGACCTTCTGTTGCTGCAGGCAGAGATCTAAGAAACCCACATGACAGGCTGAACATGCCAAACTCCTGGTGCTTGCTGCTGTTGTTTTGTTTTCATTGAAGTCAGTCTTTGGGGGTATATTTTATTTATGGCATAAGGGAAAAGCACAATAGCTCTATTAATCATATCTTCTCCCTTTAAAAAAGCACCCAGACTCATAATAGGGAAGAAGTCTCATTTTGTATTAAGAATTAATAGAGTGCCATGTTCTATGTATAATGTGATTTAGATTTAAAGACCACTAAATGCCTTACTGTATATTTTAAGACATAAACCAGTTAGTTTTCCAGTGCAGCTCTGTTACAACATTCTGGTGGCTCGAGGTAATGCTACAATGTAGATGTTGAACAATTTGGTGCGTCGGGAGACCTTAGTAGACCACACAGTCTGTGCTGTGAACTGTCTGTAATGAGCAAGAGAAGCCGGACAAGAGCAGTGCTGCAATGCTACAGCAATACCTGGATAGACAAAATCATCAGGACTCGGAATAAGGTGTTGTGGGTCAGAACAACACTGAGAAGTGACTGTCCTGTTAGTAATGCAGGAGGTCCATTCTCAGATCTGATAAGGAGCACAGTGTATCTGGACCTAAAGTGTAACTATGAAGCTGGCATTAGAAGACAATGGACAAATCAAGTCAGTCTACTGGAGAAGTTGCTGTTTCTTGTGTCCTTGGACACAGAGGTATCCAAAGTTAGGTGTCAGTTCATGTCTAACTTGCTCTGTTTTCACTCATTTTTAGGTGTTTTCTACAAGCTGTGCTATATACCTGTCTCAAATAACTACCTTTTGCATGCATCATAGTATCTTATTTGTAGGGCATGCTTCTTAGCTTTCTCTCAATTTATTTCCTGAATCTTTATCAGTGTAGTGATTTGACAACTTTCTGTTCAGTTTGTATGCCAGTCTAGTGGTCTCCAAAATGACGGAAGAGCCAACTCCACGTTACAAGGAGCAGTATTTTTGTTACTGTTCTCCCATAATGCTTTAAGGAAGCTCTTAGTAATAAAATGAAAATAGTAAACCATTTACTGATTTACATAAAACTATCAACATGAAATATCTCTGGGGAAAAATTCAAACTAACAAAAAACACAAAACTTTGAGTTATGTTGTTGGTTTTCTGAAGCACAATGAATGCAAAGCTTCCAGTTTCTCTGAGGTCTGATTTTTGTGCAAGACATTGGTTTGTCCAGGGCCTCAACCTGGGATTTGAGCCAAATAAAAGTCTTTGTTATTGTTCAGATTTAGAATCAATTTTACATTTTATTGGAAAGGAAACAAAAATAATGTTTTTTTAGAAACTTTTTTTTATTCTTTCAAGTAATTCTCAAAAAGAAAGATTTATGTTGTTGTTACATAGGGGCTTATTTCATCCACAAGTGTATTGTGGGTGGAAGAAGCACCTGGTGGTTAATTCAGTATTTGTAAAACAAAGAAGATAGTTACAGTGAGTGGGACAGTCATGATGTGCTGTGTCAAGTCTCACCCCTTTCTTAAAAATTTCCTTGAAACTTAATTTAGAGATATGAAAAAAGGCCTCTTCCCTCCCTTCACTCTTGAGAAAAATCTCAAGGTCCAAACCAAATGTAAGGCACAAACTTTTTAAATTAGAAACACAGAGGAATAACAGGAATGTTTAATGTAATGCAATTATTTATTTTTACTCATGCAGGATGTATTTTTAAAATTAAATTAATTGACTTTGAGGGTGAAAGGACTCGAACTTGCAGTTTATTTTCGGTGTTCTCAGGAGGAAATTCTGTTCAAGCTTAGTAGCAATGATTCATGCTTTTGGAGTTGGGTCCTTAGCTTAAATTAGCTTGTCATTGATGCCTATATCCTGTGAGTTTCTCATCCTCCATGTTTTGCATTCTGCTTAATTAAGCCCGGAGACATAATAGTAAACTCTTTAAACATCCCCCCAGACTTGGAACCCAAGGACAACCACGTGGTAGCAATTCAAAGGCAGAATGAGAAGAATCATTTGGCTGCAGTCACTGAAATCATGTTTTGCTACAGCTGCTTCTCCACAGGAATTTCTAGCCAGTGTACAGAACTGGAAGGACTGGGAGTTTATCTGTATCTTTTTTTTTTTCCTTTTTCAAGTTGTTTGTAATATCCACTTATTACTACTGATACTTTCTACAAGAAAACTGTGAGTCTGCTATTTATGAACATTTCTTCAGTTGCAAATATATTGGTGTGATAGATACTTCAGGTACATCTGATGCAATTGTTATCCTCTTAGAATATGGAAGTTAATTGGTTTTAATATGTATATTTTAAATTCAGGAGGCAAATTATAAGAATAAAAATAGAAAACAGTGTACCTGTGACTGTGTCCCAAAATAAGAAATAAATATATTAGAGTTCTGTCTACCCCAATTAATTCTGATAGCTGACGAGAACTTTTTTACAGCCATCTGTTTTTAACCTTCAGAACGTTGCCTTGGCCGAAGTTTTTGAACTGCTGATTCAGGACATCGTGATTTTTCAGTACCAAATTTTAATATCGTTCAAGTCAAAGACATGTTTGCACCATTTTTTATTTATATTAGCTTTTGAATAATATAGCTGTAAATATTTCTTTGACTCATTCAGTTTTGTTTTTCAAGTGGAAGTGATTCTTCTCTTTTCCAAATGAGATTATGTACTACTTAATTTAAATCTCACATGAACATCAAACACTGTGATAGAATATAATACTGTAAGTTCTTGTTAAATTGCTTGTTACCGCCGCTAATGGTGTGAGTGCAAGAAATTGCAAACCACTCTAAAGAACCTAAAACGGGATCTAGAAAATTTGCATTTTGAAAATATATTGTTCTATTTCATTGCTAATTCAGAGATGATTTCAAATCATAGTCCTAGTAATGTAGAGAACTTGCTATTTTTTGGTTCCTTTCTAGATGCTTATTTCCTTAGCCTCAGAGTTCTGACCTCACTTGAATATGAAAGAGTTGTCCACTGCTTCAGGGCACTCCCTGCCCACAGAAATCACTGGCTTTTTTGGCAGGATGAATTCCAACTTCAGGCAGCTGTGGCTAGAAGGTCCTCCCATCACTGACCAGTAATCCAGTATCAGACATTATTCTAGGCAAGGTGTTTAATTTTCCTTCTCTAGGATGGTTTCTGAATTGTATTCCACTGTTTCGCACGCAATATGGAAAAGTAATAGGCAGTTCCTAAGCTGGTTAGCAGTGCCAGATATTAAATTTCAGTCCATCATTTGTAGTAGGCACAACTTTGTTACAGCTTTGCGTTCTGTTGTATAACTCGCTTCAGCTTCTAGGGGCATCTGAAATTGCTGATCAGATTACCTTGTTCTCTTGCAATATTAAGTTACTTATGGTGTCAGAAGTTCTTGTATTCCACTTAGACCAATTTCCACATTACCAGTCAGGTAGTAAGTCAACTCAGTGGGGGCTGGTCATCTGTTCAGGTTAAAACACACATGGGAAAAGGATTATAATGGAAGACTGAGCAAAGATGATCTACAGCTTCTCAATTCATGTCTTTCAGAAGTAACTTTGGCGTTACTGTGGGTCAGGGTTGCTGGTGAACATGAAGTTTGAAAAGCATAGCTTCTACGGGAGCTGGAACCACAGACAGCGAGTAGCACATCATCCCAGAGTGCGTCTCCCTCTGCCAAATGAGATACGTCAGTAACTTTGTCTCATTATCTTGGAAGACTGCTTATACTGGGTGATACAACTGATCTGGACTAAACTTAATGTGCTATAGTGATAATGTCTTGCTCTACAGCACTAGTCCTGTGTCTTAAACCTCAGAACATCGGTTTTGCCTTCCTGTAACCCCTGTAGCTCCCATTTTGTACAAATATGAAAGGTGTAGAATCAATGCAAAATATGTAATTAATATGTAATATATGTATATATAATATATGTAATATAAATGCTTAAAACTACACACAGCAGAGCTAATTATAATTTGAATATGATCTGTTAAGCTATTATATCAAGAAAAAAAAGCTATTTCTTTAACTCTTGGCCTGCTGTAATAATTAATAGGAATTTCTTGTGAATTTTTTTTTTTGGTCTGACTTACAAAGATTTAACAAACAAACAACCCCCCCCCCCCCCAAACATAGTTAAATTTGATACATACTTGAGGGAGAACAGAAGTTGAAATAAAACTAAAGTATTGCTTATGTGTTTAAGGTTGAAATCCTGTTTATTGTATTATGTCTGTAAACTTTGTGGTGAATGTGCAGGTGAAATTTTTGCCCCTGGTAGAGGCTGCACAGGGAACAGGGGGATGTTAACTGTGTGTTTGCTGTAGTGATGGAAAAAGTATCTGAAGGGTCTGCAACTAAGTGTGCTGTGTATGCCTTTACACCGAAGTGTCTGTCATGCAGAGCAGCCACCAAATACAGAGGGACTGGGGGGGTCATGACATGCCAGCATAGATTAGAATCTCTGAGATATTCCTTAGTGCCCTGCATAGCTTTATTATTTATCTTGCATCACTGGTAAGTTAGAGAAAGCACAGAATACTTGCTACTCTGTGCATATAGTGCAGAGATACTGTCTTCTCAAGGGAGCTGGGGATTCAGATCATGTCAGATAATTCTTTGCTTATATGAGCAAAGTGCAGAGCACAGTTCATTCTCAGTGAGGAGAAAGAAAAGAATAAAATTAAATATGCAGATGATTCAAACCAGCAGGTTGTAATTTACACTTGTAGCTTCAGGATTATTGTGTGAAGAATCTTTGGAAAACAGATTTGATCTGCCTTTTTATACGTTATTTTCTGCTCTGTGCTGCATTCTGTTTAGTGCTTATTCACTGTGTTGTATCTAAAGTAGATCTTTTTTTTTTTTCTTTATTTCCAGTTCCTTGTCAGTTAATGTTTGTGTTTGATTTGTGTCATCACTGTTGTTGCTGGGGTAGCAGGTTATGATTTCTGCTGTTAAGAGTGCTACCACTACTCCACTTGCTGGAGTAGGAAGGATTGCTGAATAGTACTTGTACTGTGGATTGATTATCTTCAGGTTAAGCAATTAAAATAGGAAGGTGACTGCGTAGTTGAACACTACAGAGAAGACTTTCAGCTGTAGTTCAGATTGTAGTTTTAACATTTATTTTGATTTTTACTTCCAAATTATACTTAAAAGATACAGTTTGTGGAAGACCTCCGAGGAGCGTGTGTGGTGTGTGTTTTGTTTTGCTTTTTAAATCATCACCACCACTACCCTGACCACACCCCAGAACCTCAACCACCCACAACAGCCTTTTTAGTCCAGTGGATACCATTTCAATTTAATCTTTACTTGTGGGACTGATCTCCATGAAGATGTGAAAGGCCTGAGGGAAGGCTAGTGCAATGGTAGGAATTTTTGCTCCAAGGCTTTTTGTTGGACCGAGAAGTGTGTAGATGTCTTCCTTTTATTCGCCCCCTTTTGTTTTTTCTTCTTCCTTTACTGTTTTTTCTCTGCACAATGTAATTTCAGGAAATGGATAGACTATGCCTCCAATTCTAATACAGTCAAGAAATTATAAAACTGGGCAGATAATCACAATAAATGGGCAAGTTAGTTTATGATGTCTAGTGACTCTTAATATACACCCTAATACAGAACAATGACCTCAGAGAAGCAGTTCTGAAAGTTGCAGTAGTAACAGGTTTATATTTACTAGGCAAAAGAGCTAAATTTTAAATCAAATTAATTTCTTTAAAATGTCACTGAGCTTTCTTGATTTGTCTGTGGTGGTGGTACAGGTTGGTCTGAACCAAACTGGAACCTCTTTCTTTCTTCTCAGAATATTTGGCTCAAGATGTGGATGGGGTCTGACAGTTACAAATTAAGATGTTTTTCCTAATTGCTGTACTTAATTCTTAAGTGTTCTACACTAAAAGAAAACAGAATTCTCTTCGGTATTCTCCTTTTATCATAACCAGTCTGACTGGGAAGATCTGTGACAGAATGACAAGCCCAGCACAAATACAGACTCTTCTGAATTTTTTGAATTTTCCTGATCACGTAGTTTTGTATCAAATAACGTGTGTACGTAGTCTGTACATATACATGATTCATTGCTGTTCTATCTAAAAACCTCAGATGTGCTACTAAGTGATGTGACTAACAGCACTGGGCAGTGATTATTTTTAAGTACCACACTGAGCACTGGTGATCATGGGAGGGGTTTAGGAGCTGGCAACCCAACAGGCTGAGTGTCAGGGGCTGTTTTCAAGCAGAGGAGAATTGCACTGTGCTTGCAACAGTGGGAAATTTATTTCCCTACGTCCTGATAAGTGTTAAAATACCCTCGTTTGTCTTTCAAAACTGAAATCAGAGTACAAAGCATCCAGCAGATAACCATGGAAATGGGCAGTGTCTGTGGTGAAAACCCACAGCTAGTAAACTGAAGAAGGCCATGTAACCAGAACAGAAAATGTGAATTATAATTACTACATTTCCTTCACAGGGAAGAGCCATCTGTGAGACAAACTTTTTGATCTACAGTAGATATGAGAGGGCATATCTATTCAATTGTGACAACGTTTAAGTGCAAACAAAATCTGTGAGAGAAAAGAGTAGTATATTTCCAAGTGTTCATGCTTTGCAGATGGGCTAAAACAATAAACAGAATGCTGAAGTGAGGATAATAGCCCCTGAAAGCATACTGAGATTGTAACTGTTGACGGAACTGTGCTGACTGTATCTACCAACACAATTTTATTCTTAATGTATTCCCTCTTGCTTTACTTGTTTTGTTCCATTGAAATATCTATGTTGTGGAGAAAAGTTTAAAAATGTTATCAAAACTGATTCCAGCTGCTCACCTAGTCTGAAGTAATTTTTTAAGTTGAATGCATTGGTTTCTGTCTAATATTTGGTATTTTTATACTAATTGAAAAATAAATTTGTTCCTTTATTTTGGTTCCAGAAGCAAGTACTTTTAACCAGAGTCAGAGCTCTCTGTATGATGCAACTTCGAGCTCTTCGAAGGCACGTATTATTTGACATGAATATGAATAGTAGAATTTCCTATCTTACCAAGTTGAACTACTTGCTGGTTTGGTGTATGACTAAAGTGGTAGCCCCAATGTTGTCTTTTGAGGATGGATTTGGAGAGGAATATAAGCCAACAACGGAGACTCCACTCCTTCCCTGTGTCAAAGGAACACTGTTTTTGTTATTACAGGCTAGTTGCTCAGTGCTCTGCCTGCCATAATCTCACAAATATCCCATGTAACAGTGAGCTGTTGCCCAGCACACAGTCCACTCTGCTTACTTGTTGCTATACTTCAAGTAAGTAGCGGTTTCATCAAACTTTATTACTACCTGTAAGATGGATTTGTGATTTTTTTCTGCATGAGTCATTTTTCTGCATAGTTATCTGTTGCTTGAATTCTTACACTTTCCTCTTAATATCAACACCTTTTGTCTTCACATGTACTGTTGTTTGAGTTACATCAGCATGAAAGCACCATCAGAGCAATTGCCTTGAGTTTGAGTGCTAGAGTTCAATAAATAAAACTAGGAAGATTTAGGCTTAATTCGGGAGAGATTGTGATCCTTGTTAGTAATCTTTATTATGTCTGAGTTATTAGTTTTAGAATTATTATACTATTCTAGTCAGACTCTTTAAAACTAAGACCACTTTACTCACCAGGCTCTTAATGTTTTACAGTCCCTGCAAGATCTTCTTGCCTGCTGATGTTAATTCCATGCCAGAATTAGTCTTTTTTTTTCCCCAATGCTTGTTACAGCAATTTTTACGAAATACCTCAACTACCCGAGGTGCTTCTACTGAATTTTACAAAATCTTGTCAGAATATGCGTATCACTTATTCTTGCCTGAACTAATTCAGCAGTGTGCTGTGCAAAAACAATGGGGTTTGCCATAGTCAATACCTCAGCACAAATCTCTTGCAACCAGTGCAGTTAACAGCTTAATGTAGTTATGCCAGAGTTACTTCTGTATTGGAAAGTACTTTTGAATTTGTAGAATGGTGTGTGGATCACCATTGTTATTGTTCTCAGAGCTGATCAATATTTTGTATGGTTGAGAGCAAAAGCGTACTTGCTTCAAGCACTGATGACAAAAAAGGACCATGGTACTTGAAATTTCATTAATCATAATTCATACAGAAGTTTGGGTGTCATTCAGTGACTAATTAAAGAAATGTATTTTGTTACAGGAAAGTGATGTGGTGACATATCCTGCTTAATTTTTGGTAGGTCTTTTAGACTTCCTAGACTTAAATTGGCATGAGCAGTTAGAACAGAGCTTAACTTCATCTGTATTTTTGTATATTCATATAAAGGAATGCCTATTCCAATCCAGCAAGTCCATTGGTAACTAACATTCAAACCATATGTGAAGACTAGAAGCAAATAAACAAGCTTCCCCTCATAAAAATGTCAAGTGCCTAAGTCCTTATCTCAAGCAAATGGAGAAATAT
Source organism: Streptopelia decaocto (assembly GCF_964273445.1). Lineage (NCBI taxonomy): Eukaryota > Metazoa > Chordata > Aves > Columbiformes > Columbidae > Streptopelia > Streptopelia decaocto. The sequence continues at coordinate 9,016,515 of NC_138665.1, forward strand.
TAAGCCACCATATTTGTGTCTTAGAACGGTCTTTTTTAATCTGAGACACTTCTTTCAAGGCCTGTAGTTTATACAGTTAACACTATTTAAGAGAATAAACTCCAGAAACTCTGAAACATGTGGGTTGTTTTTTTCGTTTTTCTTTTTTTTTTTTTTTTTTTTTCCTTTAAGACTCTGTTTTTGAAGTATGGCTTAATGATTTTCAGTTTGGTCGTGATTTGAATCCTTGTAAACTTTGAGAATCTCAGACTGTGGAACTCCTTGCTGCAGAGTGTTGTGGATGTGAAAGGTCTGGATGGGTTCAGAAGGAGACTGAAAAAGTTAATGTAGTGAGAGCCAATATATAGACCATTTTTGGCTCAGGCTCTGAACAAAAACAGAGTCTGAGGAGAAAAACTATTGTATTCTTTGCCTTGTCCTGAAAATCTTCTGTAGGCATCTGCTTTATGCGACAGTGGGGAAAAAATGAGACTACAGTGCTACCCACCCTGTGGTGCTACAATGGATGTAGGTTCAAGTACAGCTGTTGCTACTTGAAGACTAGGCAGAAAAAGGAAGGGTTCCTTTGCAACACCATAATGCTCTGCTGCTGAGTTTGTTTGTTTGTGTTTTGTTTTGTTTGTTTGTTTTTTTTTAAATTGGGATCTTGGAATGAGCAAAAGCTACCTTTTGTCTCCATTAGCTATCTGAGAAATTGCAGGAACACATATCTTGTAGCAATACATAAACATTATTTTAAAACTATATTAGCCTTACAAGAGGAAATATTTGTATTTGTTATCTCTTACAAAGCACATGGAGAAACACAGAAAAATGCCTCTTGCTATGTTATTGTTACATAATATATAAATATGAATTTCTTTGTTTTGAACACAAAATATTACAGAAGTGTCAAAGGTGCTGTGGCTTGATAGCTTTTGCCAGCAGATGAATGGATCCTGATTATATTTAAGCCTAAGCAGTAACTGATAGTTCAGTGCAGGTACTTGTGCACGAATTTTCCATATTCTAAGAAAATTTGGGGAAAAAAAAAATCTCTGAACCCAAGCCCACTCTTTCCCTGTTATCTTAGAGGTGGTGGCAGCTGAATGGTAGCAGTGTGACAAAATTTGAGGAGTGATTGGAGGTGGTGATGACACCTCCCCTGGCAGTATCTTTGGGGGCTGTTGCTTGTCAGCGACTGCAGTTTCCCGTCTCTTTTAGGTGGTGGAATGGGAACATGTTCCTGCGCTTCAGCTGTGACACACTTCTCAGTGGGGTTCTTGGTGTAATACCTGCCTGTATTGGAGGTAACAGGCTAACTCCTTAGAGCGGATAGCAAACTGTAGCTATTATAAACTGCTACAGGATTTGCCAGAATCTGATTTCTAAATCTGTTTTGCCCTTCTATCTCAATTCTGTAAGTAGCACATCTTGTCTGCTCTTGCTGCTTCTAGTGTATGGTGAGTGTGTCGTGAGAATTGCTGTCTCCCCAGTGAAACCCTTAGCACTTATTTCTGCTGGTTGCATATCCTGTTCAGATGGACAAAGCAGAATCTGGGACCTACCTGAGGACTTGGGCAAAGCAGGGAAAGTGTCTTCTTTAGTGTGCACTGATTTTATTGTCTCTAGATTGACTTTCCAAGTAAACTGTCTTTAAAACTTTTATTTTTTACATCTCTTTTTTTTTTTTCTGAGTATTCCATTGTTGGTGACAATGAGTTAGTAGATTCACTAGAATGCTCTTTATCAGTGTTTCCTCAGACTTTTCTGATGAAGAAATAAGGAATATAGTTTCTTTCACTAATTTCTCCTCCTGCTTTCCTGCTTTCAACTCTTAATAACATCTTGCTCTGAGCAGATTTTTGAAATCAGTTTCTAGCCAATATTGTCACGGTCTTTGCATCTGGAACTCGAAGCAGAGCTTGGAAAGGCTGCTAAGTTTTATGAACCTGCTTTGCAGACCTTTGAAGTTTTTCTTGGCTAACATGCTTTTTTTCCCATGTGAGAGATCAGGAGACTCTCTCATCAAGTCTTTTTTTTTTTTTCTCTTTTCCTCCCCCTCTTATGTCATATGTGACTGAAGAACTGAGTAAATTACCATTTTCAAAGTTCTTTTAAATCCATTTTGGATTTCATGTGGAGATAGAGGCCTTGCAAAGTTGAGAGAGAACTATTATTATGCTACTTTACAGGAATTTTGTATCAACAGTCTGAAGAAGCCTCAATGGAGTAATGAGGAGAAAGAGCCCATTTTAGAGAGACCACTGTTTTTTAATGAACATTTTCAATTTGTGCTGATATTTTAATGAAGTATTGGGTGAAAGATGATGATAATTAGAGAACTGTGATACCTAAGTGTTTAATAAAATAGTGGAAATCTGTGAAGATCCAAATTTCTGCTTAAGGAGGACCTCAGCAAACCCATTTTATTCAGCTTAGGTCTTGTAATAGCTTCCTCCCTCATTCCTGCCAATAAATGACTTGCCTTGCATGAGAGCATTGGTGGGACTTGTTACTTATAAGTACCTTAAGAATGCAAATGCATGGTAAGTAAAACTTACAGAAAAACCTTTTTTCCATGTTTCTGTTCTTTAACAGTGTCTGTCTTTAAAAGAAAGAAAAAAAAATCCTTGAAATTTGTACAATGTGGTGTTCCTTGCAAATGTTAGAAAAAGCGACAAGTGTGAAATAAACTGTTTAGCAGAGCATGGAAAGTTTGTTTCTTCTTTGAATTACTTCATTAGAAGCTTTAGTGCTTCCTGCGTATATTGTGTGTGCTTCTTCAAATGAGCTGCAATCTTAAAAGTTATAATGCACCCCATTTCCCATTTTGGTGATGATTTGAGTTTGTGTTGTTCTACTTGTCTGCTCTAAAATTCTCTGTATCAGTGTGTTTAAAATTCAATGTGTTTCCATGTAGGATATTTTAGCTTGAAATTTCATTTAACAATTAGCATTTACTAATGTTATTTTCTGCAGGAGCCAGGCAGTCAGCCTGTCTGACTTGCAGCGACAATTTTCAAGACTAATGAAGCCAATTATTATGTCAGTGTAAAACAAATTTAAAGTAAAAAGTCTCTAGATCCTACATGAAAGTTAGTAAGCATTGATTACATTTTACCTTTTCTATTTTAGTTATCCATATGCAATTCTGTCTCTGAACTCTGATTTCTTTTATGTTTTTGCTGGTATCCTACTGTGGAAAGAGACTGAAGACAGCTTAGGCATTCAGTTAAAAAGGAACAGTGCTCCAAATGTATCTTCTGTCTAAGTGAACGGAACATGTTGGTTGCAAAGACACATCTTTGAAGGAATATTACAATTTTTAAAGGAAATAATAAAAAAATCTAGCAATTAGAGTGTGAACTGGCATGCTTAACAAAATGAATCAGGCAGAATAAGTGGCTAGATTAAGGAATATGAAATAATTATTGTTGTACAGTTTGAAATTTTTAATTAAAAAGGTTTTACAACGGAGAGCATTTTACAACAAATACTAGTTATTCATACCGGCTTAGGGAAACAGGAGAACAACTGTCTGGAGTATTTCAAAGTGAGAGTTTTCAAGCAGGGATAGATGAAGTGTGGTGTTAGAAATCAGAGTGCAAATGCGTATGTGTTACCACTAATGCTCCCTGAATTTTATTCAGTTATCAGGAGCCCTTTGCTCCCTTCTGCTGTGAGGATATTGAAGTGCCAGATGCAATGGAAGAGGAATAGATGGTAAAGTCAGTACTCAAGTTCACAGCAGTTCTGCCTTGATTTTATTGTTTGGTCACTGTGGGATTTCAAGACAGAACAAACAGATTGAAGAAGCAGCTATGGTGTAAATATCTCTTTCAAAAACTTGAGCTATTAATTTTTGGAGATGTTTTTGTAGCCGCTTTTCATGTGCCTTACCTAGTAACAATTATCCTAAGTTGAAATAAATGGTTCAAAGAAGTGCTGTACACTACAAGTGATTCCACAATAACTGTCAACATTTTAACATTTGCTAAAACACTGCCACAGTGTCTATGTGATGCACTGTAATATTCTCTATGTATAGAACAGCAAAAGCTGAAGTGTGGTGAATTTTACTGCATAGTAACTGCAGAAAGTTCTGACTTGTGGAATGCATGTGTAGAAGTTAAATGCCCCAAATCCTCAATTTAATTTAATTTCAGTGCTGAATACATCGATACAATGCATTTTTGTCATAATATTCCCATCTTCCACAATTTATCCTTTTCCAACTTTTGCTATAAATTAATATTGATGAATTTTGACGTACTTATCGAAAGACAATTTGGGAGGAGGATCTACTGAAAAATTGGAGTTATTCTGTACATGGTGCATAGACCATAAATGCCAATCATTCTTCTACAATTAGCTTATTTTTCCATTAATTCCTAAACACAACCTTTTCTGCTTTTGTCACTATCTCAACTCATTGATTGATGATGCCTAGAACTGAACATCAAGCTAATGGTTTGAAAGAATTTTAGACTTGAAATACTTAGTATTTGATATAAGAATGGAAATGTTTTCATGCTAAATTTTCAGAGGTTGTACATGCTTGATCTGAAAATACATGCAGAGTAACTTGTTTTTTTTTGTGTGGTGTGTGTTTTTATTTTATTTTTTGGTGGTTATTATTGAAAATTACAGTATATCATAAGTGTTTCAGCCTGATCTGGGAATCTGTGCAATTAATTGCATTGTGCATCATAGGTACACTCCAAACTAAAATATAACTCTCTATCCAACTTTCTATTAAAAATATATGCAGGTTTTTAAAATCTGTGTAGAAGCAATGCTGCTGGAATTAAAACATACACAAAAAGGTAACTAGAGTGGCTTAGCAGACCCAGCTCTTACAATCCAAGGAAATGAATAACTGCTCTTCAGTCTTAACTTTCTTCCTATGCATAGCAGCAAATAAAGTAAATGCATAATAGAAATACATTTGGGATAAGAATCTTATAAGAGTCAAGACCTTTTGATAAGGAAGGCAAAATGGGTTTGTTTTGAGGGATATTATTCTGTAAGCTTAAGAAGTTACACAAAATGTTAGTGCTCTCTGTCTGAATGCCCCAGAGTGCATAAACAGCATAATAAGTTTATACTTCAGTGTACTCAGATAGTAGAAGATCAAATCTCCTATAGTGAACTTCTGTGCTGGTACTGACACAATTTTAACCTGTGTTTCTGGATAACACTATTGGATCCATGGCTGGCTCAGCCATCAGGCTGCAGCTTGTCCTTCCATTCCAGGCTGAGGGTTGTAGTGCAGAAGCCCTTCTACTTGTCTGTGTGCTGTTGCTTTACAGAAGAGAAGGGCCAGGAGCAGGTTGAATGGGAACTCTTCTTGCCCTGTAACCTTCTGACATCTTTTCTTCTGCCATCATATTTGGTTGCAGTACTACCTACACATCCATGCCTAGACATGAATGCATGGGATTTGGCTTTGGTGGCAGAGAGGCTTTTAAGAATGCAAGTTATATCTGCATGTGCTTTCACTGCTACTTCAGAGTAGCAGTTTTGAGACATGTAGTTCTAGGATGAGGGAGTTGGGTGGTCGCTTGGGGAGAAGTCCTGTCAAATATTTGGTCATCGATGTGTTATCTAATGCTGCTGTCCTATGGAGAAGATACTTTGAGCTTCCAGTCCATTTATTTGCATATGGTTACTTACATAAACAAACCCAGTCTTTAGAGTTCAGACTCATTAGGATAATAGAAAACTTTGAGTTACATGAGAGAGGGCTTTTTAGTACTTAATTATGAATGCTATTAAAGTACAGTAAGAAGGAGGCTGGCAGCACTGCATTGGAGATTCTCTAAAAAGGCAAATCCTCCTTTCTGTATTTACTCCTTAAATAACACTGAAATAGCTAAAAAGAGAATGAGGCCATCTAGCAAGACAGCACCTTGCTATCTGTGTTGAAAATGTAAAAGGAAAATAATCCCTAAGTTATCTGCAGTAGTTTTTTGAGCTCATTTTTGTCTCTGAAGTCCCAACATATTAAGCTGTCATGTTTTCACCTCTAACAATAAGGCTCTCTGTACAGAAAGTATCTATAAAAATTCAGAAGCTGCTCCAAGAAAGTATCTTTCCTCCAACAGAGGCATTTTAGAGAATTTACCTGGTCTGATAAACAGAAAAAATGTTGGTGAGAATGCTGGTAAATATGTTATGTTGACGAATTGACTGTAGAAAGATTGAAAACTGTGTGGTTAAACACTGAAAAACCTAAACACAAAACTGGTAGGGTTTTGTTTGGTTGGTTTTGGTGTGTGTGCGTGTTTGTGTGGGGTTGTTTGGTTGGTTGGTTGGTTGTTTTTTTAAATGCAACACAAACACCTATTTTATATTAATCTTCAAATAACATGAGAAATATAGTCAGAATTGGAGCTAAAATCGTCACAGACTGATCAAGTGAGACAACGCATAGCGAAAGGAAGATTCCACTTGTTTCATCTAAATTTTGGGAAAAATTTGCCAAAGCAACAAGACCTGAAATTTGTTACTTTATAAAGGCAGCAAAACTGCAGCAACTGACAGCTGCTCACTGCAACGCTGGTTCCTGCCTCTCTTCCATTGCCTGTAAAAGTCTGGAGGCAGTTTCAATGTGATGGATTATAATGGTTGTAAGGGAATATATAGCTCCATTCCAAAACTAAAGTCTGCTGTTACGAAGAGAGAAAAGCAACGCACACACCTAAAATTATAATGTAATATTAGAATTATAGCTACTTGTGGCCAGGTATTCTGCAAGGAAAAACAGCATATGAGTTTGAGATATATGTGGTCATATTGTTACTTCAGCCAAAGTAATTTTTTTTTTTTTAACTATCTTTATTTTGTATATGTGGTTACATCTGAAAATTTGCATCAGGTCCATGGAAATGTTGATCCTCGTGTGTGTGTGTGTGTGAAATGAAGGCTTGGTGGGAGCTTCACACAGATTGGAGCCCCGTTTTGCTGCTAAGACGACATTTGTGATTTAACTCTTTGTCTCGACAGCACATACCAGAGGCAAGAGACTGAAATCTCCAAATGGTTGTCTCGAAATGCCAGTTGCCCTAGCTATTTGGTATGTATTTATAATAAACCATATACTTTAAAAGGCTCAGTTTAATAATCTGTCTGTGCTGCTAAAGAAAATACGATTAACAGCATAAGTAAGCAAATCCAAACTAATTCTACTTCAGCTAGCGTTAGTAAATACATGATAACTGAGCAATGGGAACTCCAGTGACCCATGTCCAAATCCAGAGTCCCTGATGTGTTGTACAGGCTATGCTGAAATTTGGACTGCTGTGTCCTTACAGCACATGTTGCTTGTAGGAAAAGACCTAGCATTAACAAGACCCAGTTTGAAAAACTTACACTATCACATAAGTCTTAAAGTTGTAACTCAAGAAATGTTAAGTGTGGAGTATAATTGATCTTTCTGAATCTTGCTCTGTTGAACTCGGCTTTGTGCAATAGGCCTGTGCTCGGAATTAAAGTCAGAACTACCCTACTCCTTGTGCTTGGCATGCTACACTGAGATTGGCAGCACTGGGTGATTAGATAATGCAGCAAATGTGGCTTATGAAATCATCACCCACATCATGTAGTGGGTGGGTAAATTTCCAAAGCATTTAGACTAATTTCTTTGGTGTTTCTAATCAAAGACAGAGAATAATGTTAACAGAGGGAGTTTGTGAGTAGTAGTAGATCTCTTTATTGTCTTGGGTGAAACAGAGATCATTCTAAAGGTATTAGAGGCATCCAAACCCTGTCTCTAACAGTAATACATGCTAACTAACAGTACCCTTAATTAGTGGATGGACTTGCTGTGTGTAATAGTTCTATTGCAGTTCAGCATCAAAAGACTGCAATCTAAGCTGGTTAAAGTGTGTGTTGTTGTGTTTTGTGTTTTAATTTTTCTTTCCTCCCTGTGTGTATTGTTCTTCTTGTAAATGTGCTTTTGATTGTTTACTCTCTAATAACTAGTATGGAAACGCATCATAACTTGCTTGTCTTTTCTGAATGCTCCAAATCTTTTTCATGATTTGTACCGATGGTCTTAAACAGATCTGATTGTTCTGCATTATGTGGGAAGTAACTCTCCTTCTGGAGCTCATAATCAAATAATTGGAAAAAAATGAAAAAAATGTTCTTCCTATTTCTGTTTTATAACAAATTCAAGCTAGACATCAAGTCTCGCTCTGCAGATGAAAACAATGCACTCATAATTCAGGTAAGAAAAATAACTATGTTGGATTTCTCTAAGAATCTCCAGAGTAACTTAAACTTGCCATTTGCAGTAAAACTGCATATTTTTTTTAATGTGTTTTGTTTTGGTTGGAAGCCCACAATATGCGGTGGTGCTTCTGAGATTGCTTTCTACAAAAAGGCAAAATACAGTTATATTGGTAATTAATTTAAAGTGGTTTTTGCATGCTTTGTATTTATTTATTTATTTATTTTAAAAAACAACACCTTTAGAATCTACAAAGGTATCTTTCTTTGCATTGACAGAACCTCACTTGACAGAACTCAGAATCTGATCAAAACTAAATTTTGTCTTAATAGCTGCCAAGTTCTTGTACCTTATTAGTTTAAAATACGACATGATGGTGGAGGCCACGAATGACATCTTACTGTGAGGATGGCACTGGCTATAAACTGGAATTAGCTTCCATACTAAAGAGATGGATTACAAGCAGTATTCTAAACACAAACACCAAAATTCAAGGGAGAGGAGAGAAAGGTTATTCTACAAGGCATCCAGAGCTTCTTTAAATTCTTCAATATTATATCCATTACAATTAAGTTGAGCTTCAAAGATGTTTTAAGTAATTTGGCTATGGGTCATTAAGTTAACAATGTCACTGTGTTCTTGCTATCTCGTTTACCTTAATTAGAGTGCACTGTTATAAATGATGGCAATACTGTGTAACAAGCTGGATTTGATAGCCACTGCCAAGTGCTCGTTTTAAGATGTTTTTATTTTGCTGGCTGTATCCTTGCTGAGTAGTAATCTGCGTCAAGTTATTCTTCTAACAAGCTCATCATTGCTTTGGGATTTCATTTATGAGAGAGACGCACTACATAAATGTTGATATAGGAAGGAAATGAATGGATTGGGGTATCTGAAGGATGTAGATTAAGAGGGCAAAAATGAAGCTGGTACTGTGGTGGATGTCTTTTTTTTTTTTTTTCCCCTTGAGAGATTCTGCATTATTTTTAAGGAAATTTGTTGTCAGAATAAAGTTATTATGAGTAGAAACAACTAAAAAAATAAATTACTTTGTTCTCACCTTTTTCGTGATGAGGGTGGAAATATGAAGTTATAGTATGTCTAGGTAAGGTGCACTTTTTTGCTTTGTTTCTGCAGAAGGCTGAGATGATGAAAAATGTATTCTGGAATATCACAGTTATTCTTTTCACTTGTGGGTAGGTATATTGCTTAAAGATAGAGCACAGTTCGTGCTTTAGCTGATACAACTTCTGTAGAAATGCTACTTTTTAATCTAAAAGCATCCATTTGTTTCTTTGGGGACCTTTTGCGGACAGCTGCTATTTGGATTGGGGATAGCTCTTCCTGAAGGCTTATCTAAATGAAATAATTCAATTCACTGATGTCAATTACATATGAAAGAAACATGAATAACTAGTTCTTTGATTTCTTATGTTTTCAATGCCTAGGCTGATGCTTCAATGATAAAGTTACTTTTGATCTATCTCTACAAACGTGGTTTACATCATTTATCTGCACTGTTGGAGTTCCTGTTAGAAAAGTCAGTTTGTTCAAAGACCTTGAGTTCTAGTTTTCCCTAATAAGACAAATTCCAGAAGATGGACGGAGCATTGGATTCAGTGTGATTTTTACGTTACCTTTAAGACTTTTGGAGATGCTGATATCTGCATAATTAAAATACTGTCTTGATGAGACTGTGCTGATACACAACATTGCTGTTCTAAATGTCTGTTGCCCAAAGAGCGTTGAGGATGTTAAAAGGTGCCCCTGCCCTTGATTCAAAACAAAAAAACAACCAAACAAAACCCCCAAAAGCCAAACAAAACAGAGTGCAGGTCTGAGGCTGGAGATAATTGCAAAGAATTAACCAGTTCTTAAAAACATAGAGGGCTGTTCCAGGGGGAGAGGAACAAGAAGTGAACTAAGTAGACAAAACAATACTTGTTGACTGATGATGCTGCAGAAGTATAAATAGGGTATGAATACATAGATATGACATACTAAAAACGTACTGCAAACATGCTTTAATTAGCTAAATCATAGCAACTGCTGATGATGCTTTATGACTGAATAGATATGTCTAAATTAAAAAGAAGTAAAACTTGCTTATCAAGCATTGAACAATACCTGGTTTATAATCCAAAAGCTCTTCCCTACAGTTGGAATACACTCTCAGTGCTGGCAATGAATTTCATAACTCTTCTAATTAACCCTACAGGTTACAGAACATAACTAGTGTCACCCAGCTTCTATGTGCATTATGCTCCAAGACTTCCCCTGCGAGGTGCTCTTGATTTGGTCACGAAAGGGTGTTTTATCAGGTGTAGAAAACATCAATGCTGCTCAGCATAGTAACTGAGGGCCTCTGTTCAGGGATGATGCACATCACTAGTCGTTGTGTGTGTGATTTTTTTGTCAGGGCTGGGGGGTACCTGGCCTTTTGAATGTATCTACCACCAGGCAGTATCATTTCTAGACTTGGTCTTTTAGCTGTCCTGCCCACTGTTGGTGACTTTTACATGTGAGCACTTGAAATGACATGTTTATGTGAAGACTTGAGTTTTACTCTGAAAGGGTGAGGCTGCCTTTAAAGGAAGTGTTGCTCACTGTTACTTGGAAAACCACCTAGTAATAGTTTATATTATGTAACTTTACTTAATGTTGCATGAAATCCATGAAAAAAGGTTGCAAACCAAAACAAAAGGCAAAAACAACAACAGCTGTATCTCACTTGGTGAGATGACAGATGGTAAAAATGCGGCAATGCTGCTTTGCACATTCAAAGCAGACATACATGTCTATACATATGAGAAACAAATTTATGCTATTACCTGTGAAAAAGCAAGAAAAATACCTTTGTTTTGGACATGTATTCTCTCACGTTGTCTGGTACTATCCCTGAGCTGAGCGTGTGGCAGGAGAGGTCATCGGCTCTGGTGGGATGTGATGGGAAATGAGGTGTGAATCCACTGCTCCCTCACGGTTCTGCTGAAATAATCATACATACCATCAATAAATCTGTTTAATAGCTATTCTGCTGTGCTCAAGAGGGGAGGAAAAACAAACAAACAAAAGCACAACACAAAACAGGGAGGCAAAGTGTGTTTTCTTTGTTCTGTTCATAGTGTTCTCAGGAATATGAAATCTCTCTTGTGTTCCACACAGCACCGTAGCTCACCTAGTCTTCTATGTATATGGAAAATAACCTGTTTGCTGAGACTGACACCTGAAACTGAAATCTAATGGATCTCACAGAATCTTGTAATGTTGGAAGCCACGAATATATGCTCACAGACATGAGAAATTAAAGATCATAGGCTAAGGGGTGAAATACGGTGTTTCTTTTTCCAACTCATGAACCTCTTTCTGTCTGATTTCTACCTTGGACTACCCTTGATTAGAGGCAGAACAACAACGTAGCAAAAATAGTTTTCTCTTAAAGATTGGGGAATCTAGGTCTTATAATCTCCCTTCTGCAAGTCATAGGTTTTCATTTTAAAGTATCAAACTTGAGCGGCTCTTGTCAAGTTGAGCACCTAAGCGCTGTGGGTATTCTGTAACATGCACATGGTTCTCGCTTGGCTCTGAAGCTGAGCAGCTCAGCCTTCTTCACATCTACTGACTGTAAAATAGGAGGTAATGCTTATTTAATTTGGAGCGTTGAGGTTTGTGTACTAAGTTGTATCGCATTTAGCAAAGTAAATTAGTGCTATGCAATGGAAAATATTGTCATAGAGCTAAACTATAAGCGTATCTGTAGATGTGTGTAGTTATCTAACAGATGATGGGTTTGTCTTGACCATTATTTTTTACTTAATGTTTCTGAATTACTTTTTAATGATTTAAATTTAGGTTTGATTTTCATGCTTCTCTAATGGATGAATGATGAGAAGAGAGACCTTGGAACCAAGACCATTTGAACTCTGTTCTCTAATGAGCAGGTAGCTTTACATGTAATGTATTAACAGATTTCAGCTCTTATATACAGGTATGGAATATCATGTTAGTTGTACATTTACTGGCATACAATGTAGAAGATAAAATTACAAACTGTGCAGTTTTTAGATTAATAAGATTAGATGTCTACAAATCGCCCTCTAGAGTAAATCAGATTACAAGCACTGTCTGGCCAAAAACCCAGGAGAGAAGATGGCTGAAATCAGACATGTAAGTGGTACATAGAAATGTGGAGCCAGATGGAATCTCAGATTCCCTACATTGCCTGTACTATTGAGGGAAGACTTAATAAAAATATACTGACATGTAATTGGATGAATAAGTAAAGGAACAAGGAAATTTTGGCTACCTTTCTGATTATCATCTCCAATTTTTTCCATTTCTTTTTCCCTTGTAACTACCTGAACGTGAATGTGGCTTCATCTGGAAAAAGTTTGTCACTATGAACTCTGCTTTAAACAAAGCGGGGAAGTGGAAGCAGTGTTCAGTACTTTTAGGAATGGTGCAGACTTTCCATGAAATATCAGTCTGCAAATGTGTTTATGCTGTAATGGAGGGGAGGAATACTCATGCTACATACTTGTTAAGCTAGTTGAGAGCAGCTGTTTTCCAATGAATAAAGACACATACTCTTTTCATATCAGAAATAATGATTTTAAAAATTGAAGTCATGGTGTTTGTGGAATACGTGCTTGCCTGCTTACTGTGCATCATGTCCACTTTACTAGTATCCAAACTATTACTGAACTGTTCAGTACCTGTCCCACAACTGCTCTTTGGCTTGGCTATCCTCTAGTATATGCTCAAGCAAATCAACTCTAAGCAGAAATGGTAATATGCAGCCCTAATGCAACAGAAGTCGACATTAACTCTTTAGGAAAAAATTCTATTGCTAGGAGCTCAGGTATTGCTGCTCTTCCTGTATGCTAGGTGTATTCTTTCCAGCAGTGGTGTTCTAGAATATTTCCTATCAAAGATAATGAACATTTGGTGCATTTCTACTTGAATTATATTTATTTAGTTATATTTAATAATTTCTGTAGACACCCTCATCTAGGAATTAAGTAGATAGAATGACTTTGAAGACTACCAAGAAATAAAATAGAATTGGCTTTTGTTTGTGATTGTCAGGATATGACACAAAACCAGGAAGGTGTCTCAGTTATGTATAAGAAAAACTGATTGCAGGCTGAATTTGGATTCAAACCTGGAATTCTTCAGGTTCAAAAAACAATGGGTTTAGTTTTTTTAGTTGCCCTGGGCATAGGAATCACCATGAGAGAGAAGAATGGTTTTGGTCTTGAAGGTCTTTAACTTAGTTTCATACCTGATGTATGTTAATTTTAACTGTTTTTTACATGGTGTGTTTTTAATTTTTTTCTTAGTGCTATTACATGTTATTGGCAATTTTATGTTGATCAACAGGACAGTCAAATTGGTTGGCATCACTTTTTTACTGGTCTGAAGTTTAGCATAAGACCCTATTTGATGTATATAACTCACAGTTTGCATGAATCACTGAATAAAACATCAGTACAGCATAGCTAAATAGAGAAAAATAAACAGAAGTGTGACTTAAGTCAGAACGAATTCACTGGTAGGGTGAGGGGAGAGTCTGGTTTTGAAAATTAGTGTGGCTGCTGAAGAGCTGTCTTATTGAAAAAACGGCATAGACCAGTTTGAATGGGCTGTTGGATATTACTATGCTGATAAAACTGGGTGAATGTTTGTAGAATGGACTAAGAGACTCTGCAGATAGCAGTCAGGTATATTAATTGTAGTACTGAGATTTTTGTCAAGTTCATAATAAATCTAATCCTGGCCTGCTGTTTTGTCCTCTGCCGGTAGGGTTTAAATTCTAACCTATGATGTGCAGTGAGAATGTTGACATACTGATGAAAATATTATCCCCATATGTGAGAGATATTGTGCAATGTATCACAATTCTGGTATTTCTGCTGCTGTTTTTGGGTGGTAACTAGTGGCAACACCAGCATTGATCTTCCAAATATAAGTTGTTTTCATTGTAGTCGAGGTACTACGGTAACTGTTTAGTGAAATGATGAACATGGCAGCATATTGTCTTTTACAAAAATGCCCTGGGAATTCCATTATTTATTCTATTTTTCTTTCTGGTAAGGGTCAAAAGTGGATGGGAAGGTTCCAGAAGCCTGTATCAAAATATAAAGAATATGAGGATGTGTCAGTGTTTGTGCTGACTTGGACCTTCAACCAATACTATGCAATGACCTTAGACTTTAGAAGCTCCTTTAATTTCTCCACAGGGAGCATTTTACTGATTCCTGTATGCTGTTAATTGCAATCTCATTTATCCTTTGCTACAGTCCTGGCAATCATTTCATCACAATCTGGCAAGCAATGGTTTCTGCTTTAAATGAGATCTATGGTCAGTAAAACTGCTGACTTCACAGCCCATGCCAGTAAGTTTGAGGGGGGTTAAGACAACGGCTTCGCAGGCTCTTGTGTATTGAATGTTACCACCCTGTCATTGAATGTCTTTTGGATTCAGCTTCTTATGCAGAGGGCCAGTGATAACCATTTTTCCTTTTAAAAAAAGATACTGTGTGCATAACCAGTGCTGTATAAGGCAGGGAAAAACACTTCCAGAATATTTTTTTTATTGATAACGTGCGGCTTTTTGTGACTGAGAGGTGATGGCAATAGTCATGTTCAACTATGTCACAGTTTCCTTAATGCAGACAGTGTAACAGCTGTATTGCGAATGATAGAGTCCTTGTACTCCAGGGAATACCTGTTGGTTAAGCAGTGGCAAGTTGTGGAATAATGTAGTTCACATGTCCTCATTTCTTGTGTTGGATTTGATTAGTAAACAGCAATCTGTAGCTGCTTAGAATATCCAAGTTCTGGAAGCTGTGGCAGATTTTGTCAAAAATTTGCTATCAGCTTGTACTTGAAGGACCATTCTGCTTGAAAATTTTCTTCTTATGAGGATGTCTTAAAAAGATCTTTCTTCTCTCATGCAGTATTCAGATGTTCTTTCATCATTTTGCACAAATAGCATAAAGCTTTGTCTGAGACACTGATGTTAATGATTTATTCTGCGAATAAGGGGTTGAGGTCACAATGTTTTTTGACTTTGAGTAAGTGGCTTCCAAAATAAGAAACCTTGCTCAATAAATAAACTGGGTCTGTATGCAAAGAATGGAATTCTAGCTACATTGAGTGTTTCTGTAAAGTATGGAAGAGAATGAGGGAAACCTTACCTGGTTACAGTGTTTCCCCTTGCAGAGACCTGAGTTGTTCATGTAAATTTACTTTCATCAGGTCCAGTGACAAACCAATAGTTCATAGCAAACATATTTTGAAAGGAAATGGGATATGTTTAAATGAAAGGGCTGTAGGGACTCGGATCATCAATCACTTCTCCCACAATTCTAATTTTAAGGTGTCTGCCTAACAAGAAACATTATAATCCAGTTGCACATTAAACAGTTCCCAGGGAGGGGACGAGGAGTGTACATTTATAAAGCCCACTGAAGCTGTGCGGTTTTATTTTCATTGCTTGATCATTATGAGTGGCTCACAGGAGTCAGTACAAACTCCAATTATTTTATGCCTCACAAATTAAAAAATAAGAATAATTACCAAACAACAATACTAATGCTTGTTTCTGCTTCACTTAGAATTTTAGAATGGATTTAGTAGAGATCAGTTTCTGATGTTACGTCACAGCAGAGTTACTTTGACTTTTGAAATAATCACTGCACAAGAGAGAGATCACAGTTGGACTGTCTGGCTTATGAATTACAGTGCTGTAAAAGTAATGCTTTACAGCATTTGGTCCCAGCATGGGAAGCAAGAGTGACACGAGTGATCCATGCAGGGGCTGTATCTTCTTTTTTTTTTTTTTTTTTTTTTTAACGTTTGAAGAATAACTTCAGTATTATATCATTAACTTTCAAGTCAAGGTTAGAAGAGAATTTTCTTAGCCTCTGCTTTGCAACACATAAAATAGCTCTTCCTATATTTTGTGGTAAAATTCTAGCAATATTTAGATTTTTGTTGTTGTTGTTAATAGTCTAATTCTTAATTTCAGGTAAGATTGTTTTCCTCTTGAGGAGGCAAAACATTAATCAAAACTAACTTTATTACACTCTTATTTCTGTTTTCATGATCAAGAGATTCTTTTGTGCATTGACTCTGAAGGGATTAAATTAGCCTCTGAATAATATTATGAAGTCTTGTCCATACCCTCCTTGCATATTTTGTTCCCAAGTACAGTTATAATCTTTTGAAGAAAGCCCTTCACTTTGATTTTTTTTTCCCTAAATATGTGGACTCTTGTGCTGTCACACTATAGCACTGCAGAAGGGAAGGCAGCTGGAATGAATATGTGCTTTACAAAGGAAATGTGGTTTTTTTTTTCTTCCACTGATTGGGTTTTCTGCAGTCATCCTTTTTCTGTCTCTTGCCTGATTTTAATAATGAGATTTAATAGGAATGCAAAATTTGTGGTAACAAAGATGGACATTAAGCATGCCTCTTCTGTCTTCAAATAGCTTCTAAATTAGGTCTGGATAGCTATCTAGACCTAATTAATTATCTCATGGCTGTCTCGTCCGTGTTGCTGGTGGTACTCTGACTCCTGCACAATGATAGGCTGTTATTAGACCAGCTTTGATCCCAGGGTATGGACTCCATGTATGACTTTCCTGATCCATGGCCCACAAGCCATACTCTACCAACACTAATGTTTATGAAAAAAAAACCCTGTAAACAATATTAAACACTCCTGAAGTATAGATATAACCCATTTTTCACAAGAAATGTCAATTTGAGAAACACACATATGCACCAGCCCACATAATGTGCATCAAACTTTGAATGTATTTTCCAAAGTTAAATGTTTGCTTCTGCTTTTTAAATTCTTGCCATTCAAACCAGTTCCCCTCTGCTGGGGTGCAGGACGCAGCAAGGTGCTGCCCAGCTCCTTTGGGAGGGTTGAATGGCAGCGAGGAGCCATCAGACCCCGGCAGGTGGCTGTGGGGCCCTCACGCAGAACCTGCTGATTCTCCTGGGCGCTGCCTTGTGCTGCATGGCTTGCCAGGCTTGATGTTGGGTTCCCTGCCTATGTTAAAATCTGCTGTTGAAGATATAATATTCATTTCAATACAAATAGAACATTTTAATGTACTTTCATTTTTAGAGATCACCAAATGAATAGTTGCTCTCTTTGAGTTATTTTACTTGCACTTGTTTCAAGGAAATATTTTTTTCTCCAAAGTCAGCCAGTGCATCACTGCAACTCATTTAAGCTTCTAATAAAGCTGACCATAAAATCCTATCCGTGAAGCAATCAATGTTTGATACAGTGAACACTTCTTAAAGATGAAATTTCACCTTCCATAGTAAGATCTGAAGGGTTTATATGGAACTTTATAGCTTTATACATTATATTTTCTTGCTTTGTTTTCATCATTGTTAACTTCTTTAATTTATATCATGTACTCCTGTCATGAATGTGAAGTTACACTCAAGGAAAACAAAAGTGAAAAAGATCAAAAGAGATCCTGGTGTAGTTTAATGTCTAATTTAAAATCTACAAGGGGAAGGGGAAGAACATGTAATGATGTTCTGGAGGCTTAGTACTCTAAGTTCTGTTTTGCTCATCATTTTTTTGGTGCTGATCAGGCCTTAAGGTTTGCCCAATGAAAAAATCCATTGCAATCTATCCAAAACAAAAGCTTGACACTAAGCTCTATTTTTTTTTCAGTACCTAAAGGGTCTTTTCTCTAAAGCAGTTTGGGAATTTTTCTTCTTGTTCTGCAGCAGTATCCTTCATATTCTTTGCCTGGCATTTCATCTCTGCAATGAGATGAAAGTACGCATAAAAGTGATCTGAAAAATACTGTCTTATCCAGTTCATGTTGAAGTCAGTGGGAGCCTGCTTAGATTTGAACTGTAACTTGCTTCAGTCGTAATGCTTTTGCACTATGAGCTGCATAATGTTACCTGGGAGACGTTAGTGTATGTATTATTGCAACTGCCCATTTGTAGTGGTGGCCAAAATGAGTTTAAGAAGTTACTTTTCTAATATACACACTAGAACAAAATTAGATAATGACTAATAGCTACTTTCCCCCTCCCCGCCCCAATTTCTAATGTGAAGTTGTGCTTGCAGTAGTGTGCAGGACCACAGGAAGCCTTGTGCCGTGCCCTTTAAAAGAAGCTCCAAGGGCATTGCTCCCTTCCATGGAGCACGTATGATCTGGGTGTAAGAAACGCCTTCAGCACTACATAGAACATTAAATTGGAAGCAGAGGCTATAAAAAGATCTGATGTAGCAAATATCCAAGTCTTGCAGTTAAACCAGCATTAACAATTTGAATTGTCTGTGGCAAAGGTGGGTTCCTCCCTCCCTTCTTCCCAGCAGTGTAGCAGGAGAGCTGGCTGGGTATAGAGGAACCTTCAGGGGATTGTTTCTAGCAATGACGTCTCTCTACGGTTGTTTAAGGTGCCATTCCATGAGCAGTAGTTGAGGGATGGCTATAAATACAAGGCTGACTTCAGGTTGTCTGCAGGGATCTTGACTGTAATTCTCTGCCATTTGTCCCAGCTATAGTTAGAAATGTTCTGGTGGACATGCACTGAAGTCTTTGCAACAGACCATGTTTGGTTGGTTGTTTTTTTTTTCCTCATCAGTAGAGAGTCTCAGAGACTAGTTTGCAGTAAGGTGGGATTTAAATGATCAATCTTCTGCACTTCTAGAACTTCTGTTTAAAAATTAAAGGTCTTTATATAGAATTTTCAAAAAAGCACTTCAAGGTAGAATTAGTAAAGACCAGTTTTTAAATCATAGAATTGTCTTGATTCTGAACTTCTGTGGGGTTTATTTTGCACAGCATTAGTGCCTCTGCATATGATTCTGGTATCATTTGCAGAGAATAATAGATGACAATGGATATGTAATATTTTAGGGTTTTTTTAAGCCGTTGTTTTGGTTTTTGCATTTTTCAATGGTTTTAGTATAGTTTGAGCAATGATTAATTCAGCTATTTGTACTTAGTGGTACTTAGAGGCATTCCAGAAGACAGCGGTCACAGAGGGAAGGGTTTTGTAGTGAACTTTATTTCATTACTGAAGTTTACATCAAACACACTGCCATTTCCACAGTGGGCAGGGCAAGTGAGATCCATGGCCATTTCCTGTAACAACTTCAAAACTGATACTGGTTTAGGCAGCTGATTTAGGCAGCTTTTCAGACCAATACTTGGGTAGAGAGGTAATCATAATGACTTTGGTAAGATTTGTTATGTCTTGGCGCACCATTCTGTAGTGGAATTTGGGAGGAACCATCTCCTGTCCTTGCTCCCGCTGCTGAGAGCTGCTCTGCTGGTGTTGCTTGTTCACTGCAGTAATACTGCATCACGGCATAAAACAGTATTGTGAGTCTAGAATAGAAATATAACATTATATGAAACTAATCGAGTATGAAGAAATGTAACTTTTATTGTCTGCTTCCTAGAAGCAGCTGTCCATTATCAATGGAAAGAAAAAGCTGCTAAACCACAGAAATATATATAGTATTGTGACTGCATTGTTTTGATGTAAAGCTGTTACCTTTATTTTAATGTATGCATGCTTGTGCTTAATTTTCTTTATTAGTAGTTACCCAGCTAGATTACTGAAATGAAAGATGATTACCTCCTATTAAAAAAGTAGCACAGAGTGCTAACATAAAATGTAATCTCTTGTATAGGTAGCTTGAGATGCTCCTTTTTTTTCAGCAGCAGATAAGCCTCATTCCTTGTAAAAAATAATAACAGTAAGAAATCCTGTCTGCAGTAATGATCACTGGTTGATTCTGCAGTCACAGACAACAAAGCTGTGCCACATGAATGAATCACTGCTCAAGTCTGAGGGCTTTAGGGCTTTTTGCTGTGCACAGGAGAGTCTTACAGCGTCCAAAAGATGAAAAATAACCTTCTGAGAAGATGTGTTATGCTGTAATGTTAAAGAGGATTGATGCTTTGTATCTCATCGAGAGTTGTTCCAGGTGCACAAGTCTCCTTGCTACCTTCCTGTGATGAGGTAAAGCTTTGTTGTCAATTTGAAAAACGAAGATATGCAGGATATGCATATGTTCTCTTAAGAGATGTGTGCTGTACTACATTTATTCATCAAGATTTAATATAAGTAAGTTAAAAGTCACCTAGTATTATAATTGAACTTTGATCACCATTTTTTTTTTTTAAATTAGTTGTTGCTGCTCTTGGCAGAACATATATTAATAGTTATTGTTATCTGGGTGCCTGTTGTGTCATTCACTGTGTGCTTGTTTACAAGTAGCCCAAGGGAAACAGGACTATATTCCCAAATCTGCAGTGATCACGAGAGTAGAGGCACTTATGGATCCAGGGAGTTGAGTCCCTTCTGTGAAGGGGACTGAATTCAATTTTGAGTTGTTGCATTTGGGCTGGGTTGCGACATGAACTACTGATGACAAGTGAGCGTGTCCCTCGAGCAAAGATCACTGTAATGCTCCTCTTCCTTCCCTGAATGAAGACAGTGAAAAAGTTTGAAGTGCTAAGTATTGAAACGACTCAGATGTGAACAATAAACTTGTGTCCTTCTCAAAAAACTCCCAACAAACAGGCAAAAAACAAAATCAGAACTTTGATAACCAAATCACAGAGAGGAGAAAAAAGGTAGGGAGTGAAGTTGTGAGGGTTTACTTACCCAATGCAAAAACCTGAAGTTGCTCTCAGCAAATGCAGATGCCTGCATTTATTTACCTTCTCCAACCTTAAATGCAGTAATTAAAAAGGATTTGACTTCTCCTCTGGCACCTCTTGCTCTTTGAGTTAGCCAGAAATGCCCATAATTCACCTGTAGAGCACTTGTGTGGCAGGTTCTCTCCCCAGCCTGCAGCCCAGGCCACACGTGCTGGTGAGATTCCAGTGAAGCGACTGGGTATCTGTTTCTGTCATCAGCATGTTTCCTGGTGTTGCAGAGGCCATGGAATGCAATGTATTCAGCCGTGTACGTTTATAGTTGCTTACTGTAATAAATGGCTATAGACCAGGAAGTACAGAAACATCAATTTAATTTGACTTAATGCAGTTATAGGATGCTATTTGTTTTATTTTTAATATTCAATTCTGTTTGTGTGTAGAGAAGCCTAGGACCAGAATCATATGACAGAAACTTCAAAGATACTAAATTAAACTTTGATTCTAATGATTAATGTTTATGGATTTGTAGGATTTTCTACATCTAACATCTTGTTTCCACTTTTTTACTATGACACATTATTTTATGGTTTCCTAATTCATTTGTCCTATCTTTTACTTTCAATATCTATGTGTCTTAATGTAACATTGGAATACCATATTGATAAATGATGTCAGATCATCTATATCTGTTGCATCTGTTGGGTTGCAGAATAGCCAGACCTTAATTTAAAGTACTTCAGTGTTCAAAGAAATACAAAGGAAGTTGCTATGTTTTGCGTAGTTGTATGAGCTGATTCCAGATACTGTGTTGCTTAACAGTCATTGCTATTTTTCTCTTCTGACCTTTTCTCTTTTCCTCATTTTTCACTTAGAGTTGCATGTATTTATGTTGGTTTATCCTGAGGCCCATTTTCTTGCTTTCCTTTCTGATGAAGTGTGTTGCTGTTACTTTAGAGGACTTGCACAGATACCTGCTGCAGAGATGGGCACTATCAGCACCCAGAACAGGGGGATGAGGCAGAGAATAGACAACACTCTCTGCTGTCATGTTAAAAAAATCTAGTAAGCTTTTTGGACACTTCATATATTCCTTATTCTAGCAATTAAAGTCCACAAAAAAGACAGTAATGCAATGAAACTCAGAATTTCTCAAGGATGTCTGGGGAGGATCTCATTGTATACTTACGAAAATTGTATGAAACTTCTTTATAACATTGAAATGAATGTCAATAGATGTATCTGCAGGCTTTTTGAGGTTCTGAAACTAATATGCAATTTCATGTGTATACATGTGTGTATTTTGATAGTTAATTAAGTAGTGATTTGATCACCAGTATTTTGTGATATTCAGGTGGAACATTTCATTTGCAAATTGTAGCTGGATGTTTTCATCACTTGATAGATTTTCTTCAAAGTCCCTGCAGTATGTATACACTAAATTCTTAACAGTCATTATCTAAGAAAAGACCCTTTCAGAAACAGTTCAGTTAAAATAGTGCTTTGTTCAGTAGTCACAGGTCAAAGCTTCATAGTAAAGTGGCTATTGATATTATTTTTTAATAGCCACTTAAAATCATTATCTATTAGCAATACTTAATCATACACTTGCTAGTAGTCTATATTCTAAAGGATTACGCATAGCTGCTTCTTGGGGCTGTAAGTTGGTTGTTTTTATGTGATCAATGTGATTGCTACTAATGATTTGATTTAAGTGATTACTGGGCATGAAGAAGTTTTGTAATTTGTTCTCCCCAGTGAATAATCTTTGGTTTCCTGGATACATTTTTTCTGTTTATCAGTTGGTTAACTTCGGGTAAATGAGAGAGTGAGGAGTGCATAAACCTACATCAAAGTACAGCTCAGTCTGTATGAGGCAGCCTTGCTTTCCTCTCTGCACAAGGAAGTACTTTACTTTTGGAGCTTTGTTCTGTAGTGCAGGGCTTCTTTGAAATATTGCATTTGACACAAATGGTGGGTAACTTCTGAATTTATTAAAGAAACACAGTAGACTGAAGTGCTGAAATAGGGAGATTTATAGGCTATTTATGGCATAGTTCCTGTGGAATTTGGCCCAGTGTGATTGTTATCTTCATAGACATATGAGAGGAAGAAGGTATTGTTGCCTTTACCAAGCTGTAGTTATTATCCACTAACTGGCCTTACAGAAGAGATGGTCTATACAAAATGCACGATAGTGCTCTACAACATAGAGGGTTTTAACAAACTCTTGGAACAGGTGTGCTGCTTAGTACTGACTAAGCTGTTCTGTTATGAGCTGTTCTGGTCTTTTGAAATAAGCACTGACAAAAGCTTTACAGTATACTTTGCTCTGGATTCCATCTATTTAAAAAAGACTCCCCTGCTTTAAAAAGAAACAGTAACTGTTTCAATGGGAGCAGATTTTTCTGCCTATCCCTTTATGCAGTAGGTCCCACTGTCCTGTTGCCATGTAAAACAAAGGAAAAAGTAATGATTTTTCATGTTTTTAAAAAATCTTTCTGAATAACAGATCCTTTAACATAATATTCTGGTTTACAGTTTCAGGGAAAATCATGGATTTTATTTCTTGTTGAAATAAAGTTCTTGTTTATAATAGTTTTAAGCCTTAGAAGGTAAATTATTTGCTGTTTTATATATGATTTTTCATTGTGATGAACGACTTTTGGACAAGAAGTGCCAGGACAGAACTAGCTGGTTCTTCCTCACATGCAAGTTAACCTTTGTAAGTGATAAAAGTTTGGAGTTTTACATGTACTTTGCATGTACGGATATACACATATGTCCATGTATGCATTTTTCTAGTCATGACACTGAATGTGCCAGCTATATTATGTTAGAGGAGGACTAAAAATAACTTTGTTATACTTCCAACATGACCTTTTATTTTAGCTATTTTAAAGCTAGTATGAAATTTATTCTGGCATATGGAGAACCCAGCCCAATCATTAATGCTGCCAGAATACACTGTATCTAATTAAGAACCCAAATCACTACACAAATCTCTTCTTGACAGAAATTTCACTTCCAAGGTAGATGAGAGAAAATCTTACAGATGGCATCACCTGCAACAAAATACTGTGTTTAGATTCTCAGTTCTGGGTAAAACAAACAAAAAAAGCCTCACAATTTTCATGCTTGGCATTAGCGTTTGAAATTCTGCCTTTGCAACTTTCCCACATTCTCTTTCCGTTACTTTTCTAAACAGTGTTTTGTTCTTGTAAATAGCTTCAGTAAAATATATAGAGATAAATTTTGTCTTTCTCATGATCTAATGTAGCCAGACTCATGTATTCCCTGTACATCATTAGTGCTGATAGATTCTCCTGGGCAGAAGCGATCTTTTTGGCTGTGGTGGATGAGGATAGGCAGTGCCCTTGTGATCAGGACTTCGTAATCAGGCATGCATTGTGCAAGGAAGAGAACGATTATAGTGTCACATCACATATGATGCCAGAGAAAGCTCATTTCCTGGGCTGGGAAACTTTCTTTGGTGGCTGAATATATTTTTGTAGCTTAAGGCTGAGTTTAGAGGAGCTCCAGAATAACCCTTCATTTCAAGTTGGTGAAATTAGGTGAAATTACATGTTGGTAGATGTATTTGTGCTGTATGGTTATCTGAGGGCATGAGTGCTGCATGTACCTTGACATTTAATACAGTACCCTCTGGGTTGACCATTATCAAGCACAGGATGATACCAGAGGCCCCAGGGCTATAAATGGCTCAGGTTTATAGTCAATGACTGGTTGTTAAATCAAAGCAAATTGGAGAGCCAGGGTATAACCTGCTTCAGAGGTAACAAACTGAACAGAAAAAGAATCCAGCAGAGAAAAATCAGATGTTATGTGAAACTGCAGACCAACAGAGAGAGAACGAAGAACTTGTCGTTCTCCAGGTTTCCCATCAGTGCATGGCGCTGTTCCATCCCATGTGCAAGGCTTTGTACTCCTCTGTGCTGAACTTCATGAGCTCCTCACTAGCCTGTTTCTCCAGCCTGTTCAAATCCATCTGAATAACCTTTGCCTGCCATTTACCACTCAGCAGTTGAGGACTGATGTATTGCAGCGAGTGATTTGAACCAACACCTATAGGTGGACACACTGATTTTTACATGAGGGACACACTGTTTTTTGCATGAGACTTACAGATTTTCATGTAGGTAAATATTTTTTGTGGGCCCTTCCTGATGAAATATGAAAATATCTTGATCTTTTTGTGCTAGCTTTGCTGTAATGGCTTGGAGTTATTCCAATTCAACATTCTTACATAAATAAGCCTTATGGAATTGTGCTTCATTCCAGGAGGCTCTTGTTCCTTGGCTAATGTCTATAGTACACAAGATCTGTATAACCGAAGAGAGGGATTTAAAGACTACTTGTAACAGTGGGAGAGTTAGACTTAGAGGGATGCCTGACAAGGAGCAATCAGAAAGAAGGATGTCAGACAGCTGGTTGCAGTCTGAACATGTATGTGGCCATGGGGAAAGAAATCTGAGGGAAAAATGTCTTTGTGCAGGAGTTCTATACAAGTGACTTAAAAAAAAAAATCAAGTCTTATGGTTTTTATTTCTGCTTTAAGTAGAAAAAAGTGCTTGCCTTGCTGCCTTATGGAGTGACTGGAAGGGTCTTTTGAAAGTCTAGCACATTTTTTAAGTTCCTCTCAAATTCTAAGGTTAATGCCATTTCTTGCAGCATAGTTCACTATTAACTAATGCACACTGCTTGATGCCAACACAGTTAAGGCCACGTCACTTTGAAGTATAGGTTTAGAAGGCTTTTATTTTATCTGCAAATACAGTATTGTGTAAGTCCAGCTGGTTTTGATACTGGTTTTCTTAATTTTTTTTCGCTTTTCCTTTGGCTGGAGGATGAGTCTGTATTGACTTCAGTGAAGTAAGTGCAGAGCCCCAAAGTGAAACAAAGGAGCTGGATCAGTGTGAGTTACTGAGCAAGAATAGTAAATGTTGGTTAAAGAAACTCTCTGAAGCTGCAGTTCTGTCTTAGTTGCCAATTGCAATGTAGTAAGTGTTGACTATGCAGTGTTAAAATTCATTAATGTTAAATGGTATTATTTTATATATTAAGATTTATGGGTAGTTATTTACAGGCCGGTAAAAACAGATGCTCAAACCAACAGATAGTCAGGTAAGTAAAATGTTGCACTGAAATCCCAGTATTTCCTTACATTTTTCTCTCTGTTCGACACTACCAACAATTACTGTCTGGTTTAGGCCTCTCTTGATTAATTTTACACCAGACAATAATATGGGGATTTGAAAATGGCTAAAAATTGACTTTCTCTCTGTATGGCCTGTTAAATAAATATCTAAAACTGATAGCCCTGTTCACATAAATCTGTAAAAGTAATAGTAAATAGAATTTTATTACTGTATTTTTTTTCCTGTCATCCACCTCTAATAATAATGAATGTTGTTCTATATTGTAAAATTGTTAATTTTGGGCCAGAAAGCTATTTTAGGTAAAAACATTTTAGCAGTGATATGACAAGCAATTATTATATATTTCATCTGTGCCCTAATAAAATGAAGTATCAATTTAGGGGAGGAGGGGAGAAGCACTATTGTAAGTCTTTGTTTTACTGTAGTTCTCTGTGTTTCTAATGATGTACAAGTTACTCAAGATACATACCAAAAAATTGCTTTTCTAATCTTGTTATATATTTCTTATTTACATGTTGTCTTCATCCTTCAGCTAATTAGCTGTTACTACCATATGCCTATATTGTCTAGTAACTTATATGCACATTAGTCTTTCAGTGAGATTTTAGCAAATTTTTCATCAGGAAATCTTTCACAAACACACTGTAGGAAAGCACGTGGCAGTCACGACTGAGCAGCAGATCTAGACACAAGTGTAAACCAAAGTTGCTTTGCTTTATGTGGTTTGCTTCATTCACCTACAAACTTGTCAATGAAACACTCCTACCATGAGCTCTATGGAGAACAGCCGAATTGCTGCCATTGTCTTAATTCTGAGCAAACTAAAATCAGCGGTCGCTCGAGAAGTCAAGGCACTCAGAAAATATATATTTTTAATTTTAGTTTTTTGGCTGGAAGACATATTGACTTCCAAAAAAGATAGTATTTTAAAAAAAGAAAGGGCTGGATAAGTAGCGAAACCATAGGGGGTGCAGCTTGAGACTGCTCTCTGTTCTAGGAAAGGACTTTACAGAAAAGGTCATTGCAGAGTGGGTAGAGGGAAAGGAACTCACTGTGGAAAAAATACAGGCAGAAGTGCCTGGGGTTTTGTGTATGAGGTGAAACTTTCTTCTAACTACAGGTTTATTCCTGACCATTTCCTAATTTCAGCATTGAAGGTAATGTCTTTTGTGAAAGAAAGCAAGATGCTTGGTTGAGCCCTAATAACTCGGAACCAATTCTAAAGATTGTTACCAGTGAGATCAATGTGGTTATTAGATTTGTGTTTTCTACATTTATATTGATCTTAATATCCATCTAATAAGGATTGTCAGCAGTTTATATCAAGAAAAGAAGGATCTTAAACTGTGTTTATGTTAAAACAATAGAAATTAATATCTTGACTTGGTCTTCAATCATACATAGCCAATTTATCAATAACTCTTTTGTCACAAAAATTAAGTCACTGTAAATACATAAATTATATAGAAAATAGAAAGTGAAAAATATAGTACAAAATGTTGATTTGTTTTTTGTCTTAGCTACACTTAAAAACATACTAAAGAAAATATCTACTGCAAAGTCATTGGAAAATAGAACTGAAATTAAACAGGGTGAAAGAAGTGCAGTGAAGTGTGATTAACACAAAAGTTTCAAACATAAGATAAGAATTATTTTAACATATGCCTAACATTGATAGAGGACATTTATGGATGACAGAGTGCATTTTCTTTTCTAAAACAAAGCAAGTTCATATAAAAATTTGTACTGACAATAATGTGAATCAAAGGACTGTTGTAAGATACCTAGAATGCAGCTGTTAAGGCTACCATCGACAAAATTGAAAAAGTTTATCAGAATTGTTAACAAATACCTTTTGACGTAAAAGTTGATATAAATGTTTGACATTTGAATGATTAACATCCTATGATGGTCGTACTCAAAATTTTAGGAATACTCCATTTCTGATATAGTAAATGATCATTGAATTGAATAAGTCTAGGTTTATCTGTATCAAACTCTTGTTATATACTTTTTATATATTTATATTTACTATGCATTTATACGGTGATTATTTTTTAATTAACTTGCAGGCTTTATATTTGGAGGACATTATGAAATTATATGTGTTTTTGTTTTTTAAGACACAAAATTATCATGGAATTGGTTGCGCAAAATGAAAGGACAGGCTATTATGAGTACACTCAAGTATACTCAACACTCAGTGTTGTGTATACTGCAAAATTAACCTTCAGACCTTAGCGGTATTGAAGCAGAAAAGTGGGGCTTCTACATGACCCAGCATCCATTTGTTAGAAAAGTACTTTACAAATATTTGACAGCATGTCACTTTGGACTGTTGAATTTGGAACTATACCTTTGTAGCTGGAGAAGATCAGTGTTTGAATATTTGTAGCTGGAATATATTTTCAGAGTTATGTTGGTGATATTCTTTGACTTTAGTTTCGTGAAGGGATTAACCAAACAACATTCCTCTTATCACTTTAGGAAGTGGTGGTGAATGTGTGGCTGTTGTCTTAATACAATAGAGAGTTTTCAGTTACCATATTAGTATTAATATAATAAAGATTCCTCTTCTATATTCCATCATGTGTTTGCTGCACTGTAATCCAAAGATCTGGTTTTCTTTGGGCCCTCAGGTTGTGGGCAGATTATAGGTGCTACATTTTCCCTCTCTCAGCTCCTTCCTGAGTATCAACATACAAGGACTACTGCACAAGGTTGTCTCATGTTCTCCATTTGCTAAAACACATTGGAAAAAGGTATTATCCTTTGGAGTCTGTCCTTTCCAGGGCTATATGACAAGTAAATCCATATGGACTCGGACTTAGCTAAACTGTTCTTCCTTTACTGTAGACAGAACAAGAGAAAAATAAACTTATGCAAGATAGTGTTATGCTCTGTGGAATGACAAATGAAAATCCACACATAAGATTTTCCATACCTCAGTTTCTGAAGTCCGATGTTGGAATTCAGACAGTGTTTCTGACTTTTATTCCTGCAGCATGGGTTTCTCTTTTATGTCATTATCTCCTCTTTGACTCAAGCAACCAGCTTTCTTCAGTCCAGCATATATTAGGGTGTAATGTCATTCATTCAGTGTTGCTTCAGAACAGTATCATGTAAAATGAATAACTGTCCACAAAGGGGATTATTCAAGACTTGCAAAAGTCTTTGTGGATAACAAATGACTTCAGTTGGCTTTGCGCTCTGCCTGAAATTTTACAAAGATAAAAACTCTGACCAGCCAAATCATAGAATAAAGGTTTCAGAAAGCAACAAGTGAAAGAATCATTTGAGGAATGAGAAATCGGGTCCTGTCTGTTTTGTTCAGCTGTGATCAATGAGTCAGTGTCTCATACTGCTTTGTTAGGGCATTATAAATAAGCGTATTGTTTTGGGGCTGCGCTGTCTCTAATCCATTGCTGGTTTTAGCTGTGACATAGTTTAAAAAAACAGAACAATTGGCTAATCTGTACTGTCACATCACTGCTGCTAAAAAGCTTAATTTATTGGGGGCTGATTGTAGTAATTACATAAGACCTGGTGTTCTCTGACAACCTGGGCTAGACATTGGGTGTTCAGTGTGGAGCTACATGAAAAATTGCTGTTCAAGTGGTTTGTCAGGGATGTGGTTTTGCTGGTCTTTCAGCTCATTCAATGCTTCATTCGGCGAGAGGTAATAACTGCTGAAGCTCAACTGTGTAAACCCCCACTGTCTGATTTTTGAATGTATTTGATCAGCATTCACCTCTTCAATTTCTAGTTTTCTGGGCACAAATCTGTTTTCCAGCTCGTGTCAACAATTTTGTCATTGGGCAGTGCTTTTGTATGCTGAAGATTTTTCATCCAAACAGATGGACTGTGGAGGTACTTGCACTGATATGGATG
The DNA here is from genome assembly GCF_964273445.1 of Streptopelia decaocto. Lineage (NCBI taxonomy): Eukaryota > Metazoa > Chordata > Aves > Columbiformes > Columbidae > Streptopelia > Streptopelia decaocto. The sequence continues at coordinate 9,046,475 of NC_138665.1, forward strand.
CATGACACCACAGCTCAGGTTTAGACTAAGTTAGCTCCAATTTTCTTACTATTTATTTCAATTTTAATCAACAGGGCAGCACATCCCTGAGTATGATTCCATTCTATACTTGTAAAACAAAACAAACTTATGTACACTTATTTCCTTATGCAAATTGCAAATGTGTAAGCATTCTTTTAAGATAAAGAGGGTTTTTAGCTTTTTATATTCTTGAAAAACATTCTCCAACTGTATATTGTTGCTCATTTTTATGACTTCAGGCCAAAATGAAAAGAAATTTAATTCATTTTTACCTTTATGAATTAATTATGCCAATTCAATTTTTTAAGTGAAAAAACTCATTGAAATAATAGAACAGTATCAGCTGGAATTTTTTAAACAATCTTTTCTAAAAACTGTAAATAAAAAACCATGAGAAATCTAAATTGGTACAATATTTTTTACTTATTAATTCAACTTGATTGTATATATGAAAAGGTTTTTCGTTTATTGCATATTCATAATTTTTTTATAAGGAATAAGATATGAGAGAGTTAAAAACGGAACTTCCATGTGCTTTGTTTCAGAAATAGAAAGAATTTCCTGACATCATCTGTCCTATTGATAAAGTTTGGAAAAGCGTTCTGCTTCAGCTCACCCACCTACCAAATAGCTTACTGGATCTTTTCTTAGTGCATTTCATTACTGTATTGTTAAGAATAATTTTTTATTGGTACCTTGAGAACCTTGGATACAAGGCTTTTAAATGTATAAAAGAACTCTGTTCTTGTTGTTCTTAAATAGGCACATGTAGACACTGTCTTTACAGCAAATCAAGGTGAGGAGGTCACCAAGATTCAGGATAATGAATTACATATATATACACACATATGTATATTCCTTACTGATACTGAGACCATTTCTGTCACCATTTTTTAGATTGCTCTGATGCTAGTGCTGAGCGGCCCCAGCTGAGATCAGAACCACATCATGCCAGACATTGTATAATTGTAGAATAAAATATAAGCAACTGAGAAGAAACGTCGGCAGAGATACTTTATAATCAGTAGAACAGTAAATGTATTTATTTATTAGGAAAATATCCTACTGATTATAAAAGTAAGACCATTTGAACAATTTTCAGCAGAAATTGAAAATATACATCTAAATTATATTTCTGTATGGACAGATTCTCAATTCCTGACTGGTTTCTGTCCTCCCTGCACACATCCTGTTGTACTCTGAGAAGTGATTTATTTGCTCATTTATCCTGTTATGTACCAGTTTCCAGTTAGGCCATTTATGCATGAGTTAATAAACAACAGCGTATTTCCAGACTTTGGCATAGTGCTGTATTGGCATTTCACTCCTGGTTAAGAAGAAAATAAGTTGCTGCTCTAGGGGCTCTGGAGATCTGAATATAGTGTATGGCCATAGTTAAGTTTAGTGTGTTCACTGTCAGCATGTGCTGCAAAGTTGAGAGGATCTGGCAATTTTAAAATACAAGTTTTGTGGTCATTTCCACTGACCTGGCAGTGTGAGAACACCAGTACTGTGAGCAATGGCTCTTCTGGGCTGTTTGCCTTGGGAAAGCATGGAACAAAACTGGAAATCAAGTGTTTGAGACATGTCAGTGGCTACAACCAAACTGTACAAGGAATGGATGACAGTGGTTCCATTTTTGTCATGAGGTTTATAGCTCTTTGTTTTGGTACCTGTGGATGTTTTCTTGAGACAGAACTGTTGCCATGGTCCTTTTTTGACATTTCTATTGTTTTTGTTTCACTCTGATCAGGATAGAAGTGATGGCTGCAGGTGAACTTCAGTTCATTAGAGTGAGGAAGTTGAAATGAGAAAGTTAAAGCATATTTGCACTCAGAATAGTAGTTGATTATCCAGTGTCATAGCTGTTATGAGTGGGGAAGTTAGAAATTGTGTTGAGATCAAGGATTTCCTTGTTTCCAGCTCCCTGAAGACACTGAAAGGTTTTAACTTTCAAGAGCTGAGCTTTATTAAGATGCAGACTGGAATCACAAGTTTTATTTTGTCAAAATAGCAATATTTCGATACAGCCAAGCACCCTCTAACATGTAGATACTTGTTTGGACATCTGTTGGTATGTGTGCCTAGAAACTAAATGGATGCCTTGATCTGAAAACATGCCTAACATTTCCCAGGTTTCTGTTCAAGGAAATCTGTTCTAACATACTTGCTTAGTACATAGCTGCTTAAATTAATGTTGGTCTTAAGTGTCTGGAGTAGTAAATAGTATAAAGTAATACAGCTAAAGTTCAGCTATCATTGGTTAGCCACAACAGGTTTTTAATGACCAGTGTTTGATAATGACTGTTTCTAGGGCACGTATTCTTTGAAGGTATTCATAGCAGTGCAAATTAAAAAAGTAATTAAGCATTACATTACAGTAAAGAATGCATTTATGTTGAATTTAGTAGTTTTGAGGAACACTAGACTCTTGTCTGGTTTGTAGTACCTTGAGGACTTGTAACTAACTCAGCTCGCCTGCTTGTTTATTGGAGTGTTTGAATTTGAATGCATTTCTTCTAATCAAAACCTTGGAGAAATGAAAGTTTGAGCCTTCTGATATCTCTGTGGAATCCTGAAAGAGGCTCTGGAGACTCGTGTGGCTGTTTCATGACAATACCCTAAAACAGTGGATGTGTTTCCCATTTCCCACAGGTGGAAGCCTGTCAACAGCTATTTCCATGCCACCACTTTCCTTATATTCAAACTAGTCACACTTGAAATGAAGTGACTACATAATTTTGGAACAGCTTGGGATAAACTGATTGTCAGTCTGTTTTTTTCTTTTCTAGCTCGAATAAGTAGATCTTATAAATAAGAGAGTAAAGGAGTTGTGAGTCTAAGAAGCCCATTTTCTGCTTATAAAAAGAGGTGTTTGTATAATATTAGACAACGATTACATAGATAATGTGGACAAAACTGTGCTACAGTCAGCAGGTCTTTCCTGTTTATATTAGCAGCTACCTTGGCTGTAAGCTTTCAGGCCACACCACAGTAAAAATTTTCTGTGATTCATCTCCACCTCCCCAGTATTTTAATTCTAACATGTTCAGAAAGAACAAATTTGATATATATCAACTTATCAGTTAATTTGCTAGTACTGCCCTAAGACTTGAAATACTAACATCTACCTACGCATCATTACGTAGACTACCGAACATGTAGGACTTCTGTTTTGTACAAAGTGCAGGACCAAAGGCTGGAGCCACTTGATTTTGCGCATTTAACTATTTGCAATTCCATATATTGATGCAAATCCACATCTTGGAAGAAAATTTCTGTCCTTTACAGAATACATGGAGTTCTACTGACGTTGAGTCATCGTTAAAAAAATACTTAGATTTCTAAAAACAGTACTTGCTAGTTATGCTGTCATATCTTCAGGTAGTAACCGTTTATTTCTGAAGCTCTTGTGTGATTATCCTTTTAGCAAATTCTATTAATTTAACTGTGTTTGGCATCCTGATATGCCTTGAGATGGCACCAAGGACAAGCCGTTCCATTATTTCCCAGGGACGGAGGTGAGGCTGACAGGTCTATAATTACCCGGGTCCTCCTTCTTGCCCTTTTTGAAGACTGGAGTGACATTTGCTTTCCTCCAATCCTCGGGCACCTCTCCCGTTTCCCAAGACTTGGCAAAGATGATGGAGAGCAGTCCAGCAATATCTAGGCGTTCCTGCTCTGGCAGGGGGATTGGACTAGATGATCTTCTGAGGTCCCTTCCAATCCCAAACATACTGTGTGTGTGATATATGTAATTGATGCTATTTTGAGCAAATGCATTTATGTCCAAGTGTTGAGTGCAATATGTTTGGTGAAAAGCGCACCTGTATTAGGAAAGAAATATAATTAAGTAACATTATTGAATGTAAAAAAGCATTTAAATTTGTGTTGGTGTAATTTAGTAAAGCCAAAGGTAAGGCTAATAAAAGTAGGGGAAGTAAAAGTATTTCCTCAGATACATTTAATATATTTTTAAGGTACTCCTATTACTACAAACAGCAAGAAGAGACTTGGAGATTTAAAGTGGACTTGATATCTGTACAACCTGTTATTTGTAAAAGTCACCTGGCTGGTAATCTTAAGAGCCTCCGTTCTTCCTTGTCTTTCAGAATGAAAGCAGTGCCTCAGGCATTCCTTGCATTCCTTCTTTTTTTCTTTTTTTTCTTTTCCTTTTAGTCTTTGTTTTGTGAATTGAGGCTTTAACCTTTCTTAAAAATCTGTACTTTCAGTAAATGGCCCAAACATTTGGTGTGTTCTGAGAACTGAAGTGTATGTGACTGAAATTTTATAGGGCACATGAAAATGATCTGACTTCAGTTTGTGTCTTGTGGACTGGGGAAGCTGGGGTTCGACTTTTGCAGTGCTTAAGTGTTGTGAATCTCACCATTAGTAACTCAGCAATTTGCACATTAGACAAATAATTTGTAGTGCTCTGACTGAACCATAGAAGAACCAGTGGCCTTGCACATGTTGATGCTGCTCTGTTGTTGCATTTTACCTTCACATGAGCATATTTTTCACGTTGAAGTGTTAAAATAAATTCTCTGGAAAAAACCTGGAAGTGTTCTTAGGATGAGGACAATTTCAGTTTCATATACGCTCATGTCTTCGTAATAAGTGAGTAAATTTAATTGGAAGAAAAGATAAACTTAATAGTTTAACTAGAAGCACTCATAATGTTATTACTTTTTAAAAGGAACTGCTGTAATGAAGTGGCTTTAAATTACTGAGTGGATAGATTGGAAAGCTTGCTCCTTGTAGTGGCCAAATAGGAGTATGCTTAATTTCATCTGATTTCCAGAATGCACTGTGATATTTGACTGAATGGTGTGAAGGAAAACCTGTTTCATTTAGTGTGACAAGGTCTCATAAGCAGCCAGCCCATACTGCCTGGCACTCGTAACATGTAACTGCCCAAAAGTTTTGAATTGCAGACAAGATATCAGAATTTAAACATAAACTGAAGAAAGAGGAGATGTAACCATCTATATTTCAGGTGTTCTTCCTTTCTCTTCCCCAAGGGATCTCTGAGGAATGTGGGAATTTAGTTGGATCATGAGCCCTAATGTGAACTCAAGTAGAAGGTGAAGTTTTGCTACTGTCAATTTGTTCAGTGCTTTTCTTACTTGAACTTTTCCTTATGTTTTTCAATTGTAATCTGCTCTGCTTTTGGTTTAAGATCAAAATAAATCTAACATTTTGAGATGTAAATAAAACGTACCACAAGAGTTTACAAGGGGAGCAAGCATATTTAAAATCAGTGAAGGTTTAAAAAACCCCAAACAACAAAACAAATATAAACAACAAACAAAAACAAAGAAACAAAACCCACCCAACCAAAACAACAACAAAAATCTCCTATTCTACCTATCAAATTGTATTTTATGAAATTGAGAGTTGCTCATTAGTAGCCAGATGCTTTTTATGCACATTTCTATTGAAAAAAGCAAACATATAATTTCTAATTCTTGGTGGCCTAATGTTGAACTCAAGTGTTTTCTGTTAAATTTTATAATAGTTATGACAAAACAACAACCTGATTTAGAATGTGTATATTCAAACTGACGTTTTTCATTCACTATGTATTTCTCAATATCTTTGCTAATTTTTCTATTAGAAATTAAAGCTAGTGCAAGGTCTTTTCCTCACCAATACCCAGCCTGATGATTAAATTGAGCATTCACCAAGATGTGAGTTGTCTAGACTGCAGTACATGTGCTTGATTCAGATGAGGAATATGAATCAGGAGCTGAATGGATCTTCTATAACAATAAAAAATCTGTAGTATTCCATCTTACTGAGCTGATTGCTATTGTATGGCTCTACTTGTGTGACATGTGATAACAGACATGGTGCTGCCATAATCCGTCGCTAGTTTGGAAGCATTTTTGAGTGTTAGGAAGAAGGAAAGGTTGGGTTTGAGTGCATCCTATGTGTACTGTTCTTGCTGTGTAGAGGGATAATGCTGATTAAATAAGGATACATTAGGTACTATTAGGTATTGTGTGTAAATATGCTGCAGCTATGAACAATGTAAAATAAATCTTCAAAATGTTTTCCCTAACATAATGTGGTTTGTCCTGCAACTCTGCGATGTGTACACCTTTGCCCCCTGAGATCTCCACAGGCACAAGAAATATGTATCTGTATACAAATGGTAGAGAGAGAGGAACCTTAACCAGAACTTCAGAGGCAGGTCCCATGTTAATTCTCATGAAAAAAGTTTCTGTTTTTGTTGTTATCTCCCTTGAGCTGTCATCCCTGGAGACACTGGGCTAAAATTGTTTGCTGTTAGATGGAGCAGCGTCCCTCATAGCTTAAGTAAGAGGTGGTGGTAATCCTTGTTATTCTTCGGGAGTCAGTCAGTTATACCAATGGAGTGCAAACCTGTCACAGCAGAAAGGAGGTTTGTATCAGTAAAATGTACAGGTGGATGAGCTGACTGTCCGTTTTCAGCATCAATTGTGGTTCTCCTGATCCATTTTAATGTATTTCATTTACAACAAGTCAAAACTTAAATGTTTTCCACTTGCTTTCCTACTGAAAACTTTTTCCATCTAGTAGGGCGACATTCATACCAATCAGGCATGAGGTGTCAGTCTCCTTTATTCTTAAGAAATCAGAATGTTTGAAGATTGTTGGCTTGTGTGTAAAGTTGCTTTATTATTTTCCCAAAAGAATAATACGGTAAACTCACAGCCACATCGCTAGACTGTAGCCTGTGGGTCCTGACCTACATTTTTTACTCTACAGAGCATGAAATATCTTGCTATGTATGATGTCACTGTATGATTAGAAATTATATTACATTGTATTGTTCTGGTATTTTGAATTAAAAAGTGACTTAGATCCATCTAATAATTATAGGAAGTAAAGAATTGATATATTGTAAAATGAATTTAATGTTTATTTTTCATTTCCTTTTGTTACATTGATAGGTACTTTTTTTAATAAACAGACTTGAAATCTTAGTATTTATTCTAAGTATATGGGAAACTCTGTTTTTTCCTGTACATTCTGTACATCTGTACATCTGATGACGATGATTGTTTCAAACCCAACTTGGACAAAAATAAATGATGTCTGAAGTTTCAGTGTCTTGGAAAATCAAAACTCTTATGCCAATTTTTTTCCAGCCCTATAATTAAATAGCTCTATTCCCACAACTCAGTAAATATAAATAATTTTAGTTGCATGGTAATGAAAGCTTCCCCTCCAACAGTTTTTTTTGCTTCTAAATGGTTTTGGTCTCTTACAGGTGAGATCATCTAATGTATGTCAGGTTAACATGTTCTGGCCATGAAGTCTGAAATTGTACACTCAATAATACTGCTTTGAGCTACACAGGGTGACTTTTTCTTACCCTTCTCTGCATCCCAGAATTGAGACAAAAGTAAGCTCCAAGTAATAATTTCAAGAAATATGAGAAATAGTGGTATTTTTTGAATTTTGAGTGAAATACTTTCCATTTTTGATTCCTTATCTTTAAACTGAAGCCATTTGAAGGGATGAGTGTAATTGTCATGAGCGTAGTCCTTGCTCTGTGAATGAAGTGTCACAGCTAGAAATGCAGCTGTTGTGCAAGAAGTGACTTACAGCACAGCCATGGCACTGAAATTACTGAATATTGCAAATTACTTAGAGTCTGATGATACGCTATTAAAGTAGTTAATGGTGATAGTTAAAATACAGGGAAAGAAGACAAACCGAAGAGCTCTAAGCTTGATTAAAGTAAAAATTATTTTAATAAGTTCTTGGAGAATGTTTAAGTTGGCTGAAGACGTGGAAACAGCAAGAATTAGTGTTGGCTGAATAATTCTAGATTGGTGACATTTTAAAGCGGTGTTGAAGTTTCCTAAGGAATACTGAAATAGAAGTAAAGGTAAAAGAAGTATCATGCAGTTTGTTTTTGTTCCCTTGAACCTGTAAGGTTATTGGCAATGTTACAAGAGTCACTGAGCTGCTCAGAAGTAGGCCAGAAACAGAGGACGGTTTAAGTTGTGTAAGACTTTATCTTTGGCCACAGTCCTACCTTAGAGAATTCCTGACAGATTTCCCATGTATTATTGTCTTTATAAGTTAGGGTGAGGATAAAGAGGACAGCACAACTGTCTTGGACAGAGCATTTATTTTCCACTAGTTTGCCTTGTAGACAGAACGTGTAAGTGAATGGGCTGTTTGAGAAGGGTGTACGTGTCTTCTAAGCTGTAATATCTTCTGGGGATATGAACAGGCCCTTTGGGAATCTGGGGATTTGATAACACCCCAAAGATATGTTCTGATCTGTGCGAGCTATCTTTGTTTTGTGAAACTAGGAGAATATAGACTGTCCTTCAGAATTCTACCTGAAGTAAGTATGTAAGTCCTGCCTGACAGGATATTTTCAAAGAGAAAAACACTCTGGGTATAAAGTGTCAATTAGAAGGCCGGAGAAGTCTCTGTAACAAATTGTTCACTAAAGGATAAGGAGTGAGTTTTCAGGTACCTTTATTAAAGATATTTTTTGGCTTGATTTTTCTTTTTGAGAAAGCCTGACAGCTACGTGAACAACAACAAAAAAATCTTTTCTGTACTATTACTAGTTTCAAGTACTTTTCCCCAGTACTCATAGAGGCAGGGCAAAATTCCAGGGGAAGAGGAGATGTTTTGATCTTCTTTTTAAATTGCAAGCAGAGCCATTTCTTTGGGCTTCTTTTCACTTTGGGATTAAGTACTTGGAAAACACACAGCAACTCTGTAGATGGTAGACACTTTGTAGGCAAAAAAACAACTGAATATTAAAATGTATTTTATCCAACCAGTTAAAGAAGAAACTGGACTTGCCAAGGAATTTACACCAGTATAACTCACCAAGACATTTACTGGCCTTGCAGAGTGGAGCTCCTACATATAAGAGAACAGTGAAGACATTAAACAACCTTTGTAAACACACTGAATCTGGTTCTTCTGTAAACTGTATTTGTGTTATGCCAAATAAAAATGCCTGAGTTACAGCAGGATCTCTAGAATCAGAATTTGATCTACAGCGTTTGGTTAAGAAAAATTTCTATGGAAGCTTAAAGAAGTGCTATAATATGCTGCTGATGATTAGAATTTTTACAACTACTAAGATTTCATTATGTAACTGTCTCTTCTTCCCTGTCTTCCAGACAACCTGTTGACTCTCCTCTTTTCCAGATTATGTAGTTTGTTCATACATGTACAGAGTCAGTGGGATGTTAATGGGCACCTCTGCCAGTCCTGCTGATGTTACTGAGAGTTTGGCGTGGGGATCCAGGTAGAACTGATATTTCTGTAATCTTCTAATTAAGATATACTAGTGGTTCCTTTTTTTTTTTGTGTATTTTGAAAAGTCAACATTCGCATAGCCTTGCATTTACTTAAATTCAACATAGAATACGATTCATTGACTTCTGTGGAAATAAAACAGCATTTGCAGCATTATAGCATTTACCAGTACTTTTTTGTAGTATTTTATAAACTCTGTTATTTGTTTCTGAGGTGTTGAATATCTAGCACTGTGATGGATGGGTGTTGTCCGTCACTGGCTCACACAAATGAATTTGTGTGAGGAAATTTTTTCGCTCCACCACTCCTGGAAATGAGCATGTAGATTGCATCAGTGAAACTAATTGGAGTCTTTATCGTAAATGATATCAAAATAAGTCTGTGTTTTCTTGCTAGAGATCATTGCAAACAAATCTTCTTCATGCAGTACACAGAGGTGAACAGTTGTTCCTATATTTGTCCAACAACAACAATAATGAGAGTAAACCAGCAATTTATTTACTTACATATTCAGATATATAATGCCAAGTTCTGAAGTAAATTCAAATTCCAGATCTGCTTGTCTGTTGGGGAAAAGAACTGAAACAAATTAGGTGGATCTGCAGCAACAACTGCATCGGTGTTTGTGACAAGCCAGAGCCATAGGGGGGAGTTTAGAAATACTGCCTTGAAGTAGGAAAACAAATGTTTGAACTGCAGGTGTGTGTAACCAATACATGACATAGGCTGCTCTCAGTTAATTACACTTGTAATTCTAAACTTATTATTGATGCTTTGAGTATTTGTTTTATACGTCTTGATATTATATTGCTATTTTGGAGTCTTTGCTTAAAGAAGAGTATGAGAATTTTATGTAATCAGATAACCACTGTTTCAGAGAAGAGTGTTTTATGTTGTGATGTTTTTCTGAGCTAGGTATCAGTAGGGGAAAGACACCTAAAAAGTATAACTTCCACTGGGGAAACAAAATCTCACCTCTTTCCCACAGCTGCAAAACTAACTTGATAATAAATAATACTATGAAATCTCCTGTTCTGGATTCTGTGTGTGAATAGGCTGTGATGATTGTTTATATAGGCAGGTTAATTGAAGTCAATGTTCATTTTCAGAGAAGGGTGTGCTGGAGCTTCGTGTCAATGCCAGTCCAGCACTGTGGTTCAGTTTTCATAAACACTGGCCCTGGCAACCTTTTTCCTTAAAACCAACAAACAAACAAAGTAATGTCTGGTTTGAGGAACATTTCTATTTACATTTGAAATTATCAATTAATTTTGTAGTGGAGAAAGGTCTTTCTTAAGACTTTGTGCTGAAACAAGTTCATAATGTTGGCTTTTTCCATTTTTCTTTAGCAATTAAACTCTGACAATGAACAGTAGATGTATTGTATGAGCCGCACTAAAGGTACCAGATTATCAAGGACATTGAACAACTCATTGAACAGAGTTCTGAGTTTTGTTACAAGCTGGGTGAGATCTTGTGGTGTTCTCTTCTTTACCATTCATGTTTTTAGCCTCTTCCCTGTTTGCCCCATTAGGGCAGGTGCAGGTGAGGTTGCCCGAGATTTTAATTGCTGATTCACACTTAAAATACGGTTTTCCTCAAAATTATTATTTTCAGTTTTATGTATTTCCTGGTGTATTTTGGTGCTTATAATTGCTTATTAAGTGTTTAACTGTACTTGTAATGAAGTATGAAACTTAATCCCTTGACATTACACTAAATCCCTTTAATCTCCTGACATTAGGCCATACTTGTGATTGGTGAAGCATCAGGATAATCTTTGCAGCATTTCTGGTCTCTGATTTGTCTGGTCTGCTGAACTATTGACTATATTCATTTGAACATGTTATGTGCATTAGAAAATCAATGTAGCAGAGCAGATGGAAGCTCTTAAACTGATATGACCTCTGCAACCAAAATGTTTAGTTTTGAGATTTTCTGGACTGAACTAAAATAAATGTAGGAATAGTGGAAAGCCTTGGCTTATGCAAGTACTTATTTTTGTGTGTGTGTGTTTTTTTTTTTTTAATTTCAAAAAGAAATAAACATTTATGTTGTGTTAGCTGTTAGAAAAGCATTTTGTTTGTTGAATTAAGGTCTGTGGCAGATGAGTGGAATGTACATCACCCGAAAGACAGAAGGAACAATATGTTTTATTGAGGTAAAATAATATTCTTACTGAGTTCAGTGAATTTGATGGAATTTAACAAAATTTAACAGAGATTTGACAAGGTTCAGTAAGTTTGAGGGTAAGTTTTGCCTTATTAATTACTGCACAGAAGGAACATGCAAAGGAAAATTGAGGCAGAATTGAGTAAGAATGATTCACACAGAGCCTGGAGACATAAAAGAGTAAGGAATCACGAGATTCAGAGTGGACTCCCTGGCTTTCTAAACTCCTTCTGGAGCCTAGGTGTGGCTGGGTCCAGACTTAGCTTGAGACTTGGTCAATGGTTCATGTCTAAGGGTAAAGAGTACAAAGCTTATAATAATTGATATTGAGTGGCTACATCAGTTAGTAGTTTCATTAGCATTAATTCAGTGTACAATCAAAGTTACCATGCTACAAGGTTATGTGTGATATTGGTTGTTAACCAAAGATCTGCTGTTGGGAGGAAAATGACTTGTCCATTACTGACAGAAGTAGCTTGTTTTTTACTAGATTACATCCTCATTTGACATGGAGTGACCTTCTTCTGGGTTCTGAACCATATCAATAGATTGGACCTCAAAACTTAGTATTGATTTTTCTAATGCATATACTATGTTAAATAGATCAATATTGAGCAGATCAGATGAGGTCAAGTACAGAGAACCGGATGAAGCTTCACCATGCAGAGCTGAGTATCTGAGAGATTAAATACACAAGGGAGAAGTTGCAGGTGAAGTGGTGGTAGAATGTACCAATGGCAATAAGGGAGGAAAAGGAGGCATCAGAGGTGAGAATTACTACTGCCAAGGTACGGAGACATGTTTGGGATGTATTTGGTCCAGCTTGCAGGCATTACAACTTTCCGCGTGTCCTTTCTTGTGGTCTCAGTATTTATTGGGCTCCTGCTCCAGAGTGTTCAGACAAGGTTAAACCCCTTTCAGTGGCTAATGCAGCTGGCAGTGGTGGGGTGAGGTCCAGCTCTTTTCCATCACTGCCAGTGAGGTGTCACTGGTCGGAATGCTGCTCTGGACACTGGTGATACTCACAGTGTCTGAGGACCCCAGGGATGAAGGGCCGCAACTCTGAAGCCCCAGGATTAGCAAACTGTGCATAACTTTACAGGACCATTTAATGCTAGCTAGCTGCAGCCAGATTTTTAGACAAGGGTGTTCTGATTTTGTGAAAGGAACATTATGTGTTACGTTTTCTGTGTTCTGAGTATAACATTACAGAAAAAAGTACCTTAATTTGTTATGAAGGAAATTTCATCTCTTTCCATTTTGGAAGAATGTTAAACATAGCTTTGTAGTTTTTCATCAATAATAATTTTAAATCATAATGGAAATGTCTATGTTGTCTATTTCTAAAAGCTGCAAGAAAGAAAGAAAAAAACTGAAATGTAGCAATTTTCCCTATTCATAATGACAAGAGTTATTAACACTCATACATGATATAACTGCAGACCAAATGACTGATTTGAGTAAAAAAGCACACATAGTTTTGAATGCTCGTCTGTGAAACTGTTGAAAACCTGAACAGTAATCCATTGTTTAAAATGGCAGCACACTAATGGCCTAAGGAAAGAAATAGGCCATTGTCCCTTTTTAAACGGATTGAGAAATGTTATTTAATAAAATAAATTAAGTCAATTGCTGCTCTGCTTAGTAACATAATAAAAATAAACATGATAAGACATTTTGAAATTGAACTAGTTAATAATATCATCTTATTAGAATTTGCGTTACAATGAAATTAAATTAGTTTAATGGGGAAATGTAATAGTCCTCTCTAGATTTTTCCTGTTAAGTTAACTTTGTATACTTTAATGAATACCTTAATTAGGCACCTTTATTGATGTAGACATATCAGAAATAAAATTTGGTTCTATATTCTCCTTCACACACCAGCATCCATTAAAATAAAAGTAATCTTGTAATGACTAAAGGGCAATTATTTTGTAAACTTCCTGTGCCTGCTGAAGGGCCTTGGATGCTGCGGTTCATCTGTCTGTGTGCAGGGACGCTCTGACTTCCATAGGCATAAACCTGTATTGCTTATTTGTTATTAATTAATGTGATTGAAAGTTCTTTAAGCATATTGCCAATGGTCTGTTACACTGTGTATGCAGTGTGTGTGTGTGTATATATTTTTAAAATAAGATTGGTTGTTTCAATCAGCAGTTATGTTAGATGTGGGATATGAAGCTATCAAATGGTTGCAATCTGTGCACTATGAAGGGAGGAGTGATTGAGTGACTGAATAGATCTGAACACATTCTGTCAAAAAAACAACCATATGCTGCGAATGTGGTAATTTATGTCACAGGTTTTGTGGACTTCAAGTCTCATGCTTTGGCAGAAGTGTGAGTTGGTTTCTTTAAATATCTCATAATGCTAAAAGAACTATAGAGTTAGGCAGGCTAAAGTAATTAAATGCCATCATGTCTTTCCTCAGTTAAGAGGCAGTAATGAGGTGTATATATATAATTATACACACGTGTCACGTATATCTTTAATGTTCAAACTCATAAGAGAACACTAAGGTCTGGTGAAACATTCCAAACAGTAGCAAATGGGCCAAGGGAAGGGAGCGAGGAGGAACATCATACATCTTACTGAGACAGGGGATTCATTGTTGTGGATGGTCTTAGTTTAACAAGGACATACTTCAATAAAATCAGTGAAACTACTTTTTTTTTTTTTTTTTTCTTTAGGAGAGTGCCCGATAATCTGTTTAAGGAGAGAATATATAATAACACTCCTTGGAAGAGATGGGGATGTTAAAGCCACCTGGACAGCTCCAAACACTTCAAAGAGAAGATGAGCCACAATAACCCAAACTGGTAAAGGGAAAAGGGTAAGTGCAAATTCAAATCTGCATGAGAATGCAGATCATGGAGCACTCCTAATGGGAACTTTCCAGGAGGAAATCTTTGCTGTGGGTAAATTTTTTGACAGAGGTTTCTGAATAATCATAATCTGAGGCATAAGGAATACACAAAGACTCAAAATGATATTTCAGATTTCTTCTATAATCTCCATAAGGGATCGCAGTTCTTGATCTCTGAAGTTTAGCACTTGGAGGATAAATACCTTCAAAATTAGGTGGTGCTCATTTCCAAGTGTTTTGTTTATTTTGAAAACTTCTTGCATTTGCAGAAAGTCAGCACTCAAATAATGTCGCTTATCTTATGAAGAGTTTTTATTCTTCAAATTTGAAGTAGCTGCAAAGAATTATGTGTAGCCCACATGTGGTTTCTCTTTCTGAAACAGTCAGTTGAACGAGGCCTCAAAAGTAGCACCTTTTCATACCTGCAATGAATGAGGTTCCCTGTCATACCTGTGATTTACCAATTCCTGCTGTGTTTTAGATAAGCTAAGTGAAGTGAGCTGTCTTGTAGTGATGATAAAAGGAAGAGAGAAATAGAAATACCTCCTACAAAACCTTGAAAAATGCAGTAGATTGTAGTAAGAGTTTCAAATGCTATAGTAATGTTATGTCTGAATTGTTACTACGAACACTGTGCTATTGCTGTAAAAATACTTTATAATTGCAGATTTCAGGACAATGCTGTAAAAATATTTCACTTAATTATCTATAGTCATGTGAAATTTCTAAATATGAGATACTATAATCCTTTTACTTAGTTTTTAATTTACAGTATTGCTTCTTGACATTAAGCTGTTAAACCCATGTATTATAAGTTCAGAAAAACTTCTTTTATGTTCTGGCACTAAGCTAGAGTTCTTGCCTTGTCTACTAATGTTGAATAATGGAAAATAATTAACTTTAAATTAAAAGTGTTGCTTCATATTATGTGACAGTATTAGTTATAATATAGATTTCAAAAGGCATTTTTAAGTGCAGGCACAAATCAATTATACACAAAGACTAAATTATCTCTACTGCAGAAAGTAATATTTGTTTGATGAAAAGCTTGTTCATAAAGTTGAGTGTCATTGCTGTCATAGACTTGTATGTTGCCTGTATGTATCGGAAATGAAGACACATCAGATAGTTGCGGGATCTTGGGAGGCTGGAGAAATGGCCAAACAAGAATGTTACGAAGTTCACCAAAGGGGAATGTGGAGTCCTGTGCCTGGGGGGAATAATCCCCTGTGCCAGTGCAGTTTTGGGGGCCGAGTAGCTGGGAAGCAGCTTTGCAGAAAAATACTTGAGGGGTGACTTGGTGGACAAGATTTCCCCAGGCCAGGAACCTGTCCTTGGGCTGAGGCAGCCAGCACCAGCTTGCTGTGTTTGGAAGAGCATTGCTGGGCTCAGGGGAAGTGGTTCTTGCCACCTACTCATTGTTGATGAGCCATCTCTGCTGTGCTGTGCCTGGTTCTGTCATAGGGAGAGAGGCTGAGAAAGTTGGGATTGCTTAGCCTCAAAAAGATAAGGCTCTGGGGGGATCTTGGCAATATGTATAAATACCAAATTGGGTAAAGATGGGGTAAAGAGGCAGTGGGACTAAACTGAAATACAAGAAATTCCATATAAGCATGATACAGGACTTTTTTAGAGTGAGAATGGTCAAGCACTAGACCGAGTTGGGAATAGTCATAACATGACTGCGCATGTTGGATTTAGGGCACTTGGCTTGAGATCAGATGTTTTAGTAACATCTTAAGAGACTGAGGACAACTAATAGAGAGAATCTATGTGCTCGTGGGTGAGGACAGTGCCAATGGAGGACGCCAGCCCTTGTGCGCTTCTCCCTGTGGGGCCTCTAGGGAAGAGCTTGTAGTTGTCATTTGTGAATCTCAGTGGCTTTGCAAGGATTGTGAGTTAAATACACAATTTAAAAAATATATGTTAAATGTAATGCTTTTGATGGCTTTTGGTCACTATAAATTTGATGTTTTTAACTGACATTTGAGTGTCATTGGTAAACTGTAACTCTAAATGTAAATCACAGTTATTGAGAGGTTTGAATAGGAAATCACATTATCAAATAGAAGATGATTTATGAACAACTAAAGGAGTATAATTTCTTTAGTCATCTTTATTTTCCAGGACAGAGAACAAAAAGGTCAAATTACTTAATTTGTCTTTGATTCTGTTTATTTTTTTTCTCTCTTCATTTTCTTCTCTCCCATTTGTGAGTTTGTATGATACACCAAAAAAACAATGTTTTGCAGAATTTGTATACACTTTTGTGCTTACTTGCAAAAGAAGAATATCCTATATGGGGATCAACACCTTTTATTTGTATAATAGTTACCATAGTTAACATGTCATATGCAGTCAAGTTGCTTTAGATCAGTACAGAGCGTTAATAAACCATGAATTTGGAGAGCATTTTTTTCCGTGGAAAGAGGATGCCCATAAAATGTAACATTATTTCACGTTACATAATGGGGTTTGTATACTCTAATGCACAGCACATCTGAAATGTTTTTTCCTGCAGCAATCAATATTCTGTCTGCAGTGTTGCTTTTCTCTGTAGATCTGTTGACAATAAATTCTTTTGTGGCATTTTTCCATTTTTATTACTACCGAAACAGCTCACCTGGTGGCTTTTTAGAATGGGGAAGGACAGAGACTTAACAGCAACATTGACTCCCTGTGAATATCGTTAAATGAACCAATGATTAGACTGTCAGGAACCATGTCCTGCTGTTGTATCTGCAGTGTTGTAGTTGGGATGGTATTATTTTAGGGGGGAAAAAAGATTAATGCAGCTCTAGCCAAAGATGATTAAAGCTTTGAATTATGTAATAACTCAGATAAACATACCAAAAAGTACTTTGGCACCACTGTAACTTTTTCTGTTCAGCAACAGAAGTTAATTTTTGTTCTTGCTTAACATTAAAATGAAATAGTTAACTCTGTGCCTGTCTCTAGTATTTCTCAAAGTTTATGTGGGCCTTATAGGAAATCAATAATGAAAAAAGTCCAAAATAGATAAATAGGTTACATTTTGGAAGCTTATTTATCTACATTAAATACTTGCATGTTTGGCCCTTCAGATATAAAGAATTGTTTATGCTTCAATCCACACATGATAAACACAGCAAACTGTAGTCAATGGTAGTTCTTCATTACAACCTGTACCTTTCTTGGGAATGATGCTTGATAATGAGGGTGGGTTTCACAGAGGGAATGCTGGATGTGAAGCCACTAGAAAAGGAAAGGGCTGGATTGCAGTCTCTCAAAACTTCTTTGAGCTGTATGAGCCCACAGGACTGTCACAGGAAGGGATGATGCTCAAGCTGTCCCATTTGTTAGTGTAATATTCCTTCTCCAACACATACTAAATACAAACAAGTTCTTCTCACCTTTCTTTACTGTATTTGCAGGGATATTCCCAGGAGGAGGTAGCTAAGTTACTTTTGAGTATGGTGACAATCATATATCAACCGCAGTAAGCATAAAAAGTTGTGGCTCTTCGTGCACTCATGCAAAAAGTCTTCACACTGTGGCTCAAAAGTAATTTCTTCTGTGAAGCGAGGGATTCCCCTTTCTCCCCAAATAATAAAATTCAAATAAGGAAGAGAATCCCTGGCCCCTGATTTTTCTGCTGCAGCGTACTCTGAAATCATTTAAACCTAGACACTCCAAGGTCAAACTTGTTATTAAATGCTGTCAGAGCAAAAGCATTTGCCTGGGCTGAGAAAGCTTAAAAATAAAAATCCAAGCAATGAAAAATTGGGCCCAACAGTATTCTCTGGTAGAAGAAAGTGTTTTGTTCTGTTGTACTGTGAAATAGCTCATTGGACATTTTCAGGCACTGCATTTTGAACAAAGATTGAAAACAAAAGGTACAGTTGTGTGCAACTGCTGTCCAGCCCTGTAGGTGAATCGTTCATAACTTTTAGTTATTCCTCAGGGTGTTTCATTATGGGTGATGTATGACATAATGTTAACATTTTGAGCAAGTTGAACAAATCTAAGTATTTTGAGGTAGATACGATATTTGTCTAATAATTTTTAGCTTATAGACAATTCTTGGGAGGTAAAAATGTCAGAGCTTTCCGTTGGGGGCTCTCTATGTGCTTAAAAGAGGTGAGGGATACAGGATCACACATAATTTCAGGCACCAGATGTGCCAGTAAGCTCAGAGTCCTCTCCAGGGCCTTCTGCACAGTGAACAGCTGTACGGTGCCGCAGCGTCCCTCTGGGAACCTCAGTGACCTGTCTAGTGCTAGTTGAGGTGAATCCCTTGGATTCAGGACAATGTGACTTTCTTCTGTCTTCTGAAACAGCATTCAGTTCTCCTTAGGCTCTTTGGGTTTTACTTTATTTATTTATGTTGTCATGACAGAGGGTGGAATATGGTTATCATGACAGGGATTTTGATTTTTGAAATTTAAATTCAAACCAATCTTTCTCCTGGTGGTAACTGCCTTCTCCAGGAGAATTAGGAAAAGTATGAGCCAGAGCATGAGGAAGCACGGTGAGGCTTTGCAGGGACTTGTGCAGGTGGTACAACAGTTCAGTGCAGGACAGCTCAAAGACTCTCTAGGAAGAACAGAAGGAAAGAAGTACAAAACCAGAAAAGTACGTGGCACCAGAGCAGGGCGAGGCATGGACTGATGGTAAGGAACCATTTACCATTTGTTAGATATATATTTATTGTGAAGATATGTTTTTCACCTCCTTCTTGTCTGCTTTGTGATGAAGATACTGATGCAGTAGGAGCAATCTGGTACATTTCATCTGGTGTGCATTTTATGAATATTGGCAATTGCATTGCTAACCAGAATGGTACCCCGGGCTTGACAATTTTGTGCCGTGTGCTTGTGAAAGGAAAAGAGCATGTGCTCCCAAGCCTCACGTATTTGTCACATTTGACAGCAGGCTTTTTAAATGAATATCATTTGATTCTGAGCTATTATGTACCGTGATCACTCCTATAGCTGAATCCTGTTAATGCTTATTCATATTTCCTGAGATTTTTAATTCTTTACCTTTCCAAAATGGATAGTGATTGTGGAGGGTGGATAAAGGCTTTTTTATTTTTGTTTTTGTTCTCAGACATTAGATAAATTATAGCTTAGCTCTTCTGATGGGAGAAAAGACTTAAGTTATCCAGAACATTACACAAGAGTATCTGTGCATCATCCTTGAGAATCAGTGGGAGCTGGCTAAAATACCAGGTCAAAATTGTGAAAGGCAGCTTCACTCTCTGCGTAATACAGATAGCAGTAGTTGAGGTTTTTGAACCATTTGTGATGAATAGGTAATAACTCAAAGAGTAAAAGTAAGAGTTTTCATGATCTGTAAATTGCCATAATATGCATTGAATGTCACCGCCTGGAAGCAGAATGTCGAGTGGCCTTTAGCTGCGGTGGTGAGCAGGGCTGTAATCTCTTCACCAGGTTTAAAAATGGATCCTGAAAAATGATTCTTAAAAGCTATAGAAATGCAAGCACTTCTCTGTTGCCTCTCCACTGGCAGATCAATATTTACAGCAAATAATATATGCAAATTGTTCCCTTTTAGCTTTTTAGAATGTGTGAAATATCTTAAGGCATCATGTAAGACTAACAAATTATAGTGGAGCTCATAAAATGAATACCTGTTAAAGAAATATATCCTATATGAGATGTTTGCTTGTGGAAGATGTCAAAAACTTGAACATGAGATCAACTGAGGATATATGCGAAGAAGTATTAAGTACCTATTAAAACAGTAAGATATTTTTACCATGCAGAAATAGAAAATAGTGAGTCTGCTTTAGAGGAGATTCCTCCATCCTTGATGACGAAGCATCACTCAAGCTTCAAAGTATTTAGATCTTTATTTTAGAATTTGTCATTTGAAAGATGATTCTCCAGTCTTTTGTTTTATATGAAGATGTTCTACATGAAGGTTGAACTTTGCATTTCTCTAGGTTCTCTGGTACTTGAGATATTTACAGATTTGATGCTGTAACATGTCACAGCAGCGTTACACATTTAGTTCCTTCTCTCTTGCTGTTAACACTGTTCACTGTAGTGGGCACAGGCACGAGAATACAGTAAGAATGCAGAAAATTAAGATAAGCAGGAATGTCTGGAAATAAAGATGAATGCCTGTTATACTGCTGCTGGCTTGAATTATAATTAAAGATATGAGAAATGGGTCCAAACTTGTTTGAAATACCAAAACCCAAATCCTAAACTGAAAAGTGCAGGCTTTCTTTACCCAGGATATTCTCCTCTCCTGAAAATTTTGTAACAGTAGCTGCAGAAAATTCAGGAAGTTGTTATTTATTAATGGAAATTAGAAATCTCAGGTTAGGTTACTCATAAATTCTTGTGAAGGTTTTAGCTTAGATTTTTGTAAGTTTATGGAAAACCTTTTGAATTCTTAGTGTCTGGTCTTAGGTGTCCCGTTTTGTGTAGTTGGAGTATTACCAAAACCACTCATCAGCTTACAAAGTTGTATCATTTCAAAATCTGTTAGCTAACAAATCATAACTCATCAATCATGATGTGAAATATTTTTTCAGAATGGATGTTTAGTATAATCAGCTAATGTATTTTTAATTATGATTATCCTTGCCCCAAAATTAAAATTGTGTTCTACTTTGCTAGCTAGAACACATAAATTAAAGCACTTGCTGGCATGATTTAATCAACATAAAGTAAGAGCAAGTAATTTTCCTTGAATCTGAGAAAAATACACTGGAAACAAAATTCAGTAGCAGTAGCTACTCTCAGCAGACCGCTCTAGAGTCAGTGTAAAGTTGCTTTCATTTTTGAATAAAAAGGAGTCAGCTATGTAATACCAAATGGTTGTATCTCATGAGGAAACTCTGCTACTCACCTGAATTTGCATCCTGGTAGTTTTATAGGGGTGTTAAACTCTGCCCCAACCATTTCTGGAAGAAAGATCAGATTTTAATTGGATTCAGAGATGCATACTTCAGTGTTCTTAATAAAGGTCTTAAATAATATTTGCTGCATGTTGTTTGTTAGTCAGTAACTTTCCTAATGACAAATGATTAGAATGTGCCCATCCGTAAACTGCCTTATCAAGGTGAATTTAAGTAATTTAACTTTTTGGTTTTTTTCTTTCTCAAAGAATCTGATCTTAAAATCAGTGAAGAACTTGCCTAGGGGGAAAATGTGTCACCCTTAGGGATTGCTTTGGTATAGGGCATGTATTAACTCACAGAGAAGTATTTTTTAGAGTAGCTAGCAAGGTAAGGGGTACCAACACTGATGAATATTCAAGTTTTGTTTCTTCTGCATGTGTTCCTCGCCCCAGCTCGCAAGCACTCTTACTGTATAGTTGTAGATACAGCTGTATGAGCAGAGGTTTGTCACCACATACATCTTTGCTGAAATTCTGACTTCACAGGAGTAAGCATGACTCATCCAGCAGTATCATTCAGATACTTTCAAACAGGATTATCTTCCAGAGCTCATTTTCTGTTAGTTTTTGTTTGTTTGTTTTAGTCTGACTGTGAAGTTCAACTTCCCCCACAAGAGCACTTAAAAATGTGTTTCAGTTTAGCATGTATTTCACCCATTGGTGAGCATATGTTTATGTTCTTTGTTGGCTAGAAGTCTTTATGTCAATGGAGGTGATGTTTTGTTTTTAAGCTGTGAACACCTGCCTGTTAGGAAATGAACTAAACTATCAACTTATTTCACAAAGGCCAGCAAACAAATCTCAGGTGGCAATGATACAAACTTTACAACAGCAATCAAAATTCTTGTGGAAGTGCCCAGAAATGGTTCTGAAGGAGGAGAAAAAAAGGAGAAAAGGTCACATGAGCAGCAGTGTTGGAAAAGAAGTGGCTGTGTCAGCAGAAACAACAGTTCATTGGATATGAACAGTTTGAACAGTATGACAATGCAGAGAGAATATGCTTTTAGATAACGTTTAAATGAGCCTTTCCTTGCACTGCCAATGTAGACAGTAGTTTCTGTCTTTATTATGAGAACTTGTTAAAATACTGAAAAGTCTTAATATTATGCCATATAGGATATGTGCTGCTATAACCATGTTTGCTTGTAATCTTCCTTTCACTTAAAGCAGAAGTTTCTTCCTGTATCTCTGAATAGATAGAAGCCTTCCAAGGAACAATACAGAGATGGAATAAAAATAATAATAGCAGATAGACACTGTCTTTAGCAGTAGTACATGGTTCTTGGTAGAAAATTCATTCATGAGAAATTAAGCCAAAAAAGCGTTGATGATACTTGAAAAGAAAAGTGACTGTACTCTGTGTAGGTTTACTTTGTTGTCTTTCACAGGTCTACATCATACATTGTGATGCTACCATCAGAGAAAGCCTTTTTTCTGTTGTATATTTCTGACAATCGTAAGTGTGATATTATGTAGCCAAAGTCATGGAGAAGGAGAGATGCAGTGAAAAAAGTGATCCGTTCTAACTGTACCGAGGGTGCCCTCTGCAGAATGTTAAATTGTGATAGTTTGTAAGGAAGACTATTGCCTCTTTTTTTTTTTTTTTTTTTTTTTTAATGTAGAAATGCTATAAAATAAGATATTATTACATTGTTTAAATGATAAAGGAAAAGAGAAAGAGGAAAGTATGAAAGTGGTAATGGGTGGATTATCCACCTTACACTAAATATAACCTGTTCTGATTTTGGTATGATACTTATGTCTATGTGATAAATTTCATCCATGATCACAGTTAACTTTTCATATATGATGTCCACCATGCACATTGAAATTGGCACAAGCTGGATTTAAGTATATAAACTGTTTGGCAGTAAATTTGATACTAATACAAGGTTTTGCACCCGGGCTGTTCCAAACCTTGTGATTCCTTTGAAAAATACCATGGATTTTGTTAGTATAAACAGTGGTCCCTGTGTTCAGGTCGGGTACACTGTTTATACTCCTGTCATAACAATATGACATTGCAATTAGTAACATGCTTTTATGCTATTGAATATGTGGTAAGAGAGACAGGATAGGTTAATGTAGGTAAATTGTCTTTTTTCCTTTGACCTGGTGGGTTTTGAAAATCATTCCCTCTACTTTCACCTGTGAGATAGCAGGATGGAGAGAACTTTGATTTGTGCTTCTTTACACCTGGAGGGTGACACACCGTGATTTCACATGCAGATGTTCAGGCATCTGGTAAATATATCATCATCAGTGACCAGCAAGTAGTTTCTAAATAGGATTTTTTCCCCCTGTCATTTTCAATGAACTGTTAGAACTTTTCAGGTCTCCTGCAGTGAACTTTGAGATCAACTTTACTTGGTCTCAGATTTTTTTTGACAGAACCTAAGGATCTGACTTAAGAGTTGCTCAAAACGTTCATTATGTGTGATTTCTGATATTTTAAGTAAACACATGTTAAAATTGCAAAGGATTGTTAGTGCAGTTTAAAACAGTTCTAGTGAAAGCTGAGGAAAATGGCCTGGTCATTGATAGCAGAACATAGAAAATATTTTATGTATTTGAATAGGTTGTACTTTGTTTCAAATGTGTGTTATCATGGTGCTGAAGCTAGTCTAGAAATAGCCCTTACTTGGTATTTACAGTGCTCAAGCTCTAGGTTAGTAGTGGTAATATAATTGCTGACTATGTGCTAAATGTGAGGTAGCAAATATTGTACTTAAGTTAGACAAGCAAGATCTAAAATAAACTTGAAAACGTAGGAATGTCCCTGTAGGTCATCTAGTTCAGTATCCTCTTTCTAAAAGTGGTCATAAGTAAAAGTCTATGGAAAAGGGACGACAGGGTAAACGTATATGATAAATCCACCTGATACCAACTGATACCAACAATGTACTCAATTCACCACTTGAACTTCACACTCGACTTCATTTCTGTGTATTTAATTACTTTATGAAAAGAGAAGTTAGGCTTTTTGAACATGAGTAGAACTGTTCCATCTACAGCATCCTTCAGCAGAAGTTTCTGATGTCAGGTATGCTACTTGTGTGAGGAAGTTCTTTTTCTTCATTGTCTTGACAGCCTTTGGTGATGGACTTAATGTAAGGGACGTGACTTAAAGGTGGGCAATGTCATTGTTAGCCCCTGCAGACAACATCAGGAAGTTTGTAGGGCAGAATCCTACAAAACACTTCCCCTTGGCAAGCAAAATAAATTAATGTTAGATTTTTCCAGTCTGACTTTAGGATTTCAATCTTGTAGAGATTTTTGTTTGGTAAGTTTGTTAGACTGATTTCACTTAAAGCTCTAATGTCTGGCAGCACATTGTAGTTGATTTTTACTCTACAAAAGTACCTACATGGGAGTCAAGAGGAAATTAAGTATATGGAAAAAAACCCTCAAATCTATGAATGATCTTACAATTTAATATGTAGCTTGAACATAGCCAGCAGGACTTAAAGGTACTTAAGTAGTATGTTTAATCTGTTTAGGAGGTTTAAATCAAGTTCATTTATTACTTACCTATTTCTTGTAGAAATAGTTTTTCTAATGTTTTTGCTAACATGTCTTTGCTGTCCTTTAATCCACTATTTCATGTACTGTGCCACTGGTTGTGGTATTTTTTAAGGTTTTTTTTTTTTTTCCCTAATTTTACATATATATGTCTTCATCAGTACTTGAAGAACTTGAACTGTCATTGCTACTCGTTTTTTATTTCAGCTCATTGTAATAAAAACCTTGAATTTTGTTTTATTTTAAAATGAAAAGGTACAAACGACCCTGTAGTTACAGAAGAGGTATTTCTGTATACTTCTCTGGTGGACAACATTATTAACATCAAGCCTGTCTGGTAATTAGAGTTGTTTATAGATAGTTTCAAAGGGTTAAATAGACCTTCTAAAAATATTTTAGAAGCAGTTCCTTTAAAGCTTCACTATAAAAGTGTCACCAATAAACCTTTCCTTTATTCAGCAAGAATTGCCCTTTCTGAAAATGCTGCATTATGATAAAATAATTTTAAAGAACAAAGGCTTATCAAAGCTTCACTTTAAAGCTTATCCAAGCTTTCCTTAAACCAATTCTTTAGAAATGTAAACCTACATTATCAGTACTACCTCAGGGGCATCTCTGGTGGACTTCTATAATTAAAAAGTAGAACCAAACAAAGACAAGACAATGAATAACAAGAAAATTGTATAGAACATAAATAATTTTAGCTCCTAATTAGAAAAGATAGGTATGATGAACTTGCATGAACAGTACACAGGATTTTAGCAACACCTTGTGCTGAGAAGGGCGAAATGACCTCTGCTCATGACAGCTGAGATTTCCATCTGGCCTTGGCAGGTTTCCCATGTCAAAATCTTAGGACTTAACTGCTTCATTTCACATCATGGAGTAAAGCTCAACCGTTACCTTGTTCTTACTTACAGCATTCACCCTGTGTAATTGCACAGAACGCATGGCCTGATACAAAGCACACAAATAGCACTTTTCTCCCTATCTTTCCAAATACTTTCAAAAGGACCCTCAGAGGGCGGTGATTTTTGTAATGCAGATAAAAGCGCAAAAGCGATCATAAATACCTGCTTATCTCACATTGCTGGTGTCTTACTCTGTCATGTAAAGTGCCTCTATCAACAGCTTTGGCAGCCTATGCGATGAAGTTTGTGTTCAGTCAGGGATTCTCAAAGACGAGGTATAATTCTCAAAGCAAAGGAGCAATAGAATAGAAATTAGTTCTTCTCTTAATCGGTAAAATGCCATTATCTGAATTGCAGTATTTACACTAGTTGCTGACTAGTGAGACCATTTGAAATATTCTCATCTGTTCTTTTCTTCAATTATATCTCAGTACTTTCCAAACTCACTGTCTCAGTTCTCTAGCTGGCGATTTTTCAATTAAGATGTGAAACCTTCCTTTTTTCTTACATAGATTTAATTAAAAATCTTTGAAATATAATGCCTGGATGTTGGGTGTGTGTCTGTTACAGTTCAGGGAAACTGAACTACTGCTGCTTGTTCTATCACTTGGAGAAAATGCAGTTAATTATTTTGAAAATATGGGGAGTATCTTTGGAATCTCCTGCAAAATGCTCTGGTTGTTTTGGTATCCTACCAGTCTCCTAGTTTTTGAATAATAAACATTATTATCTAAACATTTTAAAGGCCACCAATAAGATGATGTTTTTGCAGGAGTTTAATTTCCTTTCTTTACTGGATTATGAAGTATGTTCTATGCTGGTATTTTTATAATTAGTTTTCTTATAATTGAATATTTAATATCAAAATTATAGGACAGTCATGTGAACAAGATAACAGGACACTATTTCTGTCTTGGGTTTTCTCTGACATTCCAGTAGTGTTACTATAAAAGCTGAAAGATCCGAAATACCTCTAAAAATAATACCCATTATTAGTTTACGGTCTCTGCTTCTCTTTCTGACTAATACTATTTTTAAGTTTATTGTAAGGCATAGGAAATGCCAAAGGGAAGAAGTACTGAAAATATTCACTTATTCCGTGCAAGTTCATAGCAAAGTATGAAGATTAAGAATTGTTTTTAAAATTCTTTGAGATGGAAGGCCATATTAAGTATTGGCCTTATTTTATTATAATGGAATATTGAGCCTTCACCTCAATATGACCTATTTCTATCCACTGCTATATGGGCAGAGGAATTTGCTGTATGCCAGATTTTGTTGTGTAATGAATGATTCAGCCCCTCGATTCCTGAAGAGATTTGCTTTTATGAAATCAAAGAATTGAGAGAATAACAAAGCTGATATTTTAAAAAGCGCTCAAAAGTCTGGTCAGTGAAGCAGGTGGTGTAAACGCTGCCTGGATCTCTTGAACTGTTCCTGAACCTGCTTGTGTGAGTGATGAACATGTATGTTAAACAGCTGTGATAATCACAGATACGCTTTAATATGTATTTCTGGGTAAAAGTAACTCAGTTATTCTCAATTTGCTTTTAATTGTGATTACACAGTAATGGATTAATACAATAATGGATTAGTTGTTTAACACATCTTACGTGCAAGAAATTCAATATTTAGGATAGTTAATAGTAAACAAAGTGAAAGTAATTTATACCTCTGCTATGCCAAAAGTGATTCCCTTTTCTTCTTATTTTATATATTTCAGTTTCTTTACAGCAACATCATAACCTGAGGAAAAACATTATTCCCACCTTTTTCAGTGCACTGAAATGCAGGAGATTCCATTTTTGAATGGCCTATAATACATCTTCTTCATACACTTTTCAGTGCTCTCAGTGAAATAGTGCATCTGTAGCATTTTAATTACAGCTATGAAACAGAATTAGTACTTTCACATCTTGGGTGCTAACCCCAGCCTCCAAGTAACATGTTTCAGTAATATAAAATTGTAATCTAAAATGGTAATGTACTGCTTTCCCTTAGAATCTCCCCAAACAAACAAATGAAAGGAGTGATGCAAAATCCAGATTGTGGTTGACATTGTAGTTTCAGTAAAGAATCTGTTGGCAGAGGAAATGATTAATTTAAGTTCTCTAAGTAGGAGGTGTGACAAAGCTTGGGAGAATGAATTACAGGCCACATTTTTGCCTCTTAATCTTTGGCAGGGGTGGTGATGCTGATTTGTGTGAAGGGAACTGGGCTCTGGGGGTTCCAGCCTCCTTCCCACAGGACATCAATTTTGGAGGTCCTGTGCCTTGTTCTCCTCTAGATACCTTCACAGTACTGTTGGTGAAATAACATCTCAATTTATATTCTTGCAGAGCTGGCCACCACAATGGCCAGACACAGTTATCTTTATTTACGTGAAGGCCTTTGAAAGTCTACAAGAGAAAGGGGACTGACCAAAGACAACTTGATGCAAAATCTCTTTAAGCTTTTGTGACTTCTACTTGATAGTGTAATGACTAAACAGCTCAGAGTTCAAAGATTTTAAACTTCGTCAGCATATTCTGCAAGAGCACTGAGCAGTAATTCTGGTGAAAAGAAGAGTTCTGCTTTTTGCAGTAGGCCGGGGCAAAATACCAAAGCTGTTCACATCATTGCTAGCAGTCTGCGTTTTGGTTGTTCAGTAAATGTTTTGAAACTAAATAACCACCTGCACTGGACCTGAATGAGCATAACAATATTCTAATATCAAATGAAAAAGGAAAAGTGGTTATTTGGTTCACTTAGTTGACAAGATTAAGAAATGACAAAACATAAGATGTGATAATTAAATGAAATTATTTCCAGCCTTCATTAACTACATTTATCTCTCTTCATTTTCAAATTGCTCTAAGCTTTTACTTATGTCTCCTTTGGGAGATCAAAAATTTTTATAAGATCAGAGTTTAAGAATTCCTAATTCACATCTCAGATGGATCTCCATTTGCTGAACTGAGCACACTTCTGCTGCAGGACTGGGGAACTTCAAAGCGCTTATTTTGTATGTATGAAAATGGCTGTGTTAAACCATAAATGTTTCTTTCTTTTTTTTTTTTTTTTTTTTTTTTTCAGAAGGTAGATATTGGGGAAAGAAAAATAATGTTACATAAGCTTGAAGAAATTTTTAGTGGACAGTGGGACTACTTATGTGTTTGAGGTAGAAATCTGCTGTCTCCCACTTCTGTGAGGAATAAAGAAAAAATCATAGGCATGATCTGCATCAAAATCTATTCTTGATAAACTGTATAGAAGCTTTCTCTCAGTATTCAGTCTTTCCTTGGCACGATTTTTGTAAAACGGCTCTCAGAACACCTTTGAGAATCCCCAATACAGGATACAATGGCATGTGATTTCAAGAATTCTGAATGTAAGCAGGGAGAGAGGGGGGAGATTCTCATACAGTGTGTTTCTGCAGCAATCTTAGGACTAAAAGCAAATGTCACTTTAAGCAGGTTGGTTTGGGTTAAAGGCCTCATTAATCTGTCTTTTTACTTTTTTGACATATCTGATGTCCTGGTTTTTAAATCCTAATGCATTTGGAAAATGAAAAGGCTGTGAGACACATCTCAGCTATCTTTTTTTTCCAAACAGAGATTGCAAAGCAAAGGAATTGGGGCAAATTTACAGGTGGGGATGTATGTGTCCCCAGAATCTATTTACTTTATGCTGATAGCCAAGAGGAAAGCTGAAGTAAGTAGGATGCAGTGCCTGGGTTGCTCTAACAGAAACAAAGACTTGAATAAAATGTTAATGCTTATGGATTATAGGAACTCATCATGAATTGAAAACTTTTAATTTCAGGGGCTTTGCATCCGGTACTTGGTAAATTTGAGTACATGTGTTCAGAAAATTCTCCAGTGCTTAACAGTTTTAACAGAATGTCTAACATGGGAGAGCAGTATAGCCAGCTAAAACTGAATAGCCTGGTCCCAGAGAGTTACGGGCCACTTGCATCAGATCAACAGATCAACTTCTGACGGTTTTATTTTCATGTACTTTCAGAGGTAAATATATTGCACCTTTTCCAAAGCTAATACACCAAAATTTCAGTATCTAGCAGTTTCACAGGTGCATCTTGGGATGAATAAATTATGAGTATGAACAATAGAATGAATGTGTGAGAGAGTGATTAAAAAATGAAATTGATCTGAGCCTTGAAGCAGACTGCTCTGCTTTGTGTTCTAACACATCAGGGTTTTTTTTAATTTCCTGCTGACACCCCAGGTTAATTTTTTTTGCTGGTAATTAACTTGAAAGCTAAACGTCCAACCTAAATATGTATGTATAATTGCTGGGTTACTTACCTGTTCTAAGCAGATAATTTTTAGTGCCTAAATATAACAGTTACTATGTATTAACTCTTCCGCGTGCCAAATGCATGTTATGTGTCCATTCCTTCCACATACTAAAATGTCTTTAATTCTTTTCTCACAGCTTTAAGTGATAAAGGATCTCCTGAAAGAAAATATTTCTTAGATGTAATAGTAATTGGACACTATTTATTGTTTTTCCACTGTTAATATTAAGCCCCATAGATTTTGTTGAATTTTATTGCACTCTCAGGAATGACGGATGCACTCAGCACTTCAGGGAGAGATACAGCTTGGAAGTGTGAGCCATATTTTTGTCCGAGAGGTGAAACTTTCCCTGTCTGCATGCACTGCTTTCTAAAATATTGAAATAGTTGCCTTGGAAATAGCAGAAAGAGTATGTTTTCGGCTAGTAGAACCACAAAATTAGAGATGAATTTCCAGATACACTTTTCCCAGGGTCTGCTTGTTAGTGAACTACTTGGAGCAAGAGAAAAAGAGAAAGAAAATACGTCAGAGGTGGATAACAACTATATTATTGTTTTTACTTGCAAGACCCTGTTTCCGCTGATAAAGCACTGTGGCTAGTAGAGGTATCATTCCAGCTTTTTGTACTAAGTACAAAAGCTTCTAATCTTAAAAAAAAAAAAAAAAAAAAAAATGCAAACTTTCATTTGCAAGTGTCTTTCTCAACCTTATAACTTGGAACAGTAGACACAGTAAATTAACAACCTCAGTTAAGATCTTTTAATTATTATTATTATTATTTGATTACTGCTGGTTAAAAATACAAAAGGTACTTAGTAGTATAAAGTGATTAAAATGATGTAAAGTGATTTAAGTTGGCAAAGGATCTGGCCTGTACAGTAAGAACAGAATGTGAAGGTCTTTTAGACCAATATTATATTGAAGAAATGAGAGATGCAAAGGCTGTTGGTTTTTAAGTTAAACAACATTTTTGTTCTGTGGAATAATGGAATTTTAGTCTCCCACAAAGAATTTTATTGCCCATCGGCATAACTGTTTCATTTCCGTTCTACCCTTATGTTATTCTGTCCTGCAGGCTCTTCAGAATGATAAAATAAATAGTATCTATCAAAACCAATGGGACAATGATAAGAATTTCTTGTGCATTATTTTGTTCATGTTGATTCTGTTGAAAAATATAAAGTGATTTTTTTTGTGTGTGTTTGTGAGCACGTTCTTCTAAATTATTCAGGACAAAGTTAAATAAATTCTCCACATTCTTTGAGTACTGTTCTGTAATAGCAGCATTAGCAAAGACACTCCCCTACTGCTTCCTTAATGCCTTTACTACTCATTTTCCATTAAACAAATGTGATTTCCTGTTTTGCTGAAGATGACAATCCTAAAGAACAGCATTTGTAAAGCATGAGTTACAGAGACATGATCTATTAAAGTAATTGCCTTAATTTCCACTAAGCTGTCTAACAAATCCATGTGGTACCTGCTCAAGTATTACTGTTTAAAGAATCAAACCCAATAACAGAATGTCAGTTCTTAATGGATGGTAAAGTTAATTCTCTGTCACAGAGCATGGATAAACATTATAATACTGCAACAGTTGAAAGTTCTCTATCGATGTCTGGCTCTAATGTGTATCTACTTTGGATTTGTTGCACTTTAGCCTGCAGTGCTGCAGAATGCGTAGTGTGCAGTGTGCAGTTTGCATAGTAAATGGAAGAATCAGAGAGGCTGGTTCATCGTTCTAGTTGGCATTTGAAGAGTTTGGGACCTTGTATCTGTAGTTCTTTTAAACAGGAACTTCATGAAATGTGGTGCTACCACACCTGTGCTTGTTTGTTATTTATCTACTGAAGATATCTTTCAGTTTTCTATAACAGGAAAATATCATAAGCATTTTGGTCTCATGAGTATCATGGAATAGCACTGAGCACTATTGCCAACTTGAGAAATTTTGATTGTTTGTATGTTTGGTGGGGGATTGTGGGAGAGCTCCATCCAAAGAGATCCTGAACAAAACAGAATGAGCAGGTTTAGCCAGGACTGAGGAGAATCCTTTGAAAAGTAGCCAGAGTGTTCAGCTTGTTGTCAGTCACAATCAAAGACTTTTTGTCCTTGGAAGTCCTGGGACTGACAGACAACTATTTTTAAAACAGAAAAAAGTTGTGTTTGCCAATATGTGGCCAGAAACTCCCAAGTAAATTGATATTGTTCATTGTGTAAAGTTTATTGGTTCTATAAGAATAAAGCAAACCTTGGGATATAAGGGAACTAAAATATTCACTTAAATATTTTCATTACTAAGTGTGTGTGCTTACATATGTATCTCCCTATGTAAATATATATAGAGAGATACGGATATAAAACACTCATGCTAATATTACTTGATTTTAAAATTCATTAACTTACTGAATTTTATATCTGGCTTGCTATATTTTCTGAAATGTAAGGAGAGTAGAAGGTCCCATGAGTTACAGTGACTAGTAAAGCAAAGATAACCAAAATTCATTACTGCTAAACTGATCATTTTCTCTCTTTTTATCTGAGGCAGGTAGATGGGCAGATTTGTAAGACCAGTTTAGCACCATCACTTTACTGACTCTGTTTTGTCAGTTCATCTTTTCTTTTCAGTCCATGCCAAGAGATTATAACCACTGATGAAATTTATTGACTTACTGCAACCTCCAAGTAGGCAAAGTCCTTTCCAGAAATAAAATGAATAGGTGTTCTTTTAGATGAATTAACATCAATGCTTTGCAATAACTTAAAACTAACTTCATGACTTTGGGCTGCTACTGTCTAGAAGATAAAGGCTATTGTGACCTTGGCAGAACTAAGAAAAGAATGCTGTGTTCCCTGCTGCCTCCAAACTTCTAAACACAGATGTGCATTAAATAACATTGCTATGCAGCAATCAGGTAAATCTTGTTTATTGGTTACCACTGTGTTTTCCCCCCCCCCCCCCCCACTTAAATCTTCCAGATGTGTTAGACATGGAGTTAGTCTTTGCATTCATATTTTTCTGAGTTACAGTTGATTAGAAGAGTATAAAGAACTTTGACTCTATGAAGTGGAACATTGTTTTTATTCATTATTTCCCTTGATTTATGATGGCATAGCAAGGCACCCATTATTTACTCTGAACCTTCCTGACAGTATTTAAAATAGCAAGGCATTCCAGACAGGATTGACAGCATACCTCTGAAAAGAATCTCTAGTAAGACTGCATGCCTCACATAACCCACTGAGGTTTTCTCCAATAAAATTCTGCTTCAAGAGAACATCTAGTTCTTTCTAAATGCCATGTGAAACTGTGAACTTGTAAAGATTGACCTGGGGGTCAGTGGTCTGGTATTAATGTGTGCTCAGCTAACAAGTCTGGCTTTGATTAACAGGGGCCAGGATTCCTGCTGCAGGATGGGGGGAGGGAGTCTCAAAACCACGGGGGCTTGGAAAGCAGCAAATGGCAAATAGTGATCTCATGCAGTAATTACTGAGTGGCCTGTCCCTTTTAACACCATCTCACTTTTCTACAGTAAGCAAGAGAGTATAGAAGGGAATGAGGAAACTCTTGTGTTCCTACATTAAGAACAGTATCTGAATCAAACAATGAAATGGTAGAAGAGCCTTTTTTCCCCAAATGTTCCCTCTTGAGTACTTAAGTATTTGTTAAGACCAAATTCTAAGAGATGTAAGAGTGAGTATCACTGGAGTGTTGGGACAGCTGTGTGGGAAGCACTGAAGGGAAAATCCTGAAGCCAGACATTACTGCCCAGGTTGAAATCATGGACTTTGTTTTTTTAGCCCTGGGTTATAATACCTGGGCGTTTTGTCAAGGCTTCTCAATAATGTTCATGATTTAAGGGATCATTTATGAGTAATGAGTAACTGCTGCTGAAACTTTCCACCTGTGAAGAAGTAATTGAGCTGTTGCTTCTTTCCTTGTTTCTACTAAGCTCTATTCTTCTTTCTGTCCCTTTCTCCTTTACTGGAATATTGCATCATTAGTGAGAGGAGAGAAAAGGGACCAGAGCAAGGTCAGAGCTTAATTCTTTTGTACCAAGGAAAGAAAGAGGAAGGGAGTGAGACCTGTCAGGTAGAAGAGAGGCAGAAAGAATGAGCTTTTTGCCCTTTTTGCGTGTGGTCATCCCATCTCCCAGTGACAGTGGTGGCAACAGCAGAGCGCTGCTGATGAGAAATAAGGGGGGGTGTTCAACCTGTATCCTCAGACATTTGAAGTAAGAGGTGCTACCCAGCACCTGCTGTACCCAGCGGGAAGTTACACTCAGTAATAAAAGCTGTTTCTGTGATGCCCAGACGGTGTCTTAGTTGAATATTGTATTGCCTCATTACTTAAAAGTAAGGGGTAATGAATTGGGGAAGATATTTACATGTCTCACATGCAGTGCATTTCAACAAACTGCAATTATGTTTTGCTGCCATCCGTAAAATCTTGAGGAACACTATCTATGACCCATTGCTACTGTAATAAGAGAAAATGTCTTGATGAAATAACGTGTAACCATTAAACAGAATAAAGTAAATGCACTGGCTTCTAATTTTTGAATGCTTTGTGCTGCACAGAATATTAACATTAGTAGTCTTTTCCATCACACTACATTTATCACATTAGAGGTGTGGTTTTAAAAACCCCACTGCAGAAAATGTAATTTGTGTTCTGTTGCCTGCACATTCCACTAAATGCTCATTATTTATAAAATTCTATAGGGTTTTTCAACAAAAACACCATTGATCTTTCATTATAGAGTGCCAGCGCTTTGATTCATGATCTGAGATGTAAATGTATCAAACTACTATATGATTATAACTTGCAAT
Source organism: Streptopelia decaocto (assembly GCF_964273445.1). NCBI lineage: Eukaryota > Metazoa > Chordata > Aves > Columbiformes > Columbidae > Streptopelia > Streptopelia decaocto. Next base: position 9,081,313 of record NC_138665.1, read on the forward strand.
CTGTACAAGGTGGCAGACTAGATCATCAAAGAAAGTTTATGCTTATAAAGACTACTTTTTGAAAATATTTTAATCAGCATAAGCACAAGACTTTTGTATTTTTGTAGAAATATCAATTTCTCTTATTGTTGTTAGTGTTAATATGTTAAGAATCAGCAAAGCTCGTTTTTAGTTATTAGTCTTTAGTTATTAGTTAGTATTTAGTTATCAGTCTTCACTGAACATGTTCCATTCATGTTCTGAGTTACAGTTACAACTTGCTTAAAATTTGCCACTGAAACTCTTTGAAGGGAACTGAACACTGAGCAAAACTACATTTTTAATGGAAAATGTCTGATCATCCTGAAGATTTAAATTTTTTCTTGATAAACCAGAAGCTGACATTTTGGGATGGGGATGCTGGAACAGCAGATAGATTTTAAATTCATTATTTTCAGTCTAATTAGGAAAAAAATCCACAAAACTAAAGTATGGCAATGGAATGGGAATGGCAATGTAAGAGAAGAGTTTTATAATTGCTGTTGGTCATCTCAGTTATGGTATAATTTGATTATGATATTATCTAGACAGTTTCTTTGCATAGGGAACTGCACACATAAGAAAATCCGTGGCCCAAGGATCACAAAATGGCACTACACGAGGGTCCAGTGCAGTCCGTTCCTGAAGAGGGCTGGGATCCCCGTCCTCCGCGATGGTGATCATAGTGTTGCTTACCATTTTTTTAGTTTTTTAACTCTTCTGCAGTGTTTGGAATGGGCAGAGAACTGGGGAGAATGGAATCATCCCATCTGTTTGGTGGGCTTTGATTTGGTTTGGGTGTTTTTGCTGCATTGTAGCAGAAAACTATCTGCCTGTACTGCTTATTTGTGTGCTTTCATGCATTAGTATGTTTTGTTGGTTTTGTTTTTTGTTTTTTGTTTTTTTTTTTCCTATTACAAAACAATAATCTCACCTTCTTGCCATTTAATCAAGACTAAGGGAAAATGAGAGAATGTGCAGATCTTTTAAAAGATCCCTTTGTGTAAAAAGTGCAATTTCTGCTGTAACTTACCCTCTTTGTGGAGCAGTGGGATAAGGATGACTTCATCCTCCTCAATATTCCCCATTTTAGCATGCTGCTTGCTGTTCGAGAACGATTCCTGCCCTGAAAACTTTTAGTGAAGATAGGTTTTTATTTAGTGCCATAGAAGGGGAGTCAACAGGGCCCTGCGAATGGAGCGAGAATGGAGTTGTAAAAAGAATGTGTTTGTGCTATGGATCTGTGGAACAGGGTAGCATTAACCAGAGGGTTGACAGTAGCAGTGATAGAAACCACCATGGCCAAGGTTAAGTATTTGGAGAAGCTTTGCGGGGCAATGAAAACTCAGCTTTAGGAAACCTGAAGTTGTTGTGTTAACACTACATCCCCAGATTGGTATCAGAGAACTTGAGGTTTGTTTTTAAGTTGATAAAGACAACAATGTGTGTTACTAAATGTGATGCCGTGATGATGGGATTTGAGCTGATATTACTACACAGGGGTGAGATTTTGGGGCTACAGTAGTCATATAAAGCAGAGAATTCAAATTCATTTGAGAGATTACCCTGAGGCATGGTACAGAGAAAAAGTGGGGACAAAATCCAGAGCTGTAGTCATTTCCTTCAGTAAACTGGTGTGGGAATGCTTGGGGAACATCTGTAGAGGAGAGAACACAGAAGTTAATGACGATAAGCTCCGATGTAAAAGGAAGTGGCTGATGGGTGTCAGGAGTGGCTGACAGGTCAGTCAGGATGAACAAAAGAACGGGCTGTGCAGTGGGAGCAGGGAGATGTGATCAGAGACCCTGCGCAGGCAGCGGGGGCACAGGCGGGACTGTCTAGAACCGACCTGGAGAGTTTGTTTCCCACAGAGCAACTGTAAATAGTTAATTAAATGAGCACAGGGGATGAAAAGAGAAGAAAAACTAGGTGGTAGTTGGAAAGGTGAATGGGAAAGACAAATTACCCAAGAGTGGGCTTTATATAAGATGGGATCAACTAAAACCTGCCTTAGCTTCTGTTGTTCATATTCCCTGGGGTATCTTTTATGCTTTTATTAATGCTTCAAACATAATTCCAGCTAATGGTCATTAGAACCATTAATAGTGAATATAGCTCATTGTCATCTACTGTAGTTAATTTTATACAGCTTTGTTATAAAACTCACAGTTCTAGTTTTCAATACATAAGATTTATCTGTTCCATAAAGGATTTTTACCACAAAGGTTACTCAATGATCTCTTCAGCATTGTATAGACTTATGATGATGATGATATTTTAATTATTTAATGCAAGGATATTTGTACTTCTGTGTATTTTTGCATTGTATTATGTTATACATTTACCATGCATTATAAATAACAAAGAACAGATACATAATTAGTATTAAAATACTTTTGTTAACTGCTTACTGTACCTGTTTAGATTTTTACTAGGAAGAAACATTGATGCTTATACTCTCATTTAGTAAATAAATTTGAAAAAAAAAAAGATTTATATATTTTGGATTCTGTTGAAGTTCAGTACCTTGTCACTGGTGGGTTAAGTTTGCACCTTTTTGTTTGCCTGATAAAGTCCTGGAAGTTCCTTGCTGAAATACACAATTGAAGGCAAAGTATTGTGTTTCTGTCATCTTGTTTATCTGCCGTTAATTACAGCCAGGTTTTACAGAGCTTTGTGTCAAATCACCCATAGGAACGCCATAGGACTCATATATGTGTGCTGCTGTATTCACATGCTGCTTGTTAAGCAGGTGTAACTCCATTTGCGGTGCAGATTTCCTGACATCCTTTGCGATCTTTGGTGCTGGCTTGAAAATTCACACTGAGGACTTTTATTATTTTTCAAGTCTGCCGTAGAGGGTTATTTTTAAGTTCTTTCAGGAATTTTATTATTTTTTCATCATAAGAAAAGCCTTGCACAGAATAAGAGGGGAAAAAATTAATTGCTGTATTCTGTTTAGGTTCCATAGTAAGTTTAGGAATCACCATAAGACTATAAAAGGAATCACTATAAGACTATAAAAGTGCTATGAAGATGAATTAACTAATGATTTGTAAACTGTTCAGATACTACAGCGATGAATATTACAGATAACCTTACTAGAAAAACTGTTCCGTGTGTTGAAGTGAAGGGTATGGATAGCAAACAATTCATTAGAATTGAGAGCATGAATTGTGTGGGGAGCTAAAAGTAAATATTAAGTAACTCATTATTCAGTGAGGCAGGGGACAAATGGTGTGCGATCATGGAACTGGACTTTATTATAATTTGTACTTACACACACTAATTTTTGACTGCCCGATGTTACAAATTTAATTAGTTAACATATATTGGAATATGCTTGGAAGGTGTATATACAAGATTCATTTATACACAGAGTTATGTATGTGGAAGATGGTCTCTTAGAATTATGGCAGTAGTACTGAGCCTGTTAGATTAGCTGCATAATGTGTACTGTGCGAAAAAGTGGCAGTGAACTAGCAGTTACTATTCACTTAAGATATCCACTACAGATTACTTTAAATGTTTTAAATTAAATATTAACTTCTAAAATGAGGAGAATTTTTTGTAGTGGCAACTGCGTGATAAATATTTTTATGTCAATATTTTCAGAACAGTCAGAACATTTTAGATCAATATATGTTGAAAATGCCTGAATGCCTTTTGAGTGCTTCAGTTTGACTCCCTCCCTTCCTCTTAATCTGGTTTTGCTTTGGTTTTCTGTTCTGAAATTTGAATTTTACAGAGATCGAAGAACAACAACAACAGACGGGTATGAAACATAAATTGTCAAAGTCCATTAAATCTATTTTATATAACAGTCTTCTTTTATTTACATATAGAGATTTTCTTGCTGCATCATCTATACCGTAATGAGCACTACTGAAAGTCATAGGAACCAAATGTTTCTTTTCTGCTGCTGCCATCAATAGAGTCACATATTCCTTTTGAGATACTTAGATTAATCTGTTGACCTCTCTTGGTTTTGAATGAAATGTTCTGTGATGGTTGCTGAAACAAAATTGTTTTTTCACTTAACAGATTACTGGTAACTCTAGGGAAAGGATAAGTTAAGTCAGAATGGTTGCTGTATAAAGTCAATACAGTTTGGATTGAATTCAGAATGTACATGTTGAATTAAAAAGAGTGCATGTGGCCTGTCTACTGAAAAAGAGAGACCTTAATGATATAGATTTCCAATAACTTAGGGTTTCTCTCCACCTTTTCTCTTTTCTGTACTGAGGTATTGCAATAGCGTACTAGTTCATTAAATTGTGAAGCGAAAGCAGAGACTCAATTCTCTATCTGGCTGGTTGTATAAATGAGATATATCTTATTTTGGAAATTTATAGTCCTTTTATCTCTATTACAGTCCTTGTATCTCTGACTGGATTTAAGGAATAACTTCTTTCTGATGAGGACAGTCAACCATTGGAACAGGTTGCCCAAGAGAGGTTGTGCTACCTCCTTTCTTGGAGGTTTCAAACCAGTCAGGTGAAGCCCTGAGCAACTGGATCTGGCCATGAGCTGGCCCTGCTTTAGCAGCAGCTTCCATGAGATGATTTCCTGAGGTCCCTTTCAACCCCAGTTATCCCACGTCCTCTTTTTGTTTCTGTGTTCTTTCTTTAAAATAATTCTTAATTGAAGTCTGTTTTTTGAACTTCCATGAATTACAGTTGGTTTCATTTGTCTTTATTTTAATATATTGGAGATCTTACTGAAATCACGTTAGATCATATGAAGGGGAGGAAGGTAGATCTGCATACTGTTATCACACATTTACACAAATTAAAAAGGAAAAGATTAATTTTGTGATATCTCTGAATTATGTGTCTTATTTTAGCTATGTAGCCTTGTTTTTAAAAATCTTTTGCTCAAATACAGTTAATAAGTTCAATATGTTTAGTGTCAGTTGGATTATCCCTGGTTTCCTGTCTCCATCTTTGCTTTTGCAATAAAGTAGTGCATAAGCCTAAATTAGCAATGGTGGTTATTAATTCTCTCTTTAAATCCCTTGGCATCCTCTCTGGCCCCATTTAATAAAAGCTGCAATACTTGAACAGTAAATATTGTGTAAAAGTTTCATATTTGAAATGAATTTCCTTCAGGCAAATAGTAGAAGATGATATTTTGTGGTGTTGTATATTAAAATAAACATACAACTAGTTAGAATAGAACATTTCCTTGGATGTAGAGCCAAAGAATGTGAAACTGAGCTTGAATTTGATTAAACTTTGTGTGTTTTGAAATACATAACATTTACCAATGTTTACCTATCCCATTTTATGTTCAGAGAAGGAAGTGAGTTGCATCTGCCCCAGGGTTTTATTTATAATTTAATATTGAACTTCCACAGTGGATCTCACCAATTCCTAACTGTTTATGCAGATTATATATCAAAAGCCTAATCTATCCTGGACTGTAAAGCCATGGAGAGATGGGGAAGAAGGTGAATATCTGATTTCTAGAAAACTGTAGTCTCTAAATGTTTTGTTTTCCTCTATAAATTGTATTCAATTTCTGTGATGGAGGAATAACTCAGCAAAAAATAATCACCTGTGCAAGCAAAAAGATGAGCTCATGTAAAGTGAACACCTTGGTGACCATGGACTTACATCTCCTTTGTTGTCCTCTCTATACTCTCCTTCATATGTATGAAAACTTTGGTTCATTTAGATCCTAGATTCAGATACTTCCCTTCTCGAATATCAAAAGGTGGGATGCACTGGAGCAATCTGTTTTTTCTTAGAGGAATAAACTTGCAAATGGAGCTGCCTTTCCTGTTCACAGTTGCATCATTTAACAGTTTTCAATTGTACTTCACAAATAGTTTGATAATATTTTTTCAATTACTAGAGATTGATCAAGAATCCTTGAGAGATTAGTTGGAAATATGGCAGAAATATTTTATCTACATTATATCATGTTATTAAAGTCCTTCACAAGCCTGGATGTAATTCTTTACAAATAACTATCAAATACTTTCAATTTCCTTTGCACAGTTACAGATTCCCTTTGGAATCAAAGGTTATCCTTCTGAATACTTTTTTTACAGTTTGTCAGACTGTGTGAATCTTTAAAGTGTATTGCTTGGCAGAGCTTTTAATACCATATCAAAATATTTTGAAATGTTTTAAAGACACTAACACAACTGCTAACATAACTTTGTATGGACCTGAGCTGTGTTAATATTTATTTGCTACATGGCTTTCTCCTCTTCCACATCTCTCCATCTATGTGTTCCATAAAACATTGTGCCTCAGGAATAAGTTCCAGCAAAATCAGATAAAATGTTTTTTCAGCAATTAATAGGCAGCAGCACCTGTTGGATCACAAACTTTGTGATTGAAATTGCTTATTGTGAAGGCAAACTGTAGATATTCCATAATTACTTCATTATAGTATGGCAAACTTCACTGTAATTTGCTTCCTGATTCCCATGATAACTCCCTCTTTTTCAGTTATTTGTGAAGGCAAAGTCAGTCAAGCATAGGCAATCTGCGTTATGTAGGAATGTTCTTAGAAAACACATCGCGAATACTAGAACTTCAACCACATTTCTGAAAGTCACTAAAGGGAAATAAAGGCACTTTTTTTTTTTTTTTTTTTTTTAACAGAACATAGTAGGCGAGTTTGCTACTCAAAAATCCAATATGAAGATCCTGTTTAACTGGGGACTTCATATCCGTCTTGCTATCTGAACTTGTAATTACACAAGGATTCTGCATGATATTCTAGTTAATTTATCATTCTGTGTTTTCTTTATTAATTTGCTGGATAAGCTGGTTTTGTAATTCATAGCCCATAATCCCCCAGAAGTATTCTTTTCCTGCCTCTAGAGCATGGTCCTGCATTGATTTGGGGCAGGGGGAGCTGCAAGATAACTGTCTAAATTCTTCCTTTCTGATAACTGCTGTGAAATATTCCCAATATGTGCTTGTACAGAAGGTCTCGGAAGAAGATATTGGAGCAAAAAGAATATATCAGGCCTTCTCAGTTGTTGGTTGACTGCACAAGACCATGTTATTAAGATGAATGTCTCCACAGAATCCCCCTCACCCTTTATTTGCTCGTTTAGTTAGATCTGCAGTGCCCTGGGAAGAGCAGTGACAGGCTCGTCTCGACTGTGCTCTTCAAGGGCAAACATTTTGTCACTCCTGGAACTCCATCTTGCATGTACAAAGTTCCAGGGGGATCTGGCAGTGTTTGGGTTTTTTTTTTTGGTGGCATTAATCTCTTCTCTCATTTTAGCCACCAGCAAGTAGGTGGAGCGGAGATGAGCTTGGTTTGCAACTTAGTTCCTTTATCAAGTCAGTACGTGGGCGCTGTTCCTATAAACTCAAGAAACAACAGTGTTAAGAATAGAAACAATATTCTTCTGCTGTATGATTTCCTATAGCAGCATCAGGTATGCCTTGTAGAAGTTACATATTTCCCCAGGAGGAATCCCCATCTCACATGGATTGAAACTAGAGAATTAGGTGTAGTTTAGGAAATGAAGCAAAGTTAGTCTATCTCTGAGTGATTGCACTGGTTTATATTAACATAACAAAATAATTTAAATGCAGTCAATAATTCTACCAAGAAAAGAAACTTTTCATTCTGCATTGTTACTTACTGATAGCGAATGTTATTTTTCAGCAATAATTTCTTCAAAATTGAGTAAGACAAACAAGTAGCTTTTCCAACGTTTTCTGTGTGTATCAAAGAATGGAGGGAAGAAAAGTTGAGCTTGAAACCTAATGATGCTTCCTCAGTTCAATAAACACAAAAATTATTAAAATGCTCTAAATGAACATGTGCATTTGTGTGTTTACTGATTGCACTGAAGAGATAAATAGCTTTCAGTTAAATATACATCACATCAAACGTGTGCTAGGGAGAAGTGTTATCTAGAAAGTGCCATTCTCACTGTAACAGCAAAGGTTATACAAGTTGTTAATTCAGTTTCACAGGGTGGTTTTTTTTTTCTGTTTGTTTGTTATAAAGAAAACCAATGGCAAGTTTGCACTGGCAAACCAGGAAATAAACCAGAATATTTCTTGTATTCATGCTTTTTTTGGTATGTACTTGAAAATGCTAGTTGTTAATGAAGAAATGACATTATAAGAGCTGCAGCAATAAGCTGGATGGTAACTAATGAGCCAAACCCAGTAACAGTGTATTTCTGTCTTTCAGCCTCATTGTTTCACCCTATTACATGTGTTTCCCTATAGATCCCATGCCTGTGGTTGTACTTACCTACCTTTCAGGTAGAAATTATATTTCTGCAGTACCAGCAGAGGTATTACCGAGACTATGTGTACCTTCTGTTCCTGCTTAGACACTACGTGGGGTGGGAGTGTGGTTGCGTGGGTTTCCACTTGTTCAGCAAGAACACTGGATTTTTAGGTAGGAACGCAGCATTGCCAGGAACCTGGGCTGCTAATCAAATTTCAGGTATCTATTTGGGTACTAACTGCTATTGTGAACACTAATATTAGGAACAGAAATGTCTTTACAAAGTGTCCCCCTGGCCTAAGGCAGCTACTCTGAGCAGCCAGAGCTGTCTCACACTCTGGGGACACGGCTGCGTTCTTGGGGCTGCACCAGCGCTGGCTGCACTGCATTCAGGAGACTTGCAGGGAAAATCTCTGAAATACAACTTTAAGCAATTTTTAAGTGAACTAGCACAGGGGAATATCTTGCCAAATGTGATTTACTGCCAAAATATTATTCCTAGTCTTGATCAGTATTGCTGATTTATGAACAAGTGCTGAGATTTACATTCCAGATTTCTGATTTATAGAACATGTGACTTACAGGACAAGAACTGATTTATTGTAGTGAAGCTGTATTACAGTTATGTCAGTGTTGCTGTTATACACTCTTGGTTTCAGAGATTTATAACTTGCCTATAAAAATTGCTCTAATTGAAACTGTTTGCTCTCAATTGCCTGGCCATATTTAAAGGCCTGAGAAAGGCAGAAGAAGAGTGACTTCAGTGTGCATCTGATTCTGTACATGGAATTAAGGATATTTTGAGTTTTAAAATGTTGAAGGTGCTTAAAAGATGATATTCAAGATGATTTCATACTTCTGCTGTTGTTTCTCCAGAGACATAGTGATTATCCTAGACCAAAGTCCAGCAAGTGATTTTTATTCATGAGTGTCTTTATGAATTCTCTACAAATGCCTTAATCAACCCTCAGAAGTGCTTAATTTGCACAAAAAGCTATGCAGTCATTGTCTTGAGCTGCCAAACATTTGTTCTGCATTAAGCTTATTTCAGCCTCTTCCATGTGGGCTTCCATGTCTGCAGAATTCCATCTGCGCTCCCAAAGTTTCATTAGGGAGCTCCAAGGTGGTGGTCCCTGAAGCAGGTCATCCTCCCCAGCCATTTGCAAAAACCTGCACAGCAGACAGTAGCAAATGTGATCCTGTGTATAATTTTTAAGGGAGTGTCTGACTTTACCTATTACATCGGTGTGGTTGTAATTCTGCAATTGCAATTAATTACCATATTTGAAATGTAATCCCAGATACTGTCAAGTAAAGACCAGACTGTCTGGCCAAGCTGATGAAAAAAGTTTGTAGCGTTGTTTGCAGAGACCAAACGCCTGGCCCTCCCTTCTGCTCCTGTCTCATCCCCAAGAGTAATTGTGAGAAGGTGATAAAAAGTCTTGTACAGGGTGAAGAAGGGAATATATTAAAGTGTGTCCTAGGAAATGTGGCACTCCCTCTTAAATTTGTCTTAGTGGTTTGATAAGGGTGCCAATGGTGCTAAGTTGTTTGAGGAATGCAGAAGTGAAATGGCTGGCATATAAAAGAGGCTTAATAAAGTTTGTTGTTTGCCTATGTATTGGTGAAGGTAGATATCTTACTGAAAAAAAGGTTAAGAAGAGTAGGAATTTATATTTTCCTTGTGTTTTTTTACCTCAGTGAGTTAAATTCATCTCTCTGATTTTTGAGGTGGCAGTTACTGAAATGAAGATCAAAACAAGACAAGGATATTAAAACAATTATTACTCTTGTGACTTTGGCATGCCTACTTGCTAGAGGCAGGAAGACCAATGGATTGCTTCAGGTAACATTAATAAACCCAACAACACATTTGTTCTTGGCAGTGCAGGCAGTGGATATGTGCCATGTTGCCATAGGAGGCTCAGAAGGATGACATTTTTGTTGTTGAAATCATTAACCCAGTAAAATGAATTAACTGATTGAGAAGCATGGTGGGAAGACTTTAGCTCAATTCTCAAAAAATGCCCCAAAAGAATCTCAAATGTTAGGATTTATCATAAGAGGAATAATAAAAAACAAAAACAAATGACCAAAAAAAACCAACAAACCAAAGCAAAACAAACAAGGAATATTATTAAACTGTTTTGTAAATCTTAACAAAGAGCATGGTATAATGAAAGTTGTGGAGAAAGCCGGAATTGCTATTCAATGTGTGGCAAGGATGGTGGAGACACACCGTACAGGTCTCGAAGTCATTCATTGCTTAGAGGAGACCTCTTGGGAATAATGTTTGTTGTCTCTTTTCAGACAAGAAGCGGGACATGGCAACCAAAATTAGCAGGTGCCAGGCTCAAGAGAAAGAAAAGAGTATGCTCAAACGGGGAAACTGCCACAAGGACAGGGTGGGAGTTTATGTGTGTCAAAAATGGTGTACACAGACACATACAAATCTGTTGAGAGCTAACGAAGATTTTCTGGCTCGAAAACTCCTTGCCCTGCAGTTCTGTGAAGGCTGGAAGACCTGTTTTAGAGAAATACATTACATTCCTTGTTCTGCAGCTGCAGTGCCAAACAATGGGATGTAGGCACAGATTGCCACTGCTGAGGGCAAACAGAGGAACCTGTAAGTCTGTCTCACTGCTTATGCACTCACAATTCTCTGTATTCTTTAACAGGACCAACACACGCACTAGCAAGGCAGTGAGAAGGTTGAGTTGGCAGCAGAAATGTTTTTTACATTTGTATCCTTTTCACTGTTTGAATATTTATTTTGCGTGGTCTTTTTATAATTGAGATGCACTTTTAGGATTAAAAGCTTGCTGCAGGATGAAGGATTTTTAGTTTGTTTTGTGTTATAAAACCCAAACAATTTTGCTTTCTCAAAAAGCTTTTTTAGAAGTTACTGGCTATTCTTTCAAACCTCAAAAGGGAAACTGTCTTATATTGTGTGACTCAGATACCTTACTGAAAGATTGCTGTTCACACTTGCATGGTTCCTTATGTGTGGGAGTAAATGAGGTTGATTTTGCATCTTAACAGTCGAAGAAAAGCCATGCTCATTTGGCATCCAGAGCACTTAAAGCTGTTAGGAAACAAGGCAAAACTTTGAAATTGTTTTCACTACGATTCTTTCAGTTTTGGGAGTAGCCAACCTGAATTCAGCATTCTCTGATGCTGCCAGGATCTGAATTAGCACGCTTAGGTTGCTTTACCTGTTTCTTCCATCTGTGGAGCACATATGGTTATAGTGAGCTAACTCACAGTGGCTGGTTTGGTGGTTATTACTCAGTATGTAATGAACTCTTTGTGTACCAAAACTCTTAAGCAGCTCTTTCTTAATGGTTAAAAGAATACAGAGTGAGTACCAGGCCCTTGTGCACATCTGAGAGAGCAGCTGATTCAGTAGGGCAATACCTGTCAAGCCAAGTTACAATAGCGGGTTCTTCCTTTTTTCCTTATAAAAACAATGTCATTTCCTGAAAATTCCTCATTTTGTGTATGGATTTGCTTGTTTGTTGCTATTTTCTGTCATCCAGACAGAACCTGAATCTGGTCTTTTTTTTTAATGCAGGTTTAATGTTGCTTTCTAAAATATATTTAATAACAGGTACTTTGTGCCAGAAGACATTTGATGGCATAGATGTGTCAGCCTGAAAAATGTGTGCTGTAATTTTAAGAGTCAATCAAGGAGGCTGGAATGATTGTTGCAAGGTGTAGTGAAATCAATGCAGAGAAACATTTCATTTTTCATACTTCATTTAGATTGATCACAGTGTGCTTCATGGAATCCTGTTCCTTGCCATGGAATTGTCTTTCACTGGAACTTGCCAACGGGGCAGACAAATCACTTGAAAACGTGAGGATCTGGGTATCTTTTTTCATAGAATGATTTGCATAGAAATGTTTTGAAATGACTCTTAGAGCTGTTGTTTTGCAATATAGGTGGGGTTTTCAGCAATCTTTCCCTGAGTATTCTAGCCAGGGTAGAAGGGGAGCGTCACTTTCTAAAGGCACTTTGTGAAAGACTGATTACTGTATTCAAAGCAATACCAGTCATGAAATCAACCTCTGGATAGAGCTCACAAATTCAGAATTTTCTCATTCTATTTTAGTACCAAAAATTACTATTCTTTAACATTTCTAGTGGAGGTCGCAAGAATGACATATGTAATGAAGTCTATTAATAAAGAATCAAGTATGTAGTGACTCTTCGACATCTCTTTTATTTTTGATTTTATGTCCATATTGTAATAAAGTACCAGTTAGGGTTATGTCAACCAATTAAAACTGAGATTCTGACCAACTTTGAACCCATTTGTTAGGGACATCAAAAGTTTTTTTTTTTTAATCAAAAGAAAGTTAAATCTGCGGAAAGGTGAGTTAGAAGAATATTCTATAACCACTTAAAAGTTAATCATTATTCTAAATCCTTGACTTTCCACTTCACTTCATACAGGTTATAACCCCCCCCTTTTCTGATTCCTTTTGTAGTTTTCAGAGTCCCTGAACATGCATATAGCGGTGTTACTGAAAAATGATATTAATACTTTATTAGAAGTTGAAAATAATTGTCAAAGGATACCTAATATAAGCACTGCCATTATTATTTTATTGTGGGATTTAAGAGTTTGTTACTAATAGGGTAGGTGGAATAGTACTGGAAATCCAATTTTTTTTCCCAACTGTTAATAAAAATCTCTCTTAAACTATGCAGTAATCCATTTTAAATGGATTGTAATTGGTTATTTGCAAATCCACTATAAATGAAGTTTAGTTTTTGGTTTATAATACTCTGAAATTTATTCCATTAATCACTCTATGCCACTAATCTGAGTGATTTTCGATTTGATAATAAATCGTTAATTCCATAGCAGACTGTGTTTGATAAGGCATCTCTGCCAGTATATTAAGGGGATTATTTTCCTTAACCACAAATCATTGGAATCACAAGATGAGCTGTCTTTAGAAGAAGCAATAAAGTTGAGTTTCTCAGCTGTTGATGGTTGTGCAAACACCCAGAGGAAAAACAGAGGGAGACTATAGAATGTTTTTTAAAATTTTTAATTATATAGGTGTCCATCCAGGCCAAAATGCCCCCTCTTCTGTTTGATGGAAATAAGCAATGGTTTCAAATTCTTATGTTTGTAGATTTTGTAGCTACTTTGTAATCAACAATTCACAGCTAAATCTATATTACAATATGGAAGGAACAAAATATAAGATGTCTCTACCAAATATTAAAAGTTCCTACAAAAAAATGTAAATCTAGAAAACTTAAACGTCACCGATACATTTTGTTGTTGTTGTTGTGAGCATACATTACCTACCTAAGTTTGTATAGAACAGTATGTTATGTGAACCAGTTTTTCTTGCATGAACCCTTCTTGTAAGTAAATTTGGTGCAGTTTTGAAACATTTGAGGCTAGTTGTCATGGAAACACAAAGCTCAGTGGTGGTTTTCAATAGTGCTGATTGGTTAGAAAAAATATTTTGACACCATGCTATTTTCATCTTGAAAACTTAGTTAAAAACCATCTTAACATTGTTGTGTAAAGTCAAGAGCATAACACAGGAGAGGCAGCCATTCAATGCAGCTGTCATGATAACATATTACCTTCGCACTACAATTTTTAAAGTGGGTTATTGTTGCTATGGCATCAGACAACAGGAAAAGCCACCATGACTACTGGAATAGTTTCAGCAAAGCAGCATAGTTTGCTTATTTTGATTGAAGAACTATTTTATATATGCTCCAATTTGTATATCTATCATTTCATGTTGTGTTCATCTTCCATGCACCATGTTAGAATAGAGCCAATGGAAAGGGACTCTTTCAATTAACTTTTTTAATCCAATCATTTCTAATGTGGTCCTTCACTTATTTTACTATAGTTGCTTAGTAGAGACTTCATAAGTATGTTAAAATGACTGAATTTAGCCTCTTTCTTTTTAAAATGCAGTGAGGCCATGTAACACATGTGGCTTGCTGTGTCTGGGCACTTACTGAAGGTCCTTGCCACTCTTTCCTGGTTTTATGGCTCAGCATTTTATAGTTGATGTAAATGACAGGAATTCCACTGGCCTAATAAAATCATTTTGAATTAAAGTAGGTAGAAATTGTGCTGAGATTCATAGAGCTTGAAATTTGACTGTGGTCCGTTGAAGGCCAGGTATTTATTACATGCTTTTTTTTAAAGAGATGGAGTATAAATATCTGGAAATTAGTAAGAGCTTGGCTAGAGCTCACTGTTGTCTCTAGAGAAGTGAGCTAGAACAATTCCCTTTCTAATCCTGCAGGCTTTAATCACCAAGCGACAATCAGTCATACAGCAGTTTGCTATGAGATTAGTTCTATTTGCTTTGGAGATTTTGATGTAATAGTTTGGTAATGTGGCCTTATATATCATAGATCAGTTAGCCTTATTCCTGATCTCCAGGTGGGAGGGTTGCAGCACAGAAAAAGGAGGTTTTGGGTGCTGGTTGTGTGGCAGAGCTGGGCCGGGAGGTGTGGGCTCTGCTTGGCCATGCTGGGCCCTTAGGGCAGGAGCACAAGTTCTGGTCCCTGCAGGACACCGAGACGATACTGGGCTCACAGAACTAAGTCAAATTCTTCAAAGCCTTTTCCTTCTCAGCAAAAGTATCATTGCATTGGGCAGGAAGCCCATCCCCACATTGTAGTGAAATCAGTTGGTACGTCTGCAAGGTGCCTCTTTGTGGTGTATTTTACAATAATCGCATTGCAAAATGTTTTCAGACCTCTGGATTCTTTGAGAGACGTAGCACAGTGCAGATTCTATTTTTTTTCTAATCATGTGTAGTCCAAGGAGAAAGGTCTTTAGATGCAAAGACCTTTACTTGAAAGTTTGTTAATACATTGGCTGTGAGAAATAATAGGTGAAATCATTGAATACAATTTTGTATTTTCACAATATCCTCATTAGCCATAAGAAATGCTTCATCCTTTCATTTAAGAATTTCCCATGTAGAGGAAGAAAGTATTGTTCAGGGTGTGTTTCATTTGTAAAAACTGAAGCACTTGACCTCTTGTGGCTGTGTAAGCACAGCTGAAGGTGGCCGAGGTTGCCTCATACAATGTGGAAATGATATTATTAACCCTCCAATCTAAATTCTTCACCTGCACTTCACCCATGACATGTTATTAATGTACTGTCTTGTAAAATACCACCTAATTTGGAAAGCGTGTTCCTTCAGAGGAGTTCTTTTGAGGTGTTCGTCTGATCTTGGTGGGGTTTCTGTCACGCTCTGGTATGTAACTATATGACTAACTTCTTTGAAACTTGGCTTATTGTTGAATTTGTACAATGAAGAGGCAAAAATAAATGCTGAAGATGAAATAAAAGCTTAAAGTAGATCATAATCCCCTTTACACTAGTTGTGAGTGACAAAAGTAGGAAAATAAAAAGACTGAGTTGGCTGAGAAATAGTGTATCATGAAAGTTATCTAGAAAATAATTAAAATAAATGGTTTGATCATTTTGCCCAGCAACTTTCTTTAGCTGCGCTTTAGTACACCTGGATTTCAATTAATCCTTCATATAAGCAGCTGAAAATAGATTTCATTTTAGTGTTATGCAGTATTCCAGCTTGCATCAAGACAGTGGTTTGTCTCATGAGTAAACTTCCAGCATTAGGAAAGATTGTATATAGCAGATTGTACTGTTTTCAGCATCAGTGACTTTGCACAATAAAACAGTTGTAATGTATATACTTATGGAAAATATAGTAAGGAGGACTAAGGTATTCAAGATACACAAGAGAAACTCTAGATAGCAGCAGCCCAGATAAAGATTTGCAACTCAAGGCTTCTCTAATAAGAGCTGGTGTCCTATCTCTGACCTCCTAGGTTGTCCCTTTTACCTATATTTGTTTTTCATATACAGAATGCTCGACAGGACAAGAAAGTAATGAATATTTTCTCTATTAACATACCATAAGATGATAAAAATAAATTTAATGAAAAATTCAGTATTTGCTAATCTTTGAAAGGGGTCAAACTGCTAATAAAAACAACATACCTTTTGATGACATTTATAGTAAAAAAATATTTGGATGTATAAGTCATGTTTATTTTCTTTTACAGTATAAAATCAGGATAAAACCCAATCCAGGCCTTTTGTGAAATGGTTAACTAAAAAAATTCCTTAAGGCATTTTTCTCCTTGATATTATGGCTGTGATAGTAATACTTGTTTGCAAATTCTTAGCAATTTTATGTAGAAATGTTCCAGCAGTTAATCACCCCTTACCTATAAAATGTATTAGAGAAATAATGTATACTACAATAGTATGAATAGCTGTGTCTCCAAACTTCGGTCATTAAAGAAAAGAAGAAAAACAGTTGATGCAATAAAGGGGGAATGAGTGCTAAGGAAATAGTTTCTTTCTAGTGAGACTTGGGAGGCTCGACAAGGTGTTGCTGAGTCAGGAGCATGGCTGGCAGCTCTGCAGGTGGGGTGCTGGGTGGCAGCTGAACGCGGGGACACGGGAGGGACAGAAGCCCAGGGCTGGGTTCTCCTCAGCTGCCAGTGCTGCTCCGGGAGCCCATCTCTTGGGAAACAGCAGCGCAGGGTGCAGGGAAGACAAGGGGTTTCTTTCCTTGAAGAAGCAAAAAATACATCGAAATCGTAGTGTATTGCCTTCAGTACTAAACCATCTGGAGAATCTCTCTCTTACATAAACTGTAGTCATTCCTGATATATGTGACTTTATACCTTGTCTCCATTTTTATAGTTTCCTCCTTGTCTTTAATGTACCCTTTTTTATTTTTTTTTCCTTCCCTCTTCTCTTGAAGTTTGTAATCTGCTCTGAGTTACAGGGAATTCTCTGGAAACACAAAATTCTCAACAGTATCAAGGAGATTACTCTAAAAAACATTGTTGTGAGCAAAGTAAATGATACGGTTTGCTGGAAATAGACTTTGAATTAAATTTTCTCTAGCATTTTCAGAAGATGTGAAAAAATGAAATTAAATTACTATTGTCAGCTCTTAAGGTTTTAAAATGTTGTTTAAAAATGTGCACAGTTCTAAAATTAGTTTTGGTATAGTTCAGTATATAACAGGGACAAAATGTGAAGTGACATGCTGCATAGAAACAGTGGGTGCAGACTTACATTTCTGTAACTACAATTAAATTCAAGTTTTGGTGTTCGCAGAAAGCAGCTCACCACATTCAAAATAGAAATATGCAAATGCTCTTAATAAGCATTATTATTGAATGAATTAAAACTTGGGCAAAGGAAATAATTTCTTGTATAAACGTGTTTTCTTCTAGGAATACCATGGTCTCTCAAGTTACTTGCCATCTTGAATATAAAATTTGAGACAACATTATCTGGTAAACCTCATCTTTACTTACTGTATATTACCCATTGAAGTCAGTGGCATAGGAACTTCAGTTGTTGAAGTTCTAACCTGGTTTACGGGGGTTTATTTTGTCTTACAACCTACTGTAAAGACTGTGGTATTGAGAATTAGAACTGCAGAACATCTGTTAAACTTTGCTGGAGTTCAAGATGTAGATATTTTTCAAAGTTTCATCCTGTCGAGTCTCAAGTGCCAGTTTGACAGTCCTGGATGTTGTTCTGGCAAACTGCATAGATAAGAATTTTTATTTCTTTTTTTTCTGCTATACTGTATTTGGTTAATTCCCTTTCTCACTATTCTGTTGTGATTAAGGCTCAGCAATTAAAATTCACAACCGTGCTTTTCTGTCTAAATAGTCTCAGGTTGAGCATGGACTAATACGTGGTGTGAGGTCTCTATCACATATGAAAAAAATTGATTACCAGATGACCAGTTGATAATCTTTCACAGCATGAACAGTCCAACGTAGGAGCTTTTAATTCTGAAATTAAAGTCTTATTAGGTAGAGGTTAAAATGAATACTGGCCACAAGGATGAAGGAGTTATTTGGGCTATAAAATGGACAAATATTGAGTATATTAGCAGTCCTGAAAAGTCTGCCATTGTTTTGTGTCATTGCTCTTTTACTGAGATGCTAAGTAAGAAAAATGCATAAAAAAGACTTATCTCTCATAAAGATTTTAAACATTTTTATGTTATTTCATATCTGCATGGAAATGTGTTTGGTTTTTCAGAAGCAGTGATCTAAACTGAAATACATGGAGTGTTGCTGGGCTGCCACTTTGGGCCTCTCAGACTGAGCACCCCATCACCCCATCTCTGGGCCTCAGCAAAGGGAGCCACTGACGTTTTGGAATTATCTGTCTTGTGAGGAAAAAAAAATGACTCAGGTTTTAGATTTCTTTTGTTGCTGATTTATATATATATATATATATATATATATATATATATATATATATATATATTTTTTTTATTGTGGGTTTGTTTTTTTTTTTTTCCTCCTGGAATTATTTTAGTGTTTTGCTTTCTATAGGTTATGCTTGTGATAAAATTTCCCTTTCACTGGAAAACACTGAAACAGGAACAACCAACACTCCGGTAATCGGGGCGCTCACTTGAGTGTGTGTGTGGGTGTCTTCAGCTTTATTCTCCAGCAGAAATCAAGCACCATAGCAACTCCCACTAGTCTTTCATCTCCATTGCAGAGGAGTCTTCTGATTTCTAGTGTCTTTATATTCCTGCATAATTTATGCAACTGTATTCAAACAAAACATATTGGAAAATTTTGCATCTGGCAGTATTTATGATTGTTCATGTTTAAACACTGATATCTGTATCTTTAGAGCATTAGTGGACAGTTTTCAAATTCAATCTACATGGAAATGTAATTTCATGGATCGCTGATTAGGGAGTCTCCCTGACAAAGCTGATAATTGTCCTGAAGAAGGTGATTTGATAATCAAGCTTTTACAGTCAACACAAGATCCTTATACATTGTCTTCCCTAGTCTTGAAAGCTCACTTCTGAGCCAATGATAGTAAAGATATGAGCAAATTGAAATCTCAGCTGTTTTATCCAGGATTACAAGATTTGACAAAATCAGTCATCCAGGGAAAATTTTAGAGTACTGCCATGGTGGAACTTTGGGAAAGGTTCTCCTACTGAAGAAGATTTGTGAGCTGATGATAGTTAAAAAATTATGTTTTGGGTAGTTGGAACATGAAATACCAATTTCCACGAACAATTATGAGACTGTGGGCTGACAACAACAAAATAATTATTGCTGCTTCACCTCTGCTGCAGTCCTGGAAAGCGTGGTAGGTATCTGGTGTCATCAAGGGAGACACAGGTGTCTGCAAAAGCTAAAGCTACTTCTGGAAGATGCGGTGGTTGTCTTGGTAACAGTATTCTCTCTCCCCACCTCTTTCATTCCCCATGTGAAGAGGCAAGGAGGCTTTCCAAAACTTCCTTGAGTGGCTTTTTCGTTTCACTACATCTCCTACCATGTATGAATAACTCATATTTTTTGAACATATTTTGCATTTTATCCTGTTTAGAGACGTAAAAAAGTGACTAGAAACAGACAGCATGATTCTTCTCTCTGCCTGCCTCTTAAAATTTAATTTTAAGTTTTCAGCAATCTGCAGTATCAGTGATGAATCTTCTTGATTCCACAAACACCATAAAACACCATCAAGACACCCAGGATGCTTATACCTCAGACATACAGATAATAATGAGTGCTCTAGGAATTCCTTGCAGTGAAAGATAATTCTCTAAGCAACCTCGTGCTCCGTGGAGCTGAGCATGGCTGGTGGATTGCCACGTCCCTTGGTGGTGTCAGGACCTACATCTAGGGACTCACATCTCTGCTAAAATGCCTCTTTATGCAGAACTGAATTTACTGAGCAGCCTTCCTTACCGACACAGCTTTTCACCTCTTACACAAGAGAGTGGCGGCAACCCGGGAACATCTCATGAATGATGTATCTCTCATGTATGAGTCATGCCCCGTTCTGGAGCTGTGCCGGTGGCCGCCAGATCCTTCGCTGGTAAAACAGGAGATGCGGGATTGCTTTGCTTTGCTTCCCAGAAAGTAAAACAAAGCATAACTACAGTGGCAGGCAATCCTGAAATACTGGAAAATTCATTCTGCTCTGATGCAGTATATTTGCTTCATCTCTATATTAACAAGATAAAGTATCTGGGAAAATTTCTGCCTGCTTTAAGCCATTTCATTCTGGCAGATTAGAAAGAAAAGGCTTTAATTGTAACGTGTAGGGGATCTTGATTCAAACCCTAGCAATCTTCAACCAAAACCTCTGTTCTGATTCCCAAAGATCCATAAAGATACATCTCTCTTAGAAGAACTGGTTATGGTGGCAGAACTGATATAAGCAGCTGTATTGTGCTGATCACAGCTTACAGATTGCACAGAAAGCCTCAAAATACTACAACGTGTATGCAATTAAATGGAATGTAAAATCCAAATTGATTTGTGCCTCCTTTCCTTATCACAACAGTCCATCAGAACATAGTAAATGCATTGGAATAATGGAAAATCCACTTGCACTTCTCTGTGCTATCTCTTTTAGATAATGTCTGAGAAATACCTAAGGAATGCTTTTACTGTCTGGTTGTTTGGTTGGCTTTATGCAAGCAATTTGCAGAGCTCTTTTCAGATATCCACCTACTAAACAGAACCTTTCTGGAAGTGAAGCTAAAAGGAAGAATGTAAAAAATACTTTTTTATCTAAGAGTTTTGAATGTTCTACATCTTAAGTCTGTAGAAAACAGGTGGTTTTTTTTCAGTCTTCTTCCCCCCGCCTTTTCCCTTAAGTTTTTTCAGCTCTCGAAAAACAGTGACATCCAGTGGCAGGTTGATTCATCACATGCCTGAAATTTTGGTGTGTAAACATTACATAATGTGATTTTTCCCTTATATTGAGACCTTAAAAGAATGTGGTTTTTCATAGTTTTAGGTTACCATGTTCATTCATTTACCATTGTTTGTTTCTAAGAGCCAACGAGATCACATATGCAAAATTACTATTGCTGCAACACGACCTCTACCCCTAGCACAACCAGGGTTCCTATCTGGATCAAATCACAAATAGGTATTAAACTATTGGGCCTTTTTGTTCTCTGTGGTTAGTTCACACAATCTAGTGGAACATCATTAGTTTTAGTAAAAGCATCTTAAGAAATAGAGTGCCAGTGTTGACAAACAGATTGCTGTGAGTTTTTATGCAGGTTACAGCATCTTTATGGAAGTCGGGAGTCTCATGAAGTGAATCAATTCTGTTAGAATTTTAGAATTGTTGGTGATTGTGTAAAACTCCAGACGCCATTTCTCGTTAGGAGGGCTGTATACTGAGGACCTGTAATACAATTTGATCTGCCAGATGCTGTCTACATTTCTCTGTACTTGGCCCATATCATTGTTGCCTCTAAGGTTTATTCTACCACCTTCATCTCATAGCACTTTGTGCTTCCAGTCTTTCATCCTTCCCTGTGATTCACTTCTCCCTCTTTAATTCATTTCACTGCCCTCTTCCCTTTCTTCCCCACTCTCATTGTTCTTTAACCTATGCATGCTTCTGTAATGAAATCGAGACAAGTACACAGAAATGTGAGCCAGCCTTCATTTGTGTTCTGCATCCTTTCCCCTTCATGTTTTTGTCTGTACCAAAGTAGGAGCTCCTAACCATTCTGCAGCAGTCTGATATAATCATTAATAATGATTTTTTTTTTACTTTATGAACTTATACTCATCACAGAGAAGTTAACCATACTTTAATGTGCAGAAATTTATTTCAGATACTTATGTGGAAGCACATCAGACCTGATTCATACATGCTCAGGGTATCCGTAAATTCAAAGAAATAAGCGAATACATGACTGCTTTATGGTCAAGTTGCTAGAATCTCAATAAATCAAAAATTAGTGAATTTGAAAACAATACAAATAATAAGTTGTTTAACACTCCTGTGGCCAGCAGTTAATTATGCTGTCTGCCACTGATGACACCAGGTCTGGTGAACAATGAAAGACAGCGGCGCTCAGGAAGAAGTGAAAGGCCATCTGCTTCAGAACATCCCTCAAACGCTTGTGAGTCAACAGAATTGAAATTTCTGCCCTCCTCCTTAGCACTGAGAAGAATATCTTGTGTGCTGAATATAAATTACCATTTCTTGCTGGCTTTGGATTTAGAGATACATGAGACAGAGACAAGTCTCACTGGCTTTGTGATCATTTACAGAATTATTCTCTGACTATAGCAGCTGTGACCCAAACCTGATCCCCACCTGCTCTCTCCCTCCCATACTACCTTGTCTCTCTCTCTCCATGTTGTACCTTTTACTCTGTCTGTATCCAATAATATGGATAGTTTATGCCTGAAGAGAAGCAGACTGATGTATTCGGGTAAAATACTGCTACTGTTTCCCTTTATTATTGATATTGTTGCTTGTTTGAAATTCGCCCAGGAGTTGTGCTGACTAAACACTGGGGAAGGTGTGCTGAGTATTAACTGATATTCCCAAGAGACCAGCACTTCATTCTCGATGGGATGTTTTTTTGAGGATGGACTTAGACCAAGTCCATCTGTTTATGACAGACTGTCCATCATGTTATGGCATCTGCCATGTAAAAAAAAAAATGTAGTGGATTGACCTAAAACAAAAGAAAGAAAGAAAACTCTCAGAAAAAAAAAAAAAAACACCCCGAAACTTATTTGATGGTAGCGTGTCAGAAGTAATTAAACTGAGTGGAAGTTAAAAAAAGCCACAACCAAACAGATAAACTTGTAGAGTTAATGTAGCTATTAAAATGAATGTGTTTATGCCTAGATGAACAGCTGTCCGAAAAATTGTTAGACTTATGAACGGCACATGAATTTAGCGACAGCTGGTAATTCTGTTAAGCATAGCAAACCTACAGGCAAAGGATATACAACAACAGTGTTTTAAAGGAAAGGTTAAAGAAACCCTGTTTCTATACAGAAAAGGTGTGTGTCCGTGGGTATGTGCGCGTACAAGTGGGTGAGGTGAGTGAGCGTGTCGGTCAGAGCACATTTTGCAGACATACTCACAAAGTCACTCAAGTGTTTTCAGAGCAGGGGGAGGGCTGAGGTAGGTAAGACATGGCACAGAACACTTCTCCTAATGAATGAACAAAAAGTAGACGAGAAGTAGGATGGTCTGCAGGAGATGTTCGCCTCCGGCGAGCTCCAGGCATATTAAGGCACTTAAGGCCACATAAGCTTAGGAAATAACATTACTTTGTTCTGTGGTCTTAGGAACTAACTTGGCTTCTTGCAAAACTTCCATAGCTTTTGATCTTTTTTTCTCCTCCTCATGTTCTTCTGCTAAAGTAGAAAAAGGGGCAGAATCAAAATGCATAAATGCATGGCTTTTATGTGAACTGCATCTCTAACGACTTCCCTTTGTACTTGTATAAATTTAAGCTACTCTGACCAAGTTGTTCTTATTAAATCTAGCCCTCTGAGTCTGTATAATGCCTGGAGTGAGTTCAAGAGGACTAACTTTCCAAATGTAAATGCAGTGTGGGGTTAATGCTTGCAGTGGAATAATTTAGAGAGTCCATGAAGTTGCTATCGTGCAGTCTTTGCTGTTGACTCCTTACTGGTCTGGTTCTTGGCAGACGAGGAGGGTAATGTCTGTGTGGCTGCAGACTTAAATCAGAGAGAGGGAAATCGTGCTTTAGGTCTGCCAGAAAAAGCTGTAAAAATACAGATGAATGTATTCATCCTTTAAGGGAAATTGAAGAGGTAGTTCAACTGGAGATGAAAATCATCTGATGAACTGACCAAAGTCTTTCTGATAGTTATTTAAGTTAGAAGTGGTGTCACTATAGCACACAGGGTTGTTGTAATATCAGGAACCATTGTGTTTAGCAGAGTTGCTAGGTACTGAAAGATAATGGTACTCACCGAATTAAATCACAAGTCTGTCTGCTTTGCCAGTCTACTTAAAGAAAAAGTTTGTGTGTGTTTGGTTTTTTTCTTTATTTTCCTCCAGATATTTGAAAAGGAGTTAAAGCTGCATGAGCGAATTGGTGTTGAAATTACAGATACTTTTGTCATGTAAATTTGAGTGTGTTATTTCCAGTAATTTATTTTCTGGCTTAGCTGTTCATGGTAAAACATCAGGTAAAACAGAAAACTCCACACTGTTAGCATTTTGTTACCTCATGGAAACAAAGCATGCTTACATTTTCACAGTAACTTTCTATCATCCCTTCTTTCAGACTTCAGTGACTCCATTTTTTATGAAAACAAGGTAAATCAATATATAGGAAGGTTATAGTCTGAGAAGATAGAAGCTGAAATATTGTAAGGTTTTATGATTCTTTTATTTAAATCAAAAGCCATCTGAAGGGAGAAAGACTTCTTTTTCTATTTCCAGTGAGTGCATGGAACTTGGATTATGTGTTTTGTGGAATATGGGACGGTGAGTGAAAAGGCTGAAGCGCAGGCAAGGCCTGTTCTTGCGTGGTGTCAGGGCACTGGTGGCTGACGTTTCCTGGCTGCTGTGGCGTTACTGTGATTCATCTCAACATATTAACATAACAGAACATGACTGATGTAACAGCATGTGACATATCAAAACAACACTGTCAGAGGCCAAGGAATTCCATTTTTAATACTGCTGCAAAGAGGCTAGTAATTTTTTTGCGAGTTTGTGTTCGCTCTCAGGCTTGCTACATTTTTGTCATTTTGATCTGAATCCAAGTGACCTTCTGAGATGTTATGAGCAGAGTCTTTATTTTAAAAGCCAGAAGGTCCAGGACAAGGCCTGGAAGCAAAATCAAGGTCTGAACATTAAACTTTTATAATGGACAAAGCAGAAAGCAAAAAAAACCCCAGTATTTAAATTATGTTGGTTGTGGTGGTGGTATGTGGTCTTATTTTTTTTTCTTTTGACCCCTAAATGTCTCTGTTTCGTATCAACACAGTTCAGAAGTCTGTTTTCAGGGATTTTGCTTATTATGAACATAGGAATATATCATAATCTTCAAATTATATTTTGGACCCACTAGCCATTGCTCCTTATAAAGGCAGAATTTCAGTGTCTACAGCCTTTTACCACTTGCCTTCTGGGTGCCATCCATGGTTGGAATTACAAATCCAATCAGCCACCTTTTCTGCAGGAGATCCCACCACAGACAAGAAGCCTGAGAGGCCAGAAAGAGTAACAGTAATTTTCTTCTATAGTTAGAGAAAAGAAGAGGTGAAGATGTCAGGAAACTTTGGGGATCTTTTCTGTTCAAAGATGAAGGTGAACCGGTGTGATTATTTTTTTTTTTTTCTAGTCTGTGTGTACTTTCTTAAGAAATACAAGTATTCCTTGGAGAATTTGTACAAAATTTCTTTAGTAACGAAATAGAAAGCTAAAGGAATTTAAGAAAATATAAGTAATAAAATATATCTGCTATTACTTCTATACTAGGCTATTAATTGTTTCTTACAGGCATATCTCTGAAGCACATTCTTGATTCTTAAGGAAACAGAATTTGCATTTCATTTTTAGAATTCATTTTAAAAACTAGATTTCTAATTCTTTTTCTGTCATTGTGAGAGAATCATTAGCAACTGCTGCAAGATTTATATTCATGGAAATGTCTACAGTAGATCATAGTCTGTAACTACTGAGGATGATGCAGGGAAAATAGAATGTGTGTTTAGACAAGATGAATCGTGTTTGTCTTTCCACTTAGTTTTCAAATATTTATGTATATTCTTGTAACATTACATTAGAGAATTTGCATGTTATCCACATGTCACATCACATTAACGATGATTTGACCTTAAACTATATTAAAACAGAAGTGTGAATGGCAGTAGGAATAGTTTACATATAACACTTTTTACTCATAAATACAATTAATAATTAGCTTTTTTTTTTTTTTTTCCTGGAAGGTTGTATTCATGTGTTCATATTTGTACATCACCGTATTTCATTGCAATATACACACATAAAATATAAATGAACTTCTGTGCCATATCAGCTAGGGAATCAGCCTAATCTAGTATTCCATTCAGTTATAAACAGTACCAGTGTTTTTAAGGAAAACTGCAAGAAATTAAGTGAATAATAAGAGCACCTATTAGCCAGACAGTAAATTTCTTCCTTGGATATGTTGCTGATTGATGATATCCTGTATAATCGTATACTGAATTTACAAATAAATTATTGGGGAAAAAATTATTCTTGGAAAACCCCTTGCTTTTGGAACTATAGATATTTTTGGTTTTGGTTGTTGTGCAGTGTTGTGTGATTTAGTGTTGCTGAGTTCTAGTTGGGGAAACAATTCCAGTGCTTCGTTCTGTACAATATAAAACAAAGAGCTCTTTTCACATTTAAAATACATTCCTTTTTAGGAAATGCCACAGAAATTTGTCCAGAAAGATAATTCAGATGGAGGAAGTAATTAAATTAGGGTGTGTGGGCAATACAAGTACAGAAAACAGTCATGATGAAAATCCAAGACCTCATATACTTTGAGTAAATTTTAACTAATCTCTGTTCTGAGCCATGTGCTGCGGGAACCCAGCCCCTGGGTCTGTGCCATAGGGGATCACCACAAGCACTGGATGGCACCTGCTTTGGATTCCCAGTTCTTGTGATTTTTTCATGCTGCCCACATGAGTGACAAAGGTGACAAAGGCAAAAAGCAATGTCCAAAGCTAAAATATTTGTGATGGAATGCATTGGAGAAAATAATGGCAGTAAAAATCTTTTCATCGCCTTCATTACAGCTTTACTGCTGAACTGAATGCTAGACAATCTGAGCCCACTATTTGGTGATCTCTGAGAATGGAAAAGAGGTTAAAACGGTCACTGTTTGTCCCCTCTGTTTTTTGTAGACTGAGACTTTTTTTTTTTTTTTTCTTTAAAAAAAAAGGTCAATTATTTCTTATTTGTCCCACCTGTATTTATTAATGAATAAGAGCTGTTACTGATTGTGGTACCAGTTTGTTCTCCTCGTTGTTGTGCCTCACGCAGCTCTCAAGTAGCAACACTCATTTATCTCACAGTGGTATAACTGATATTTAAAGGTCAATATTGGCTCAAAACATCCGTGGGTTTGAGTGCTTAAAAACAATGGAGCAATGTACACACACACACACAAGCAAAATCCCTGGTCAGCTGCTTTACGTCTAAATGATTACAGTTATCAAAAATGAAGATGTCTTTTGGGAGCTGGTATTTCCATTTTTCTATAGGCAGAAAACATTGCCATCTGAGGAACATTTGTAATCTGTTATTTCTTTCTGAAAATGGTGAATTGTTTTTGAGAAACTGTCTTACGTTTGATCACAATGAATGTGTCAAAAAGTTACATTATTTTTCTAGATAGACATTATTAATATAAGGCACGTTACGCTTATAAGAGAGAAAATATCTAAAACTAAAATGGTCAGTTAAAAGTATTCTTCAGTTTTAAAAAAAAATAATTATTTGATTTAAAATGTTTTAAATATAATAGCAGAGATTGCCAAAAGGCATAATAATTTAAGTAAATAGACATTATCGTACATCATAATTTATAGCAAAACTTTTACCAGTATATTTCACCAGTATATTCACCAGTGTAAGGCATATGGAAAGATGGGATTTGCCCTGTCCTGGCTGTCATGGTTATTAAGGTGGAGATTACTCCTTTCCATTATTTCTGTAGATATGTATATATCTATTTGCCTATTGTGTATTTCTGTATATGGAGCTATGCACCTACGTTTCAAATCCTAACCAGCAAGTTAAGTCACAAAAAAATTGAAATTATATTTTTGTTACTTCTTTCAATTGTAGGAAAATTATTTGCTTTTGCAGTTAGGAAGCTAAGCTTTATAATGAAACTTTAAATTCCTAACCCAATTCTCTCTATCAAGGAGCCAAAAGTGGAGAAAGCCCACAGAAATGTGTGTTTGTGTGTTTCTTCCCCTCCCTGTGTAGCTGCGTGTTGTCCCCTGAGTTGCTGCTGCATAAAGCCTGGAACCTTCTGATCAATAGCTAATTAATAAAATGCTGAGTATCAAGTGTCATTTATAGTGGCTTACATGCAGGAATTTCAAAGTTCTTAAAACGTTCCACGCTCACCACACCACAGAAAGAGGTTTGGCTTTCGTGGCTGATACAGATAAAGCGACATGTGTCCAAGGTCAAACAGATGTAACACCTCAGAAGGAAGGTGGCTTCTGCTCCATTTCCTTACCAATACAAATATTCAGCTGCTACCAAGAGAAGGAATATTTTCTGAGCTCTCCTCCTTTTAATAGAGTGATGTGAGATGATTTTTCACAAAAACCGTTTCTTATGCAATATGTGAAACAGAATTCATCAGTTTTCTTTGTAGCATTTGAGTGTATTCGTCATCCCTTATGTATTCCACAGCTGAAGTCAATTAGAACCTTCCACTGACATCACCTTGTAACATGACAGGGCTCATGACAAGAATTTCTTCATGTTTAGCCAAGAAAGGAAGGATTAAAGGTTTTTCAATCTCATATATTCCAGTAAATGCTTCATATCTTTGAAATGTAAATTCAGTCATTCCTTTTTTTTTTTTTCCTTTTTTTTTTGAGTTTTTTGCACCTTATTTGTCACAGGCATCTAGAGCAGGGCCTTCGCCATATGTGCAATCCAATTGCCTCAGTCTGCAAAATTTTAAGGGATTATGCTGTGTGTTCTGCTGGTTTGACATGTGTGCGCATCTCTCACCTGACAAACAGATCTGGGTGACCGTGAAACTTTCTCCTGGACACAGATTTTGGGGCTCCATGGGGCCTGGAGTTCTTGATATCATGCTTGACATGTGAAATATTTGCTAAGTGTGTTATTCTGGTACTGCCACAGGTGCTGATTTTCTTTGTTTTGTCAAACAGAAATTATCATTGTCATAAGGAGTTCAGAAATGGTCAGCCGTGGAAGCTGGGACACAAGCCTGACAATACCACAGTGAAGAAAAAAAGATTCAATTCCTGGTCTTAGATTGAACTTTCCCTTTCCATACAGACACATGCCTGACTCCACATGGTGAAGAACTCCTTTATCAGATTAAGGGATAAAACATGATTCGAGTAGGACAGCTGCTCAGCTGGTGTGAATTAGCATAGCTCAGTGGGATCGAACAGACATATGAAGGATTAAGAACAGCTCAGGACCTGGCCCAGCATCATTCTAAACATCATTTCTTAACATAAGCCTTAAAAACCTTTCTTTGACATAATGCCAGGGGAAAGACTAGGTAACAGCACAAGTCTGGCAAAACTTGCTGCCCATTAAGAAAATATCTTACCCTAAGGAATGAGCTTTATAAGCTTCTCCAAGCAGAATGATAAATAACACTGGGGAAGCTGCCTGTGCCAGGGACGAAAGTTGTGCATACTTGCATTTTATGGATTTGCATTTGTCTGGCAAAAGAAATGTTGTTTTTTTTTTTTGTTTTTCCCAATGAGTTTCACATTGGCAGGGTTGCCAACTGGTGTTTTAGACTTTACTGAGATGTTGTCTGATTTGTGTAACTGAGCTGGTCAGTAACTGTGAGCATGTGGCAGCTCAGTCTGCTTGAACTCTTATTCTTATTCCGTCCAGCATCTCATCTTGATACGTCTTGAAGCTTCAGTTCAGGACAGAACGTGGGCTTCCTGGGCCTAAGAGACTCAATATTCAAGTTGAAGTCCTTATTTCTCACATTCTTTCAGGTTTCAAAAAAACCCCTGAAAGTAGGCAGAGCTCAGGCAGTGCCAGGAATGTCTCCTGTATTTACTAGCTTTATTTACAAGCAACTCCTTCAGGCGGACACCAAGTGCCACTCCATTTTCACGTGCAGTGAGTCAAGCCACTTGCAAATAGTACAGTTTCTAACAAAAGGAATCCAT
Organism: Streptopelia decaocto; assembly: GCF_964273445.1. Lineage (NCBI taxonomy): Eukaryota > Metazoa > Chordata > Aves > Columbiformes > Columbidae > Streptopelia > Streptopelia decaocto. The sequence continues at coordinate 9,111,347 of NC_138665.1, forward strand.
GTTCTAGTGAAGTGTAGGCTTATCACTTTTTTTCTTTCTAAGAGCTTATAATTTTAAACTACCTTGTATGTAGTTGTATATTTTTGAAATACCATCACAAAGATTTGTCAGCATTTACTGATTTACAAAGATAAAGAAAGGAGAAGCATATTACCACACTCAAGTGTTACTTGCCATTTAGACAGCTTTAGTGCATGATAAAATATAAATTCTGGTGCTTCTGCCAAGAGTTCAAGATTAATTAATTAAAGATGTAGCACAAATAATGGCCATTACATATTATCTAATACTTTCACTATTATCTATATGGAAACAGACTAGAATGTTTGGGACTGGGGAAAGGCCCATTTTTGTGTTTCAGACTTCAGTAATACTGGAATTTTACATCAAACGCTGCATTATGTGTCATCTGGAGTCCAGCATCTTTATTCTGATATGCTTAGTTTAACTACCTTGATACAAAGTCTACAGAAATTCACACTATTTTCATTGATTCCAATGCCTTTGTTTCTAAGAGCCGTATTCTAAAAAGGAAGGTAGGTGGAACATGGCCTAATGATCACCTGAGATCATTTATTCAGTCTGAGTGATACCAAATTTTTGCAGTTAAATGGGATTGCTTATGGAATGAAAAATATGCAATGTGAAAGCTGCTTATGGAATGAAAAATATGCACTGTGAAAGCAATAGAGGATTTCCCTCTGCAAGTATATATTATATTTCTTTGTGTGTGTTTTGTTTTTTTTTTTTCATCCATTTATATTTTATTTAAATCTTCTTACCTAAGCTGTTGCTTTCTCTATGCTTACACATTTTAAACATTACCGCCGTCTAAGGATTGACCTCTGTTTTATGCAGGAGTAAAATCCTGTGTGTCATGCAGGTCAAAGGAGAATGTTCCCAGAATGTCATGGTTTTTCCCTTCTTAATTTTAATTTAAATTATGAAAGATCAACTTCTGTTTTATCTCTGCAGTAGGTGAAGCAAGTAAAGGGAACGGTTTCCTTTTTTGTGTCAGTTTTCCTCATGTAATTTGGGTTTGGTCGCTAATATGCAATTTGTTCTCTGTAATGATGTGATTGATGATTACGGTGTCTGCCTCCCTTACTTTGTTGGAGGATCAGAGTTCTCTACTTCAAAAAGACACACATGAGAATCAGGTGCTGTTATATTCACTATTTAGTAAAAATAGCCTCTTTTAGTAAAGGAATAACTTTGTTCCTCTGATTTCGGCAGTTTGGAAAATAATTTGCATTTAGCGTGACCGGAGGGCAGCGTGTTGGCTTCTAGTTCCTGTAGTATTAGTGATTTGAACTGCATTGTGGCAATATGACGGTAATTATTCATCAGGATAACTCTGAAAATTATTCTGATATGAAATTGCTCTTCAGTAATTTAGAAATTAGACACCATTGTGTGTTTATTTGTTGATTTTGTGTTTTTATTTGCATGTATGAAAGGAGAGGCATAGGTAAAACTGGGTGAAAATCTCTTTGATCGCTGTCTTTTTTTCTTTGAAATTATCTGATGAAAAAGCTGTTATTCCTATTTTTGAAATATCTTCTGGACATATCCATACTGACTAAACAGGGATTTGTGTAATTTTTCTCTAAGGTGTAAACAGCAGTTTGAGATCTAGCGTGTTTTGAGGTCAGGTACTTGTCTGGTGTTAATCGATACAGCTCAATGTACATCAGATGTGGATCTGGCCCATTTTCTCTCTTTGCAATTGGTGTTTGCATAGAAGACTCCTACATCACCTCAAATTGCAAGATTAGTTTAAATGATTTGGGCAGAAATGGGAGATCTGGTAGCAAGGGGTTTCAGCAATGTATTGGAAGTATAACATTTGTTTTACTGGAAAAAAGAGGCCAAGAACACTCCACTTTATTTAAGAAACCCAGCGTATGAACACTGCTATTATTTAATCAGTGGAAGTTGGAAACAGGTAAATGAATGAATGTCTGTCCAGTGTTAACCGGAGAGCAGGTTTTCAGGAGAGGGAAGATCTCTTCTGCTATTTCTTTCCATGGGAAAAAGAAGCCTTAACACATCTGGGATGTTGTCTTTCCTTTCTGAAACAAAAGGAAGCTTTTGTGTTATGTACACAATTCCCAAGCATCAAAGATTCTGCTTAGCTTTTTCTTTCAGGTATTTTGGAGACTAAAGCTAGTGCAGATAATAATGTGATAATTCTTGAAACTAAAGCAGATGATACCAGGATGATCCTCAACAGTGTCAACTTCTGAGGTTTAGGGATTTGTTTCTAGTTTGCTCTGCCTGTACGACTTAAGTTGTAACCACAGAATACCTTCAGAAAGTTTGCTTTGGGAAAGAAAAATGTATGCTGAAATAGCCTGGTGATTAATGTGGAGGAGTGGTGTGTGGGAGGAACTGGGCTATAAGTTTTGTTCAGTCTAATTTTAGATACTTAATTAAAGTCTCCTGAATTTAAAGCTGATGTCTTAAAGATAAACATGTCAAAAATGAGAGGATCTTTTCTTTCTCCAGTACGAGCTCTTGTGAACTGTTTTGACTGTAAGGAAACAACAATTTGGTAAAATTTCATTTAGCGTAGATAGGACTATGGGCTGTCTGTTGTTTCCATTAAAACCACAGATCGTTTTATATTCTTATTCAGTCACCAGGCTTTCTTTGCATTTTTAGGAATTATGTGATTACTAATTGGAATGAAGAAGATAAATAATATTTGCTACACAGTCTTATTTAATGTTTCTTAGGAAATTTTAAGTAAGTTTAAAGATTTCAGGCCTTTGCTCCTCAAAGTACGTACCCATATGATTCTGCTCTGTTGAATTCACTGTGGTCCAGTTATGTACGCAAACTGATACCATATTTTGACTTCTCTTCCTAAGCCTGTCCCAGAAGCCTGAGTTGGCATAGCCCAGAGCTTTAGAGTATATTTTTGCAGGTTGTATAGACAATTGGATAAACACACTCTAAAGATAAATATATGCAAGTATTATCTCACATGTTTTAAAATATACTGTGGGCTATGAAAGAACTTGCAACATAGGTTTTGCTTCTTATGCACAGTTCCCATCAGTAACATTTTAAAATATTGGGACTTTCTGTAACACAACCAGTTCATGGTTTCTTAAGACCATGCAGAACTTTATTTGACAACAAAAATTCTGTATTTAGATGAAGGTCATTAATGTGGTATAAACATTCGGTGTATAGTCTCAGAGATGGAAAAGGGAATATGGTTGTCTGATAAGAAACATTCTGTGCACATGATACAGAAATGGACGCAAAGCTCAGTGGTCAGGATCTAGTAGATAAAGTTCCTTTTTGCCTACCATTTCTAACATTTTTTTCATTGATAACTGATGGTGTAATTTGAAAAGTCACTTAAGAATCTGTTACTACTAGCAGGTATATAATTTAACAGACTAGAAGGCGTATTTAAAGAGACAGTTTTATTAGCTGTTATTCTGTCTTTACACCTCAGCATTGGTTCTGCCTTATACTCTTCATTAATCAAATTTTCTGATACTTGTGTCGTTTGCAATGGAAGGTGACAGATAGATGCCCATCCAGGAGCTTGATTCTGGTTATGGCAGGCAAGTGAGTTCCCTGAGTTCAATGGTAAAGACACAGGGTGTTCCTTGAAGAAAGATTCCATGTACCCTAGCTAGTTATGCCAAAGGAAGGCCCTTATCTGACCAAAAAAATCACTCTTAAGTACAGTGGTGACAAAGGGAAAACTCACCACCTCAATTTTGCAACATCTGTTGATGAATTCAGTCCTTCCTGGGAAGTGCCCTGCACGAGAAATTAGGCATCTTGTTAACATCACTCTGAATAGAGCAAGGGATTAAAGATGAAGAGAACAAGAATATAGTTGCCAGGAGTGAAGAGATCCTCCCTGTGTTTGTGCCGTATCGCAAAAAGGCAGTGATTAATCTGCTTTTACAGCTTTTCCCAGATGTCCAGTGCATGCTGCGGGGTTATGCATTCAAGAATATGATGAGATGCTAATGAGTTTATGGCTTTTGGGAAACAAAGTAAAAATGTTTCTAGATGCCAGGAACATCTATCATTTACAATCTACCAGAAAACAGTGGAATTGCCCCGTCCCATTTGCAGTGCTAATTTACTGTAGGTTTCCTAGAGAGAAGAGCTATCATTAGATGACATACAATTTCTGCAATTAGCTGGTTAAGCAGCATTTCTTTTTTAAAGTAGCATAAAAATGACATGTTCAGGAACAGCACATGAGATTTGCTTCTAAGTGGCTACTCCAGGGAATAGGATTTGTCCTACAACATAAAGGTCAATGATAATTGAAGAATGTCAATAATGGCCAGAGCCACTACAAAAATTCATATAAATCTGTTAGACCATTTTATATATTCTTTCTTCAGTAATATCACAGGAGGTGATAGTCCCATAAGTCAGATTCTGTAAGTAGGAAAGTGCTCGACCTATCCTTCAAATACTTGGCTTGTAGAAAGAAACATGTTAAATTACTACATCTCTCCTGTAGCATATTTCTTTTTAATTAGTATTTCTAATGCGTGGAGTCAGGTGGCAACCAAAAACCTATCACAATGCATTATTTGTGATCTAAGGAACAGTGCAAATGAACAATATGTTGATATATGGCCTTAGGACGGTATGTTTTGATACATATAAACTTTGCTAACCAGCATATCTGTAACTGTTCACTGGGTGGAGGTGTGATGGGAAGAATGAAAAAGTGAAGGACACAAAAGAATGAGAGTTTCTTCCTGGTATGCAGGGGAAAGCCTGAACAGTTGTCTTGAATCCAAAGAAAGAAAAGGCATCTGGGATGTGGAAGCCCAGAAGGTGGGATCCATTTATATTCTGAAAAGTGTGTCTTCCGTGTGCAAAAAAAATGATGAAAACAAATGGATTTTGTCCCTCCTGCTGGAAGTGTCTTGTCTGTCTAATGAGGCAGCATCTATTGTGTTTCATTGCATCAAATCTGGCTTCAAAAATACACACACAATTGCAAACGTAGTATTGCAAAGCATATTTCTAATACTAAAGGTTTAGTGATTTTTTTCTAAAATGAATGAGAAATTTTCAGTGTTCCTCTAGATAAAAACTCAACTGAGAATAAAATATTCAATTTCTCAGTTTTAAATGCAGCAATTATTTACAACAGTACTCATAGTTGGTTGTGTTTTATGGCTTTCCTCTAGAAACTACTTTTCTTTCTTTCATATTTCTTGGAGATATGATGAACTCATTTCTCCATTCTTTTAAAAAAATAACTACAAAAAGTGCTTTTTCCAAGAGAAGACATTTTCTAGGATTAGAGCAGGATAGAGCAGGCTTTGGTGGCCTGGGAGACTGTAGGTTTCCGTGGAGAAGGTAGAAGTGGTGAGGAGAACAGACTTAAACTGCCAGATGTTTTTCCTCAAGTCATGTAGACACATGCCTTGTTTTGGTTTAGTATTGAAAGTCAAATGCAGAGCCTTTTTGTTTCTGCTTTACTGCATTTGTTTTACTGTCTACATACATATTTCAATGTGTCTACTCATTTCTGTATCACATTGTAACGTATACAAATTTATATGTCAGTGCTATGCATGTGGTATCTTCTGAAAATAGATATTTCTGTTTAGTTTCATTTACAAAACATAATACTGTCTTGCATCCAATTTTCTTCTCTGTTTTGCTTTTCAAAAATTAACGTACAAATATATCGATTGACATTTTTATTAATTATAGGTGGGCTGAGTAGATTCAGAAACATTAGGTACAAGCTGCCAGTATAGTTGTTTTCTTTTCCAAGAAGCTGTTCACCCAATCTAATAAGAATTGTTTGTAAATACTGTGGAGATTTGGCTCTACTGACTACCAGCTTTGGTGTTATCCTCCTAAAGTACCTTGGGAATGACATTATGCCAGTACCGGTTCTTAAACCTGGAGGCATTCGTGATGGAGCGCTACCAATTGATTTCCATTGTGGCTTTGGGTGGTATTAAAGCACAGCATAGCAGAGGTACAAATGAATTAGCGTAGGATTCAAATGCTTTTGTTTTGTTCTGTTTTTCTTAAAAAGCCAGTCATCACTTCAGGTTTAGAGCAACCATTGGCTCAATCCTTAAATGCACAATTCATCCAAGAGCACTTGTCCCGTTGATAAATTAACTGATGGGCGTCAAGTTCGCTGATGGTATTAGAAGCTGCGCAACACGACATAGCGCAAGATTGGAGCTGATGTAAAAGGATACTGCTGCAGTGGAAATAGTAACTCAAAGGAGAAGAAAATTATTGTCTCTGTAGTGAAAGTACAGCAAAAGAAAATGTAATTAGCTTGTATTACACCATTTGGAAATCAGTCTTTAGCTGTTCCATAAGGGAAGGATGTAAAGCTGTGTCAGTGTGGTGCTGTGCAGAAATAACTGAGCTGGAGCTGAACGAGGCAGCGCCTGTACCTGCAGTGGCACAGGCTTAAGGATCAAAGCGGAATGCTACTGCGGCATTGTGAGGGTTTTTTTTACCTTGATAAGAGACCAGCTGAAAAATAGCTCAGATATTTCTTTATTTCTGAGCTGTGCTTCTGAAGCTACATAGGGTTTGATATTCAAGTACAAAATCTTTCAGCGATGCATGTCCATATACCTGTTTTGTATCAGATGTTACGATTGTGAGCACAAATCAGACTTGTGTTTGTACAGGTAACACATTTCAGTCTGGAATTTCTGTAACAAAAACATGTATAAATGGCCTCTGGCATCTGTATGTGGTTGTGCTGCATACACCGAGTAATTTTGGCACTTGTGCAGGTGTTGTACTTTCTGCAGAAGTGCAAGTGAGTTGAATCGCTACTTAGAAGTGTTGGACTCCCTCCACGTACACAACTAAGCTGTATAAAGTTTGCTTGATAGATGCATTCAACACTTGCCACTTGGGTCCGTGCTGCTATGTTGGGTTCATGCCAGTTCAGACATCTACATCAGGCTCTGCTTCGTTGTACAGAACATCTTGTTAGGGATTACCATGCACATCAGTTAGACGCAGCGCTAAAAGAAGTTGCATCAAAGGAATTCTGCAATTTATCTGCACAAGGGCAGCAAATACATCCAGGTGTTTTGTATCTATAATAGTTTGAGTACATGCAGAGGGATCCATCAGTGTGTCGGACATTTAGAAACGTGTGGTAACAGTGGAAATCTTGTCCTTGTGGTAGCTTTATTTAGTCAAATAATTCATGTACCAATACAAAGTATTTACGTGATGTATTTTCATTCAGGTGTGCCGTAAGGTTTCACAGGTAATTTACAACTATTAATAAAAAAGCCTAGGGAGGTTGTGGAGTCTCCTTCTCTGGAAACATCCAAAACCCACCTGGATGCCTTCCTGTGTAGCCTTTTCTGGGTGTTCCTGCTCCAGCGGGGGGATTGCACTGGATGAGCTTTTGAGGTCCCTTCCAATCCCTGACATTCTGTGTAAAAGGCTTAGGTGCAGATCTGACCTTTTCCAATAAGAAGTAAAGATTTTTTGATCCAACTGTGTGTATTTTTCATGGTACTGGAAAGATTACTCAGTTTGTAATAAAAAAAAAAATTCCATCCTGCTCATCTGAAATGGAAAAACTGATTTTTAAGCCAGGACTGAAAATAATCGTATGTGTATGAATGTCAGGAGTATTCAATTTACCAGGTATTATATTGGGCAATGGATAAGGCAAGAAGAATATTGAATGTAAAATTTAGAATCTGTTGTCACATTTAAAATGGGTTTGACAAAATAACTGAAATACGAAAATATTGAGGTTGTACAAGTCGGCAACAAAAGTCCTACAAAACAAACAAACAAACCAAAAAAGCCAAAAGCAAACAAACAAGAAGCCAATGCCCTCAAAGACCCAAAGCAGTAGACATGGCAGAATCCCAAGAGAAAAGAGCTGCACTAATTCAGTCTTCCTTGGTTTTATTGTTCACACAAGTACTATTTTCTGAAGGTCTCCCTCAGTAGGTATTTGTCAGAAGTCAGCACAAGAAAGCCTTTTTTTTTCCTCACTTGGTTTGGAGTCTGAAATACAAGAGACTGAGGTCATCAAAGGTACCAAAAATGTCAGAAAAAGAGATTCATGGTGAAAGTTCTTGTATTCCTCTTACCGCTAGAGTGGGAGTGAAACTATCATGGAATATAATCCAGAGAAAGCTGTGCTGGACTGGTTCATTTTGGCAGCGACATCTGGAATGATTCCAGAGCAGCTCATCTTTTATTCAAAGAAAATGTGAAAAGGGATTTGACTTGGCCTAGTGTCTCATCTATAGAACAATGAAAGCAAGAAAAGTAAATAAAAATAAATGCAACAATCAAGGCATGTCAGAACACTAAACCACGCTGAAAAAGCTGCCTAAAATTGACAAACAGAAAGGAAGATGAAATAATAGAAAAAATAGTGGAAAAGATAAAGTAGAATAAGTGAAATAAAAACAAGTAGGGAATTACATGTCAGAAAAACAAGTGCAATGGAAAAAGAAAATGGAAGAAACAATGTGGAGAGAGCAAATAAAGCAGAACAATATTGAAAATCAATTTGAAGGTGAAAAATATATTATTTGTTGGGAGTTTGTTTCCCTTGAAAGAATTTAAAACATTAAATTATCTATTGTTTGAAGTGTAAACTGAAATTGTTTTATTCAGCAATGTATTGATTATTTTTGCCTAGACAGTAAGGAAAACACAAAGATAATTCTACCACTTAATAACTAATCACAATTAAAACTGAGTTGGTTAGAATATCCAGTGAATCCAGCCTGATTTTAATGAAGTTTATGCCTTTGAAACAATGAAAATTAAACATTAAAAACAGAGTTGCATATTATATTTTATACTTTTATCATAATGCAAGCCATTAGTCTCCTTCTAGTTTGTTATTAAAGTAGTGCAAATGAGATGAAAATTAATGAATGAACTAAGAAATGAGCAAAATATGAAGATCCACTTGGGCATCATAAATGTGAAATCTTGTCATCCGAATTCCAGACTTTTAACCTCTGTCTTTCGCTGCTTAATTGCTCTCTGTGGTCCCTCTCTTCTAATAAAGTTCAGCTTTGCTGGCTGCAGCAGTAGATGCAGCTTTGCATGGCCTAGGAACACTTGTCTTTGGTGCCAGGAGAGCCCTTGGCCAGGGGAGCACAACACTAAGCACAGGTAATTTAGCCTGGGGCTGGGTGGATTTTGCAGCTTGTGCTGAGTTCCCAGTATCCCGGCCAGGCTCCGGGTCACTGGGACGTGGTACAGGGCCACTCAGCTGGCACTGGTTGCTCCAGAACCCAACCTGGAGCTCGCTGCTTGGAGCAAAATTTGGGAAATTACAACAACTGTGAAGCAGAAGGTAAGTCAGTCTGTTATCATGGGTTTTCAGTGCTCTGCTATTCTAACCTGAGAATTCTAAAATAGTGTATTCCAGCTGACTAAAACAGTGTGTTGCAATGCCAGCTCATTTGGAAAAGGCTGTTCTTTGTCTCTGCAAACACCTGCTCTTGAATGGGTCCAACAGGCATAAACTCTTCATCAGAACTTTAAGCTAATTTAGACTTGCAGGGAAAGCATCAGTGAAAAATAAGTTGGCCCAAATCACAGAAATGGAAACTCATCCTGGAACAGTAGAAGTGTAGGATCAGAAAATGTTTGCGTAGGGCTTGGAACTAAAGCATGTTTGTTTAAAAATCATCAGTTCTGAAAAATTTGAGATTGGATCTAAGGAATTTGCCTGTACTGGGCAGCAAATTTGTGGGAAGATAAATAAGTTTCTGATGGGGCTGGAGTTACTGCTTGTGAAAGCCAGAACATGAGAGTGAAATGAATGAGGCTTTTTTGGTATTATTTCTTAACATGCTCCACTACAGATGTTTTCACAGTTGAAGGGTATGTTACATCCCATGCCTATGTTATCTTTTTGTAAATAATTTTGTAAATTATGCTGATAGTTGTAATTAGGGATTTGAGCATTCTTGATATTTCAAGCAGTTCTGTAACTTCAGTAGGTCATTGTGTAACTGAGCTGAAATATAAATACAGCTGAATCTGCCTTTTCACAGATGTTAGAAATACTTGTGCAATTGTGCAGATGCTGTTGTCTCTTAAATTTCCCACCAAAGTCTGTAGGAATGATGCATGCGTATATAAGCTACAGCTTCCCTTTATTCTGGATCAAACACTTGTCACAGGCTGTGAAAACGATGCTGTGCTTTCGGGGAGGTGGAGAGAAGCCCTGATTGAGGATCTCATGACTTCAGCGTGAGCTCCCGTCACATCCAGAGTCACTGGTTTCTGTGCCGTGCCGCAGCACAGCGCTCCCTCAGGTACACTAACACAGCTCTTCATGGAGTCATGGTGTGAGTTGGACCGGCAAACTCAGCTGGGTTAAGCCAAAACAAAACACTTGCAAAACAGGTGGAATGGGAGAACTTAAAACTGGTTTTGCTTCTGAAATCCCTATAGTTTCAGCTATACTTTGAGCTTGAGTGTCCTTCATGTTCGTCTTGGGCTTAGTAGTTCTTTGAGCTCTGGGATGGCATCCATCATCATTCTTTCTGACATTCTTCACCCGTGTCTTCACCTGGTAGCCCATGCATGCCCTCCTGTGTTTTTCGTAGCATCTAGATAGTGTAGTTTCACCACGTAAACATCACACTGTTGTCTTTTATATCCCATTACTGCTGAAGTGATGTTTCTAATGTTAAGAATGGTAATTTAGTCATGATAAATAACTGCTTTTGTGGAGAATATGGTAGTGAAAGCAATTAACATGTAGACTTAGCAATTACTTTTCTAACCACTAAACACTCTGTGGAAAAAGTATTGGTATATACAGAAAAGGAAAAAAATGCAACTATCTTCAAGTCATGTTTCCGTTTCTTAGCACTAGAGAATATCTTTTGAATGTCAGGTAGTTGTCTTCAGAAAATGCAAGATTCTTCTGTGCTTCATTTCACCATCTGCTCTTTTGAATGTGGTCGCTTTCTTCTTGAGTACAGGCAATGTTTCTGCTTTTAAGCTTGGTTTGGACCATAAGACCTCAAATATCACACCCATAGCCATATTGTATTTAAAAATTATTATCAGAGTTTGGAGGAATCCATAAGACTCATTCACAGTTCAGCTGTCTGCCAGCTGTCTCTTTTTTTGTTCTAAACCTGTTCTTTGAATAGTGACAGCCATATAGAACTCTCATCCAAAGGTAGCCACTGAGGCACAAGTCTTAAAAATTGGGCAACAACCCAGGAACAGTTTATGAAGTCACATACTGGTACATAAGTATAAGAGACGTGCAGTATGTCACGCCTGAGATCTGTAGGTTGGACTCCACTAAATTAAAGTAAAAATCAAAAAGCTGCTGAAACTATATTCTGGTCTCTTTGATCCTGTTCCACAATTCAAATTAGACTAATGGTTTGTCTAAGTTCTGCGGAATATTCAATATAGGCATTTATAGGCTGCACAGGCAATGCGAACAATAAACAACTTCATTAATAATTACATTAAAAACATTCCCATGTAAGCAGCTTCTTCCCCATCCACACTCACTCTGATTATCAGGAACAATGCAGCGTTCAATTTGCTAGACAAAAATAACTGCTTATTATGGGGGGAACAAGATACAGATTGCATTAGGATGGCATTTCATCTTATCTGTTAGAGCTTGTGGGATTATTCTTTCCTTCTCCCATTTCAAAAGGAATTCATTATGCTGTGATGTACAGCAGGAGTACAGCTCCCTTTATAAAATTATTAAGCTGCTTTACAATTAAAATTGCCGTCTTTTGTCCTGTTACTGTTGTTTATAAATGAGAAGAAAAACTGAATGCCAAGTAGAATTATTGTAAAGTACATGCTTATTATCCAGGAGTGTATTTTCCATCTTCTTAGGAAGTACTGATGTTACTTTAGTGTGTATTATTAATCACATATTTTATTTATCTCAGAGTAGTAGAAGCCTCCAATTGGGACTGGGAGTCCTACTGTGTGACTGCTGCACACACATGTAATAATAAAAGAAGAAAAGGGATCCTGCCTCAATCTGTACAGGAGGTTACTACCAGCACCATTAACAGTCTCCTTTCTACAGGCCTCGTGGGGCAACAGCTTCATTTGGATTTTGTTAACAACCTTTCTTCACTGTCACAAAGTCCACATGGAGCAATTGCTGCATTCAATTAAATCGTGATTACTGAATGGCAATGAATTTTGTTAAAAAAAGAATTGTGAGAATTGTGTTGCCTTGTGGCAATTTGTTTGCAGCCTCCTTTGTAGGCGGTGTTGCTCTTGGGGTGGTTCGTGACGGCATCGTAACCCAGCACACAAAGCAGAGCTGAGTTTATTGGGTTGTATTGAGGAGATCTGAGAGGGAAGTTCAGTGACTGCTTTCTGTCTCACAAAGCTTTCCTAAGTGGGTCTCTACTAGTTTTCAGAGTTTACACCTGGAACCGCTGAAAGCACTAGGAAGGAGACATTGATAAGATAGTTCTAATATGTTGATGGTAGTTATTGCTCTTGTTTTTATTCATCTGACTCAGAATTTATCTGACAGCACTGTGCATCCTCCTGCTTGGGACATGCCAGCGAGCTGGCTGAGGCTGAATCCGAGTGAACCTGAGATGATATCGGCAGTTACAAAGCATCAGCAGGGTTACATTGGTACTGTTCTTTTTTTTTCTTCAGGATAGAGCAGTAGTAATGAAAATAACAGTTATCTCTTGTAAAACTCCGACTATATAATGAAAAAAATGGCAGTTGGTAATTACCTAAAAAGTTTCTAGTCTGAAAACCTCTGGATTACTTGACAGACTACGTGTCAAGGTTTAATAAATGGCATGTAAAGGAAAAGGAGTGCAGATCACTCCATCAGAATGGGGAGATATAGCCTAGAAACTTCTGGTTTTAAAATGGACTTCAGAGAATCATTGTCAATACTAATTAAACATGATGTGATAGCAAGATCCATTAATTTCATAAGGAATATCAGCAAAGACCAAGGTGTGCCAAGTGAGAAGCTGAAGACTGGCCCCAGTTCAGTTATTCATTCCTGTCTTCCATTCAATGCTAAATTTTGGCTGTTGGCAAGAGATGCTACATTTTAATTCAGCATTAATTAAGAGAGGACATTGAGCTGATTAAAACGACTTTATATTCTGATGACCCTTTGTTAAACAAACAGAACTCTGGAGGTCTAAGATGGGAAAACTTCAAAGGTTGATAACATCTTATGTTAACCAACTTTTCAATGAAGAGGTTATTTTTCTTGGTTTTATAAAAGGAGTGTATAGTAAAACCAGTAAATGCATGCAGTCTTTACTAGTAACATGGCACATTGATATAAAGAGTAAATACATCATCATGTTTGGAAATGTGCTTCATTAATCTTAACAAACTTAAAAGTGATGAAGGATAAAATCTGTCACGCCTCTTTAAGATGAATTTTATCTGCATGTGAATATTATTGACTGCTACACTTGAGCACAGAAGTTGTCTCTGGAGGAAACAGAAACATCAAGGACAATACCTATATAATGTTTATATACTATTGTGTCAATGTGTCTGACTTATAATCAGACAAAGACCATTTCTAGGAACAAAAGTGTGGTTAGTTTCTACCCTCATTAATCCTCAGCCTCTCTAATGAGATATCCAACATAGGTTTAAACTGTTTGTTTTTCTGATACAGATTTTTATTTCCTTAGGGCTAGACTGAATTCAGTCTACTCACATTCCCAGGTAAGTGATTTGCTGCTAGACTGCAATGATTTTAAATCAGATTTATAGTGAGAAGTATTTTCAGTTTTAGTCTAGAAGAGGAAATCCTTATACTTTCCATGATTCTGTCTTTTCATTCAATTTTAAAAAATAAATAGAATTCTAAAATGATGTTAGCATAAGCGCATCATTGCTTTGTTGGAACATTATTGTCTGTGTTGAAGAGTTGATACCACCGGCGTCTTGATTTACTCTGCAGAAATGATATGCTTTTATTGACTTGTTCATTCAGCATTTCATGTTGCTGTGTGCAACATTCACTTTTTGGTTCTGTTTGTTTTTGTTGGGAATGTTTGGTACAAAGACAGACAAATATTTGTTTATAAAGTGGAAATATAGTTTAACAGAGGAATTACTCTGGATTAGACACTAAGTCGTTACCAACAGCTGTTAATTTCTTATCTAGTAAGTATTTTTTTGTTTTATTTCCTACCATCTGATACTGTTCTTTGTTCCATCATTAAACAGATAACTTACATTAAGAGATAAATGGCCAACCTGTAACAAATAAATCACATTCTTGCATGCAGATGTATATTACACACCAGATGTACATGTATTTTTGTGTTATTATAATCTTGAAAAATTATTTTCGTAGCTCTGCTATTATGCTTTTTGTTTCATCATTAATGAGAAATTTCATTTAAAATGGTAAGAATACTGAAAGTTAAAAATTCTCATTGAACACTGTATCCTACACCAGTTAGTGGTTTTTAACATTAAAATGACTTCAGGTGGCTGTGATAGGCTTTTGGCAGGATACTGGTCTGTATGATCTGTATTTCTGAGTAATTATAATATTTATAATAAATCATAATATTTTAGTTTTCATTTGAGGTGTAAGATCATCATATCCTGTAGAAATTGTGCATTTTCCCCAGTGTTTTTTGTGTGTGGGTTTTGTGGGGTTTTTTTGAGAGTGCTAGAAGGTGGGCAGCTTTTTGCTGCGAACGTATTAGTTTTTCTGTTAAAATATAGCTTACACTGTGACTCGTAAAGACATGATTGTGTACACATCCTGTACCATTCATTACCTGAGGAATTATGTAAGCTGATATCTGGGGTTTTGACCAAAGCAAACAAAAGTGTTATGACAATGATCTGTTAAGGATTAGAATTTTTAGACCCGATGAGAAGGAGGACTGGCAGGTTTGTGAGAAGGGCCATAGAGTCCATGGCAGGTGGGGGTGTTGGCGCACAGCAGGATCTGAACAAACGCAGGAGCTGACTTTGGAGGATGTACAGTGCAATACTGAAATGTGGCCCCAGAAACTGTTTCTGCGTAACCACATGGGCTACATCACTTTGTATGCATTCCCAAATGCAACTTCCCTGCCACCTCTCTATTTCTCATCAGAAAAGAAACTTGCTAGAGTGTTATTAAGCACGTTTCCCCCCCCCCCCCCCGCATCTTAATATTCCGTTGTTAATTCTTGCTCTTTGGAAGATCCGTGGTTACCTAGTTTTGCTGAGGAATGGATTTTCAGTTGTTTCATTTCTAACAATGCTACGTCAAGGCTGCAGAGTAAAAAGGAAATGGCAAGGATTTCACAAACTCTTACGATTGTTTGTGACTTCTAAGACAAAGTCTTGTCATGAGATGCAAAAGGAGAAAATGTCACTTGCATGGTAATTCTAGTGAAATGTGGGCTTTTAGTATTTTTAGCTTATAATTGGCAGAACAGAAGCACTTAAAAGATTATTATATTATCTTCTTGTCAATATTTGATTTTCAGAATTTGGTTCTGGAGCGTCAGTATTTTAATTTTCTGCAGAGTCTAATCAGAGTCTCTTTTCCTTTCGCCACAGATCCTAAGCCTTACATGCACACAGCTTCTTATGCTCCTGGACGTAACACAACTGGTGCAAACAGATACACACAGTGAAAAAAAGGAGCCAGTACAAGGTTTTTTTCTGATTTCTATTTCTACCTGCAATTTGGGGCAAGAGACAGACATAGGCTCAGTATGCATCATGTAATAGATTAACTTGTCAAGACAGATCCCTGTAAGACCCTCATGTTTATGGTGGCATCCTTCTGACAGACAGCAGAGGCAGGACAAACACAGTTTTTCTCTGAAGCAGAGCTGCAGGGTGGAAAAGAGTGCACTTGCAAACAACCAAGACGAAGGCAAAGTAGAATCAGAATAATTAAGGAATGTTTAGGACTGTCATTCTGTTTATAGCTTGGCAGACTGATGTTGTATCTTACATGTCTCAAATGCAGCTTTCACCTTTGGTCCCATTCAGCTGGGATGTTTCTCAGAGAAAAGAGATTAGCAGTGACACTTCTATTGCTTGCGAAGGGTATTTCACACCAGTGCAGGGTCTGCTGGCATGGAAATGTGCAAATCAGATAGCAGCAGTATCTTGGTAATACCTTTTCTTGAGAGGAAAAGAAAAAAAAAAATCCACGTTTGCCAAAAAACTATACTTTTTTCAGGAATATTTTGTGCTTAAGATGTGTTGTGGGCTCTGTAGCAGCAAAGTCACCCCAAGTGCTGTTGAAGGGTAAGATTTTTTTTTAAGATAAAGTCATACAGTTAAATGCAGAGATCCAGTCAGAGGACCAGAAGGGGTTGGTAGTTGAAGTGTGAATCATTGAAATACCTGAAAACCTGTTGTTCTAATCTGAATATGAGACAAACATAAGTAAATCCCATTATGGATGAGTGAGTTTTATATTCTATGTAGTTTCATAACTCCTTATAGGCTAGGGAGTCTTCTAGCCCTTCTTGAACACATTTGACTGATGAGTATACTACCTTTCTCCCCAAGCTTATTTTTAGGTTTTTCTAAGAGAAGATGCGTAGGAAAGGCCATCATCTGGAAAGGAAAATTCCATGATTGTACCATGGAAGAATTATGGCCTCCTCAATTCTTTGGCACAGAGATATTACTACTGAGAATCATGTACCTTCCTAAGCTCAGCAATGTAATTTTCAGATTATAATTTGGGAAATAGAAGGAAAATGTGAATTAAGCCTAAGCACAGGAGCCAGGAGACATTATGAACACTGTAGCTATTAATTCTCTACACAGAAGAATAAATAAGACAGAGACTTTAATTACCTCTCTTAGGGGTGCATTTGACATTCCCCCTCTGCCACAGCGTGATGTTGCTTGTTTTCTGGGCCGGCGTCAGACCACCTCTGCTTTCAGCAATGCAATTTCCAGTGATGCTGGCTGAGAACAGCTGAGGATACCACTTTAAAGCCACACTGTGGCTTTAAAATTAGTGTTGTCTTATTTGTCTTTTCAAGTTCATTTATGTCAGTTGCCACCGGAGCCAGAGTGCAATCTCTTTTTAATCATTTCTTCATTCCCCCTTGAATGGTCTCAGTATAGCTGGCTAGAAACTGAGATGAAAAACTCCACTTAATTTGGTTGCCTTTCATCAGGAACTTCACTTACTATAGCGCCACTCTATTAGACCACAGATGTCAAGGCAGCTCAAGACATTAGCTGTCAAAGTAACTCTCCATAACCACCTGCTATTTACATGCAAAACATGCCTCCCTGTTGAGACTAAAACTGTAAACACATTTCTAGGAGAAAACTACGGGCTTAAGCTACGACAGAAACTTCTTTGTTTTGCTTTTATGTGATCTGGAAAAAAAATCTCTTGCTGTCAAAATGAACGCTAGAAGCCCCATTTGAGGAGTGCTTATTGCTTTAAAAGCTTCCACAAAACTACTTAGATTTAACTTTTGCAAAAAGGTTATAATTTATTTGTCTCTCTTCACTTCTGTCTGCCCCATAGCAACTGTGATTACATACAAATAATAAAATCTGGCTGTCTTGCCTTGCAGTATGACAGAATCGCTGCTTCTGCTGCAATACTAGTAGCTGGTTATTTATACCTTTTCACTAATTCAGCTTTGCTGAATGATGCTTTAGAAGGTCAGCTTCTCATATGTGACGGCTTGCTACTCAGCTGAACGTGTGAGGTGTCTGTTTGCTCCAGATCCACCAAACAGCTATTGAATGAAAGATAAGCCTTTTAGCTCCTTCACCCTCGGTTCACTCCTTCATTCTCAAGGCACATTAAAAAATAAGAGCTATTCCACTGGTAGCATGAGACTGTAGCCTAAAACTCTTGTCAGTATTAATACATTTGGCTGGTCTATGGTCTGGAGATGTTTGCTAAAACCATATGGATGTGGGTAGATATTCTGTCACAGCTTCTGCTGGTGAAACTGGTTGAGTACTGTAACTTGACTAAACAGATGTACAGTTCAAGGGCCATTGAATGTTTTAAGTTCCTACTTACGACAGTAGCACAAATAAGGTAGTGGTGTAACTGAAAAGTTGTAGAACTAAGTAGAGAGCAAATATAGACCTGTTAGCTTTTTGCAAACAGATTTTTTTGTCTGAGAGGAACTGCTAAAGTGTATCTTTAGGCATTGGTAGTCATCTAACTGTGTAAGAAAGTTCATTATTCAGGAATTTCAAGGTCTTATCCTCCTGATACAAGAATTAGAGAGGTGTATTATAAAGGCAATAGTCACCGCATTGGCAATCAGATGGAATTTCATCATGATTAAATTAATTCCAGTACATTTAGAAAGTAATTACTGCCACAGAAATTTTGTGCCAGTCTAATATTTCTTCCTGTTAATATAGAGCCCAAAACTCTGGGTTATGTCAGGCTAAGTTGGTGGTTTTAATGTAACAACTCTCTGA
Organism: Streptopelia decaocto; assembly: GCF_964273445.1. Classification (NCBI taxonomy): domain Eukaryota; kingdom Metazoa; phylum Chordata; class Aves; order Columbiformes; family Columbidae; genus Streptopelia; species Streptopelia decaocto. The sequence continues at coordinate 9,129,806 of NC_138665.1, forward strand.
GCTTCTCGTTCTTTATTCCTTATATATTATGAATTTCGACTCCTCCTTGAGATTGACAGGGGACATGAGGAAGAGTGTGTGACTGTATTACTGGAAAGAAATCTGTGTATAGAATCCCAATCAGGCAACTTCTTAACGAAACTGAGGATATTTCAACTACGCAGAACTCAGTTTGTGCAGAAAGATAGATTAGGTCACCTATTAGGAGTTTTTCCATTTCTTATTTTATGCTCCTGAGAATACAATACTTGCCACCAATGCCTGAAAGTCATTATTCCAATGTTCCGTTTCTGCTGATGAGAGAAACGCCCCTTAGAGATTTCTACACGTTCTTGGCATCTAAGAGATGGCAAATTAGGCAGGGAAAATGGGAGTAAGTTAAAGGATATTGTAATGCCTAAATGGAAAAATAATGGGTTCCCATATCAGAATATCCCATCTACCTACGAAAAACCTGAAAGGTTATTTTAATATGACTTCTTGGACTCATTTTCCTCCTGCGTGTATTACGAGTAGAAAATGAAAACGATAAAACAAATTTGAAGGTACGTAAATAAAACAGCAACCAGTAAATTAAAACGATCAGTTCTGGAAGTGCCGCGGCTGCCCACGTGTTTGCTGCAGCTGCTGCTGCCCCGGCCCGGAGCACCAGACTGTCCTGGTGCGGAGCGAGGGCACAGCGGCCAGGGCCAGCAGCTCCGCTTCTCTCTTCCTTGGGGGAGATCAGGCAGCACCTGCAAATGACGGCAACAGCAGAGACTGCAGATGGGGGACTGAACCCCAGAATGTTACACACAGGGCTTACTGCCTAAGGAAGCAATAAAGAGTGCAGACTTGGTCAAGGCTAAATAAGAGTGACGGGACTGTGTACTCCAATTAACAGTCTAAATACAGAAAGATGGATGTTGCAAACATAACCCTTTGTTTCCAATTACATCTTTTAAGCAAAAGGCAGGAGGTGCTTTTTTTCTGTTTTTACGAACACAAGACAAAAAAGCAAATGTACCTTGTAGCTCTGAGGTTGCATATATCATATTTTGTAGCATCTCTTAGCAAGGAAAAAGCTAAATGCAGAAAACCCCCTGAAGCTAGGGATGCTTAAGGTTCCTTAGAATGAGATGTGAAAAGAGAGAGAGTGTTCTTTGGAAAAAAAAGCTTTCAAGGATATTTTTGACTGTGAACACGCTTGTGGGCTTGTACTGGAACTAGACATTGAGAGGCTGTAACAGAGTGTGCTGTAGACATGCAGCATGGAGATACTGATTGGTTTCATTCCTATAACTGAGATACTCTGGTCATGTCATTTTGTTGAAATAATTTCTTAGAAGAAATTTCAAGAGCAGAAATGTGGAGTAGCACAGCAAAGGCTCGGGTCCATTGTATGTACCCTATATATTTATTAATAAGAATTTAAAGTGATATCCTCAGCTGTTCTAAAATAATGGAGCAGTGCTACTCTGCACCTCCTGATTCCCACTCTACATCTTTTCAGCCTCATGCTTACTGTAGGTATAACGTTGTAGGCAGTGACTGATTGAGTTTAGCTTGTGTATCCCAGAACAGAATTCAGGCCCCACAGTTGCAGCTGAGATTGTGTCTCTGACAAAGGCTGGGACTTCAGGAATCTCTACACAACAGGACTTTATTGCTAATTAGATATTTCTTTAAACAAGCAGACTCTTGGACATTCAGATCTGTATCCCCCAAAATAATTACTGACATGAGGTGAGGACTCTTTTCATGTTCTCTTTACCAGAAGGCATTCCACAGAGAATTAATTCAATGTTTTGGGCTTCCTGCGATCTCCTTTCTCAATCATTAGTTCAATTAGACCACCAATTCATTTAACTCTAGTTTATTGTTGTAGAGGACTTGTATGTCATGGCTTCACTACTGTTCCTAATTTTTATAACAGATCGCTTCAGAGCTATTTATTGTACAACATAAAAGAACAACAAAGGCTTTTGATTACTATTCTTTGATAGAGACTAGATAAGTTGGCAAGCAGATGGACTGGGAGATGATTAAAGAGATCAACCTTGCTACAATGGGGAAACAGAACTTACACAAAATACTTAAATCCTGAATAAATCGGGTCCTGATTTGAAGATGTCCTTAGGTAGAATATTTTTTGACCCTACTAGTCAAACAGATACAGTCTCTGTATTACAGTGACTGAGACTGATTCTTTTGTGTTGGGTTTGTATCAGCATCATATGCTGATTTGTATACAAAAGTACATGACGATAGTTCTTGGAGATGAACCCAGGATTTGGGTGGCTTTCCCATGTCAGGGTTTGGAGTTGGGGAAGGGGCCTCGGTGCTGTGTGTTTCCAGACTAACCCCAGCAGAACGCTGCCTCAAGGGTGACTCGACACACAAAAGTACAGCACAGAAGCCAATTTCAGAATCGTTACTGAAAAAACAATCCAGTGTAATACTAGTTTGCTTGGCAGTAGATTGAGAAATTGTAAATACACCAATGAGGTCTATCAAACAGTTTACAACACAAGAACTGATGTGTTTGGTAATGTTTTCAATCAAACTACCTACAAATACTGTATAAATCTGATCATCATTAGAACAATCTATGTTACTTCTTTTTGTGTGATAAATAACAGACTATTTTTTCAGAAAGTATATTACTAAAATTGATACAGATATACTGACCTACGTCATCATTGCTTAACTGTTTTTTTTTTTTCTACAGTGCAGAAAATTTACATTACTAAAACTTAACTCCATTGCAAATCCAGAATAGTACATTGAAGTGATTTGAGCTACAGTGTGAGAATTGGGCCAAACACAAAGACTTTAGTGACCTCTCTTGCCTGCCATATGTTTACAATAGTTCCAGACAGTAGCATTTTCTTTGAATTATGAATCTATCCACATCTCAGATCCTAGTTCGCTGGAGAGAGCAGTAGCTGAAGAACCTCTCCTTCTTGGCAGTAATGAACGTTGTTGTCTCCATCCTCAGCAGCACCACTGAGCGATGATGATGGGAAAGGTAAAACACACACTTTCAATAAAGGAAGTAATAGTGGACTATAGAATTGCTGCTTCTTATCTGGGCATTATTTTTCTCCTGTTCTATTTTCACCCTGAAGGCCTGAGTTACTGAGCAAACAGGTGCTTTTAAAGGCACCATTATTTCTATGTGCAATTAAGCCGAAGGATAAATGTACATTCTAGCTCTGAAGTTAAAAGCCAGAGGTTTTCTGCCTGTTCATGTTCTATGCAATTGGGCTTCAACTTTCATGAAAGTCAGATTGTCTCCCTGTATGAACACTAAATTCAACATAAAGAAGAAAACTAAATTAGAAGATGGTAGTTTAAGTGAACTGTTAAACTTCAATCCTGACTTTAATGAAGTGGCCATTATGTTTCTAAGTACCTGAAAATTTAGCTCCTGTACATTAAATACATATTAGAGGATAATTCTAAAAAGTACTAATGTAACTTCTTAGAACAGATTAAAATACAATATACAGCCCTATATTAATAGTTTTGGTATTTGATTAAAATTCATCAATAAAACTATCTTTTAATGATCCTTTTTGAATAGTTTTTCTTGCACTGATGCTGTTCCTTATAATACTGTATAATGAATACATTTAGAAGCATCTGTGGGTTTTTGCTTCATGTACTTGACATGATTCTGGCCTTTTAACTTTTAAAACATTTCTCCAATTAAGCTGTTCAAGCCCTTAAGGCTGTCCACAGCTGCTGCAAATTGATTTCTCCCATGATGATATTTAGAATCCCTTGCTGAAACATGAGGGGGCAAAAACCCGGCATTTTTTAATATCTCTTTTTTTTTTATCCTTTTGGACTTTCTGCACATTTTTAAAGGTAATCCGAAAGTTGCATTTTTTCCTTCCTTTCTTCTACTTCCACTCCCCCTACACTGATCATCTTGGAAATGTTTATTTCTAAAGGCCATCTTATCCAGGGTTAATCCTTAAAAACGTGCCATGTAGTACCTTTGGTTAGAAGAAATCTGAAGTATAAATGAGAAGGTCTGAAAACTTATTGAGAAATAGAGTTACAGCTGTAGTGGCGTAAAATGATAAGGTTGTGTTCAAATGTTTGCCCATTTTTGCAGCTGAGGTATTAACCAGTAGTAACCTGTGTGGAATCACTTATTAATGGTGAAGCTGACTGTGAGAGCTGAGCTCCGCCACCCCCTGGAATTCCTGTGGAGATTTACCTGATGGACAGGCCTTATACTGCTCCTCTAGATGGGAATCAGCTCTTCATCAAAAAAATATAAAATAAAATAAATTCTCACTACTGCAGCCTTACTTCAAATGGTTCCCTATAGAGTTTCTGTGCATTTCATCCAAAGACTTGTGGAACCATCATGAGGGCACTTGTTTGGTGTCTGGATATGGCAGCATGTCAGGATATGAGCACGTCTGACCTGGCTTTGTTCTAGATCACTTGTGCAACACATGCAGTGAAGATATTGTGGCATAGACTTCACCATTAAATCCACTATTGTAGGTCTCCTCAGGCCCATAAGATTATAACCTTGTGCTTTCACAACAGGTTAATTAAGTTAAAGATAACATACATATATACACACATACACACATATAGAAGTATATATGTGTGTCATGCATGTGCTACCATTATGTCAGGGTCCTGTAGCACAGCGGACACAGAACAGTAGAAGTTTTAAATTTTGCTGGTTATGCGTTTTCTGCTTGGGTGGTGTGTTGGCTTAGCTTGATCACATCGTATTCTTTCTGATTTTTGATTTTTTGGGTGCCTTTTGTTTCTAATGGAAACTCAAAGATGGCAAGCAGGTCCTTATTACACAAATGCCACCCTTAGTGTTTGGAAGGGTGGTCAAATCTCCAAAAATCACTGACTTTCTGATGTTAGCAAACAGCCAAAAATAACCAGGAATGGTGTTCCTTTACAAACAAAGACAGAAAACTAAGTACTTTAGCTAAATAGATCCGATTCCTAACATGGTTGCCGGTTTCCTAATTTTGTCTGAACATTGATCAGGTGCAGACCACTATTAAGGGAAAAGTTTAGGGAAAAGATACAGTCGTAACCAGGCAGACAGAATAACTATTGTTAGCTATCATTTAAGTAATTTAATTCAGGCCACAGACAGAACATTGATATATCTCTGAGGTCATTAATATATTTGTATGTTTTTATATGTCAGGCTTTAAAAAATATTCCATATAGCTTCCATAAGAACCTGTTAGTAACTGAATTTAGGAATTTGTTTTTCCTCAGACCATTGTGTAATTTTTTTGTGACTAAGTATTGCACGAAGCTTTATTGGTGTACTGGGATTTCACATGAGTGTCTGAACATTGATAAATGAGGTTTTACTATTGCTGGAAGTTCAAATTTGGCCAATGAACCTGTTACTTACCACAGGGTTTATGAAAGCAATGACTGTGAATTGGCAAGCATCAGAAATAAAGATTTTATGGTATTATTTAGTTTGACATTTAGTCTTGATCTTCTCATTAACCACTGAAATCTCCTAGTCCCATAAATTCAGGGAAGCCCCCTCCCCTCTAAGCACTTTATTTGATAAAGGCTCAACTGTAATTCCTTAAGCAGAGTTTCCAATCTCATTAGTTTGACATTAAATCAGTTTGCTTACATGATTTTTATTTGCACACGGTTATCGATGGACATTTAATACTAAATTTCAACCTGCAGTGAAGTAAATTCCAAACAGGCGGCTGATTAGGTAACACAATGATTAAGTCTCTGTTATCAGGAGCAACCATTGCTCTTTTAAAGAGTGTGCATGGTTTAATTTCATCTCATCTAATTGTTATCAGCAAGCTGCCATTGGTTCATTAAAAACCTTGCGCATTGAAATAGCAACAGTCTAATGACTTTATATAAAGGTTTGCTTCCAAGGGACTTTGTTGTTTATGATACACACAAATTAGAATGAATTATTCTGAGATTTTTTTTCGGTTACTACATTTTATCATAATTTTATATCCATGTGTTGGAATCTAATTTGCTTCCTAACTTTTTTTAAACATTTGAATGAGCAAGAAAGGAAACAAATTTTTCTAGTAATAGCCTGACTCTTTAGGGTCTCATTTAGGCTTTTTTTTTTTTAAGGTTAATTACTTCTTCTCCAAATGACCATTATGCCACCTAAGCTCATTGTCATATTATCTATATTTTAGTAGTACATGCTCATTTTTTGACAGTTTTTCATAGCTCTGACTTTGAAAGAATTTGGTATTATTTTCAGAGCTTCTGATCTTTTTTGAATGAAGAATGAAAAACTCAAGTAATTTTCATATGGATATTTATAAAATTTTTTAAAAATCACGTAGACCTTGTTTTAAGTAACAGAAAAGTGGAGCAAATTTTGGCCTTCGAAAATGTAATATCTTAATTCACTTTCAGATACTCAGTATTAAAAGTTCCTTTGGCTATTATATCTTCTCTACTTTGCTGCTTACAAAGGAAATTTTCCTATATGGTTTAAGATAATGAAAAGATAAGTTATAAAAATATGTCTTGCACATTTTAAATACAATTTTCAACATAGTCTGAAAAACTTAATATTGACGGACAAAGCGTAAGAGGGTGTCTCTCCAAATTTCTACCTTAAAATGCAACCTGTAGCCAAAGAAAAGTAACTACATGTATTAGAACTGTTTACATGAAGTCTCTTGGCACAGATAGCAGCAATGTGTAATTATCTCCTTGTTATTCTCTGCTCACTGATTAGCATTGAAGGGGAGGGACTAGGACAGAATAGGCACAGCAGGAAGGCAGCCAGCACATTGGCTGCACTTGTGCATACAGAACTCTTAATAAATCAAACTGGCAAAGTATCAGCTGGCACTAAGTTACTATATGGGTTGTGCAGTAGTCTTATAAAAAAATATTTTTTTGACATAATCAATAATTATTATTGGAGACATCACAATTAAACAGTTAGAAGCAAGTTATTAAAGTCTGTTGATGGTGTTTTCTGTGGGAAGTAATGAACTGTGCGTACTAGAATTACTCTTACTAGTTTCCACTGAATTTGAATCCAAAGCCACTTCAAGCAAGACTTCAGCTGACAGCAAGGGTAGAAGCTTTTATCGTTACGACAGACTCAAGCCGTCATGCTCTGTCCTGAAGAGACAATGGTTTTTCTCCCTAGGTTTTGTGTAAATCTTAGTGAATACTCAAACATGCCACGCTGCTTGTTTATGTTAGTAAGCAATTAGTTTTAGTTTTCCACTGTCTTAAGAAACTCACTACATGAAAACAAATAGCAAAGAGCATATCCATTATAACTAAGTTTTCACATCTTTGAACTTTTTCCTATTCTCATGAGAAACTCTTGTTTAGTCCCAGTTGTTCAGATTTTCATCTTTTCAGCACTGAAATTTCTCTTTTGAAGCTTGACATTGATAACCAGAACTCATTGCTATTACTTCTTTGTTACAGCCTTGTTTACTCTGTCTGTCTCAATGCTGCACAAGTTATACTTGCAAATACTATAAATCCATGCAGGAGCAAAGGCCATTACTGATTCTGATAATCCTCCTGAATAAGAGCATCTTGCTTGGGAGTGGGCAACAGAGACTAATGTTAACAATTCAAGGTCATTCTCTGGCCCAGCAGAAACTGGAATCCATGAATCTCCATTTATTTGCAGTGTGAGGTGGAATATGTGTCTTGGTCAAAAGGAAGCAATGTGTAAGTATGTATGTGTGTAGATCACAGGGAATAATTCAGGTGGAGAGGAGACCTCTGAAGGTTAAGCTGGTCCTATGCCCGGTGCAAAGCAAAGCTAACTTCTCAGTTACTTAGGTTGATGAATTTTGGTTTTTACGTTATTATTCCTGTGGAATTTGAGTTCAGAAGGTGTGAATGAAATCAAGGAAACAAAAGGAACAATCAAAAAATTCAAAAGATAAGTGGTAAAAAAAAATGCAAGAAAAAATAAGGGAGGAAAGTAAAAATTCAGCAAAGTAGGAATCAGAAAATTCTCCCATAATTCAGCCTAAAGGCTTCTCTGGCAGTGGCATCCTCATCAGACAGCTCAGGAGAAGTGCGATGTGTAACCATGCAGTTCTTGTTGGGCTAAAAAATAGCAGATGAAATGTGAATTTCTGTTGTTCCAGAAGATACCATGAAACAGCTCAGTGTTCTTTTTATGTATAACAGTTTTTCTGTGGTGGGCTGCGCATGGCTGGCTGCCAGGTGCCCATCCAGCCGCTCTCTCAACTCCTTCTCCTCAGCAGGACAGGGAAGAAGAAGAGATGGAAAAGTTCATGAGCTGAGATAAAAATGGGAAGATGTTACCTATGAGCACCAGTTTTGTGTCCGACATTTTAAAAATGTATGATAAAATTCTCAGTTGGTGATAGTTGAAGTACAGGATGTGTTGAACAGCTTCCCTGAGACAGGTGCTGATCCGATAAGGTTGGGTACAGGCTCACCAGAGTTCGAGTTGAGCTGGGCTTGTACACAAAACAAACCTGTGATCTCAGGTCCCACTTTTGTTAGACTTGGTATTTTGGAGCAGAACATAAAATTTACATTTGGCTTTAACAAAAGTAGTAGAGGAGAAACAGGGACTGTGTGGAGTGTGGAGATGAGTCTGGAGATGTGTTCATCCTCTTTCTGGTAGTTCTTGAAGTACAATAAAATACGTTGCAGACGCATCAAAACTTGTGTCTTCAGAAGGAAAGGGTGAGGGACTCATGCCTGATAAAGGTGGGATTTTTGCTTTTCAACTACTACTGCCCAGGACAAAAGAAAAAAGTATATTAGGAAGTGAAGCCTCTTCACCCTTCCCCCCACCCCAAATTAAAGCATGGCCTATAAAAATATATCACAACCCAATGGCCAGTTATTCGTTTGGAAGACATGAGAAACCTCCAAGTTGCATGTAGTGCTTCTAAGTGTTGTTAGATACTCTTAGAGGAAAAAATGCTTTTCGATATTGAGAAAGCATATTCATCATGAGTAGAACAAATATATGTTACTAATCTCCTTCAAAGTCTGGCTCGGAGTAGTGGTTTTTTCTGAATGGAAGGGAGGTTGGTGTTTCTCCCTGGAGTTTTCAGTCTGTAGACCCAGACAGGCTTACAGAGGCAATTGAGGCTGTAACAATACTAGCAGCAGAGTTTAGCAGGGCACTGCACTTCAATTAGTATCTTCCACTTCTTTGCAAGGTTAATTAGTGCCATTTGTGGTGGTGGTACTAGATAAGTACAAGTTAGGTTGAAATTGCTGACTCTTTTCATGTTTTAAGCTGAACACATATGAGATGGCAGCGATGGATTTGTGCATACTCTTAGTTTTTGCAATATATGAGCCCCTAAAACCAAAGCTAGGTAGATAGTTGTTCTTAATACTTTGTTTATTTCTTCTCTTTACATTGTTCAATTAGAATTATTCTCAAATGAAATGCTAGATTGTTTTCTATAGATATATAGCCGACACTAACACTGTCGGCTTAAAATTTGAAGGTTTTATTTACACCCTGCTCTCCCAGTAACAATCTTAACAGCTTGCTACATAAAATAATTAAAAACTGAGCTTTGCTGTTTCTCTTTTGAAAGAGTTTCTGTCATTTTTAAACCTCTTGTAAACATCTGTCCCATCGTAGCTCTCTGTCAGAACATTTAGACAGTTTGTGATGTACTTTTCCTCCTATTGACAATGCAGGCAAAATCAAATGAACATCTCTTGGGTTGTATGCTGCTTCTGCAGTGACAATTATCTGAGAATAACATGGTAATTACGTGACAAATGCCCTTGTTTGTAGTGAGGGGGAGATCTGTTATTCTCCAGTGATATGGTTGGATGCACCTCAGTATAATTCTGGTTCCTTCTAAAAAGATTTTCATCTAAACAAAAATTAACATGTTGCTACATGATAACTTAATACTAGATTTGTAATTTATGGTAATTTTAGGTAGCATACACTGTCTGTCTTTCGGTCTTTGTTTCTTGAAGGAATGCCAAACACCCAGATTTCCCATCCAGGGGCTTTTGCAGTAAAATAGGGGAGTAGCTTATGAGCTATAAATGACTGACTGAGGTTCAAATCACAGAGAGGGTCTTAGCAGTTCTCAGAGTATATTGTAGGTAAGGGGAAAAAAGAATAAAAGGCAGGAAAAAAATGTTAGAATGGACTTAGACCACATCAGGCATCAGGCTTGACAGTGTTTGTTTAAACATCTATAGCTACAACATTCTGGAGTTGCCCTTAGAACTTGCCAGAACACACACCTTCGCCTACCTTACATGCATTAATATGCACACATACATGTAGGCATTTAAATGCATTGTATCTCACTTTGTGTATATCAGTGTATATACATGGCGCATACACACGACAGCCATGTTAGCCTAAAGTGAAATAGAAATCTGCATTATTATTTACTTCAACAGATTGTCTTTCAGCGGACTGTTCTTTTAACTGAGAAAAGCAGGTAACGTGTATTTTCTCCAGCCGTACTAAACTACTACTGAGTTTGGGGAGAGTGGGGGTGGTTACAGTGATGTTAGTTTTTTCAAGTAGAAATACATTTATTTTCCTACTGTGGAATTTATACTTCAGGAATATTTGTTCTTCACAATATTTTACAGTACTCAAATGTGCATTTTGGAGCCTAAACACTTTCATTTCTACTAGGCATTTGAAAAAGTAACTATATGTGGCCAGCTGCTACACTACAAAAATTGTGCAGGACAGATGTTTGTTAAAATGACTAGGATTAGAATAGATATAGTGCAACCTTCTTATTTTCTCAATAGAAATAGGTTGCAGCAAAATAACTTACACTGATTAAATGTTTTTGAAGTAGATACTTGCACATTAGAAGTAATAGCAATGGTCAGCAAAATTTTCTGATAATCTTCAGTGCCTTAGCAAGGATTAATGCTGCTCCAGCCAAAAGAAAAAAAGAAAGTTATAATAGTGACATGTGCTGACATGACCCTGGTACAGATTTTCTGGAAGTAGTACTGTATTAGTGGTTTTTTTTTCCTCCTGCTCTGTGTGGAAAGTGTAGCTGTGTGTTTATTCCCCAAATATTACCTTACTTTAAAAAATGATTGTCAGTAACATAACTGCAGTGAAAGAGCTCACTAAATTACTGTCTGAAAAATGTTATCATCTATGTTTTATTCACTTAAAAGTCTTGCTTTTGTGTTGTAAATGTGCTAGAGTAATTTTCTTTCATTTCAGCTATTATAACAGCATAAGTCATCTCAGTTTTAAGCTTAGTTCCATTGACTATGATTTTGTAGTAACTAACTCTCTTCCATTGTAACAGTAATACAGCTACTTGTATGACCACCTGGCCAGTGTTTACCCCAACTGACCTTGATCATCATTGTAGCTGAAAAATAATAAAAAAATAATTAAAAAAAAAAAAGTGGGGCAAAGTGTTTGCCATAGATTATTTTTTCCACGGAATCAGAATTTCTGTTGGAAGGGATTAGCACACATTCAAATGATATGCAAGAGAAAGTCTTTGAAAAATCAAAAACATACTGAAAGTTAATTTCTACAGTCTCACTTTTTATGTAAGACCCCTTTAACATTTTTTAATGGTCTAGAGTTTGAATAGGAATCTATAAAACTTTAAAATCCCATGCAATTTAGTAGAAAATTCCATATCTGCTGTAAAGTTCTTTAGACTGCTTTAAAATTTGTAGATATAAGTTATAGTTTGTAAATTAAATTTTATAGGCATCTTCAGTAAGAATAGATTTCAGATCAAAATGAAATAAAAGACACTACTCTTGCATTTTATCACTGTGTGTTGTGGGGGTTTTGTTGTTGTTTTTAAAATAAATATAGCAGTACAGGGAGGGTGGGTCTCAGTGTAGAATTTAATGTGCCCCAAACTAATTTTCCAAGGAAATAATTCTAAGATAAATTTTGGTAAGAACATCCATATATCTGATTTATTTCCTCGCAGGTTCAGGGGAAGCTGTTATTTGTGAGATGACCTGCAAACAAGCTTTTTCTTGAGAGCAGCATGTAGAAGTTCTCTAGGAAGAGAGAGATGGTGAGTAAGTTATTGCGAATATCACTTTTGCCAAAGGTTTGTAGCATGTACAATTTATCATGGCAATACTAATCAGCCTACCACAAGATGAGAAGTTTGCAAATTGAAAGTATGAGGTAAAACAAATAGTTGAAAAGCTGTTATAAACAATTTTACTTTTGAACTGTAATACCTGTCTGACAGATGTAATTAAGTGCATTCTATCTATTTTGGTTATTTGATTCCTCTTAATGAAATTACACCAATAACTGAACATATAGGGCTCTGCAATTATTTTGGAGTTTGACTTCTCTAAATGTGAAGCAGTAGTTGGGTATAGAAGGGTATAGTTTGCTGGTTTATACAAATGACTTTGATACTGTGGCTGCTTCAGCTGTTAACAGGGTATCCATAGACGTGGATATTGACATAGATATTCCAATTTTAGAGTGAATGATCAAGCTCCTTAGAGATTATGTGGGATGCTCTGTTTGCCACTGTTATGTGCAAGAAGAGAACACATTCATTTGACCAAATTGCTTTTCTGGTTTGTGTGTTTAGCTACCATGCCAAGTATGATGACACTGCATTTGGGTGGAGTTGTCACGTAGTACTTCAGCAATAGAAGGGAAGAGGTATTTGAAATAAATGGCAGTAGGAGTGTCACCAGAAGGGCTGTCCCAGTGTTACTGGGAAATAAACTGGAATAAGTGGGGAGGAAAACTGGTATGGCTCTGCTGCTTATCAGCCTAGAGCGACACGTGCCATCTGAAGGGAGCCGAATGAGCAGCTTGGGCCGGGCTCTTGGCTGTGGGGGTTTGCAGCCCTGATGTTCCTCATCTGCCAGTCTGCAGCCAGGAGCAGCTCTTGACATGCAGGGCTCATTGAGACCTTGGGAAATTTTTCAGAAAGGAAAAAAGACACTTGTGAAAGGATTCGACAAGTGACTTGAGCTCTGTTCATTAGTGAAATTCTTCCTTTGCTTCAATAACTGTTTCTTTGGTCTCCTCACTAATTCACTAGAAACCAACACGCTGATAAAACTGCAGTGCAGTGTGTTTGTTTTCCTTCAGACATTCAGCTGTGCATGACCACTAAGGCCTTCAGTAAGGTTTTCTGTTGCTGTTACTCATTAAAGTGTCATCCTATATGTCTCTGCTTCTAATGAGATTGGGCTGTGCCTGATTTAATTCACTGCTGTTAATAAATTGTGCTTTCTGGTTTTTTGTCTCTTACACTAACTGCCAGCGGTGAAAATGAGGACTCCACAGGCTAATTAATAATAAGCACAAGCATAGTAATGACTGCAAAGTGCATTTAAGTACATATGTTTTAGTGATTCTCATGATCTTCAGAAAAGCCAATAGCACATCATTTCTGATGACATTCTTACAAAACCCTATGACAATTAATTCATCAAATCTGTTTTGACAAGGCTTCTGCAACCTTTCAGTAAATACCAGGTTTAATAAGTAGACTGCGTTGTCAAATATCAAAAGTACTAATGGCAAATACCAGGTAACAAAGTGTAAAGTGATGAGGTGTGCTCCTCATTTCACAGTATGTAAAAGTAAAAAATATTGTACACAGTCATACAGAGTAAAAGAACCATATCAGTAAAGACACCGTCCTCTCTGAACACAGAATAGGTTGCATTAGCTGTATCTTAATGTGTAACAGAAGCTTGCAATATTTCCTGGTCTACCTGTGGAAGTCGTTGCATTTCTGAAATACGCAGTGTGTTGGAGGAGAACACGTGCAAGTAGAGCTTGGCTTCACTCCTACAGATTGGTTTTATGAGAATGGGATGCATGAGGCTCAGGAAATTAACCGTTGGGTCACAAAACTGTTCCAGCCTTCAGGCTCTAGTAATCAATGGCAGCTCCTGTGCAGGGTGCTGAGGACATACGGTCATTGAAAGCGCTTGGTCGATAGTGTTTGCACTCTCCTGCTTTTGCTGCAGCCTTTTCTCTCACTGGCACCAAGACTCTGGTTGCATCCAGTGCTCTCTGCTGCCCTGCTGTTGCCTGAGCTGAGCCATGCAGTAGATGTCATCCCACAAAATGGAGCCAGTTTGAAAATTTATTTTGTTCAGCATGGAGAGGGATGTTAACTGGTCACAGATAAAATTGGACTCCCTTTTGTCACTGCTGCATTTCATCCTCGGTTGAATGGGTTCTTGGTGTTTGTCATGAGGAAGCACTCTTTTCATGCATGTAACTGCAAGCTAATTTGTTATTTATCAATGGATAGTTACAGTAATATATGCTATTATAGTTGTACATAATTTATACACACTATATATCATACAATATCATACTTGGATGAAGTACAATCTCTTTGATTACGCTAATACAAGGTGGTAAGACTTGATCCATGATGAACTTGTTAAACATCTGTCCGGACCACAAAATCAGACAAATCATAAGAATGCAAAGCTGGGTTACACAGCCCATGAAGAATTTGCCTACTGTGTCTTGTGTCACCATCGTGGCTTTATTCCTTCATCTGGTCTTCATTATTCTGCTGCAGGACAAAGAGCATGTGGTGAACATTAGTTAGCAGAAGGTACAGCTGGTGCATTAGCATCTCCCAGTCTGGAACATGGAGCTCAGTGAAACAGCACCCTGCCAGCCTTTGAGAAATCTCAGTCTGTGTTGCAGTGAAAGGTACTTTGGGAGTTTTAAGAATCGATAACAATAAACCCCGTTAAAAACCATTTTGTTTCTTGACAAATTGAGAACTAGTTTTAACTCTAGACAGTAGTTAATGATGAAATAATACTACTTTTATATAAAAGTAAAAAAGCCAAACTGTGTTAAGCTTATTGAGAGAAGGTGCTGTTGTCTTCTCTTCCATTTTCTCATGGGAGTCCATGCCTGGTCTTGTATAGCAGAAAATGGTATTTTCTGTTTAAGCTTAACAAAAGGCAAACAAAGAAGCTAACAGATCTGTTTACAATCAGAGTTTACTGTATTGAAAGGTTGGTTTGAATTCCATTAAAAGTGTTTTCTGAATAACATAATAGTTGACTTAAAAGATTAAGGACAGCAGACTTGTATTTACTGTAATCCCTGCATTTTGTCATTAAAGCCAAAGAAATTTTGTTTTTAAATAAAAGTTGGTGCATCCAAAGTTACATATTCTCTCTCACAGTGGCTGCCTTAACGAAACAGCTCAGCATCTGCTGTTCCTGAGCTATGGGTTGTGCACAGGCAATGGTTCTCATGGTTAAACCTGCTAATTCTGAGCCTGCGGTACTGAATCTGATAATGATTTTTTTCCTAGCACACATTGCTAGGCAGTAGAAGATATACATATATATATATAATGTCCCTTGAACATGCAGGTTGTCGCTCAAATGACCCAATCAGTGGGTGAAGGGGAGCTATAAACATGGGTGATGCGGTCTGGAAAAAAAAACAGGATGGATTTCTTTTAACAAGAAGTTGAGATATCTGTACATGTTGGAAGTAAATTTTTAAAAGTGTGTCTACTGAAATACTAGAGGCCATAACAAAGAGAGCTTAATTAAGTATAAATTGATTATTAGAAAAATTTTCAAGGGTTAATAATTGTGACTGAAAAAAAATCAATGTACAGCGTAACTAATTTTAAAGTGCTTAGCAGATGCTTTAAACTGATATAGCACAAACAAAAAGTCATAATTTTCATTTCAGCAGTAAAGTATGCAGAGTGAATTTATTGTGTTAGGACATCCAAGCTATGGAAAGCATTCTTCTTTGCTAGCACAGAATTACCAAAAAAACCTCACAATGTAAAATGATTTTCTAAAAGGTTTTAAAGTTCTTATTCTCATTCTGCTCCATGCTACAAAACAAAGACTTGGGTCATTCATATACCAGGTCTGCTGCTTAATTCTTAAGTCTTGTGGATTGTTGAAAGTGTTGCTAATCATGTATATCTGGTTATATAAAAACCATAAAGAGCTAGTGCACAATTTTCTCATTTGACCTGTCTTTTCTCCACCCCGCCTTGAAAGATGGTGCATGAGGTGCATGATTAAAAATTCAAGATACAGTTGACTTACTGGAATACTAATGTGTATATATATATATATAGTTTAATACAGCATAGTAATGCATTTTTTAACTGCAAGAAAACCTGTCAAAACCGCAAAACCTAAGAAAATAAAAAAGACATTAAGAACAATCAGTGATGCTCTCAGTCAGTGGGGGAATTCATAGCCCCTTGTTCTGGGGAACTACAGACTTGTAGCATTCCCTGCCTTGGCCAGTATTCCTGTGCTAAGCATCTACTGGGTATTAGTAATCTAGGATAAAATCTAGTCGCTTTGAATTAGGACAGCCTTTCCTTGGAAAACCTGTTTTTAGTAATAGTGAGCATTTGAAGAATTAAGATATTGTGAGGGCAATTTTGACCTTTCACATTTTGTTAGAATTGTGCTGACCAGCTCGTTTCAAACTCCATATTCTGTCTGATTGAGATCACACATTTGGAAACACCCCAAGGTTTTAATCTCTGCTTTACTGCCTACTTCTTGTGGTTTAGTTTATTTCAAGATAAGGAGAGAATATGTGAAATGGAGAAGAATACTTAAAGATGGAAAATCCTTTTCAGCCCAGCCCTGAATGTATGTGATCTGGGGCACTTTACTGCTGAATTTCTCTTGTGTCTCTCAAACCTCACTGAAGGAATCATGCAGAAGAAATGGCTGGTGAGAAGTCACAAAAAGAAAAATAAATACTTTACAAATATTAGATGTTGCTTTTGATGAGAATCCAGTAAGGAGTTTTTTTCACGTGACAAATTTTGTCAGCTGCTCGAAACCCAGGGAAATACCTTCCCAGAGGGTTTTTTCCCTTCCTTTCTGGAGCGTGCAGCGGTTTTCACAGCTGGCAGCAGATGACCCAGTTCTGGGCTCTCAGGCTGGCTTACTTGCACATGCCCTTCTGTACATGTCGCTAATCTTTCCTTTGATTCCAGAAGTCAGTGACAAAGTGCAGCCTCAGAGAAAGGAAACAAAGCACAGACCCCCTCTTCTTTGTAGCAGCTTATCTCCATTTTGCTACACTTACCAAGAAGTCTTCTGTAGAAACTACATTAATACGAATGAACATTTTCCATGTTTAGGGTTGTGAATATGAATACATATGCATACATATTCCCCAAGGGTGGGAAAGCCACTTTCTCCCATGTGATTTGTATATAGTACAGTATTCAGCTTTTTTTTTTTTTTCCCCCTTTGGGTAGAGCAGTTTGAACTATTTAGACCTTTGGGGCCATTTTTTTCTGCTGTTGCTTGAACCCGTATTTTTGTTTTACTTTCACAACTGTATGATATTCTTCTTCCAGCAGAAGAAGTCATTGTTTTCTCAAAAGTCCTGCCCAATGTAAACTAGAAATACTCAAAACTATAAGGATTGGTTTTCACACGTTGGTAATGATTGCTGTTGACTTTTTACTGTCTATTTAACAAGGATATATTAGTAAGGTTAAGATAAAACATAGTGTAAAGCTTACAAAGCTGCTTAAAAGTTATGCTGGTCAATTTTTTATGAATATCCAAAAAAGAAAAAAAAAATGCATTCTGGTTTTGAAAATACAACTTTTTAAAGGTTATAATCTCCACTTGTGGTGCAGTAGACTATGTTTGCTTTGATAACATTTCAGCAATGTTCATTTGTTTTGGTCTCTGAGATTGAATAGAGAATTTGCTGTGCAGTGTTGTGTTGCCATGTTGCGTGTTCAGTTTGCTTGAACCTCCCATCTCACCAAGGCCATACGTTTTGGGGCTCAGTTATTGGGAAAGGAGAAGCACTTTGGGAAGTCAAGAAGTGCTTTCTGCTGCTCTTGCTTTCAACAATAAGATTCCTCATACTGGGTGTTGAGGATGCTTGGTATTGTACAAGACTGTGCTCAAGGGATGTATGTACCTTTGTAAAAATAGAAAAGTATCACTTCTTTAGTTAGCTTTGTCAGCTTGTGACATAACATGCCTTCCATTGTTCACCTTTTTTTTTTTAAAAAAAAAAGTGGCAGTTGATAGCAATATTTCAGTTGCAAACATGAGGAATGGCACTCATGGGAGTCGTCTTTTCCTTAAAACAAAAAACAGATTGGGTCAGTGCCGTGGTTTTTTCTTTTTCGTTTGTGGTGGTGAATGGTACATTGCATTGCATAGCGACAGGAAAGAAAAGATTTTATTTCCTGGTTTGCGTTCTAAATTTTTGGAATTTCTTTGAACTCCAAAGCAAATAATTACTAGGAGGGTTTTACTTAAACAGGAAGAAACTAAAGGGTCTTGCCTGGATCACAAAGAATCAAAAGAATACAACTTTTTCACTGTTGTCAGAATGATCACTTGCTTTCACAATTCTGCTTTTTCTGTTGTACTAAATTCACCATATGTTTGGACTGAGCCGGTTTATTACTGACAGCAGTGAACCAAGATGTTTGATTTCCAAAACAGAGCTAGACAAAACCAGTTTTATTTTGTTTTTCTAAGGCAATTGTAATTAATACAAGAAATAGAATTTTTTACTGGTAAAGAACATGTTGGAATTCTGACAAATTGTAATTAAAATGTTTTCTTTCCAAAATAATGGAAATATTTCCAATGTATAAATTTGATATGAAACATTTTTCTTTACTGAACTCAGTAGCTGAAATTATTTATCATAAATTTCTAGGAAGTGTTGGGGAAAATTATCTCAAAATATCGAAGAGAATATAGGATCTAAAATAGAAATACATTTAAATGTCAACAAAATCAATGTATATGAAATGCATTAGGTTTCATATCTCCACTGTGTCACTGAGAGCATGTTTTTTCCTGTATATAGTATCTATAGGCAAGTGAGGAATGTCCATGTCCATATTTAGCCATCAAAGACAGAAGGCGCTAAACTAATGCATGTTGACTCTTCATATGATTTCCAGAGAATTAGAATTAATTAGACAGATTTATAGTTTGCAAAGTAAATTAGAATTAATTAGATTCTCAAAACCACTATTTTTCATTGACTATGCTATTGACTTCCGTTTCATACAGGTCATGCTTTACTTATGTATTTGATGAGCCCAACATACTAAATTAAATCACATAGTAAGCAAAACCTTTCAGGACACTTTAAATATGAGACACAGCCATGTGTTCAAGTGCCTAAGAAAGGTCTGAAGGAAAATCTTTGTTGGCTTTCTATTGAAATGTGTGACAGATCCGTGAACATAAACCGACCCTGTTTCTATCTGCTGACTGTACTCCTGGAAACCCGTGAGAGTGTGCACAACAGAAATATGTTAGAATTTCTGTAAGGCAGCAGTTACACTCTGTATGGAGGATGAAAGAATATGAAATATAAGGCAAAACTAAGTGAGTATTTTAATATTTCTGTGGTCCTTTTGTATATAGGAGGCATGAGTATTCTAAGCACCACAGATTTCATATTAACCTGTGAAAGCATGATGCAAGCCATCCTTCACTCACAGACTCCAACCTCAATTCACACAGTGAAAAAATGGAATTCTGCTTGTTCTCCTGTGTTTTGGTTTGACATTTGGCTTGCAAGAGACTTTTTCCAGATAAATTGGGACTTTAACATGTGAGTCTAAAGTAAGCGTGAGTATACTCTGAAGTGCCCTTAAGTTTCATCACAGTATTTTATCTTTTAGTCACACTACTAGCAAAACACATGGGCCTCATTCATTGTCCTGATGATTTCTTATGGTATTGCTTAAAATCAAAGCTGCCCTCTCCTTCTAGTTTTTGTTGGTTTAAGTAAAGTATCTATTAATATGCATCATATTTAAAACAAATATTTATATTTTCAGCCCTTCAACCACCAGATAAACATGAAGAAAATTTAAATGTATTTCCAAGCTGACATCCAAAGAAAAAGAGAACTTTACCATTAGAAAATCTGCTTCTGAATAATAATTACTGATAATAATGTGATCGTGTCACTTTCTCACACATGTACTAGTAGATTTATTTCTTCTTTGGCTGACTGAATATTCTTAAATCGGTTTTCAAAGTTTTACAGTTCTAGTAGCATCTTGTACTTTGAATGAGAGCTGAGTAGCTTGTGTTTGCTGAAATGGGTGAAATATATTGCACAAGCTGGTGCCCATCTCTGTGTGCGCGTATCTCTACATGCTTTGTCTTGTGCTGCGAAAAGACGGGAGCATCTAACAGAGCAGTATTCACAGCAATAGTTGAGAAAATAGCTTCACAGACTTTGCTCTAGTCTCAGAAAATGGGTAGAGCTGAAAGTGTGATGGCAGCTCCTTCTTAGTTCATCCCCCTTGGGCAGCCTGGTGCTTGTAGCAGCACTGACCTTTTACAGGGCTGTGGAAGAGGGAGATCAAAGTCCTTTTGTGTCTGTGCCCTGGTGGAAGCTGGGCAGGGTCCCTCTCCACTTGTGTGCTGGCTTAGTTTCTAAGTTCATTTTGCTGCAGTATTATGGTAGTTCTATGTGTGTAAATACATTGCATTTCTTATTTTTGTTACTATATATTTTTAAAGCAATAAATGCTGGTCTTTATCAACTACATTATACACTGTAATTTACAAAACCGTGCTTGCAATTTTGTATCTGTCTCTGCAATTAAAACGTACTATCTGAGTTACTTGGAGAGGTAGTCTTATTCCTTTATACTTGACTTCTTGCATGTAAAGAGAATAGATTAGTTACGAGCTAAGCATTTAACTGGCAAGGTTTGTCGTCTTAAGCTAATATTGTACTTACATTGTATTAGGCCTCTTCTCGTTAGAAGTGACTGAGACAGTCTGATTTTAAATATTAAATATAAGATAAAAAATTAAGTAGTTTTGCATATTTCCCTTCTTCAGGGAAACAATTTTTGTTTCGCAGAAATTCCAGATAACTGTCGGTTCATTATAGGCTTTCATCATTTCTATTTCTGCTCCGTTTCTGCCTTGTGGTGGTCCTTATTCAAGATGTTAGCTCATTAAAAAAACCATTTACCCTGCTAAATCTAAAGATACAGTCCTTAGAAATCTCACTGATATTCTACAAGGAGAGACACAGAAAGGGAGAGAGAATCAACATGATCTTAATCCTGTATTTGGTGCCCTTAATAGAGACTTTTTATTCCTTTTGGTTTCTCACAAATAGCCAATGTCATCGTGTCATTTCTGCCTTAATAAAGTTATAATAATTAACTAAAAAAATGAAGAAGATAATAAAAAGAAAGTTTCTGTTGTCATATGTGCTTACGCATGTGCCTTATTACTGAATTGCTGTTATATTAGTGTTATATTACTGAATGCAAGTCTATTTATGCTTTCTTAGAAGGCTTATGATGTATCTAGTACGCAGGTGATAAACATGCATGTCCAATGCTCCATGGATGTGTATTTTAGTCACTTCAAGATTCAGCTTTAAAGTGTTAAACTGGTAATATGTGCAATTTGATGTGCTACCTCATGATAGGTTTGATTTTAATAAAAGTCAAATCTAAACTATATATTAAAAGTTTTACATAATAAATGCCAACAATTATTCTTTGCAGATAAAGTGGAACTTTTCTTTGCTAATCAGTGGTGGTGAAATGATGGGATAATAAAGGCATAGCACTGGTGTGTAAATGATTGATTAGCGAAAAAAAAAAGAAGACAACACAGACTTAAAAGGTACTTTTTAAATTGAATTCTGAGTATGAGTAGAACAGTATTTGACAGAAGGATGTGGATGAATTTTACCACTGATTTTAGAAAGGGAGGGAGTCATAAGCATAAACGCTTATACATAATGAATCTTACTTCTGTTTTAATGGTGCTGTTGCATCATTTTGGCAAATAAAGTTACCCTAGTGCAAAATGGAAGCCAGGCAGCAGTGAGTCATATCTATTGATTCTTCAAGTTGTGCTTGAATAGAACTGGTGTAAAGCGGGTGAGTACACTGGTAAACCGAATCTTTTGTCTGCAGCGTGCTGCTTTGGGCAGCATCTTTAGCTTGGTGGTACACTTAGTAGCTCAGGTGAGTGAGATGCAGTTGAACCAAGAATAGGTATTGTTTTATTTCCTTGCCCTGAAGCATTTATGTACAGCAGATTGTTCTGATTCTTGCAGTTCCTCTTACTTTTCTCTACACGTTAAGTGCCCACAGAGA
This sequence comes from Streptopelia decaocto, assembly GCF_964273445.1. Classification (NCBI taxonomy): domain Eukaryota; kingdom Metazoa; phylum Chordata; class Aves; order Columbiformes; family Columbidae; genus Streptopelia; species Streptopelia decaocto. Next base: position 9,151,948 of record NC_138665.1, read on the forward strand.
TTCTGTTTCTCTCTCTCTTTTTAAGAAATTGTGTGATACAGCATTTTGGTCAGTTCTTGCATTCCCATGAGTATGTAATTGTTACTGAGTAATTGTTGATTTCCACATTTAAGTGATAAGCTATAGTAATTTTTAATGCCCCTACACATTTGCAACTCCATCTTTTAAAGATTCTTTTTTAAATTCTAATATTTAGATATCTAGAATATGGTCCCTTGGCATTGGTGCTGTTTATAGAGCAGGTGTAACCAACACTGAAGGAAACAGAATGGCTTTATACAGCATTAGAAGTGACCATCACAATGAGCTGCCCAAATTGAGGACGATCTTTAAATCCATTCTGTGAAGTGCTGTAACTTTTTTATATGCAGTATTGATTGGATTCCCATTCTGATGAACACAACTGTGATGTTTCAGTCTGTGGGTGCTGGTGTGTATTTTTTTTCTCTTTTTTTTTATTCCTCCTGTATTTTAAATTGCACTATTGATATTGAACTACCTTGAAATAATAGAATTTGCACCCTCCATGCTCTGAAACTGGTGTATTTCTGTTGTAGTCCTCAGGCAATACCAGAAGCAAATAGGAGACTGACTTTTTTGAGTACTCTGCAAATGCAGAAAGTTTTCTGTTTCAATTTAAATACTTCTACAATAAGTTTCAAAACATTTTTTAAAATGAGTTTTCACTTCACAGTCTGATGGAAAATCATTTTATCAGATTTTGTTATAAATGGAAATATAAACCGATCTGAATTGAGTTTGCAGGGTTCAGTCCTCCCCATCTGCTGCCACCCCTGTGTTCCTGCTTGTGCTGCAGGGGTATTGATGCTGTCGTGTGGAAAGAGGCCTCAGGAAGCTGATTATCTAAACCCTAACCCTATGAAAAAAGATACTATTTGGGCACTAATTGAGCTTTCTAAAATGGCTATTCTGGACTTATACACATACTAGTAAGGCACAAGCAAAAGCTCTGAAATGCAAGGGCAAGGGGAATGTTAGTAGTAAGCCTGGCTTTAGGTTAGCTTAGTGACTGTGGGACAGCACTCAAAAGACTTCTAGACCTCAGTTCTGAAGATCGGTGGCTGAATAACTCACTAGCTGGCTGTTTATCTGAATAAAATCTAGGCTGTGAATTTGCCATAGTTACACTCCTGCAAGTTACATGGCAAACCAGTCAAATCTTCTGGAAAGAAATATAACTTAAACAGAATGTAATTAAAATCCATCTCCAGGGATACTAATATTGAAATAGCTCACTTAAAACACAGCTGAATTTGCAAAGGGGTAATATTTGTGACCAGAAAAACATAACCTGTTTGTGATGTAATGCAATGCTTTGAAGTTCCAAATTCCTTTTCTTTATTTAAAAGTTGCAGTTATAATATTTATCAATTTTATTATGGATTTAGAGACTTATGAAATAAAGTTTTAAAAGCCTGAAGAAAACTTTTTTAAAAAGTTGTACCTGAAATACAACCTATTCACAGCTATCTTTGCACGTCTTTGTTGTGAAATATAAAAGCTAAATGCTATCTGTTCTGAAGGAACACTGAGCAAGACAAAGTATTTGATGTGACACATTCATGCTTTGCTTGTCAAGCAAAACAGTTTTCACTATTATTCACTGCCCTCTGTATATTGAAGAACATATCTAAAGTAAGCTGAACGCTCTTGTGTTTTGTGATAGTGTGTTACTGGGAAAATAAAACAGCTACAATTATCTGCTCAACAAATAGAACTTGTCAGCCAGCAGGCATGCAGAACTAATGCAGATGGCCAGCTCAGAATAGCTGTCAAACAGAAAGACTGAAATAAAATATACTTTCTTCATATTCTGTAGAGTCTCTAAAATATTTTGGTTTGAAGTCAGTTCAGAGGATTTTAGTGCTGTTTTTTAGCTCAGGTGTTTTCTCAGCTTCTGGAGAAAAAAAAAAAGCTTTTCTAGAGGAAGAGGTATTACTAAAATAGTGACAGCTCTGTCTGGATGTCGCATGGAGATGGTGGAGAGGATCTTTGCATGAAAGTGTTTCTGTCCTTGGAACAGAAGAATAGGATTTATGGCTACTATATTTAGAGATTTTGGAAACATAAAGTTAGAGATTTTGTATAATCCAGGACAGGTAACTGTTTTCCTGTTTTGAATGAATGCCCTATTTTCCCCTGCTTTGGGCTGCGTGTTGGTAGCACCTCAGAGAAATACTCTTTTATTGGAGAGTATTTTTATTATTTACTCTTCTGTTAGTTATTTTATTCTTTATAATTAATGAAAAATACTCCTTTGGATCTCGCGTTCCTCACTATGTGTTATTTCTTTGCAGCACAGACATGTAATAGGGACTACAAAATTTTGGATTAAAGTGAAAAGTACGATTGACAGTTACTGTTTGCATAGGGATCATTGGAGAAATTATACCTGGTGTATTTATTAATGTGTGGTTTTGCCTACCGTGCAGGGCGATGGCACAAAGAGAATGCTTTGTGTAAAATAATTTATTCCATCTGGAGTGTGTCTGTTGAGACTGTCATAGATAACGTAAAGCTATTTTGGTTGTGTGGTATCAGATTTCCAATTGCTCTGGGTTTTGACCCCCCCCCCCCGCTTTTTTCTTTTTTTTTACTATTATATTTAGAGGGTTTTTTTATTCCATTTTGTTTTGTGTTTTAATGGGTGCTGCACCAGAGGAGAATTTTTGTCCTGTAGTTTGAAAACAAAAGGGATGTGCTGTGACAACAAAAGGAAGTAAATTGAAAACAAATAGAAGACGACTCAGAAGTGCCACACTATATATTCAGGCAGCGGAATGTATAGCTAGAAGCGTTCAGTCAATCAGAATGGACTTTTCAAAGGGCTTCTGTGTGAAAGCACACAATTGGTTAGATGTATATTATATGGCACTGTCAGCCTCCCAGGGAGGATCACACACACGCCAGTGGTCTGATCTAGTGAGGCGCATCCTTTGATCTAAATGATAAGAAGCCACCCATGTGCCAGTATAAACTTATTTGATAGCACCAGCTCTTGTTATTTCCCTTTGCTCTGTGGGATACCCTAGTACAAAGCTAAACTGGAAGATTAATATTCACTTTTGTGTCTGTATCCTTTGTTGTTCCGTCTTAAGGAGAAAAACGTTGAGAAGCCCTTATTTATTTTTAATAGAAATCCTAATGTGCACTGTAGCTTGCTGTAGTTCAAACCACTCTACATCCCAGACTGGTATGTGGCAGGTTGTACACTGTTCTTTGCTTAACTTCTTACAATAAAAGTAGCTGGAGGCTGTGTGAAAGATTAACCTGCTCACAGGATTCATGAGATATATAGCTGGGTAGGGTGAAAAGCAGAGAGGTGTTTTGGGTTTTTTTAAATATATTTTATTTTATTTATTTTATTTTTAATGTCTCCAACATCTTATATATTGAAAGCTTCTAGCACCTGCTGTTCTTTAAAAATTTTTTGATCTTAAATTCTAGGTTCCTGGGGGCTTTAAGAACATAGGCTGCTGAAGTGCCATTTACAGGACCTCAAGGGAAATTTAGAAACAAAAAACCTGGCCCAGGAGTCCAGTGCTCTGCCAGGGTGTTTATTTCTTTAATATTTTAACAAGCTTCAAAATATTTCCATACAAAGTTATAAACATTCTTAACGATCTTTTTGTTAGATGTCACATCCTGTATTCAAGAATAGCATATAACAGGCTTTTACTGAATTTGCAATTTAAGTAGGTGGATGCAGAACACTAAACTTCAGGAGGAATTACGGAGTAATGAAAAGGACGTTTCTGAATATACATTTATCTATCTGTCTTTCAAAGACACAAATACATATTTGCTTTAGGGGGCTGTGAGGGAAGTGGTTGAGTCGCTGTCCCTGGAGGCGTTTAGAGGGCATGTAGATGTGGTGCTTAGGGACGTGGTTTAGAGGTGGGCTTGGCAGTGCTGAGTTAATGGTTTGATTTGATGATCTTAGAGGTCTTTTCTAACCAAAATGATTCCATTTTATATACATATACATATATATGTGTGTGTGCGTGTATTTACTTAGACACTCAAACACATATGGCATGTATATACTTACTATTTTGAATGTAAGTTGTTGAGTTTACATACATTTGCACTGTTTTTGAAGAACTTGTAGCATCTTTAGTAATTCACATTTCTGTTTAACTGGCAGAGGTATTTTGTCTCACATTGAAAAGCTGAATTTGATTTGCTTTTAAGAGTTGAGCCTGAAGGGTGTTTTTCAAACTATGGAGTGGCAATTGGACCATAAGTTTTGTCTTCAGTTGTTTTCTGGTTTCTAATTTCTTTCACACCACCCCCACACCCCCTCCAGTATTCTTCTGCTGCTTTGTTCCATGAGGCTTTCAAGTGCCTGAAAAATAGCTTGGTGAACTGTTGAAGTTTTCCCTTGCTGATTTCTTTGGCTATATTATTTTGGCTGTGTTTTTCTTGCATGTTGACCATTTCAGTCATTCAGAGCTGACAATGTAACTTTTCTCTGCTCACATTCTATTTGTGTTGAAATATGGGTGTTAGACATGTTTGACTTATGTTCTTCCAGATGTACGAGCAGAATTTTCAGTATGCCATGTGGAAACATAGAAACATGAGACATAAAGGTTTATTAGCCTTTCAACAGAAAACACAAGTTATTATTGAACATTTTGTCATCAAAGAAACCCTAACTGCAACACTTTGTTACAAGAAAGTCCAGTTTTCAGGAAGTTTGTGTTTTATTTATATGACATGACGACTGTGACTTTATACCTCTAAGAGCAGTATTCTTGTTGTAGCATTGGTTTTGGTCCGAAAGAGAACACAAAGCAGAACAAAAAAAAAACCCCAAACCACTGTGTGTAGAGATTCTCACAGTTAACACTGAAAACTATGAAACTCATGCATGTGCACACACACACTGCTTACTTGTCACCCTGTATGAAAGACAGCTAAAGAGGGAAAACAAGACAGAGCAAATTGATTTAGTATATAGGATACATTCATTGCTTAATTACTCCATATCAGTAGCTACTGCACAGTCACTAGTGCCTCACATAGCCAGGCGTTCAAGATGCACTTATTGAATTTTTGCCAGTGTATCGTATATCCAATTGTAAAAATACAGCTTGACACATCTTACGTTGGTTTCCCCAATTACAATATTGTCAGGCCTTCGTTTACTGAGATCAACATTTTTTTAATGCTAGCTGCATTGGAGAATTCTCAAGTCTATCATGGGTTTTCTCCAGAAAGAGAGACTTAAAATTTCATTGTAGTCAACTGTTGAAGCTTAAGACACTTATGCCAGTGTCTGCCTTGGGAAGTGGTGTCCCAGTACTTTCTTAATCAAGTGGTAGGTTTTGCTAAGATTGCTGTAAGCAGAACTTAATATCAAGACTTTGTCCTCCAGTGGTGAAACACAGTGAACCTGGATTTTGATGCCCCATGTACCTGTCATCATTTTATTACTTGATCCAGTTATTTCAGCAGAACAAAAAACATGAAAAATAACACTGAGAACTCCATAAATGAGCCCTGTACCACAGCCAGATTCTCTTTGGAAAAACATGTTTCATTTTGCTTGTCAGTGTCTCATTAGTAAGTACAGAACTTGCCAAAAAAGGTCAGACTTTAAACAAAATCTAAAGCCAGGTTTATATGTGCCCGATAGGAAATGCATAGGTAACTTAAAGAAGTGGAGAAATCAATAACCTTTGACAAGTAACTGACAGGCTAGACAGAGGCTCTTAAAATAGGTTATTGGGCATCAAAGCAAGAAAAATTAACATAAAACCTTTTTTACATTTAGTGTCAAAATTATTTTGGGTAATTCCATCATGAAAGGTAATTTCCTGGAAAGTTGTTTATTAAGATAGCAGGAAAATGGAGGATATCCTGTTTACAGCTGACAGATGCGGTGCCTGCTTTTTGATTTTATTTATTTGTTCTTTTCCTCGGCTCACATGGAACTCATGAGGAAATACAGTATATCCAGCAGCACAAATCCCAATGAAAAATATTGCTGGTGGCTGCATTCCAGTGAAGGCAAAGCGTATTGTAAATAACGTTCTTCCTTTTTGTTTCCCCCACCTCTTCATTAGCTTTTCTCCAGTGCTGACTCCATCAGTGCACTTTTATATCAGTACCTATAAATTATCAGCATCCACCATTGATCTGATAGTGAGGACAAGAATGAAGTGTTTAAATCTCAACTTTGATTTAAAACTGTGTGCTGGATGTTTTTACTGCCAGAATTCCCTTATGGAGAAGCTGAATTCAGTAAAAGACACTAAGACTTTAACAGAAATCCTATGCTTAGAGTCTTCCCCTTTCTCCCTCTTCCCCCATAGCTTTTCCAGCAAATATTTCCATAAAAGGTGATTCAGCTTTAGTAGAAGTTTTATGAGTGATGGGAAAGCTTACCAGCTATTTTGCAGGACCAGGGCTTCTGATAGAGAGCACAGAGTTGGGGATAAGACAAGAGTGCCACTACCTCCTGACAGACTTTAGGACAAGGACTTAACTGTTTCTCAGCCTAAAGATTCTTGCTGGGCAATGTTCATATATTCCTGCTTTATTTGGGATTAATTTTTTATATACTGTGGCTGTTGCTGTCATTTGGCTTTGCTGCTTAATTTTTTGCTATTTGTTTGGCTTAGGAGGGTCTTTCTCTAAGGGTCCTGAGGTCAGTCTCTGTAAATGATGTTGGTTTCTCACTGTGGTTCATTATATAAAGACATTAGAGAGGTTGCCGGACCTCGTCTTTGACACCTGAGAAGAAAACATGCATATGATGTCAGAAGACTTACTTTTGACTTTGTGCACACACGCAGCCTCTCATTGTTATGCTTGAGAAGGAAACTCAAAACACTTCAGTGGTTCAGACACATTATTTTGTCAAGTCCTTACTCTGTCTTGTTGACAGAATACATTTTCTCAAAAGCTGAAATCATTCTGTCAAGGAAACTTATTTTGTTCAATAATCCTGCTTGTTGACAAATGTTCAAGAGGGAAAAAAATCTTCAATTATTCTGGGAATGTTCTGCGAGGTATCTCAAGGTTTTTTTATTTTGCTGTGGGAAAGAATGGTTATTAGTTTGTAGGTGAACTATCCAGGTCTCGATGTAATGAGAGAAAAATGTAACTTCCTTATACTTAGGTGAGCGTGCTTTAGGGAAGGCTCTTTTCAAAGAAGGTTGTTCAGTTTTAGGTCACATTCTAGACGACTGGATCAGCAGTGCGGGACAGGCAGCACGGATAGCAAGTGAGTGGAGGAAGGATGAGCAAAAGCAGAGGTATCTGTTGTTTGTGTCAAGCAGCCATGGCGATGGAATGAAGGCACATATTCAAGTGGACTCATCATAATAGTTGTGAAGAAAAATAGAAAAATATGAGAAGATAAAAAATGTTCTCACTGGGCTATTTCTACTTGTCTTCCCCCTCCTCCCTCCAAATTAAATCAGTTCCAGTTTTGGGAGGTGAATTCCTGGGTTTAGGGTTTTTTTTTGTCAATGGAGCGAGAGCTGAAAATCTGCCAGATTTGCTCCATTGAGTGTCAGGAGCCATATGAATACTTCAATATTCAGTTGTTGTCATTGCAAAACTGGACCCTGTGTAAGGATATGTATGCAGGGCACCTGGAAGAAAATAAGTGACTTTCAGTGCTCTCTTTTGTTTCTAGCTGACATTGGTGATGAACTTGCACTAATTTTAGTGGGTTAGAAATAGGCTTTTGAGACAGGGACCTGATTGATATTTCTGCAGTGACTCTTAATGGAATTTACACTTTTGAGTCATTTAACATACTTTGGAAAAACCTGTTGGACATTGGAGCATGTCAAGGAAGAATGTTAAACTGGTTTTGATGGTATTTTATGAGCTTTAGTTTAAGGTTTTGTTTAGAATTTGGTCTAATGAGTGTTCTTATGTTTTAATAGTTGAACCCTATAAGCTGTCACTGCTTGTAACCACGTATCCCGTCCACTGTGTATCTGGGAGTGATGGTGATGTCTGTGTGCTTGTGTTCTTCTCTTCATTCTGCGTCATCAATAAACCTTCACTCAGTCCCATAATCTAGTTCTACAGAAACTTCTGCTGTTGATCTTTGGATATGTTAAGGTTTCTTTTGTTCTCTAGACTCATGACAAGGAAAATAACTAGTGTGATTTGGTTTTGGATAACGATCCTAGTCCATTAATTGACACTCACAAAGTTTTTCATTCTTTAATAGTGCAGTCACTTTTTTATTGTTTTGGCTTATTCTTTTCTTCCCTATTGTATTGTCTGCCACATTTGTTTAAGCAGATTTTTTTTTCTTTTCATACATTTCATTGATTTACCAGTCCTTTGTAGTCTTACTGTCAATTGTCTTGATCTCTTTAATCCCTAATATACAGCATTTTTGTCATACATTTAAAAAGATGTCATTCTATCTGATTTTCCATTCAAAGGAAATTCAGATTTTTGAAATAATAAGCAGTGTGTTATAACGGGTGCTTCTTTGACACCTTTAGATCAAAGAGAAAAGCAACAGGGTTTTTAATAGCTACTCTTAGATGTAAATCATATTGAAAAACTGAGTAAAAGTAGAACAGTCCTGACTTTTCCTTTCAGACAGGCGGTCTTTCTAGCTTTGAGTTTTGTCTCACATCACAGTACTGGTTTCACACCTGACCATGTTCAGCAGAGTATCTGAACAACATTGTGAAGTTTCTACATCTCTGATGTTCTCACCTCCAGACACAAAATTGGAAGAGTGTATTGTTACAGAACTCATCAGGTATGACACCTTTTTGAATTCTTGGATGTTTCTGTGGAAGTTCCCGCCGTTCGTGCTGTGGGTGTATTTGAGGGTGGCCCCTTGGCCCCAGGTGCTGTGACGGATGTGAAGTGTCAATGTGATGAGAGCTGCCCAGGGCTCTCAATGCAAGAGCCCAGACTCGGTCCACGCAAATATGACTGTGTTGCACCAGAAGTCAACAGGGAAAAATGTTCATTTTTAGCAGAAGATACTGGACCTAAACAAAAATATATGTATAGTACTGGTAGGAACAGATGGTGATTTTTTTAAAAAAAAGTCTTAGTTTTCTAATGCCATACTTTTCTTACTTGTTAGTGAAGAGACCTGGGGTGAGATTTTACCAAAAAACAGGATGATGAATGCTACTGACTTGTAATTATAGATTTCAGTCTCAGATAAGCTTAATCACAATCAGCCCGTAGATGCAATACATGTGTGTGGTGAAAGTGTTGAATATACTACATATTCTGATGAAGTAAACTTCATCTGGGCTTTTCTAGTACCAACAGCATTTTGATACATTTGTACTGTGACATCTCTTTTCCAATTATGCCATTCTCAAAGCTGATAATATCTGGTCTGAACTTTCCGTTACTATGCTCCTTTTAACTCAACACTTTTTAGTCTGATTTCTTCATGTTTCTCTGATGAGATGAGCTGCTGATTGTTTGTCCTCTCAAGGTGCTCATGGTAGAGAAAGAGGCTTTATTGCCAGTGGCATTAATTCATGTTGTGTATCATTTAGAGGATCACCGTGAGTTGAAGCATTCTATTTCTAGTTTATTCTCCAAAGTAATGAAAGATTAAAGCCAAGTGAATAATTTAAAATAGTTGCTGTTAAGTTCGTTTAGCCCATTGAGTGTCTACAGAGAAACCAAGAAAACTTTTCAGTACTTGAACTCAAGATAAACATGAGCACACCTAAATAATCATAGAATATCAGAATAAATCATTCTGAAATATCAGTGTAAATCATCATAGTGATTTATGAATGTTATCAGTTTCCATGATTTTAAACACCTTTAGAAATCATCATACTCTTTCACAAGGTAGCTAAGTATGGAGTTGTGGTTCTATTGTTTTGCTGTGGAACCTGTAAATGAACATTTCTCTGCTTAATGGTTATAAAATGTCTGTAGTCCTAATGCATTGTACTATATTAATTCTATTTTGTTCTGTCTCTTCATTCTCCAGGACCTAGCCATTAGTATTTTATTCTATTTTTCTGCTCAGTCTTGTAAATTCATTTGATATTATATTATATCACTTCTTAGCAGAAATAATCTTTCCTAACGGCTACTAAATCATGAGATCATCAGATTGAAGGAGAATTCCAGAGGCCCTCTAGGCCAACCTCCTGCTCAGAGAAGGGGCAGGTAACAAGAATTGTTCAGAAAATTTAAATATCAGGATATGATTTAAGATTGATTTTGTTGTTGTTGTTTTTTAATTAAGTGAATGCACTACGGAATACAGTGCATTCACTAAAAATACCAAATGGTTACTGCTTATTTGCCACATAGGTGATGAGATTTGGTTGCAGTACTATTTTCATAAAGTTTTATGCAGTATAGGAAAATAAATGTTAATAAAGATACAAGATTGGGTCTTACATAGGTTCTTTCCATAATAAATTCTTCAGATTGAATTAAGTCATAAAAGCATGCTCCGTTATTTTTTAAGCAACTGTTGGAAATGAACAGCACTATCAAGTGTTTGTTTCAGTAAAACAGGCTGAAAGATGCTTTTTTACCCTCTCTGCATTCATTGCTTCTAAGTGCTGAGGTAGAGAAATTAATCCCTTTGTTCTGTAATATTTAACCTTTTGCTCTGCAGTGTGCATTTTAATGCTCCTCCTAGTTGTTTTGCAAAGACAGGTAGAACAGGTACCTGAAAAAGTACATAATACAATTTGATTACTGCCCCTTGACTGGAATACTGCAATTGAAATTATTTAAATAATATGCAGACATTGACAGATAATTGTCATTTACTCATACAGTTG